>NC_134589.1:3564000-4273000 GCF_037038515.1 Microtus pennsylvanicus
AGGAGAGGAAGAGGGGACCTAGAGGCAGGGCCAGCCTGCCCTGGTGTGGAAGCAGTCAGAGCCTCCGGAGGGCGAGTACAGGCCCCACTCCTTCCCCATCTCCATCCCTTGCCGTCTTGCTCTGGTCATCCCATGCCGTTGCTTCTGACATGCCCTCTGCAGCATCTGCCTCCAGTCTCTCTCATAGCCTGACCGTCCTTCTCTTTCCTCCTCTCCGTCCGCCTCTATGATCCCTCAGCCTCTCCCAGCTCTCTGCTCTCTGTCCCACTGTGCGAAGTGCAGAAAATACCGGGCCCTCAGAGCGATGACATGGCAGAGTAGAGGTGCCCACACAATGGACACACTCCCCCTCAGTTGATCCTGCACCCAGCTGGACAGGGCCCTCAGCCATGGCCTCCCTAGAAGAGCTACTCCCTGCTACTTTTGCCAGCCAGCCTGCTTCTGCGTCTCCTCGGTAGCTGCCTGGTGCAGCAGGGTGATTTATCTGGAAGGCGGCACCATGTTTGCTGAACCGAATCAGTGGTTTCTCTCGGTGTCACACTGTAGCAAGCCGGACATGGCTGCCAGCCCTGAAGAGGTGGTGGCCTCTGGAGTTCGCCCCACCCCCACCTCCGACCCTTCTACTCTGGACTCTTGCCCATCAGGGTGTATGGGCTGGCTGGTGTGAATTTGGGTCAGGGTCCTCTGGTCCCCAGTGCTGTGTCACCTGACTCCCCATCTCTCTCTGTCTCCCTCCCTGTGAAATGGAGGGGAAGGCTATTAGAACCCACTGAACCCCCTCCTTTTCATCTCCCTTTCCAAGGCCCCTCCCAGCCCACTGCCTGTGTGTCTTGGCCCAGCTTCTTCCCCAGAGCTTTGCTGGCCCCTGCCCTGGGATAGCAGCTAGGACTGACCACCCACCCTGGGATGGCAGTTAGGACTGTCTACCCACCCTAGGGTGGCAGTAGGACCGCCCGCCCACCCTGGATTGCCAAGGAGATGGGGATGGGGAAAGATGAGTCTAGCCACCTTGCACCTCCAGAAATGACTAAGTCATTGCCATCCTCGTACTGCTCTTCCTGGTCTTCAGAGCTGGCCTGGCCCCCCAGAAGGGGCAGTCACTTGACTACCTCTCGTCCTGAGAGATGGGAACAGAGCTATCAGGGTGCTGCGGGAGCACAGGAAGAGTCATTTGGGCTGGAGAAGCCAGCCAGCAGAAGGGGAGTGCAGACACATCATCAGGGGCTTGGCTGCCCTGGGAGATCAGACCACAGAGTGGAGCCCTACTGTTTCAACCACCTGGGCCACACCAGCTTCTCCCTTCTCCCACTCACCCACTCGAGCCCTTCATCTGACCACCCTGGCCTGGGGGGAACTCAGCCCTTGGCCTCCTTCTCTTGAATCTCCTTCTCAAGCTCCTTCACAACCTGCCCCAGGCCTGACCGGAGACTGGTACCTCAGGGACACAACCATCCTCTCTTTCCCTTGAGACAGGATGCCCCACCCTGACACCAGGCCTCGCCCAGAGACTGGAACCTTGGGGACACAACCATCCCCTCTTCCCCTTGAGACAGGATGCCTCACCCTGACAGACCCACCTCAGACACAAGCCAGAACCTCATGCCCGGGGGGGTTGGGAGGGGCGAGCTGTGGCAACTGCCTTCCACTGTGACCAGTGGCCAGCCACCACTCTCAGACATCTGTCTCTGTTGTGAACACAAGTTCCAACCTGGCTGTCCCTCTGCCAAGGACTCCTGTTCCAAGAGCCTCCTCCAGATTCCTCCAACTAAATCTACCCCACCTACCCTAGCACTTAACCTGTGCCCTAGGTAGGCACAGAGAGTCCGCCATACCTTTCCCCAGTCCACAGAGAGGAAGCTACACCCACCTCTGTCCCTGTCCCCCTGATAGTGCACCACACCTGAGGTGCGGCTACCACCCTGCCCCAATCTCCAGGGGCTATAGAACCCCTTTGTCCTGCTCCAGAGTCAGAGACCAGGGTCTGATGGGGGGAGTAGGCTTGGCGAAGATCGGATGACTACACAGGTCACCCCTAGTCTTCCGGAGCCACCGCTCCTCAGGCTGTCTGCTCTGAAGATGACCTGAGGGAGGAATTTTCCACAGATGCCCCAAGCCATGCTTTCCAGTGTCATGCCTCACTGCCCAAGGCGCTTCCATGTGGCTAGCCCAAGTCTCTCCTGCTGTAAACTAAGTTCCTGCCCTGGCCTCTAGCGTCCCTTCTTCCTCAGGACAAGGAAACCACTAGGAGCTGTCGGGCTGGGGCAGAGGGCAGAGTTGGGGGGGCTTCCTCTCCCACCATCCTGCAGGCGTATGCTTCCCAGATCCCTGCAGTTGCATCGTGCCAGGGAAGGGTCATGAGACACTGCCTCCCATGCTCTACTAATCCCCAGATGAATGCCTGGCACCTTCCAGGGCTGGTTAATTTGGAAACACCGTCTCCAATGGAACCCAGCAATAAGGCAGCCCACACATTTCCCCCAGCAGCTGGCTGGTGTGGCTTCCTGGGAGGTCCCCGCCATCTTGAGCTTCAGGGTGCCCTGTCATTGGTGACAGCCCCAGAGCCAGGGTTTGGAGTCTACCCAATTGAAACACCACAGGGCAAGGTTTTGTTGTTAGGGGTTTCTGAATGGATTTCGTTTACAGCCCTTTGAAGTTGCTATGGAAAGCCCCAGACTTTCCCCTATTGCTCTCAGGAACCCACTGAGCCTAGAAGGCTGGTCTCAGCCTTTCCATCCTCAGGACTCAGCCTTCTTGGATCCCTGGAGGCTGCAGGAGCCTGGTGAAGAAGGCTGTCGCCTGCCTCTGCAATCCCCGAAGTCTGAACTGGGGACAGAGCCTTCTGACCAGGTCAGGAGGTGTAATGAACACCTCCCCAAGATGGCCATGAAGTTGGGTCTCATTTTATGTCATACTCAGCCACATATGGAGAGGCTCCATTATCAGCCTTGGTTTAGGATCAGAAGGTTGAAGTCAGAGAGAGCCATTGGCCTGTGGGCTCTTGGGGACTGTAGGGATTCCAGGGCAGATGCTGGATCTGAGCCCTGCTCTTGGCTATGGGGTCAGTGGAATTCACACGCACCCTCCCTTGCCTGTCACCTCTGCCATAGCGGCAGGAAACAGCATGAGCTCCTAGATCATCTAGATGTGGACCCGCCTGTGAACCGAAGAGCTGAGTCTCTGAGAGCCTGGAGTTGTAGGTATCTGGGGCTTGGCGAGAATCACTGGTAGCTCAGGACATGGCACTTCCAAGCATGCCATGGCAGGGAGTGTTAGCCAGCACTGCCTCAAGACCCTGGAGTCTCACCTAATGCATGAAACACCTGCTAGGCACCTGTCTCTTGGTTCTCCAGGGCTCCCATGGATGAGCAGGTGAGCCTGGGTACACCTGCAGGCATGAGAACCAGTAGCTCCCTGTGCTCTGGTCGGGCTCATTGGTTGGTCATGTCTGGGTCACCCCAGAGCCCCGCACCTGCTCTCCCACCATGTCCGCGCTCCACCCCGACCTCAGACGGTGCTCGCGGGGCTGTACCGCAGCGGCGGCTGCTTTGTATGGATGGTGCGGCATTTTGGGTAATGAAATATTCACAGGTCAGTGATTCCTTGAGAAATGATGGGGATCAGTCAATTCCTTTTCAGGGAGTAATTTTCTTCCCCTTCACAGCCTCTGTTTCATGTTGACAGCCATTAGCATTGAGAGAGAGGCTGGATCGAAGGCGCTTGTCAGAGTCGGGGACGAGCTGCCGTCTTGTCGCAGCCAGTGGGGTTGAGGTATAAGACACAGACACATGTGTGAGGTGACAGACTCAGTGCGGACAGCTGGTGCCCTCCTGGGCTTGCTCTGTTCTGGACTGTGCTGAGGGCCCCCATGAAGTTTTCACATGGAAAGTGGGGCTCCACCTCCTTAGGGACACTCTTCCGTGTGCCCCCACGATGACAGAGACCTACCCATGCACCCCTGATCTACAACCTAGAAGAGTCCCCGAAAGGTCAGAACGCCAGGTGAAGGGATGACCAACCACTTGCAGGCTTTGAGGGTGACAGTTGTCTGTCTTCTGTGAGCCTCAGTTTCTCCTTCTGTAAATGAGATGCTTCGGTCTACTGTGAGTCATGAATTTACCCAAGACCCTGCAGAGGGAGACAGAAGTAATTTGCTTCCTTCCTGGAAGACCATATACCACCCTGCAGCTCAGAGCCAATATGTCCTCATTTCTCCTCAACCCATGGTACAAGGCAGGCCATCTGGGGCCACTGGCTTAGGCCATCTTGCTTCTGAGATGAATGAAGAAGACAGTAATGAAATGAGCATCCTTGCGGATGCACAGTGCCAGCATCAGTACCACAGTGTCCCGGTGCTGTGCAGTGGGCCCTGAACCTAGGCTAGACTTGAGCCTAGCACAGCCAGAGGCCTGTCTCGTGTTAAACATCAGGAGTGAAGGATTCAGATTTGCAACGCCTGAGAGCCAGCAGGAGGCCCAGGCTGACTGTTTTATCAAAGCCAGAGGGGACACCATGACCACTGCCAGGCAGCAGGTTCTCCCACTCTGCTGTGGCGTTTGCCCACCCACCCCCTTCCTGTGAGTCAAGCCTGAAGCTGAGGGCCACCGTCTTCCCGTCAAAGCCTCTATGAATGGCTGGATCCCAGCTTGCAGCCAGATGAGATGCAAGCCACAGGGACAGGCCTTCTGTGGTTGGACTTTGGGTCTGCAATGGAGGCTACAGACCTGCTCAAGCGAGACCAAGACTTGAGGGTCACTGCAGCATGTGGCCTTGTCCTTGTGCCGAGGCACCCATCACTATGTGGCCCACGTCTCACACAAATCAGCCCTGCCGCTGGGCATAAGGGATGTCAGCTGCCCTAGGAACCAAATGGCTTTTCTTGGAAGCAGGGTACCATACAAGGTCTAGGCCTATGCCATTAACCATAACAAGAGGATTCAAAGTCTATCCTAGCCTGGATATCACTTACCCTCTCTGAAAAGGGGGCTGGCCTTCACTGAGCTCACCTTGCCTGTGGTTGGCAGGGAACCAACCCAGCATAAACCATATGGCCGGGAACTAAGGAAATGAGTTCTCAGCCTCACAGCAGGCAGTTTCCCCCAGAGGACATTTGGAGATTTAAACACAGGATACCCCTGGTGTCTGTCTCAGGGAGCTGGCATGCTACCCGTCTTCCTGCAGGAGCCCATGCTGGTACTACTGCAGGGCATCAATCCACCTCCTCGGTCATTGTTCACCGAGCAAAGTGTCAGCTGGCCCGGGATGACTGCTCTTAGCTATAGGGACCTCAGCAGGCATCTGGTAGCCAGAACTAGCCCAAGCGACTGGTGAGGGCACCAACAGACTGCCCTGAGTCTAGGAGACCCTCCCCCGTCCTATGGCATCCAGGACCAATGTGAAGCAGGAATCAGGCTGGGGCTAGCAGCAGCAGGCTTTCCTCACCAGGAGCCCCCTGCCTCCGCTTTCAGGCAGCTTCGAAGAGTCCCTGTTCTGCTGGTGTGGTGGCGCACACAGGAGGCAGAGGCAGGCGGATCTCTGTGAGTTTGAGGCCAGCCTGGTCTAAATGGTGTGTTCTAGGACAGCCAGGGATACATAGTGAGACCCTGTATAAAAAGAAAAAATGGGCCGGAGGGTTCTGAAGTTCTTCCACACACACAACCCTCTCTCACCAATGACAGCAGACCTCTGGGGTGACAACATTGTTTTAATCTTCAGAGGTGATTTCAATATATGGCCACATTTGAGACCCTCCATAGATGAGTAAGTATGAGGTCCCCAGCCTGTGTGAAGGGTAGACGGTTAGCTGGCCCCTTACCACTAAATCAGAACTCCCATGAGCCCTCAAGGGAGGTGTGGACACATGGGTGTGAGTCACACAGGCTTCTATACCATGGCCCCATGGGAGCTCAATGACTCCAGGACAGAATTTGCCCAGCAGATTCAGCCTTGAGCCTCCTTGAGCCCTGTTCTTGGCATCAGTTGGTTCTGTGACTCAGGACATGTGGCACTGAGGCCCAGCTGTCACTCAGTGATAGTCCCTACCCAGAACACCTCCTCTCCAGAGCATCATTGGGGAATCTTATCTCCTAGCTCAGACGGGAGCCAACTGTATGTCTGCAAGCTCAGGTAGGCATGTCTCCTTTAGACTTGGGGCCTGGTGACGGAGGACAGTGGCTTGTCTTCTGAGTCAGCCCAGACCGGGGCTTTGCCTTCTACTTCTCAAGGGAAAGATATTTGGGGGCTTTCTGGACCTTGTGATGGGTACCTCACTCACTCTTGCCCTCCACAGTGTCCCTGCAGTATCTACCATTTTAAATGAGATGGTTGAGACAGGTTGGTCTGGTCTTCAGGTGTCTCTGGACTGCACTGACAGAAGGTCCCTCTGCCGATTGATCTCTGAGTGACTGAGAGAGCCAGACTAAAGATGGAAGAGGCCAGACTACTGGCTGCCACAGCCTATCCCTCACTTATACATAAGGGAGAGCCCTGGGCCTCCTGTGGCCAGTACCTAACCTGCTCTTAAATCACTCACCCCTACAGGGATGACATGGGCAGAGCTGGCTATGGGGCACCTACTGATCTCCCGGGCGTCCCCTCGTGGACCGCCTTCAAGTGGAAGAATAGGCATCTATGCAGATGTCATGCAGTTAATAGGATCAGGTACTCAGGAGGAGCTCACCCTTCGTAGGGTGTCCCAGCAGGAGCAAGGCAATCATGTTGGGATCTACAAAGGTTGAAAATGAGGACTAGCATTTGGTGAGCGAGTTCCTTTTGCCAGCGGGATCTGTGAGTGCCACCAGCCTCTCCACAGGAGTCTGCCTGGCCCTCAGGTGCAGAGCAGTGTCTAGGCAAGCTTAGGTGGGGCAAGGACATCCCCTAAGTCCACACCTCCGAGGAGGCTCTCTGCAAGGTGTCACATCAGTTCAGAATCAAGTGGCTCATATGTGGCCCTAGCAAAGGTAGCCCTACTAGGAAGAGCCCCATCTCTGGTGTCTGAAGTCCAACCGGCATCAGGCCCTGAAGGTGACATTGTGTCTGTAGAGACCCTGTGCCATAGGTAAGCCCACCCAGAAGCTGGAAGCAGGGTAGGTAGAGCTCAAAGAATCCAGGGTACATGTCTGAAGGAAACAAAAGACCCTCATAAGACTAAAGACCAAAGTTCTACCTGTGCAGCTCCCCCCAAGCCAGCAAGCTGATGTTGCCCAACAAGCTGGATCATGACTGCCTCAGGATGGGGCTCTTTGTGCAGGCAGCAGACGCTGGTAGCAAGGACCATTGGGGGGGGGGGCTGCCCGTCCCCAGTGGTAAAACTGTCTCCAGTGTAGATGTAGGTATACCCACATTCTGATGGGGCACTACACTTCTCTTGACAACTGTTCCCATTAGAAGACAAGGGGTTGATCTTAGTGGTAGAGTGTTTGCCTGCACGGCGTTCCTGGGTTCAAGTCTACGTACCATAAAAACAAGAGTCAGGGATCAAGGATCTGTTCTTCCTTTGTGGATCGAGCCCTGAGAAGTGAGCATCATTTACCTCGCATGGGCGGAGCAGAAAGGTCATGCCAGCTCTTCGTCCTCCAGTGTCCCCACGGTGCCTGAGGCGCCCCTCATTAATAGTCTGTCCAAGATCCGGACAGTGTGGGACACAGGAGGGAACATGTGCAGAGGTGTGGTAACTGGGCTTGCAGAGTAGAGGGACCCCCAAGCCCCCTCTAAATCAAGCCATCCACTGACCAGCCCCCCCCCATCCCCTGCCACACACACACCAAGGCTGGTCTCCAGTGGCACCATTGCTTGCAGTTTCATTACGGCCCAGGAGGTGGCACTCTACTGGTTGAGCCAGTCCTGCTGGGGTCAGCAGGAGGGGGAGGGGTTGGTCATGCAAGGCAGGGCAGCTCAGAGTAGAAACTTCCATTAGTGTGCAGCGATGGGCAGCGGGGCTTGTTCAAAGAATACATTCAATTAAAACTTGATATTTTTTTTCCAGTTTGATCTCAATCATAATGAGCCACATTCAAGTCCCATCCGCCCCTCTGGACAGAGATGCCCTCCCCATACAGCTGGCCACTGTGCACTCCTGGGCTGGCTGCCCACCTGGAGCTGGATGATATAGTGAGGGTCCTGAAGCTGGCTGAGGCAGGGAGGGGTGTAATTACAAATGAGGCACGCGGGGGAGGGGGGCAAATGAAAGTGTCAAGGCAGCAAATCGTATTTTTATTTACGGCGAAAGGTGTGTTTTTAGTATGGCCCTGGTTAAAAATGGCTGTGTTTAATTTCCCTTGATCTAGACTGTATTTCAAACAGCACCGTAGGGGGAGATCAGCTCAACTTTCCTTCCGTAACCTACAAACTCAAAGGCACTGGAAAGCCCCTAGGTGGTCCAAAGCCTCAGCTCTCCCTCAAACTCGCCACTCCTTCTCCCTTGAGATCTGGGAGCTCCAGGGGGGAGCGTCCAGATACAGAACAGTATCAAAACACCATTTCTAGGTACCTGCCATCTGGTCATCTACAGCAACACACCCAGTCTGCATACTGCCGTGTGTGTGTGTGTGTGTGTGTGTGTGTGTGTGTGTGTGTGTGTGTGTGTGTGTATTGGGGGTTGGTATAATGCCTGCTTACCTGTTCAGAAATTGCCTCAGAGGACAGCGTCTGGCCAGGGAACCTCCAGCACCGAGGACTCAGACACGCCTGACTCTGGCTGTGACTTCTGGACACCTGCATGTCCATCCCTGTCCCAGACACCTGCCTCTCACCGGACGATTTGCTACTTGATCTCAAGCACCCTGCCCACCTTCGCCAAGCCAATGGAAAGAGAAATCGGACCCTTGTTTCTTGTAATGGAGTTAGTCTCTGAGTTAGTTATCTAGGAGAGACCCCTGAAGACCCCCAGGCAGGTTCTCTGCCTTCTGTGACACCCTTTCTTCTCCAGGTAACTCCCAGAATCGATGAAGCTCCCCGTCTGGTTGCCAGCTGAGTTCCCTTCACTTCAGCTTCCAGGCCTAGTTACTAAAGGAATAAAGTGACCCATTCTGCCATATTCTAGTAAAACTGAGTCTTGTCCCATTATCCCTAGTACGCCCCACTTTGGGACACTCAGATGCACCTCCATCACCACCATCCCGGAGTCATGACCTCACTTTTGCCTGTATCCATGGCTGCAGAGAGCCACAGTGTATCCCTCATCACCTGCCTGCATCTGTGGCTGCCGAGAGACACAGTGTATACCACATCACCTGCCTGCATCCGTGGCTGCTGAGAGCCACAGTGTGTTCCTCATCACCTGCCTGCATCTGTGGCTGCTGAGAGACACAGTGTATACCTCATCACCTGCTTGCATCCCTGGCTGTGGAGAGACACAGTGTATACCACATCACCTGCCTACATCCGTGGCTGCTGAGAGACACAGTGTATACCACATCACCTGCCTACATCCGTGGCTGCTGAGAGACACAGTGTGTTCCTCATCACCTGCCTGCATCCGTGGCTGCTGAGAGAGACACAGTGTGTCCCTCATCACCTGCCTGCATCCGTGGCTGTGGAGAGACACAGTGTATACCACATCACCTGCCTACATCCGTGGCTGCTGAGAGACACAGTGTGTCCCTCATCACCTGCCTGCATCCGTGGCTGTGGAGAGACACAGTGTGTCCCTCATCACCTGCCTGCATCCGTGGCTGCTGAGAGCCATAGTGTGTCCCTCATCACCTGCCTGCATCCGTGGCTGCTGAGAGACACAGTGTGTCCCTCATCACCTGCCTGCATCCGTGGCTGTGGAGAGACACAGTGTGTCCCTCATCACCTGCCTGCATCCGTGGCTGTGGAGAGACACAGTGTGTCCCTCATCACCTGCCTGCATCCGTGGCTGTGGAGAGACACAGTGTGTCCCTCATGGCCCTGGGCCCCTCTCTAGTACGAAGTTTTGTCCACTTTGGTCTTCAAGAAGTGGCCATTGCATTTGGCCAGAATGTCCCCAGAAGATGGCCACACAATCCAAAGTTCCTTGGTGCCTCTGTTCTTAGCTGTGTCCTGTGGCCCTCAGATCTTGGTAGGAATCACTGCCAGGCAGGGCCTGGGTCTTTTTCGTCACCCACCAAGGGCCTTCAGCATAATCTGATAGGGACCATTTGTCAGCCACAGCCAGGTGCCACACGTGGCATCCAGCTCCCTTGCCTCAAGGTGGTGTCTGCTGTGCCTTTGGCAAAAAGAAAAGTAATGCTGGGTAATGAAATGAGAGCGTCATGGTGACAGTGAATCTGCAGTGTCAAACACCTCTTTACAGGCGATGTCTTAGGACATTTACAGGGACAGCACAGTGCAATTCCATAAGAATTTTGGCTGTGAATGTGTGGATGTGCGTGCACGCATGCGTGTGTGTCTGTGTGAATGTGCAGGCATGTGCGTGAATGGGTGACTCTGTGTATGTGTGTGTGTGTGAATGTGACTGTGTACGTGTGTGTGCTGCATTGCATGCATGCATGCATCTGCATGCAGATGTGCTCTCTCATGCAGGCACATGTGTGTGCCAGCTGTCGCTACTCTGTCACTAAATCTGAAGCTCCCTTTTTGGCTAGAGAGGCAAGGTAGCAAGACCCCAGCATCCTCCTGTGTGCCCTGATCTTCATGGCTGCAGTTACAGGCAGGTACTGTTGTGTCCAGCTCTTATGTGGATTTGGGGATCAAAACCCAGGTTTTTGTGCTGCTGCCTTCTGAACCATCTTCCCAGCCAGGCCATGGATACTTTTCTAGAATTTCCCAGAAACCTTAAAAGCACAAGATTTAAGAAGTGCTGGCCCAGAGGGAAAGAGCTGTAGGACAAAGTGCCATGCATCCTGCTGGCTGTGGGAACTTAGTACTGTCCATATCTTTGAGCCTCAGTTTCCCTGTCCGCAAAAGCAAAGACTACAGTGTCGCCTGAACTACTGTGTACTCTGCAACTAATGATGAAAGGGCCTGGGGGCCGTAGGTGCTCACCTTGTGCACTAGGTCCTCAGCTCTCACTGTCTCTGGTCCCCAGGCAGCATCTGGAGACGTAGCTGGGTGGCTGGCCCCTTCAGGTGATTTGTTTTGAGTGCTCCCTGAGGGGACACCATGTGTCTTCGCTGGGTTCACCAAAGCTCGGTCTTGTCTTATGCTGACGCTGGGCCCCCTTGGGGGGAATAGAGGAAGGGAATGGCCATAGAGACAGAGATGAGCTCCTGACTGCCCTGTGTGAGAGGCATGGCTGTGGCTGAGTCCTATGACTCTCGCGGAGTGGTTTCCTTGTCTGAAGTGAGGGCAGCAGCCACATGTTCCTCTCAGGAATGGGGAGCAGTCTGGGGTGTATTAGGCAGGGAGATTCTGATAGGAGGATGCATTAGCACTCAGAGCTGGCAGCTACCAGGATCCTCGGGTAAGACTCCTACTACGGTCCCTCTGAAGGGGGAATGGATTGAGGGGTGGGGCCTGGGAAGCAGACCACGCTGAGCTCAAAGCCACCCCACCACTTGGTTGGGGGAAGACTTTGAGACCTGGCTGTCTGTTCTTGGTCTCAGTTTCCCCAGTGGCCTGTGGGGACACTGAGACCCATCTTGCATGGTTGAAGTCAGTGATATTTGTGTGGCCACAAGCTGGCTGCCCCTCTCATGTCACTACTGCAGAGAGGCCCTCTGACTGCTTCGTCTTCTCACGGTTGACTTCAGGGTTGGCTCCTGTGTCAGCCCTGTTTAAGGACACTGATTCCCATTGTTTCTAATGAGCCCATTCCTGTTCGTAAAGAGTTAGCCCATCTGGTTCGTAGCCCAGTCTTGCCGCGTGCCTGCTTGCAAGAGAGCTGGGCAGGAGCTTGGCCACCTCCCTGGCCTTACAGCTGTGACTCCTAATGCCCACCTGGTCACCAGGAGATGCATGCTTTCAGTTGAGAGCTCCCTGTGACTAGCCAAAGGGACTCCATCATCCTTCCAGGCCCTGGAGCTCGAGGGCACCTAGTCACAGCAGGGTGGCACCCCACTGGGGCTAAAGAGCCACCAAGCAGGGCCATTTGGGTCTCAATCACCTAAGTGTTGGAGTTTTACAGCAGGCTTTGTTCCCACTGGGATGATGTTACCTGCTAATGTCAGTAACTTGTGGTTCCCTGGCTTGAGGCAACGCTATGTATCTGGGTCAGGGACATTGCAGAGTGTGAGCACCCGAACTGCCCCGGGAATTGAATATGGACCTGAGTGTGGATGCTGGTTGGAGTGCACCTGTATAAGACTGTTAATGTTTATTGTGTGTGAGGTGGGGGGGGGGAGTGGGTGTAGCTGGTATATCATGTCTGTGGGTCTTAGGGGTGGGCACACACGGTGTATACATGAGTGGCTTAAATGGGGCATATAAGTTGGGGTGAGAAGATGGAGATGTACCTGAGTTCAAGAATGAGGCTGACCAGTAAGAGAGTACACATTGCATGTGCGCGTGTGTGCCATAGTGCACAGACACCTGTGCTCAGGAGTCAGTATACATGTGTGTAGTTGCATACACCCTGCGAGAGTGACCCGTTACCACGGTGTGTAAACATCTTGCTAACACTTGTTGTTACTGCAGAGGGGCCTGTGCGTGCCCCGAAGCGCACAGAGGGGCCTATGCACTGTGCGTGCCCTGCTCACTGTGAGAAGAGGCTCTCAGCACGGGCCTCTCATGCCACAGCTAAAAAGACCTTCCCTTGGGCACGAGCACGCGTGTGCCTGGCATGTGACTGAGGCAGGGCATGTGGGAGGGTGTCTAGGCTGTGCCCCGTCGGTGTGCGCCAGCATGCATGTGCGCATGGCTTCTGGAGAGAAAATGTTTAAAAATGGAGTTGTCAGCCCCGAGTTGATAGGCGCAGTCAGCAAAGTGCAGCGTCGGCAGGAACGGCCGCCGCTCCCTCAATTCCCTGGGAGGAAATGGCCCCGCTTTGTGCTGAGGAGGCAGTGTGGCTGGGATAAAGCAAGTGGAGCAGGCCCCCAAACTTCATTAATTAAAGAAACTCATTAATGAGGGACATTTAATCAGCTGCAGATTAGATTCACACTCGCCTCTTCATGAGCCAGGAGCCTACGGGAAAAGAACCGTTGCCCTCCTCCGTACCTCTTGCGCTGGGGGCCCAGGCACCTGTCTGTGAAGAAAGGAGGTGCCTGGGCCTCCTGTGACCTAGAAGCTGCTGGGATAGTGGGCAGGTAAAGGGCAGGTACTCTTGGTGGAAACGGGTGTGTGTGCCACAAGACCTGTGTTCGGGAGCACTGAAGTGTGTTCAGACAAGGAGGCGTGCACACGTCCAAATGATGCAATTGTGCATGTGCGTGTGTGTGTGTGTGTGTACATGCGCATGCACGTGTGTGTACGTACGTGTGTGAAGGGTGATGTGAGGACTACCGGGGTCAGCAGTTCTGAGGGGGTTGCCCCATGCTCCACCTACCGACTTCAGGGAATGCTCAGTGTGAGCCCGTGTGGGCCCTCACTGGGGTTCCGAGCAGAGCACAGGTACCACTGGTGAACAGAGTGAGGCGCTGGGCCCCTGTTACACCAGGGAAGGCTGACAGTGCAGAGCTTGGAAGTGCACGGCTGAAGGGCCGAACCGAGTCTCCGGGGAAGGATCTTGTTTGTCAGTGTGTGTGTTGGCCCGCCTTCTGTCACTGTGACAGGAATGTCCAAGACAAACAGCTTCAGTGGATATTTCGGCTCACGGCTTCTGAGGTAGTTTTGGAGCCTAGAATGAGGCAGCCAGCATGGTGGGAAGCGGGTGTTGGGTAAAGCTGCTCACCCTATGGCATCTGAGGAGAAAGGAGAGCGGGGAAAAGCTCACTGCTGCCCCTGCACCTTGCCCCCAGTGCCCTAACTTCCTTTCACTAGGCCCCACCTTCCCCCACCTTAGCTCCATGAGCTGGCACCCAAGCCCTCAACACATGGACGCAAAGCGACATTGCAGACTCGGACTGTGTCCATGTAGAGGCTCATCCACTTGGCTCCAGACGGTGACGGCACAGGCCTTCCCTATGGCAGCTGTCTCCTGCCTCCTGGGAATCACTGGCCCTGTTCACAGGGACAGAGCTGCTCTGGAGAAGAGCAAATATAGCTGATCCCAGCCCCCCAGGGCCTCTGCCCCGCCTACCTGCCTGGGGACTCGTTGAGGTTGCAGACATGGGATGCTACCCTCGCAGCTTCTGTGGATTAGAGCAATTCCCCCTGGGAGGCGTGACAGGGTCCCAATGCTTTTCTGGTTTCTTCTCATCCCCCTTTACCTGGCAAGGCTGCCCCTGTGAGCAGAGCTTTCCCAGAGATGGGCTGGGTCTTGAAGACCTGGGACGTTCAACTCGTAAAATACACCGTGTCCTCAGCTCAGGTGGTCTCACCCTGACCTAGTGGGGACTGTGCCTTCTCAGCCTCTCCCTGACTTCACCAGACCCTGTCCTCTGGCCGCTCCTGTACCAGCCACTGCCCGTGCCAACTCAAGTTGTCATGACTGGTTTCCAATCTCATCCCACCATTGTGGTTCCAGTCAGCTCTCAGCCTGGGACGGGCTGACCCCTGTGAGACTCCTACTGTCCCTAGACGGCTCTCAGCGGCAGAAGTCCACACGGAGCCAGCGGAGGGTGGCAGTTCTAACTGTCCATATGCTGCAGGGAATGCCAGGCCCACATGGAGGAGAGCAAGATAAGCTCAGACTCAATCTTGGTTGTGGGACAACAGAAACCTGCAGCAGGCAGATCCCAGGGAGCAGGCTGCTTACTGTAATTCATCTGCGTTTGCAGGAGGCAGGCTGGTAGCCATTCATAGCAGGGGCGATGGGGCCCAAAGTGCAGAAGGACTGGATTTGATGCCAGGAACAGAAGCCTGTCCCTGTCTCAAAGCTACCAGCTCTGAGCGGGTTATGACACCACCTGCCTTGATATGGGTGGGCAGAGGGCTCCAAACCTGCACGCCTCCAGCCCCAGCATCTTCAGCTATATATCCTGGGCTTCTGCCACCGCCATGGGAGGG
The DNA here is from genome assembly GCF_037038515.1 of Microtus pennsylvanicus. NCBI lineage: Eukaryota > Metazoa > Chordata > Mammalia > Rodentia > Cricetidae > Microtus > Microtus pennsylvanicus. Next base: position 3,578,968 of record NC_134589.1, read on the forward strand.
GAGCAGGGCTGCTGGGTATGAGAGAGGTGTGCAGAGGTAGGTGTAGGGGGGTAACTTCCCAAATGCTAAGGAAATTGGCAGGAAAGAGCCCTGCAGGGCACCTAACATGGAGTTGAGAAGGAGCTATGACCCTGGCATTCCCTCCGGTCCTTACAGCCTTGGAGATACCTAGAGAGAGCCTTTTCCCAGACACCTACTGCAATCTTCACCCCTCCCTAGGGGCTCAAGCCCACTAGGTTCCGTGACTCCGAAAGTGAACCCTGGGCCTCGGGAGCCAGCTCAAAGGAGGACACCCCAATCAAGACAAGCAGCTGCAGCTGGGGAGCACCTAGAATGCCCTAGCTCCGTCTCTCCAGGCCACACCCCCACCCTTAGCTCACTCCACCCCGAGCAGAACACTGCCATGACCACATGCTGCCTCAGTCTCCCCAAATGTGAGCTGAACATGAGCTGTGTGTGGTACAGACTGGGGGGAGGAGTCAGTTCTGCTCCAGGGATCCAAGAGCTGGACAAGGCCACTCACCTGTGACTCATTTTCCCATCCAAACCCTCACTGTCCGCAGGATTAGTCAGGCTCAACTTCCTGTCAGGCACCCACAAGCCCTGCCTGATTGTGGGGGTGCCTGGAACTGCCCAGTGGACTCTAAAGCAGGCCCTGCATTTCTGTGAGCCTCGGTGGAGGCAACCCCTTGCTCTGAAAATGGCCACTGTCGTCTGTGCAGAAGTGCTCCCTCAGGCTGAGGCCAGAGTGCCTCCCTTGCCCACTTCAGCCCCTCATGGAAGTTCCTCTCTGCCACACAGCTGTCGTCTCAGCACCAGGGTGGCCTCAGCTGGGTGAGGGACCCTGAGTCCTGTCCCTACCTTGGGCACATGTGGTTTGTGAGCCCAGCAGCAGGTCTGCAGTCACGGGTGTCCAAGAGGGTGGGTCAGGCTCAGCACATCTGCGTTTTTGGGAGCCCTTGTCAAGGGGGTGCCACTGATCTTCAGGCTACATTTTAGGGAGCAGGATCTGAACTGGTCGCATAAGGGAGAGCTTTCTCTGCCCCTGCTGTGTCCCAGTTGCGTGGTTAAAAGGCATAGACATATCTAAGTGCGTAAGTACCCTCTCCCCCTCCCAGAGACACTACCCCAATCCCCAACTCCTGCACATCCCAGGAAAAAAAGAGCCCACCAGGGGAGTTATCAGATAGACCCTAACTTCTCAAACCAAAATGCAGTGGGTGGGTGTTTGGCTGTGGGATGCGTTACATAATTTTCGTTGCTAGGAAATTTCTCTTCCTAATTACATTTCGCAAATTGTTGTTTCGGTGTCCTTCCAGGCAGGGCTCACTGTAGCTAGCAGGGAGATGCTGGAGCCCAGGGGCGTTGTGAGAGGGACCTGGGGTTTCTGTACAGACTGTGGGCTACTTCCTAGGTAGGTCCTGCTTGCCCAGCCTCCTGCCGTTAACCCACCCCCCCACACACACACACCCACACACGCACACACTGCCTCCACCCCACTGGCCAGCGTCACGTCCTGGGCATCATGCTTAATATCCTGTTCCATTTGCTAAATGAAGACCATGGGTAATTAATAATGCTAATATTCCCTAATGGATGTGCAGGCAACAGCTGTAAGCTGCCTCTGTGCTCGGAAGAGGGCTCGTCCGGGGGTGTAGCGCTCGCTGCCGGGGGACCTCGGGAGAACATGATCCAGGGACTGGGTGGCTCTCTGTGCCCTTCCCCCCGACCCTCCCCACTCTGTCCTCTCATTTGCCTCTCCAGGGAGGGAGCTTTGGCTCTTGTCACCAGCAACCTGAGTTAAGCTTGGCCTTCCCTGGTCAGTCTGCCAGCGATCTCGCTCATTTGTACCTTCTGAGGGAAACAAGCAGAGTGGAGGTGCCAGGGCGGTGGGGGGAGAGCTTAGAGGGCTTCCTGGAGGAGGGCGGCCTCTGGAATGTTGAGGGGGATCGGGGGAGTCCTGGGGTTTCAGCAGAGACTCTGTGCAGGCTGTCTAGGACAGGACCTTGGGCGGCTCTCTTCACTGTGAACAGGATGAACACGATCCTGGAAGGGAAGGCACTCCTTGCTCCCATGGGGTGGGCATCAGCAAACCATTCGTGGTTGAGTGAGCTGCAGTTGGAGGATAGGATAAACTGTGGGTACTGTTGTGACGCGTACAGGGAATTGCTGGTCCAGGCTGGGGCCTCCTCCAGGATACTCCTTTCTGATTTTTCACCTTTCCACCTCCAACATGTCTGCTCTTTCCTCTGGCTCCCTTCATCTGCCCCAGGCTGTGACAATCCACAGGCATCTCTGAACCTTGACCCTCCTCCGCTCTGGGCATGTGCGGGGAGGGACTAGGCTTCCCTTAGCTTCTGTCATGCCCTCACCCGTGTGTAGGTCAGCCAGCCTCCCTGTGGGTATGGCACAGGCTTTGAGTCCCTGGCACTACCCTTGGCCACTTCACTATGTGGCCATGTGAATCAGGCCAGGTGTGGGAACCGCCCCCACCCCCAGCACTGAACCTCTTTGTGAACTGGACAAAGCCCCATCGTGAGGAGTGTTTGGGGATTGGTGGGATCAGGGCACAGAGCCTGTGTGAGACCAGCACCCTGGCATACCATGGCGAAGAGGGCCCAAGTCTGGGAAAGGGGTCTCCTCCCAGGACCTCCCTTACTTCTTAGAGTCAGAAGCGCTCTGTGACCAACACTGTGACCTTCCTTGTATGCCTTGTACCTCCTCTGCCACCCTTCTTGAGAGTCTTTTAACTATCAGAGGGAAAGCCTGTGGGCTGTGATGAAATCTGGTACCTCCTGGAGATGAGCGGGCAGCCACCCGCTCCCAGTGTTGTCTTGGGGGACAGGAAGAGAGGCCTTAGACCTAATCCCCACTCTCAATTCTGTGTCCACCACTCTGGCATCAGACCAACCAGAGACACCGTTACCTGCTGAGCATGGCCCCTCCTGTCCCCAGGTTGAAGCAGTACTTTAGGCATGCACACAGAGAGAGGTGTAGGTCAGACGTACAGCTGAGACTCGCAGGAAAGGGGGATGGGGATCTACCTTGCAGGGTAGGGACTGGCCCAGTGTGCTGGGTTCCCTTGCTGACCCCACGCATGGCACTCACTCACCCACCATCTGCCTCACTGAGATCCCACCCAGGCTCAGTGCTCAACCCAGCCCAGCGTCCTCACACTCTACAGGGCCGCAGAGGAGGGGCACAGTCAAGGGTAAAGCCTGTCTTTATGTGCCCTAGCCACTGCCTTCCCAGAGCCATCAGCGAGATGGCTCTGGCCCCTGGCTCATTTCCCCAGGCAAGACAGTGAGGCTGGGGAGGGGGGGATTTATGGCGCTTCGTTCCATGTGATTGGTATGCCGTGGGCTTGGAAGGAATTACCGCCTAATCGTGCGAAAATCCTTCCCTTGGCTTGGGGCTTTTCAGCTGAGATCTCTGCCAGCCCTAAGCAGAAAGGGGCTGGGCTGAGAGGCTGTTGGTACTGCGGTAGGATTCTCCTGGGGCTAGCCTCCACCCTGGGCATCTGTCAGAAGCTGGGCAAAGGGCTCTGACAGATCCAGGAGTTCCTACTGTGTCTTGTTCCTGGAACTCCCTTGGCACCTGACGAGGCACACCAACCCTCTCTGAAAACGGCCTTAGATCACAGACTAAAATCCATGAGATTATGAAAAGAAACAATTAGATTGAAATACAGTGAAGAGAGTAGGCAGGACTGTGGGATGCTGGGACGAGGCTGAGAGATGCCCGGCTGGTCGGGAGCACTCTGCATTTATAGCCCAGTGAATGGTGACCGTGAAGGGCAGTAGGTGCTGGTGACATGGTGGGGAGGCCCCAAGGTCCCTGCTAAAGATGAGTCTCAGGTCACACTCGCCCCCAGTGCCTGCGGTCATACACACGTGAGTGGAGATGCAGCCAGTAACGATGGAAAGAGGGCATTTCCCAGAGTGCAGGCCTCCTGAGTTCTGTGCCCGAGAGTGCACAATACTCATGGAACATGCAGGGTACATGCAGCCCATGAGACAGGCAGTACATACTTCGCCCAGGAAGCACACAGGACACATTCATCCCAGAGAAAATGAGGTACCCCCAAAACCAGTGCACACAGAGCCTATGGAACACATCGGGTCTGCAGAACACCTCACCTCAGAACATGCGGTGCACACACACAGCCCATGGGACTCATAGCCACGTGGAGCCCACACACCATGCAGTACACCTAGGCCCATGGAGCGTGCACATGGGACATACTGTGCACTCAGGACCATGAAGCAGGTGCACACATAGCATATGCTGCCTCTCAGGTGCTCCGCTCATTCGGATACATCCTACCCCGATGGGACCTCATGTCTGTGTCACGGTGCAGACAAGGAAACTAGCCAAGGCATAGCTGCTCATAAGAGGTCCCTCCACAGCAAGGAGGCCAGAGCTAGAGGGGCCACCCAACCCATGCCAAGCCTGGGCTGAGGCAGGGTGCTCAGAATGCTGCAGGGGACTGTGTCAGGAGACAAGTGTGAGCATCCCCGTGGGAAGCTGGACATCCTGGGACCTGCTGAGCAGGCTCCACATGCAGCCTTGGGTTTGCAGAAGAACCATCGCCCACCCAGGGAGAAACTCAGCCATAATCCACCCAGTGAGGAACTCAGCCCATCGTCCACCCAGGGAGGAACTCAGCCATCGTCCACCCAGGGAGAAACTCAGCCATAATCCACCCAGTGAGGAACTCAGCCCATCGTCCACCCAGGGAGGAACTCAGCCATCGTCCACCCAGGGAGGAACTCAGCCATCGTCCACCCAGTGGGGAACTCAGCCCATCGTCCACCCAGTGGGGAACTCAGCCCATCGTCCACCCAGGGAGGAACTCAGCCATCGTCCACCCAGTGGAGAACTCAGCCCATCGTCCACCCAGTGGGAAACTCAGCCATCGTCCACCCAGTGGGAAACTCAGCCATCGTCCACCCAGTGGCCTCCACAACACTGTGAGAGCCCTGCGGCCTCCTAGAAAACCACAAGTTGTGAAGCAGAAAAAAAGGACAAGAGTCGGAATTGGGGTCTAACAGAGCGAAGGCAGCAGGGACCCCCAGTTCTCGTTACTGACAGCAAGTGGCAAGCTAATCTGCTGAGTGACTCTAGCCTTTGGTGACTGGCCACTGCCTGAGACGCTGCCTAGGTCAGCCCCAAAGTCCCTCCAGGCTCCAGAGAGAAAGAAAGGAAGATCTTCATGGCACTGGGGTCCTCTGGGAATCAGGTCAGTGTGGACTCTGAAGCCTTTATGGAGAAGATGAGACATGAGCAAGAAGGCCTCGTGGGCTCTTGATGGAGTCATATGTGGTGTGGCAGTGGGTCCAGCATCCCTAATTAGTGACCCTAGGTGGGCTGAGGAGACAGGGTAGGCTGGAGATGGAGGGAGAGCAAGTGCCTTGGGAAGACCCCTGCCCCAGCCTTGGAGCCTTCCCTGCCCCAAGCCCTTCACATGACTACATCTAGGCCTCCTATCATGTTTACCCCACAATCCCCAGTTTCCCGGCATTCCTGCTAAGCAAAGAGACGCACCAAAGCCCAAGGCTGGCCCTCCTTGACTCCTAGGGTGCTGGAGTCCCAGAACAAGCTCCTATTGGGCTTCTGTCCCCAGCTACATCTTGAGTGACTTCAGACTGACTGCACGAAGTAGTCATACCAAAGCGTTTACACCAAGGCAATGGGCAGACGCTATGGCATAGCTATGTCCCCAGAGCTCATATTAAATATTCCCCAGGACACCACTGCCTTCCTGGTACAACCCTAGAGATTCTGGGTCAGGACACCCACACCGCAGAGACCCTGAGGACACAGAAGCAGAGGGTACACTCCTTATTCTCGTCTGAACAGTAGTCCATACCTACCAAGTAGAGTCAGATGGCAGAATCAAGCAGGCCTGTTTAAAATCTAGGTTGACCATGGGTTGGCTGTGTCTCCTGCCTACTCTGAGTTTCTTCACTAATATGGAAAATGCCAGTTCAAGGGACTATTCTGTGACCAAAGGATCGTGTGGTTATAGCCTGACTCAGTGCTGAGGCCCCTTGAGTTCTCACACCACCAGTGGCTGCCACCACAGTCAGCTGTCACCTTCCTGAGCACCTGCTATGTGTCTGCGAGGGTGGAGGCACCAGCCCTTGAGCTCAGGGTCTCCGGGTCCAGAGATCCATCCTTTTTTATTTTATTTTATTGGTTTTTGTTTAGCTCTACATTTTCCTCTGCTCTCCTCCCTGCCTCTCCCCTCCCCTTCAACCCTCTCCCAAGGTCCCCATGCTCCCAATTTACTCAGGAGATCTTGTCTTTTTCTACTTCCCATGTAGATTAAATCTGTGTAAGTCTCTCTTAGGATCCTCATTGTTGTCTAGGTTCTCTGGGATTGTGATTTGTAGGCCAGTTTTCTTTGCTTTATGTTTAAAAACCACTTATGAGTGAGTACATGTGATAATTCAAGCTGCCGTTACTTTTTTCTGCTGTGTAGTACTCCATTGTGTAAATGTACCACATTTTCCTTATCCATTCTTCGGTCGAGGGGCATTTAGGTTGTTTCCAGGTTCTGGCTATGACAAACAAAGCTGCTATGAACATAGTTGAACACACATCTTTGTGGCACGATTGAGCATCTTTTGGATAAATACCCAAAAGTGGTATTAACTGCGTCTTGAGGAAGGTTGTTTCCTAATTTTCTGAGAAATCACCACACTGACATCCAAAGGGGTTGTACCAACTTGCATCCCCACCAGCAATGCAGAAGTGTTCCCTTTTCCCCACAACCTCTCCAGCATAAGTTGTTATCAGTGTTTTTGATCTTGGCATTCCTACAGGTGTAAGATGGAATCTCAGAGTTGTTTTGATTTGCATTTCTCTGATGACTAAGGATGTTGAACATTTCCTTAAGTGTCTTTTGGCCATTTTAGATTCCTCTGTTGAGAGTCCTCTGTTTAGGTCTGTTCTCCATTTTTTTATTAGATTATTTGTTTTTTGGATGACCAATTTCTTGAGTTCTCTGTATATTTTGGAGATCAGACTTCTGTCTGATGTGGGGTTAGTGAAGATCTTTTCCCATTCTGTAGGCTGTCGTTTTGTCTTGTTGACCATATCCTTCACTTTACAGAAGCTTTTCAGTTTCAGGAGGTCCCATTTATTAATTGTTTCTCTCAGTGTCTGTGCTGCTGGGGTTATATTTAGGAAGTGGTTCCCTGTGCCAAGGCATTCAAGTGTACTTCCCACTTTCTCTTCTATAAGGTTCAGTGTGGCTGGCTTTATGTTGAGATCTTTGATCCATTTGGACTTGAGTTTTGTGCATGGTGATAGATATGGGTATATTTTCATTCTTCTACATGTTGATATCCAGTTATGCCCACACTACTTGTTAAATATGCTTTCTTTTTTCCATTTGATATTTTTTGCTTCTTTGTCAAAAATCAGGTGTTCGAAGATGTGTGGATTAATATCCGGGTCTTCAATTCGGTTCCATTGGTCCTCCTGTCTGTGTTTATTAGAGCTCCATCCTCAACAGCTGAGGTTCTAGAACATTCTGGCAGCTCAGACTGGAAAAAGACCCATGTTCTCATTTGCTTCGGCATACAGGTTACGGTCCATCACAGAGGGGAGCCAAGGCAGGAGCTTAAACAGGAACCTGGAAGCAGGAACTGAAGCAGAAACCGAGGAGGAGCACACTGCTTACTGACTGGCTCCTCCTGGCTTCCTCAGTCTGCTTGCTTGTACGATCCAGGAACATGTGCCCGGGGGTGATACCACCCATGGCAGGTTGGGCTTTCCTGCATCAATTAGCAATTAAGAAAGGAGAAGGAGAGGAAGGGAGGATAATGAGACGCCTCACAAGCATGCCCACAGATTGGTCTGATGGAGACACTCCCCCTTTTGAGATTCCCTCTTCTCGGGTGATTCTAGTTAGGGTCAAGTTGATGGAAACTAACCACCACAGACTGTGAGCTGGGGAGATATCCCGCTTCAGTGCTAAGGGAGCAACTGAGGCAGAAGGCAAGAACCCGGGAGAGAGAGCAGGCTGAGCCCTGGGTCCACAGGGCCGCTGCACCCACCGTAGGCCCCTCTTCCGTTCCTCCAGCATTCTCTTTAAGTTCATTTCCACACCCATAGGAAAACAGCACCACCTCGTCTGTTCCACAGGAAACGTTTGTATGAATCACCAAAGGGATACTTGATGCTGATGCAGGAGCATCCAGCTGTCATGGGGCCACACAGGAAGTCCCAGTGTTAAGGGAAACCACCACCACCTCCACCTCTGCCCCAAAAGAGGGGTGATTGGTCAGCCCAGATGGGGTGGTACAGCTCCAGTTACTTCATGTCTGTCAAGCATATGCCTGGCTGTCGCCTGAGGACAAACCTCAGCTTACTGCTGTCCTTCAGGCCCCAGGGACCTGGCACCAAGCGTGGAACGCATTTGGTGAGCAGTGCCACACACCACTCCCTCTCTGGTTGGTACGACCCAGAAGATACCAGTCCTGCAGCCCTCACGAGGAAATGTGGACTCAGGAACTCAGCCCCCTTTTCACTCAAAGTTCCTGGGATCTGGGGACACAAGACCCTGGCAGCAGGCTCACTCTACCCCCCATGTGTGTATTCAGACCCATCTTGACTATCCTTCCTGGAGCACTTTGATCACAACAGGACGCCTTCTCCAGAACCATGGCGATCCAGCAGTGTGGCCGCAGGAACACAGGCAGATCTCTGACATGGGATCACCAAGGTGATGCCCAGTGGCTGCCAGTGTCTTCCCTGGACATCAGCATGTCCATTCCTCTTAGATAACCTTTTCTTTGTCCTTAAAATTATACTGTCCTGTAATGCGCACTATTGAAAATGAAAAGAAAATAGAAGTGTCACCCCTGAGATTTTCTGGCCCCTGATTGACCACCTCTTTCTGCTCCCTGGCTTCTCTAGGCATCTGTTTTCTTCTTGTCCCTTGTCACCTTACCTCTAGCCACCCCCAGAGGCCCACATCTGCTCTTAACCAGGACCACTGAGCACACATGGACTGTACCTCTGAGCTTCCCTTCTATAGGTGGGCATTAAGAAGAGACGCGACTCTCAGCTCCGGTGTAGGCATTACCACCACATTCTAGAGATAATAGGTGTGGGGTCAGTATCTGGTCAGGATACCTGTCTCAGATTCTATTTACCTGCAATTCTCCACCTGGCTGGTAGGGGGCGATATTCAACTCCTGGGTCTGTGCAAGGAACAGCTAAACTGGGTGATGCTGCACTAGATGATTCTGCTCATATGAGAAATAGCCTACAGGGGATGAATCCGAAACTTCTGCATAGACCCAGGTGTCTGGCAGAAGTTTCTACAGAGAAGATGTCATTTCTATGAATGGCATGACAGAAGGAAACTTCTCACTGGCAGTGACAGACTGGGCTGGTCTCTCGTTGTCACCTTCTATCCAAAAGGCTTGGAAACTGAAGGAGTATTTCATTTGTTCAAAGACAGCCAGAGGCAATGGTGTGGACATGCCTGGTGTCCAGAAAGATGGGCCCAGCTCCACATGAGTGCCCCCTTTAGGTGGGGCTGGGGACAGGACCATCCTTGCTTCCTTGCTGGGGAGATTACTGGTGTCTGTTAATTTTCTGTTCCTGTGACAAAACATCTGGCAAAAGAAATCAGCCTTCGGGTGGAAAGGTTTATTCTGGACACAGTTTGGGGGCACATGGGAAGGCATGGCAGCAGGAGCGTCAGGCAGTTGGTGACACTGCACCCATCATCAGGAAGTGGAGAACATTGGTGCTCAGCCCGCATACTCCTTTGTATTCCATTCAGGACACCAGCCTACGGAATGATGTTGCCCACACTCATCATGGGTCTTCCTCCCTCAGTGAAATATCCCTGGAAACGCCCTCACAGACATGCCCAGGAGTGTGCCTCCTAGGTCATTCCAAACCAGCCACGCTGACGGTGACAGATAACCATCCTAACACCTGAGTGTGTCACAGGAGCTGGGGACTAGAACCCGGACCACCCGCTGGCTGGAGGGTAGCCCCAAGGGCAGCCAGTCTGCCTCACAGAACCTGAATCCCTCAAAGGGTTGGGTAGGCCAGGGAAGTTCAGAGCAGGTACTTCTGCCCTTTGGACTCCCGTCACCATGCAGTAGCTGCCCCTGCCCTGGGCGGGTCTCTCTGCCCCAGCCTCTTTCTGGGCTTTGGAAAGTTGACATGTCACCGTCCTGTGCTAGTTCCTCTTGTAGGACCCAGAACCCAGCCCCAGGCCCCTCTTCCCATCACCCGTCCAGATATGCATGACCCCATTCCCACAGCCAGTGTGGCAGGGTGGAGGAACAGGGAATGGGGCTCTCTCGCTTCCTGACCACATAGCCTCTGCCCCAGCATCCATGCCTTCAAGCCACTGTGAGGATTTGGGTGGCCGTGGGGGTCCGTGCTTATGCAGTTAGAGACATGCAATGAGGGTCCATCTCAGGGGACATAGGTGACACAGGACAGTGACCCTCATAGCAGCGTGGTGATGAGGCTGGGGCTCCCCTGTTCTGCCTTCCTCACTATTGCCTGGAGCGGGCTTTGCCCAGGAGTGGGAAGAAATGGCCCCATGCCCATTTCCCCCACCCAACAGCACAGCCGGTGGACCTTGGGCAGGCAGCACCCTCTCTCCAGGGGTGAGGAGTCCGAGAGCAATTATCTTAATTGTCCTGGAGGGCCTGAGAGCAGAGAGAGCCAGCAAGACTGCAGAGGGCAAGTGGCCAGCTGTCCAGGGAGCGGCTCCAGCTGCTGTCAGGCCTCCAACTTTCTGTCTTCTCCATCAGCACACACCCTGAGCACCTTCCCTTGCCTGGCATCCTACGTACAGACAACAGGACACAGACTGGGGAAGCTGGACCAGCGACTCAGAGACCACAGGCCTCCTTAGCCACAAACCCTGCAGAAGAAAGGACTTTATGGGGGACAAGTCATTGTCACATTCCATAGCTAGGGACCAAAAAAGATTAAGGCCACGTCCAGGCCCATCCAGCTATGGAGGTGATGGGCCAGTGCCTGGGGTCCAGATTCAAAGGCATAGGCATCCAAATGCAAGTGCCCAGGCCATGCTGCTGGGTTTGGCAGGTAGCCACAAGGCTTCCTATTCCAGAGCGAAGGGAACCCGTTCATTCCATTGTTTCATCCAGACCCAAGAGGTGCAGGTAGCCTAGCCACTCCTGTTGAGTATAGGGGACAAGTAGCATGACCACCAGGGACAGCAAGAGGAAGAAGCCATGAAGGTGGGAGACTCAGAGAGGGGCTTCCATGAGAGGAAGCCAGGGGAGAAAGTGTCCCACCCAGACTGACTGCCTCCCCACCCCAACCCCCTGGAAGCCAGAGGACAAGGTGTCCCAGCTCTCAGAGCTCAAGGCAGAAAATGCCAGGATCTAATGAGAGAGATACAAGGAGCCGCAGCTTGTCGCCCCACCCCTCTGCCTTCTTCCCACACCCACGCCAGTTCCAGCCCTCTGTGTATCACCCTGAGTCCTTCAGGGATGGATCCAGGGACCCCTCAAAGGCACAGACTCATCAGACCCTATAATAGGGGCTTCAAATGTTCCCACAAATACTGCTGAAATTGCACCATTTCAAAGCATCGAGGGTGGACAAGGCTCAGAGAGTAAAGGCCCTCGTCACAAAAGCCTGATGACCTGAGTTCTGTCCTGGAATCCACATAAAGGTGGGAGGAGAGAACTGGCGCCCTCCACACACATGCTGTGACATGCATCTCCCCATAGACTTCATGCACACACACAATAATAAATTTTTAAAACTGAAAATTGCAGCATCGAGTCCAGGTATTATGGAGACCATAGTTGGTATCATTTATCTGGCCCAACATCAAGCCCAGGTCAGCACTGGGGTGCACCTATGATGTGAACTGAGGGAGTCATTCCAGATGTGCTGATGAATGCCTGACCTGGGACCCCCTCTCTCTTGGGACAGCCCCAGCCCTGGGGAGTCCCGTGATGTGGCTGGTTTCCAGCCAGCGAGGTGAGCTTACTCACCTGGAGCCATTTGAGATGCTCCTAGCTTGCTGGAATGAGCTGGGTCCATCCAGCTCCAACTTACCTCCGTAGGCTGCTCCCAGTCTCCCACCTAGTCTTCAGAAGCCACGTGGGTGACAGATCTCTGCCACCGTCCGCACTCTGTCCCTCCACGTGCACTTAGATCCCTCGGTAAAAATAACAGCTGTGGTACCTGTCCTGGGAGAGACGGAGAATATCCTGGGCTGGTGTTCCAGAGTGTGAGTGGAGCTTCTAATGAAGCCTCCTAAAAACCTGAAATCCAAAGGTGTCAAGCTTCACAGTCCTAAGCTAGAGCCTGTTAGAGGCAGGTGACCCCTGAGGCCACCTTCTGGGCGAGAACTCTGACCGTTTCACAGAGCTGAGCCAATGAGCGACTGTGTCTACACAGACGTCTCTTTTCATACACCTAAATCAGTTCTTTCCTCATGGGCACCTCTTTGTCACCATTTCCCTGTGTGACACGTGGGACTCTGACCCTAGAGAGTCAGTGCAGCCAGGCAGACACAGCGCCTGTTCCCCCGAGACCGTGTCCCATCTTGCAGGGTAGGAGATAGACAGTGATCTGATCTGATAAACATCTGGATTCGGGCTCCCAGACTGAGGAGAATATGGGTCAAGGGATGGTGAGTGCTGATCCGGGGACCCTGATTTACAAAGGCTCCCTGAGAATGCAGTACTGAGAACATGAGAGCACCCCAAGGGTCTGATGGAAGAACATCCCCACCGGAGGAAGAGCCAGGGGAAGTCACCTGAGCCAGGAGCTAGGTGGGCATGGAGCAGCAGGGACATTTGTGTCTACACAAAAGAAGCCACGTGGGAAGGAATTTGGAGTGCTGTGAGGACTTGGGGTTTCACTCCACAGGGAACAGACTAGAGGGGCTGGAACAGAGCCGGAAGTCTGGAAGGACAAGGCAGAGTGGAAGCCCTGACTTGGTCGAAGTGGTTGGATTCTGAGTTCCTGAAGGCAGAGTTAGAGTTGCTGAGGGACTGTGGATTGTAATAGAGCTGCCACTGTGTCCTGAATCCTGGATGCTGAGCTCTCGAGCCAGGGGAGAGGGATGTGTGTCCCAGAATGGGAAGACTTTTGGAGCAGCAGGTCCAATGTGGCGTCACAAGGAAACCAAATTGTAAGCCGTGTGAGGCGCTGACATTCTGGTAAGACCTTGGACGTATGCACATGATCTCATCTAATCCACACACATGGTAGATGCTTGCTTCCACACTTCACAGCTGAGCAGATGGAGGTACAGACAACAGGCCACTGCCCTCCATGGAGAACTACACCCTGTCCCAGGAGGACCCTGGAGGAGAGGGCAATGACAGAGTTCAGATCCTAGGAGATGTAGCTCGAATGTAGCACGAATTCTAATAATAAAAACCCGGAGTCAGATATTAGGTGGTGAAAGCCGAGAGATCAGAGAAGCAGAGCAGCCAGCCACTAGGGAGTTCTTACCTGTACCAGTGCTCAGACCAAGGGAGCTGTCCTGTCTCTACAAATTCTCAGACCACTGCTGTCTCTACGAAACCTCAGACTGCATCTGAGCTCCCGTCTCCTCCTGCCTTATATTCCTCTCTCCACCGAGCCATATAACTCCCGTGCCCACCTCCCTAATGCTGGGATTAAAGCCATGTGACCCCAAGTGCTGGGATCACCTTTGTGTGAGCTCTGTTTCTCTTTTAGACAGATTCAATCTCGTGTAGCCCAGGGTGGCTTTGAACTCACAGAGATCCATCTGCCTCTGTCTCCTGAGTGCTGGGATTAAAGGTGTGTGCCACCACTGCCTGGCCTCTATGGCTAACTAGGGGCATAGCTCTGCACTCTGATCTTCAAGCAAGCTTTATTTGTTAGATTACAAACAAAATATCACTCCATACAGTGATGACTGCTTGAACTCCTAAGCCACCAGGTGGTTCAGGTCACCTCTGAGCATAAAGTCTCACCATCTACAGGTGGTCACCGTGGTACCCTGGGCCAGGGGGTGCAGAATAAATGGGTGTAACTGGGTGATATCTCCCTGTTGTATATTTCTCCCTCCTCGTGCTGAGGATGGCTGTGGTCCCAAGTGACCCTCAGATCTGGCTACAGACTCATCACTCAAGGGCTTTAAGACGATGCCAGGGCACCACCCCAGGCAACTGAAGTGAAAGCCACCCAGGAGGAGTGGTGAAGCCATATCAGTTAGTGAAGGTTCTCATCAAATATTTACAGGGGAATTGATTTCCCTGGCGTCTGCCAGGCCGCTGACAGGCCCCTCCCTTCCTCCCCCTCACCTTCCACACCCGGTGGCCTCCTATCCTATCCCGCCATGCCCCGTTGGCCATCCCGGTGCTAGATGCTCTCCACCCCTGCATGGCATTCCCATCTCTGCCCAGCCCTCCAACACCCCCTTCCACAAGCCACTTTACCCATTTTGGATGCCAGCATGTCTGGTAACAGTGGGAAGTATGACTTCTAGACCTAGCTCTGTGGAGCAGCTAGTTGGGAATCTCAGGCAAGGGGGTTTGCTGTGCCCAGGTGTGAGAGGAAAGTGGGGGGAGAGGCGATGTGAGGCATACCCCTCTCTTCAGAGCTTACACGCTGTCCCAGTTTTGAGCTTCTGCATAGACAGGGAAGAGACCAAGCAGCTTCACTGGGGGGTGAGAGGTGGGGGGAAGGACAGAGTAGAGAAGGAGGGAAGAAAGAGAACTTGGGTACCGGAGACTATCGACCTGGTGAATCTGGTCCAGGGTGGCTGGCTTTGGGTGCTTTAGGAAGCAGGGCAAGGCTAACACTCATGGTTAGTGACCAGACAGACAGGGTTGGTGCCAGGTCAGACAGACCCTTCACCCTTGCTGTGGCCTTGTGGTGGCCAGGACCCTTGAGCACCGTCGCAATGGATCCAGCCTCTGGACAGCTGTGGCCTTCAGCAAACCTGGTGAAACAGGCCTGTTCTTGCTTCCCAGGGTAACCCAGGCCTGGCTTGGGCCAGGCGCACCCCAAGATGCAAAGAAAGCAGCTACTGGGAGAATAAGCGGAAGCCTGGTGATGTGTATGGGCAAGGCCAAGGCCGAGTGTAGACTCTGGTGGGAGAGGCTCTCGTCAGTGAGCATGGGGCATTAAAGCACATGGGATCAGCTATGGGGAACAGAGGGTACTGGAGAGAGTCCCACAGGCTGACACTTGCCTGCTACCCCAAGTCTGAGGTGGACACAGCCAGAATGAGAGGCCAGTCATGCAACTGGCAGAGGGGTTGGGCAGACACAAAGGAAAATGGGAAAGAGACCCCCCCCTCCTCCACCTTGTGCCCATACTTTAGTAGGTTCTCACTAAATGAAGTATCTTGTACTTTGGGCCATAGGGGAGTCCATGTTGGGCGGGCATGAATGGAAGGAGGCACCCCTGTCTGTCTCCCTTCCTCACCTTATCAGAGACACTCAGCAATGACATGATTTCTCGCTGATGACCCCTTGGGGGTCTGCTCCTATGGGAGACATTGCCTGCCCAGAGGGGATGACGCAGGGACTATGTCTCGCAGCAGTGAACCAGTCTCTTCCCTCTCTGGCCTCTCCTGCACTGGCTCTGCAGGACAGAAGCCTCGGCTGAAGGAAGGGCCCCTCGCTGCGCTGCTTGTCTGCCCATACTGACTTTTCCTCACCAGTGCCTAAGAGGCATGGGGTGGAGCCCAGACCTGCATCCCCAGCCACCAGGCTCCCTGGTGATGCTGACACCGGGGACCCAGGCACCAGCTTTGAGAGTCACTGCGGAGGCCTTGCTGGGGGTTGGGGGTCAGCATCGAAGGGGTGCACATCACTTCTCTGGGCTACAGACTTTCAAGGGGGCAGGAAAGAATCTTGACAAGATCTTGGAGACCTGGCTATCGTGGTCACCCTGTCGCGATGTGTTCTGCTCCTGTTCAATCAAGGTGAACTATGCAGCCACCCATTCTATTGGGAAACCACAGCATGGAGCCCCAAGAGGGAAGAGACTTGGTAGCAAGAGAACAGGGTGCTGCTTGAATGCCTGGATACCCGTATCCAGGGAATGCTGGTTTTCAGTGGCCACTGTTATTAGGGGACGCCAGGTGGAGGACGTGAAGTTCAATCCATGTTGGCTCCTGTAGTGAGTCCGCAGTGGTCTTGATAGAAGATGATTGGTTTTGAAATCTAGGTGGCAGAACAGAATTCTGAAGTTGCGTGGTCACATCCAACAAGTATAAGCCAGGAGTGCCTTCTACCTCTATCCTGGCACCTCCCGCAGCTCAGCTAGGGGAGCCCCATCCTGAGGACCTGGGAGACGGC
Source organism: Microtus pennsylvanicus (assembly GCF_037038515.1). Taxonomy (NCBI): domain Eukaryota; kingdom Metazoa; phylum Chordata; class Mammalia; order Rodentia; family Cricetidae; genus Microtus; species Microtus pennsylvanicus. Next base: position 3,595,290 of record NC_134589.1, read on the forward strand.
ACGGGAAGTAGTGTGTGGAAATCACGAGCCTGAATTGAGAGTCAACATCCCCCCTCACTGGCTTCCAAAGGTCCTAACCACAGCTTTGCTCTTCTCTACCAACAGGGCAATCAGGACGCCACGGCTCCGCCTGAAGCAATGGCCCAGCCCTACCCCCCTGCCCAGTACCCCCCTCCGCCTCAGAATGGAATCCCAGCTGAATACGCCCCGCCTCCACCACACCCCACACAGGACTACTCCGGCCAGACCCCAGTCCCCCCAGAGCACGGCATGACCCTCTACACACCAGCACAGACGCACCCTGAGCAGCCAGGAACCGAGGCCAGTACACAGCCCATTGCTGGGACCCAGACAGTGCCGGTAAGAGACCCTTCCCACAATGGTCAGCCCCGGACTGTGGGGCAGAGTGTCCCCAGTACATGCTGGCTGGGCAGAACTTTCTAGAAAGGACCTCTAGATACATAAGGAGGGCCAGACTTCAATGTTGGGCATCTGCCCCAGAGATCTTCACCCCAGAGAGCCTGCTTCCAGTCCCAGATTTCAGGTACTTCATATCCAACACCAGGGTTCCCTGCAGTGAGCAAGTGCCACCAAGGGGCCATAGAATGGGGTAGTGACCTCACTCACCCCAAGCTGCCTCTGGCTTCAGGCAAACTCTCACCTCATCTGGGAGGTGGGGAGGGTGGTGGAGGCTACAGAGGTCCTGTTAAGGGGAAGTTAGAGCCAGAGGCTTGGGCTGCCTAGGGTCTCAGGAGAAAGTCAGGGTGGGCAGTGAATGGTGGGCGGCTGCGGAGCTGTCTCCGGTTGCAGGCCCCCCTGTCTTTTCTAATCACTTGTAATCTACCTGCTTGGCTGCCCTCCAATCAGATAGCTTCAATTACGCGGTTGTAATGCAGCTCGGAGGCGAAAGTGCTGAGCATGGCACTTCTCAGATTTCCTCATGGAGAAAGGAGTGGGAAAATAGAGCCGCCTGGGTGGGGGCTGTGGACACAGCCCCCACCCAGGCTCTGTCCTGGAGCCCCCTCCCAGGCCCTGGCCACTGCTGCAGCTGCTCAGGCCTCTCTGGCACTTCCCATTACGTTCGCTGTGGGCCTTCCCCTCCTTGTTCTGGGGCTTTGGGTTCATCCACCCATCCCTGCTGGCTCCATCCCAGCAGCTGACTGCTGGCTGGCAGGGCCTGGGCAGGAGGCCAGCTCGCTCTGCTCTCCCCAGGCAGAGTGGCACCACCCTGGCGTCTCCCCAGGGGTCCTCCAGCTGTGCTCCCTTAACCTTATCCCTACATTCAGCCTGCCTCCACAGATGTGGTACAGACCCAAATACTGCCCTCTGTGCATGGGCAGGGACCTCTCCACCATCCCCCCCTGCCACCCCCAACCCTCTGCGGAGAGTCTGCCCACTGTAGCTGGGCTACCCCTGACCTTATTCCATGCCCAGCCAATGGTCTTCCTACGCCGGCACTGCCTGCCTGAGCCTGCTCTGAATCTGGCAGAAGCCCCACCCCAGTGCATCTGATCCCCCCTCCCCCAGCCACCAGGATTCTTGCAGCTGTGGGCCACAGGCTGAAAAAGCCAAACCCCTGGATTACAGAATTGGAGATCGGGCTCCAAGTCGTCAAGTCCACATATACCCCCTTCATGCTTAGGATAGACAGGTGACTCCAAAGTTAAAGCGGTTCACCATGGATGAGCACAGCCATGTGGTCCAGCTCTTCTCTGCTAGACTTTAGCAGACAACCCCCTCTGACAAACCACTTATAAATAAATGGGGGGGTCCTCTCGTGAGCCGTGGGCCTTCAGCTGGTCAGAAGCAGGTCATTGTCACATATGGCATAAGGAGGGCACAGATAATTTTATAATGCAACAGCAGAAACCAGCACTGAGGCCTCTGGACACCTTGCGGCTACCAGACCGACACAACTACCAGGATCTGAGTCAACTGCTCTGCCCTGCATAACACAGGCCGAGTGCCAGGCTTCGAGGCAGTTCTGCGGTGCAGAGAGGGTGTGACCAGCCCTGTCCTTTGGGTTCCTCTTGTCAAAGGCAGAGATGTCAGGACGCTGGGAGCTGGGGCAAGGACTGGCTGCCAGGGAGCACCGGGAGCAAGCTGAATTTTGAGGCTTGGCACCCAAGGGACATGCTGCCTGTACCAGAGAATATCAGATCCCCGTGGAACATGCCCTCTAGACCGTCCTGATCTCGGTCTCAGCGTTCAGATCCTATAAAGGTATCAGGGTCAAGGTATCAGATCTTCTAAATATGTCTGTTTCACCATGAGGGCAGATCTGTCGATCTGACCTGGAAAGGTAGAAGGTGCTAGACTAGCAAGAGGACATTGAAGACACTGAGGAATGCCCCTCTCTCCAAAAAACCACAGGTGCCTGGGGGCCTCGCTCTCTGACTGAGGAGCACTTACCCACCTTACGAGGGAATTCAGTGAGGACAGGTGTGCTTTGTTCTAAGAATCCAGAAGCTGCTCAGCCCCTCCCTCAGAGGGCTGACCAGTGGCGAAGCCAGCATTTGCTGGCTAGGTCCAGTGTCACCAACCTATCACGTGGACATTCGGAGAACTCTGTCCACCCACTCCAGCCTTTCCCTCAGCAGCCTGAGACTGGGGTTCTCAGGATGGCAGGCAAGTTGCCTCTCAGAGCTTGAGTCTAGAAGTTTCTCCCACCCGACTCAGGACCTCCCTTGAGTTCCCAGGACATGAGCACCAAGTGCCCTGGTGCCTCCCCCACCCCTGCTCTCAGAATGTGCATACACCATCATCCCATGCACCTCATGGACACAGACACACACACACCAAAGGGGCTCCTCTCCCCCAAGAGATTTCCTTCTGCTGATGAGGAGCGTTGGTCCACATTCTCGCCTCACTGGTAGTGACCACTAAGTCAGCTCTAAAAGACTGACCCTGCCCCACGCCAAAGGTGAACCAGGAGGGAGCAGGTGGTCCAACAGCTGGTACAGCTGTGTGGCCTGAACCTGATATATCCAGAAGTCTTGGGAGCATTCCCAGCTCAGAATTGGAGACTCCTGTTCCTGCCAGCTCGGGACTCTTCCCGACAACCCACTGCCCAGACAAGATGCCCAAAGACCCTGAGTAGCGAAGGGATAGCTGACCCTGAGGGACGCAGCCCATCAGCTATCTGTTACTCTCAACAGCCTTGGCCACCAGGGTCCTCAGAAATCCTTAGGCCCGTTTCAACAGTTTTCTCTTTAACCCCAGTGACTTTTACCCATGCTCATTCCTGAGACAGCTGCTCGTTGCCACACAGGAGACCTCTCTGTGGGTCCCATCATCTGGAGATCCCTTCTGATAGGGCCATCTCCACCTGTGATCCCGGCAAGAAGGCTAGAGAGCCCGAAGCTCCTCTAGGTGGATAGAGGCCCACATCTCTCAGCATGCAGGGCCACCTGCTGAAGGCAACACAGAGTGTTCCAGTGAGCTCTACATCATACAAAAGGTTCAGCTCACAGGAAGAGGAAACCCCTCCTCAAGCCCTCATTCATTCACTCAAGGTCACGTGAGTGCCAGGGCTGGGAGGGCTCACACCCAGTCCTTACACTCAAGGAAGCTCTTGGAAAGACTGGTGGACACCTGGAAAATACCGGAACAGGGCTGTAGCTGTTGCTGGCTGTGGGGGTATAATGTGGCTTTTTCCGTCAGGAGGTGAAGCCTTGGGTCCCTGGCTCCTGGGCTGCCCAACGGCAGAGCAAAGGAGGCACATGGGATGAGGAGGAAGGAAAGAAGGTTGAGAGGTACGAGCCCCTGAACCAGGCCCAGTGGCACAGCTCAGCAGCCTAACGGGGGACCAGTCACTGCGGTTAGTCAGCTGCTGACGCCGCATGCAGATGTGCAGCCGGCCAGCAGAGGCGTGGTATGTCACTCAACATCCAAGCTGAAGCACAGAGTCTGGGGTTCTGAAGAACACTCAAGAGAGGAAAGACACCTCCAGGCCACATGCGCAGAACCCCTCCTCCCAAGCCCGTTGACTGTCCACTGGAGTGGCTGGGTCATCGTTCGGATCCTCCGAGGGAGCAGAAGGGACGGAGAGCGGCTACGGAGTGGAATTCCAACAGCTAGTTTAGTTTATGCCACATCAGCCAAGCTTGGCTCCGGACCAGTGATGGGGTGTCCAGGTCCTTCGGCTGCCCAAGGCCCTCATAGTCCCCTCCGTTCGTCCTTCCCAGGCGACTTCTCATCGCTCTGCGCAGAGGCTGGCAGACCCAAGCGACTGGAGTCAGCCTTCTCGACTCTGCCTTGAATGGGTAGAGGAGGGAAAGCAGAAGGGTCTGCCATGCCCGGACCATGATACAGCAGGGGAAAGTCACGAAAGCACAGCCACCAGCATCCTGGGAGAGGTCGGGGGCCTGTGGTGGCTGCTGCTTCTCTGCATCCGAAAACTGCAAGCAAAGGCTGGGAGGGGAGGGAGGGAGAGGAAGGGAGGGAAGGAGGGAGGGCAGGCAGACTCATTACTCAGAAGGAAGGGTCAGCCAGGCTACCCTCACCACTGTGGTAAATGGTAGGAAGGCCTTGCCCCTTGCAATCACAATAAGGGGTTTCTCAACGCACCTAACAATTTTATAGGCGCTGAGTAGGATGGGGAAAACAAAGAAGCCCAGACACCCCAGCTTCAGTAGTGCAGTCTTGTGGTTCCCCCTCTCTGGCCAGCTTGCTTAGGCAGGGATTCCTGAGCTACAGTGGCCACCTGGCGGCGTTCATTGCTGCCCTCTGCTGGTCAGAAGCCATCATTGCAGACACCCTAACAAGGCTGGATTCCTCCAACCCAAGATGATAACTTAATTAGTAGGGACACCTGCAGCTGCCTGCTTCGTGGCTTCCTCGGGGAAAAGGGAAACCACACCTGCCATGAACAGAGTGTGGGGTTCATACCTCAGAAGATCACAGCGCACCCCTGGAGAGTCCGTCAGCTCCTGGGGAGACAGCCTACTGCCCTGTGTTGCCCTACAGAGGTGGACCTGGTGCCTAACAGACCAGACATGCACCCTCCTGCCCACTGTGGCTGTTCCCACTACCTGTGTTTTCCTGCCCAAACCCAGCTCCCTTCATCGGGCTTCTGGGTAGTTAGTGAGCCCCAAACAATAGCTTCCCTGCTTGCCAAGGTCTTCTGACCACCCGGTGCCTCTCAGAGGTACCAGGGTGGGGGGTGCCATGCCTACAGCTCCGATATGGGGCTCAGAAGACACACCTTTACACATTAATAGTTCAGACACAGGCGACTGGTTTGCTGAGCTATACATGGGGCTGTCTACATGAGTAGGAGAGAGGGAAGGGGGACTCCCACAACCATAGCTGTGCCGTGTCCTGACCTCCCGGTGTTTCAAGGCAGAGGTGCATCTGCAGGGCATTCGGATGTGAACTCTGCATCCCCATAAGCCTCCCAGTGCCACCCCAGCTGGTACCTGGCCTCTGGGAGCCATCACTGGCTGCCTAGAGCCTACTTAGAGCCTCTTGACTGGACACGGGACCATGAGGGAATGGTCTGCCTCCTCATAAAGAGGACGGGAAGGCCAAGGAGCCTCTCACCCTGAAGCCCAGAGGCCCACCCCTTGCCCCTGAGATATGGCATGTCTGGGGAACACTGCCCATTTGGGCTCCATCTTTTTCAGCTACGGCACAGACCCAGGCACAGTAGCCTTGGGCAAAGTCTTCCTGACTATCTTGCTTCCAGGAGGCCCATGCCATCAGCATTCCTAGAGTAGAGTGTACCCTGAAACAGCCTGAGAACACCGGCACTTCCTGGAAGCCCGTGGGAAAGGGACACTGTGTCTCTCCCACCAACCGCCCAGCGGCTGCTTCTGCTCCTTAAGCCACAATGGGAACCACAGCCACCAACACTTACCTCAGTACCATTCAGTATCCTCACCTATGCCCCAGAAAGACTCAGAGTTCAATGGATGTATCTGGGAGGTGATCCCTCAAAACCATAGGGGCCAGAGGGCACTGGGGTTGGAAGAAGGCCATTAGAAGGTGTATTCTTAGCCTACTGCTGCCACATGGCTGAGCTCAGGCCCACTGCGCAATAGCAAAAAGGAACCCCAGGGTGGGAACTGGGGCGCCCACCCCCTGTGGTGCTACCTCAGAGCTCCTATTCTGCACACTAAGACTTTGAGGAGGGGTGGAACTGACTGACTAGGTAGACTGACAAGTGTGTGACCTGGCTGTGACATGAGCCCTCAGGCCAGGGCATCCAGATGAGCTCCTCCGTCTTTGTCCAGAGCTGAGGAAGCACTGGCCAGTCTGTCTTCACTGCTGCAGAGAAAGCTGAGGGGGGTCAGGCTGAAGACCAGCCTCCCTGAAGATGTCTGCACAGCCTGGGCCTCAGGCATGCTGCCCCCGGGCTCCCAGTCCTCCTGCATGAGCTATAGCGTGGTGGGCTTGAAACCTGAGTCCTTTCAAGTTCCCTGCCAGTCAGTGTTTAGTCTAAATGAGGACAGACTATGTACAGCTGACCCCAACAACTAGAGCAGCCCCGGGGCAGGGGGTGAGTGAAGCGGCATGGCCGGGTCAGAGGAGCCTTGGGAGTCACTGCATGGCATAGCGTGCCTGGCAGATATCTGTACCCTGGAAGCTGCCCCTAAAACCAATCCGATTCTGACCCCCACTCTCAGAACTTCTTTGAGAGCAACAGAAGTGTGGGGCTAAGAGGCCACTGAGGGTTGAACTCAGTAGAGAGGGCCGTGCTGAGGGAGCTCATAGAAGACCTAGCCAAGGAGCCTGAGCCTGCTCTGGCAGGAGAGAGGTGGTCTCACAGGCTCACAAGGACAGTAAAGGCTGGGCCTCAGGTTGCCATCTGAACCTTGAGAATTGTCTACTGGAGTTCTCTTGAGGATGGCTGGCCCAGGGGTGGGAAAGGTTGGGATGGAGAGAGAGACGGATGGGTGGGCCCGGACAGTCTCCAGGGTCACCTAGCAACCTCGCCTTCTCTCCGCAGCAGGCAGATGAGGCAGCCCAGACGGACAGCCAGCAGCTCCATCCTTCTGACCCCACGGAGAAGCAGCAGCCCAAACGACTACATGTCTCCAACATCCCCTTCCGGTTCAGGGACCCTGACCTGCGGCAAATGTTCGGGGTGAGTGTGCGCACCCCTGCTTCTCTGTCCCCACCCCATCACTGCAGAGAGTCTGCGCCAGGAGATAGAGTCCTTGAATTCTCATCTGAGTCCAACCATCTCTCCCCTGGGGGGTGGGTACCCAAGCTTAGAGTAGAGTTTGGTGAGGGCTGTCTATCAAGCACCATATGATCGACTGGTTCTCACTCCCATGTCACCTGTTTCCCAGGGTCATAGAGTCCCCTAGGCCCCGGAAGCCTGCCTAAAGGCAGATTCTGCTCCCCAGAAGGTGCCTGGAGGTAGATCCTGGCCCCTTGGCCTTACACAGCTGCAGCCTCTCCTGTGTGTCTGGGGCTGACATGGTTCCCCTCTTCCAGGCTGTGTCCTGACTCCCCAAGGGAGGGGCAGCTCTCAAATACAACTGATTGGAGCCAAGCAGGCAGCAATGTCCTTCCCAGGTCCTCTGGGTGTGGTCGTAGATTGTGCCCTGCTGGGCTCCAGAGAGGGCAGTACCCTTGCAACCCCATGCCATGGTGCCCCGAAGGCTTGCCTTGGACCTGGACCAAGCCAAGTGCTGGTGTCTGTGGGTGGTGTGGCCTCCATGAAGCAGAAGGCTGGGGAATACGAGACAGTTTCCTGAACTCCTGGGCCTGCCCTGGCTGCAAAGCACCATGGAGCGTGCCTCTGTTCCTTCTCTCTGTCTCCACCCTTGCCTCAACTCCCCTCTCTCTGTCCAGCACCTGCTCCCTTTCTACCATACAACTAGCAAGTTGGGCCCTGAGCCTCAACCCCTGCTCAGCCTGGGATATGCAGGGCAATGCAGGGTACCTCTGAGAGGCCCTAGTGTGACCCTAGAATTGCATTCCCAATCTTGAGGTGGATCTCGCTGGATTGATGCGGCAGGCATGATTCAGGAGCACCGGATGATGATGCTAACAAGCCCTCTTGATCCGGGGTTTTGGGGGACCCTGACGTTAAGCAGGTGTCACTATAAACAATCTCTGACCGGGGCCCTCACCCTGCACCTACTCACAGGGGTGCTAACAGACAAGTAGAAACCAAGTGTCACATTTCTGGGTTCATAGAGAATGAGGTAAAGGGTTCCCCTCCTCTCAGAACCTGCAGACAGGGCCCTATAGCTATCTTGTCCCCCGGCCCCCAGGCCCTCTTGCCCCGTGTAAGGAATGTGGTAGGTGAGAGACGTCCCCATCAGTTGCTGCCCTCGCTGGTGGTGTGTGGAGATGTGGATCTCAGGTTCATGGTCCCGTACACCACTGAGGCAGACAAGAGGCTGACAGTCTAGACTCCAGGCTCGCTGCAGGGCTGGAAGGGATCAGCAGGAGCCAGAGCAATGTATCCTGCCTGGCAGGGCAATCCTGTACCAGCAGGAGGCCTGGGTTCTAACACACAAGCCTTTTCCACAGCCCAGGGACAAACAGTGCCAAGTCCCAGGAGTCACCGGTATAAGGATCTGAGCCCCCCACATCCAGTCCTATCCCTGATCCCTGGTCCTTGACGCTAATATCTTCCTTCCCCTTGCCAGCTCCCACCCTCTTCCCCATCTCAATGGGGCCTGAAGCTTCCTTATCCCAACCAAGGGTCCTGATCTATCAACTCCACTGCCATTTTCTGGCCCCTACACATGACCCTCCCCTCCTCCACAAGCCCATCCAGGCAAAGGCCTCTCAGCGGATTAAAGATGGCACTAATACCTTGGGCATTCCATCCCGCCCAAGAGGACCCTGGTGCTATGCCCGCGTGCTCCAGAGGAAGAAGGGGAGGGCGTCCCTGGGGTCCTCTTTCCCAGAGTACCTTGGGAGTGGAATGGTTAAGGCTGTTGCTGTCATAACCCCTTTCTCCTGTCTTCCACCCCTCCTCTCTCTGTCTCTGCAGCAATTCGGGAAAATTTTAGACGTGGAGATCATTTTTAACGAGCGGGGCTCCAAGGTGGGTGCCGCACAGAGGCCGCCACCATTACAGCGCGCCGGCTGTAGGTCCCGCCAGGCTAACGTGTGAAATGTGCGTTTCCTTCCTGGAGAGCTTCGCGCCCGCTCGCTCGCTCGCCCGCCCGCCCGCCCGAGGACCCCTGAGCCACACGGGTGCTTGTACTCCCTGCTCTTCTGCCCCCGCCCCCAGCTGTCTGTTGTTGCTGCCAGGCTGCTTCTCCTCTTTCGGGCTGCCAGGACCTCCTGCTTGCACCCCAGAGCCCCACTGCCCCCAGCCCTGGGCCTGGGTCCCCAAGCCCACCCAATCACTCACAAGGAGGCTTGTGGGAGAGGCTGAAGAGTCTGTAGATCGGGAGGGCACCCAGCAAAGAAAAGCTCCGCTCCTCTCTCCAGGAAGACCCTGGACACATACCCTGGGCTCCCAGAGCAAAAGTGGGGGTGCTGTTCCCCATGGAGCCCAGTCTCAGCCCCTCACCCCGAGGTGGGGTTGCAGTGGCAGGCATGGCCCCTGGCCAGGTTAGCGTCTCTTTGGCCTGTCCTGGGAGATGTCAGACCTGGTGGGCTCAGGCTGGGCTCAGGCCCTGCCCTTGCCTGGGGCAATCTCCTAGCGCTGGCACCAAGACAGACTTCCCACACTGGGGGCTCTCCTTCACTCACCTGACTTGCCCCCTCTCTCTCCCTCCCTCTCCCCTTCCCCCCTCCTCTCCTTCCCTTTTCTCATCCTGTCTTCTCCTGTCTGTCCCTCCTCTGCTCACAGGGTTTTGGGTTTGTAACTTTTGAAACTAGCTCAGATGCTGACCGAGCCCGGGAGAAGCTGAATGGGACGATCGTAGAGGGACGGAAAATTGAGGTGCTCAGATAAGTGTGCGGGGGCAGCAGGGCAGGGCAGGGAGGTCCCGGGCAGCATGCCCCACCCCTGGGCCCCCCACCAGCCTGGTGGCTGCTGCCCATCCTACAAAGAGCCCAGCAGGGGTCTCTGGCTGGGAGAGGAGCTGCCCTGAGCCTGACCTCCCAATCATCAGCTTCACGGCTGAGCCTAGCATCGGTCACTCTGGCCACTGGAGGCTTGCGGCTCCCTCTGAGGCCTCTACCCCCTGACTTCCTTCTGTTTTTCCTCCTGGAAGAGCCCTATCCCCATCCACACACAAGAGGCGGGGTCTTAAGGGCTGTGAGCAGCCCTGCCTGTCCCTGACAAAGAGGGTCCTCCCGTCAGGCAGCCTCAGCCGCCACCCTCGTTGAGCAGAAGCGGGAGTGGCAGCAGCTGGCCAAAGGCTAGCAGTGAACAGACACCCCATGTCTGCCCCTTTCCTCCTCGTTGGCTCTTCAGTGTGGCTTCGGGGTCCAGAGCTGGGCTCCCCCAGCAGGCCTGAAGCAGAAGGGGCGATGATTAAAGAGGGGCCTAGAACTGTAGACACTGAAGGAATCCTGACACCCCTGACCCAGCCCAGTGCCCAGTGCCTCTGAGACCTCTGCCCAGGCCTCTAGGCTCATACACAGAGCGCAGAGGATGCGTGCGACCCAGACCTCTTCCTCGGGCGCTGCCTGATTCATTTCTGCCTCCCTTACTTCCATTTGATCCACCTTTGTCCTCTGTGTCATGGCCCCTCCCCCAGACAGTCTGGCTAGGCCTTATGTGTCTGGAAAACAAGACCCGACCCCTGGGTTCTGTCTTTCTAATGCTTCCCTGACCTACCTTGACCCCCCCCCCATCAAAAAGTTCCATGCTGCAGAGAGAGGTCAAAGACCCTGATCCCAGGAAAAGAGTTGCTTGCCCATGGTGGTAGGATCAGCCATCCTGCGCCCACACCCAGGAGGGCTTGGCAGCTGCCTGGAAGAGAATAGCATGGAGCCTTGGCCACCAGTAGGCCTAGGACCATCTCCAAGGGCCCCCGCTTACTGGCAGTGTTGGGCTCTGTTTACTGGAACTGCTTCATGAAAACCACCGTTGTGGGTCAAGGGTCCTGGACCCAGCTAGATAGCAGCTTAGGCGCCTCAGTGGTTTTCCTCCCCAGAGGCCACACCCCAAGGGTAAAACCAGGGTGGCTGCGGGCCTGCAATGAAGTTGACACGCTCATCACTCTCTCTATCTCCGGACAGGTTAATAACGCCACAGCCCGGGTCATGACCAATAAGAAGCCTGGGAACCCATATGCCAATGGTGAGAACCCAGCATGCTTCAGGGACCGGAAGCAGAAGCCTGGGGAAGCTGAGGCAGCTAAAGGCCAGCCTTCCCGGCTCTAAACCACCGCCCTCATCTGGTGTCCCAGCTTTCCCGCTTCTGTCCTGTCAGAGAGGAGTGGTCATCACCCTCCCCACCCACATAGCTGGTGTCTCCCGAGTGTCCACACTGTCCAGTATCCACAGCTCCCAGAGGCCGTATAGAAAGGCAGTGGGGGCAGACAAACCATGGTAACTTCCTGGAAGACTAGAGTTGAGTCTAGAAGGCTCTGTCATCTAGTACACTGTCCTCATTCACAGGACAGGGAAGAAGGGACCAGGGACTTTAGTCAAGCTTCTAGAAATCTCTGGACCCCAATCTTTTCATCTGAGAGACGGGAATGTGGGGGGGCTGGGGTTGTGTCCCCGTTGCAGAGTATTTGCGTGGCATGCACAGAGCCCTGAGCTGCATCCCTCTGCAATGCATGAACCCGTGGGGGTGCTACACGTCTGTAATCCCAGCACTTGCAAAGTAGAGGCAGAAGGATCAGAAGATCAAGGCCTGCTTGGGCCACATGAGACCCTACACTACCTAGAGCTGGGGAATGACACATGGCCTCTCTAAGGAACAAGCAGGGCTGGGGACATAGGTGTCAGTGTTAAGTAGTGAGATGCTAATGATGAAAGCAGCCTGTCCCTTGGACTTCAGCGTCCGCTCCAACTCCCAGCTGGCCTGCACTGTGAGCTAACAATATGGTTGTGAGTACACACACCTGCTAAGTAGCTCGCACCCTTTCCTCCAATCCGCCTGTGCTGGTAGCTGGCTCCACCGAGACTTTTAGGAGATTGTCAGCGAGAGCTCTGCCCTGAGTGTAGCTGGCCATGTAGCAGAGCCTTTTCTAGCTCTGGAGGCCTGCTGGGGAGCAGCGTCTGTAGCTGGAGCTGGGGTACTCACTCATAGACAACACAGAGTGACCCGCCTCTGCACAGAGATAGGGTGGACCACATCTCAGCTGCCCTTGTCTTCAGCGATGGGCGGTATGCAGAGCTGGGGGCCCCACTGGTGCAGAAAGCCTGCCTGCGGCAGAGCCATGGATAGAGCTGGCACATGGTCAGACAGCGTTCAGGGGTCAGAGCTTGGGTGAGAAGGTGTCCTAGTTAGGATGAACACCAGGACCAAAAGCAGCTCCAGGAAGAATTTATTTGCCTTATGCATCCTGATCACGATGCATCCTGTTCACAATCTGTTGCTAAGGGAACCTGGAGGCAGGAAGCGAGGTCCATGGAGGAACACTGCTTTTCGGCTTGCTCACCCCGGCTTTCTCATACACCTGCCTGGGGTGGCACTGCTCAGGTGTGCTGGGCCTTCCATCAATCATTAATCAAGAAAATGTCCCACCGGCTTGCCTACAGGCTAATATGATGGGCTCATTTTCTAGTTAAGGCTCCCTCTTCCCAGATGACTCCAGCTTGTGTCAAATTGGGGACAGAAACTCTAACCAGCACAGATGGGGACTCTGGCCAGTTCCAGCTTAGGACTGGGTATCCAAGACTTCTTCCCGCTTTTGCAAGGATTTGGTTCTCAAAATTCTGAGAACTTGAAGGTGTCCTGGATTGGCCTGAGTCCCTCATGAAGCCTGGCCAACTTGTGCTGGCTGGTGCTTAGCACAGGTGGTAAAAGGGTAGGCTTTTTTCAGGCGAACAAGCTGTGGGGTTTGTGGGTGCTGTGCTTTAAACAGTGGTCATCATGGGGAAAGAGCCCTCCTTGGTGGGGGGGGGGACGACTTATCTTGAAGTCGTGACTCAGACACACTGACCCTACAGCATCCCAGTCAGCCACCAATCTTCATCAATTAAATTGATAAAGCCTTCTTTAATATCTGGACATTCTAATGGCTCAAGAACATGAGCTTGATCCTACACAGGGCCTCGATCATAATCTCCTGATTCTGCAGTTTGGGGTAAATGGGTGCAATGGTCCAGCCATCGTGATCACCTGCCACTGTGTGAGCCACGGGCACCTCAAATGACTCTCTGGACCCTGGACTGGGCTATAGGAGCAGAGTCATGACATGCACTAGAAAGTCTGTTTCCAAGATCAGCAGCCACCCACGCTCAGCGACTGCTCTGTCTGCAGCCACTGCACACGAGCCCTGGCAGGCAAAGGACCTGCTGGCTTCTGTGGCTCCAGAGGGCTTGGGTGGTCCACAGCAGCTGTGCCACAGCCGAGCCCCTTCCCACTCTTTGCTCAAGACCCTTGAGTCCCACCACTGTCTTGGTAGAGCGGGAGAGTTGAGGCGTGTGCTATGCAGAATAAATCCAACCCCAGCCGGCTCCTCGGGGTACTGATGCTGGTGTCAAGAAGTGAGAGAGGCAGAAAGCCCTGCTCCTCGTGCTGTGGGAGAGCTGTGCTTTGGTGCCTCCGTGTGCCAGGCAAGCATCTCAGGGCTTCAGAGAGACAGCCCTGGGATCACTGCAGCATGGTGAGGAGGGGCATTGGCTCGTGAGGGCTTTAACGCTGAGTACTGTGAAGTTCATCATTGGGAATGTTGGGGTCCCTGCTGCAGGAAACAAGCCCACCACGTGGTACCAGGTGCCCTACTTACAGTGGACACAGACAGTTGTCCGGGGGGGGGGGTCCTCGGGCTCTCTGTGAACCTGTGGGGTTCAACTGAAGCAGAGCCAACAGGCAGGTAGACATTCTCAGCTCAGAGTGCCTGGGGTCCCTGAGACAGAATGCAGCCCCTGACTCTCCTCTTCCGGGATGGACCAGAGGAGCCTGGAAAGATGCCTAAGGAGAGTAGGACCCAGAGTGGCTCCAGGGTTCTGCTTCATCACGATCCATCCTGGAAGATGAGATCCTGGGGTACAGTCCCCCAAGTTTCTTCCCTGTTAACCTTAGCTGTCTGGAAGATTCCAGAATCCTGGTCTGTATAGACACAGGTGGGATTCTAGTGCCCTACGGGTGGAAAACGCTTAGTCTCACACAGGTGGATAGCGTGCCTGCACGCTCCACTCAGGTGCCGCTTGTCCGCATGCCCTCCCGTGGGCTGGAAGAATTGGGATTAGGAACTTCACGTGTGGTCTGCTATGGTCCATCACCACCAGCTGACCGGTAGCTCGGGTCCTCGCTGTGCCTCCTCACCAGGATCTGAGTAGACCGAGGAGATGAGCCAATCCTTCCTCACCTACCGTACCTACCGTCGGACCCATAGCCCACTGGAATCCAGCCGGACCCTGCCTCTGGGGACCGCAGGGAAACAGAGCTTTGCTCCTGAATCCCAGTGGGAAAAGAGGACTGTCCACCTGGAAGAAGGGAGCGGTTGGGGGGGGGGGTGCAGAGTCCAGGTGTAGTCCCAGGGAGAAGCGAGAAAACCCATCTGGCTTGATAGTATGGGTTTGAAACCCGCTCTTTCTTCCACACACACACACATTACCAATCTGTGTCTGAGTGTAAAATTGGGAGCTTGTGACACCTGCCCCGTGTATGATGAGAACCTCAGAAGTTAACAACAGTGTTTTTGGCACACACCAAGTACACAGGACCTATCAACCATCATTATTTTAACATGTTAGTGTGTGTATGTGTGTGTACAAGCATGTTGTAGCACCTACAGGAATCAGAGAACAACTTTGAAGACTTGGTTCTCTCCTTCCACCATGTAGGTCTAGGGACTGGAACTCTGGTCACCAGGTTTAGCAGCAAGCACCTTTATCCACTGAGCCATTTTGCTGACCCTGTCACTATTCTCCTAGATCTAATGGCCTTCCTCCCCCTCTTTCCCAGCAACTCTGCAGAAGGACTTGAGACAAGAGGACAGAGGGTGGGGGACCCATCATTCAGGGAAGGGAGCCCCAGGAACCTCAGAGCAGCAGGGAGACTTTCAGGCAGGATGGGAAGAAAGACCCCAACAGTGAATCAGATACAGATATTTTCAACTTGTGTCTCCCTTTTCCATTGTACCCCAAGCATCTAATGCCCCAGGGCAAGCGTGCCCAGGAGCAAGCTGGGGGAGGTCACACTGTAGGGGAACCCCAAGAACCCAGGTGATGGTCTAAAGTGGGGGTGCCTGCTATTATTCCAGTAGCAAGTGGCTGTGGTATGGGGAGAGGGGCCTGGTTGATGACCCACGTCCTCTGCCCATTCCTGGACAGGGTCCTGCTCCTTGCAGAGGCCCAATGTTAATTAATCCCAGAAGGCTTGGCTGTTTACTGCCTTTGGAGGTCCCAGGCATAAGGAGAGGTGGCGGTAGGTTTGGGAAGTCAGTGACTATGTTCTTTCTGTTCTAGGCTGGAAGCTAAACCCCGTAGTAGGGGCAGTGTATGGGCCTGAATTCTATGCAGGTAAAGGTGGGAACAGGGGCAAGTGGGGTGGGCTGAGGCAGGGCAAGTGGAGCTGCAAGCCTTAGCCTCTCCTCACTGTCCTCCTCTCTCCTTTTCCTTTCCTGCAGTGACCAGTTTCCCCTACCCCACCACGGGCACCGCCGTCGCCTACCGGGGTGCACACCTGCGGGGCCGGGGCCGTGCTGTGTATAATACATTTCGAGCTGCACCACCTCCGCCCCCCATTCCGACTTATGGAGCGTGAGTACCTGAAAGGGGGAGGCTGAAGGAAAGCCAGGGGGTGTGGGAGGTAGCCCTGAGCAGCTAAGGGGGCTCAGCTGCCCTTTCAGAACCATGGGGCTGGACAGAATGGTGGGGACCCCAGAGCCCAGCACTGGAACTGCCTGCACCATCAGTATCCCCACCACAAGGGACGTCTCCAGGGCTCACTGGCCTCTGGAGGATCATTTAGAACCACGTGTCATCTGAATGCTAACTAAGGGCATGTGTCAGCCCTTGGGTCCAGCAAGGGCCTTCTGGGAGCCCTCTCTGGACCCTTCCATGGGGTCCTGCCCTCCACTGCTGAAGCGGGAGAAAGGGGAGGCTAGCAGGAGAGGGCTGATGGGCCCCTGGGTTTTGGGAGAAAGGAGCTGACCAGCAAGGGTGTTACTCTATTGTTATACCAAACAGGGCACTGGAGCAAACGCTTGTTAAAATGCCAGTCCCGTGGGCGGGGCTGGCACCGTGCCCCCTCCCTCCTCAGCAGACACCGGAGCCGGCCTACCCCGCCTCTCCAGCGTTCCCACCACTCTCTTGTCCGTTTGCTTCCAGGGTCGTGTATCAGGATGGATTTTATGGTGCTGAGATTTATGTAAGTGTAGCCCTGGGGAGGGAAGGGTGTAAGCCCAACATTCCGTGTGTGCCTGTGAGAAGTCCGTCTGTCCTCATGGCCTCACTCAGACTCGGTGCTTGAGCTTCAGTGCACAGAGATCATGGCCATGTCTAATGACTGTCCCAGTAGCGCTATAAACCTAAGGCACCCTGCCTCATATGGCAGGGGGTTATGTGAAGGGCACTGAGTGGCCCTCTCCCGTTCCTAACCAGGCTAAGGGCGGCAGCCACACCCTTTGCTGGTGTGGAGGTCCTGAAGGATACCAGAGGTAGACCCCGAGTGTCCCTCTCTCTCCCTTTGAGACTGTGCTCATCCCGTTCTGTGCCTGAGACCCTCAGTGAGCATCCCCCACAATAAACCTGTCTGTGCCTTGCCCCTGGGCAGCTACCCATAGTTAACTACCCACTTGTCTAAGGTATATCTGAACCAATCCCTTCAAGGCCCCCTTCATTCTTCCTGGTGTCCAGGACTGTACAGGTCCAGAGTCACCAGTGGGCTTCCTATAACTGACAGCGTTTAGGCCGGAGTGTTGGTGGGTCTGTGGGCTCTTACTGTGTGCCAGGACCAGCATGCAGCCAGAGATACAATTGCTGCAAAATAGTGTGCGCTGAAATTGCAAATGATTGTGAGAACAGACAAGGAAGACAAGGAGGGAGGAGGGAGAGAGGAAGGGAGGGAGGGAGGAAGGAAGGAAGGAAGGAAGGAAGGAAGGAAGGAAGGAAGGAAGGACAAAGGAACAGGCAGCCCTGCTTCATCTTGAACAGTGCAGTCCTCAGACCAGGTTCCCAGGCCAGGACCACCTAAGCCACGCCAGGCCAAGGTGGGAGTGGCAAGTCAGGCACAGGAGGCCTGAGAAGGTCTGCAGTCCCTCCTGAGGGCCTGGCTCTGCTGGCTCTGTGCCTACCTCAGTTTCTCTGGCTCTGCCTCAACCTGAGTGAGCCTCACTGAGTCCACCTGCCATCTCTCCTTCCTCCCTCCCCTGCAGGGAGGCTATGCAGCTTACAGATATGCTCAGCCCGCAGCCGCAGCCGCCGCAGCCTACAGCGACAGGTGAGACAGCGGGCCGCACAGGGGTGCTGGGGGCTCCTAGGAGGATGGGTGCAGACAGACAGGAAACCCCATCCACCACTCAGAACCTGTCCGTGCCTGTGTCTGGTGAATGCAGGGCTAGAAGGATCCAGATTGAGCTCAGAGATCCTTGAACCAGGGAATCCCCGACTGGTTACCTCACTTTGTCTCGTGGAGCAGACATAACACCCAGATCTCAACTCAGGGGTCTCACAGCTCTCAAGAAGAGCTCTCTATGAGGAGGGTGACTTGGGGCCCCTATTTGACCTCTAGAAACAACCCTGGTCCAGTTTGTGTCTGGGAGCAGCCAGCCCTCCCTCTGCCCAGCTGTGGTTGCTCAGGGCAAGTCCTCACTGAGGGCTGAGTCTAATGCTTTTTCCCTCACACTCTTGGCCCTGTAGATTCAGAGCTCCTGTCTGGGCCATAGAGTGGATCTGCCTACAGAAAGCTGGCATGCTTGTCCATATGCCCCCTGTGGCCTGGAGGCTGCCTGCCACCTACTACCCCCTCCCACCATAATGGGCGGGGCCCTCCAATCCTTGCTCTCCTTACAATCTATTGCCCCGCCTTACCACATGTGAAAGGCAGGCAGAGTGACCCAGCCTTGTCCCCTAAGAATTCATCACATCACAAACTAGGTGAGCAGAAGGTCATCTGGGACAGAGTGCCACCTCTTGGGCTGTGGTGTCCCTGGTCCCCATCCCCCGTCTCTCTCTTCTCTCAAACTCTGTACCCTAGTTCTTGCTTGAGGCAGACTCACACGAACGACACCATCCCCTCCCCGCGTCACCAAGCAGAACACATTGGCCACCTAACGAAGGGGGTGTACCGCTAAGTTCCAGAAACTTCCCTCCAAACAGAAAGCAAGGACAGGCAGCTGAGAGGGTCTCATGGGGGACGGAGGGGCCTGGGGGAAGGGCTCTGTCGCCACCCGCTTCAGCTGTCCCTCTCCGGCACCCTCCCCCTCCCTGCTCTTCCCTAGTTATGGCAGAGTCTATGCAGCCACCGATCCCTACCATCACACCATCGGCCCCACAGCAACCTACAGCATCGGAACCATGGTAAGAACAACCGCCCTTAGCGACGAAGACATCCGTCCTGTACTGGGATGGGTGGGACCAGGCTGCAGGCTGAGGCTGAGACCTGCAGCCAGTGCCTTGTTCTGGAGAGCTGAGGAGGAACTTGCCCCAGAGGCAGGTCCAACCCTCCACGATGACCTGACCTCTGAGAAGCATCCTAGTGTTCCAGAACCCAGTGACCACAGTCCTGCCTGCAGGGGCCTGGCAGTTTGGGCAGATGTAACCCGTTCTTCCCTGGGAAGTGTCTGAGGTTAACCTCCCCCTCCCCTTCCCATTCTCACTTGGCAGAGGAACTAAAGGACAGCAACCCTTTCTCACCACACTCTTCCCAGACTGTCCTGAGGCTCCAGGGAAATGGTCTCCAGCAGCTTCATCCACCGTGTTCAGGGTGGAAAAGACTCTAGCAGGGTGGGAGAGTGGGTGGGCTGGTGTGTCTGTGTGCGTGTGTATGTGTGTATGTGTGTGTGTGTATGCCCAGACCCTCTGTACCCCAGTCTGTGTCCAGTGCACACCTTATTCCTGTGCCTTAGATGCCCCCCACCCCAGGGATGTTGTATGTTTCTAGCTTGGCATCCAGCATCAAAGATGAAAACATTTGGGGGGCAGTAAAGAGAGAGAAAGGTGAGGGGCAACATGGATTTTTTTTCCTACCTCCCTTGGTTTTGATTATTCCCTTGGGGATTTTTGTCTTCATTGATTTTTAACAAGCCCCAGACATCCTGAGCAGGCCTGTGGGGCTCTAGCTAAGAGGGTGCTGCAGCCATACAGGAAGAGACCCAGACCCAGGACTGCAACCTGAAGGCCCAGGCTACCCACTCAGCTCAGCCTCAAGGCAGCTAGCTGAGCGCTGTGGTGGACTCATGGGCCCCTCTTGATTATGGCTTATTTTTTCTGGCTTTTTCCTCCTGTGTTTGCTACTTTCTTCCCATTCCCTGCCAAACTTGGGAGGGTGAGAACCAGATTCCTTAGAAACCTCTCTGGCAAGACACAGAGCCGAGCTTAGCAGGCCCTAGGAGCCCAGAAGCAGGTCAGGAACTATGCAGCAGGTGTGCCCCTCAGACTTCAGTGGCTCTGGAGGCCTGTGGGAGCATCCTCACTAGCCCCGTAGGCACGAGGAGGTATCTCCACCAGAGCGCACAGTAGGCCCAGTTGAAGCCCCAAGAAGTGAGCCCAAAGACAGTATAGAAGTCTCCGGGGGGGTGGGAATCATCCCTCCCAGCCCCAAGACCACCACCCAGGAACCAGGCCCCCCAATTGCCATGGTAACCAGAAACCCATTCTTCCCAACGAAATATTATTGGGGAAAAGAAAGTGGGGTTAGCTATTTCTTTCTTTTTCTTTTTCGGTTTTCCTTAATATTTTTTTCTTTTTGATTTTTTCCTCCCAATACCGAAAGATGGTACTGATTGGCTGTTTTTCATCTTTGATGTTGCAGGCTAGCCTCTGCCGAGGAGGGTACAGCCGCTTCACCCCCTACTAGCAAGAGACCCCCCCTCACAGCATTCATGCCACTGCTTATTCCAAACCAAACCCTCCACTCCCAACACCAGACACAGCCACCAGGAGGACAGTGCGCCCCTCCCGGTCAGCGACACGCGCCGCTGACCCCTCTGCGACTCTAAAGTCCGTAGATTTTTACCTCCAGCCAGCTGGTCTCCCCACCCCACCCATGACGGTGTGTGTGTCTCTGACCCTGGTTTTCCTGTATGTCTGAACCTTGGTTTCCTATCTTGACGTTGTTGGTGTTGTACAGCCACTTCAGGTACAGTATGCATACTGCGGGAGCCAGGCCGGGGGGACGGCAGGTCGCCCTACCAGGGCCGTGCCTGTGTCGCAGGGCAACGCGGGCTCTCGGAGCTCCAGAGGTGCCACCAAACCTCGCTCTGAGTCACCTCGGTCAACCCCTGCAGGCCTGGCCACCCCCATGCTTGGTGACTGATAGAGGCCTCGTCAGTGGGTTTCCCGGTGGGAGGGGCCTCCATCCACCTTTCACCGGGAATGTCAGGAGTAGCTGCCCCCTCTGGACTTCCTCTCAGCTGAAGTTAATGTTTCTATTAAAGTTTACTGATTATCCTCCTGTCCAGGGAGTCACGAGCACACTGTTCCGTGTGTATACGGCTGTGGTCACCCCAGCTCTGGGTTTCCTTACAGAAATGTCCCTGCCCCATGGTCACTCTGCATTGGTGGCCCTGGAGACCGTCCCTGAGCCTCACCACCTCCTCAGGCACCTGAAGCTGATGCCTCCAGGTGTTTGTCCTCGACCTACAGAGCCCCTCCCCCAACCATCGCGAGACTCGACATACCCATTGTCGAGGTCCATCCCAGGAGAGGAAAGGGCTCCAGTCATCAGGCCAGGGACATGTGTCCGCTTCCTTCCTCACCCAAGCCTCCATTAGCATGTCTGTGCCTCTGTGGCCCTGGGGACCCACCTAGCTCTACTGTCCAGAGTCCCAGAGAGTATGCCATTTGGCACCTGAGGTCAGGCCGAGAGCTCTGGAGAACTAGCCGGTGCTGGCCCTTCCACTCCGGGGGTTCAGAACCACAAGGCAACCAAAGTTGTTAGCCCCGTTGTAGACAGAGACCTGCTCCCTCTCCTTCCATGATCTCTACCATATCCTACCTGGTCCGCTCATCCCTACAAGATGGTCTGCTTTACGTCTAGCCTGTGGTGGGGCTCCAGAAGCTGTGGGGGAAAGGTTTAGGGGCACTGTGGCTTCAGGTCGGACCCAAGCCCGCAGGCACAGTGGCCCCATGTGCTGCGGCTACCCCTCAGAAACTGCAGCCCTTCCCTTTCTGTTTCTGTTGTAGTGAAACCTTCCACCGTCTCCTTCTCGGACCATGAAGGGCAAAAACAAAAAAACAAAAAAAATCACAAAACAAAAAACAAAACAAAAAAAGATGTTAAGATCCAAGCAGCAACAACAACAACAAAAAATTCCAACCAAACCAAGAGGCATCCAACCAAGTCCAAGTCCAAGTCCACGTCTGGCGTATGCCCGCACCGAGGGAGCTCGTCCCCCAGGGGGCGCCGGAGAGTGGCCTTGCCTGGCTGGCGGTGCAGTAGGGATGCTGCCAGGCGCTGGGGAAGACCTGGAGGGGAAATGTGGCCCGTGGGTGTGGGGCGGGGGGCTCCGGTATCTTACCCAGTCTTCCTTTCCCACCCTGCTCCCCAGGCAGGAGTTCCTAGGGTGGAGCAGGCCCCTGAGAAGGAGCAGCCAGCTGACTTGGGCTATTGCCTGCTGAGCCCTGGAGGGGCTGGAGGCAGGGTCCAAGGGCAGCTTGTCACTCATCCCAGGTCTCCAGCCTGGCCTCACTGAATGTGCTGCCAGTCAGCTGTCCAACCAGCCGCCCTGGGGTCCAACTCCCAATGCAAAGGGCTGACATGGCTCCAGGACTCTGGAGCACCCCATGCTCCCGCTCCCCTATGTGAGAAAAGCTTCCAGCTACAGAGAAGGAAGGAGGCCCAGCCAGCAGGGACCCAGTCCTCATGCTGTCGGCGTGCACAGGGGGGCCCTGGAGCACAGCTTTTGTTTGTAGTGGCAGCCTTCCTGAAGAAGGACCCAACCCTCCTTCCTGCTCCCTCCTGTGGCTCAGTTCTGCTAGGGAGCGGGCGATGACAGATGGGCCAGCCCTGGGCTGCACCTCGAGGCCGGGAGTCAAGGTGCTAGGGTCTGGAGGGCCACGGTCAGAGCAGGACCCATGGGGAAGGCAAGGAATGGGGACGGTCTGGGCTGGCCCCGCCGCAGGGAAGGCCAGCGGGGCTGCAGCCCCTTCGCTCCCTGGGCAGGAATAGTGGGTGTCACAGGAAAGCAGCAGGCCCAGTGGATGGCACAAGGGACAGGTAGCAAGAAGCCCCTGGCAAGGCCGGGACAGGTGGAGTAGGATTAACAGCAAAAAAAATAAAATAACAGAAACCATGGCTCCCGACGCGGCACCACTGTCTCATGACACCTCAAAATAAATCACCTCACTTTCTATCCAGCATCAGCCACCGAAGCTATGGAAACGGAACCCTCCTTTTCTATTCCTGTTGTACATAGCCCTGCGCCTGCCTCCGGCTCTGTCCTCTGTACAGAGCCCCTCGCCTTCTGCTGTTTCGGACCCTTTTCCCACAGCAGCTCGGAACCCTCATCCCAGCCCCTCTCCCAGGACTGCAGCCGAGCCCCAGGCTTCCTTTCTTACCATTCTGTATGCTTCCACGGTGTGATCATTCAAAGTAACAGTATTACTATTAAGATTAATAAAGATTTCTTTCTTCAAACCAGGATGGCTTTTTCTGATTTAGCAGTTCCCTGCACGGGGGGGTGTGGGGGGGAGCACTCAAGGTCTGGGGTTTGGGGCTCAGCCCTAGGATAGGCAGGTGAGAGTGGGGAGGCTGGGGACCCTCTGGGCAAACACCTGGGACGTTCCAGCCCCCTTCTTCAGGCTAGCCTCTGTGCCTGCCCTCAGACAGACTCATGGAGCAGAGCAGCCCGCAAGGCTTCTACCAGTTGCAGCTAAGGAAGCAGGGGCATGGTGGGCATTCCC
Organism: Microtus pennsylvanicus; assembly: GCF_037038515.1. Taxonomy (NCBI): domain Eukaryota; kingdom Metazoa; phylum Chordata; class Mammalia; order Rodentia; family Cricetidae; genus Microtus; species Microtus pennsylvanicus. Next base: position 3,618,351 of record NC_134589.1, read on the forward strand.
CAGGCATGGTGTTGACTGGATGTGAGAGGTCACAGAGCCAGGGATAGGGCGTGAAGCCATCATGGTGTGGACACCCTCAACGGCGGCCCTACATTCATTCCAAGGTGAATTTACGGCCCAGCCTTGAGCCCTGACTTCGGAAAGAGGTGGCAGCAGAACAGTAGGTGGGGGCAACTAAGGCAGGGGCTGAGATCTGCCATGAGACACGCAGAATCCAAACCAAAAGCTTCGGGCTGGGGCCAAGAGCCGGATCACACCAAGACTTGCCTTCTCATTTTTCACATTGGATAATTTATTTCCAAGCGATTATATCCACCAGAGGGGCCCGGGCTTAAATGCCGGCAGATTAATTTTCCTGCGCAGGAGTCAGTGTTGCCGGGACTGGGGACCGTGCTCCTGGGAAGTGGGGTTGTGCGGCTTTGCCTCACACCACGCTCTGCTAAGCCCCCTTACTTCTAATTGCTTGCTCACCAGACTGTAAGAAAATAATTGCCACTATAAATTTTCCCTCCTTCTCTGCATAAAATATTTGAAGGAACCAGCACTTTTAAAAAGTGTCCCCCGTACCATGAGGGAAGCAGGGCATTCAGGAATGCTGCACTGCCCCAGAACCCACCACCTGCCCTGCCTGCCACCCGTGGACTCTCTGCTCCAGGCATAGTACCCTGGCTGGGACTGGGGAAGCCAGGGTCCTGGGGCAGGTTCCCGCATCAGACCAGAGAAAGCAAGGCCAGCACAGTCCTGGGTGCTCCTCTCCCACTTGTAAGGCTGGTGGCCACATGCCAGGGTACAGGAGTAGCCTGGACTTTACCAGAGGCCCTGTCCTGCCCCTGTCCCTGTGAGAGCCAGTAATCACAGGAGAAACCTGGCAGAATGGTTCTAGGTCCTTATAGGTGCCACTCGCGAGAGACAGAGTGCCCACAAAATCAGGGAAGATGGGCGGAAGCATCAACCCACACAGGCAGGAGCAGGAGCCACCCTTGCCCTCCTTGCCTGGCACTCAGGACTCTGAGGAAGCACCAACCTCTGGGGGATGGCAACAGGCTGCCCTGGTGGTGACAGGTCAGACCCCAGAGCTGTGTCAAAGAGGGTCCCATGTATGAACACAGAAGGGATGAGAGAGGTCGTGGCCTGAGCATGAAGCACTGGGAAAAGATGGTGGCGTCACCCACGGCCCAGATACACAGGGTGGCTTCCATGCAGCCCAGTGTCAACAGGGCTCTGTACAGCTAAGGACATAGCCACACCTAGAGGGAGGCAAGGCTCACCTGTCTCTAGGAGACACGGGGGCACCTGATGCCTCTGCACCTTCACCATGGCAGACAGCCTGTGCACAGGCAAGGGAGTTGGGGTTCATGGGGACAGTCAGCTGCCAAAGCCACCATCCACACAGGTAGTCTGATGATGACTGGCCCACCTTGTACAGGGGGCGGGATGCCAATGCCCACCAGACGGAGCTCCTAGTCCTAGAGGCCACCATCCCAGCTACCCTGTGAGTACCCAACTCCCACTCCAAGCCTAAGGGGTGTTGCCTCAGCCTTCAGGAGGCATCGCAAACCCTGGCCTCTTAGGGTCCTTACTGTCACCAGTGAGGTTTGTCTCTGATTGTCAAAGCTGCAGGGACAAATGGCCACCATTCTCAACAGAAGCATCTTTTCAGACTGCGTGATAGCCTTTACTGAACCTTCTGAAAGAAACTTCAAACGCTCTCCTTCTCCCTTGAGTCCTGTTTCCCATGGAGGGCATTACACAGAAGGATGTGGGTGCTAGGTAACTCACCTGGAGCACCCACAGGGCAGAGTTTCCTGAGAGCACAGCCAGAGCCTAGAGACGTGGCCTCCTGGGGACCCAGCTATACTCCGTGGTCCACTCAGCCCTGTGTGGTTGGTCAAGAGGAAACCTCGAGACTCGAGGCAAGAAGGGTATTATGCTCTGGGATGGGCTCACTGAGGGGCCGAGTAGACCAGGGCTGCCCTGCCCCACTCGGCCTGAGGCACCTGGAAGCCCTCCCTGGGGACAGGCTCCACCAGGAACTCCACACGACCATCCTGCCCAAATCTAGCGGCCCCCACTACCACGTCCACCACACGGTACTGGTTGGCAAAAGCCAGGCCCAGGAACATGGGCTTCTCAGTCCCGTCTGCTGCGGAGCTGCTTCCTGTCTGTTCCCGGCAGTGAATCCGGAAGCACCTGGCTTGGAGCAGGTGGAAGGACCACTGAAGAGTACAGCTGAGAAGAAGTTGGGCAGGGCGGCCCTCGGATCCAGAGATCAGTGGAAGCCAGCGGAGCTGCGAGATGGTGACCTTCTGTACCCGGGGCAGAGGGGCCAGCAGGCTGTTGGCATCAACCACCTGATAGGAGAAAGGTTTGGCTGGCAAGATGCCCAGGGAGGCACTCCTCAGAGCCTCCATCCACCCCTTCCTCCCCACAGGCCCAGCTCCCACATACACACCTGGATCTCTCCAAGGCGACAAACGAAGCCCTTCTCCTCCCGGCTGCCAGGTGGCCGTGAGAAGCTCATCAAGAGGTCCTGAAGCAGGCACCCACGCAGGCTCACCTCATAGCAGCTGAAAGAACACACAGGCTACTCACAAGCCAGCTATGGGGAGGGCCCTAGCCACAGCATGAAGCAGGAAGCATCCCAGAGGTACCCCAGGTCATGGGGCCCAGGACTACAGCAAGTTCCTGTGAGGAATATTCTGGTCTATCTCACTGCTGCCAAAACTCGAGGGTCAAACCAAGATCTCTCCTTCCCTCTTGTTCCCGGGGGGGGGGGGGGGTGTCTCAGTGGGAAACTCTTGTTCCTTAAATTTCTCCATGTGTGCCCATAGCCTTAAGGGGACCTGACAGGAGAGGGACTCACCATTGAATCCAGCCCCCACTGAGCTGCTGGCCACAACGGCCACTCCATCTGGCCAGTTTGGTGGGGGGCACCCGGAGGGGTCGGGGGCTGTGCCTTGAGCCAGAATCTGCTAGAAGACATGGGCTTCAGAAAGGAGAATCCCACAGGAAAACCCAAGAGGGGCAGGATGTCTACTCGGCAGGGCAGTTGGGGAAGAGAGGTCTAGAAGATCCCTGGTGGGGCAGTGGGGGGAGGGGGTTTAGGAGACCCCTGGGTAGGGCAGTGGGGGGAGGGAGGTCTAGGAGACCCCTGGGTAGGGCAGTGGGGGGAGGGGGGTCTAGGAGACCCCTGTCTTACATCTCTGTGACCACAAACCACAGATTCCACCCTAGGTGGGAACTACCCATCCCCGCCCACAGCAGCCCCACCCACACCAGTTCCACCCCGAGCCAGGGCCTTCGCCACCTCCTTTCCATGAAGTCACCTAGCCTCTCACCATTGAGCACCGATATGCCACCCACGTGGCAGCTGCTGGCATCCCCTGTTGTAAGCTCCAAAGCCACCTGAACATCTGTCGAGCCTTCAAACTTGTACACCATTGACAGGAAAAGCTTGGGTGGCAGTGGAACCTGCAGGGAGAACAACCTGGAGGAGAGAAACCTTATGAGAGGTGGGAAGGAGACCGCAGACCTTCCACCAGCCCCTCCCTGCCGTGACTAGGACCTGGCCTTTCCTATAGCCAGACTCTGCTGCAGACTGGAAGGCCCTGGTTCTAATTTCCTCCCATGCACCATCTAAGGCAGCCACGTGCTGGGAAGTGAAACTCAGTGGGCTGTTTCAAACTCCTGCATGGCACTGAACCCAACCGACACAGCCATGCAACACTGAAGCAGGCAGCAGAGGCGTCATGCAATGTGTTTGAGCACAGCGTAAAAGATCTGAGGTCTAACAGCTCCTTACTTGGCTCCGGCAGACCCTCTGCCTAATTTAGCCGCAGACACAGAGGACAGAAGGCGGAGACCCACACACCTCAGCCATCACTCACCCACCTCACGGCTACGTTGTCAACCTCAGGTGGAATCAGGCCCCGGAGCAGCAGAGAGCTGCCCCCATGCCAGGCGTCTGCCAGGCAGCAGTGTGTCTTCACCCAGCCCCCACTGTCTCCAGCCAGTTTATGTTCGCCAAAGAGGGGCTGGGTCTCCTGGGCACTAGGGTGGTACCAGGGCCCCACTGCCTGCTCCTGAAGAAAGAGGAGAAGTGAGAAAAGGGCCGGGTGGTGGTGGCGCAAGCCTTTAATCCCAGCGCTTGGGAGGCAGAGGCGGGCAGATCTCTGTAAGTTCAAGGCCAGCCTGGTCTACAGGGCGAGTGAGAAATGGGACAGGGGCCTCCTCTGCAGAGGCAAACAGCACATGGAGGTAGGGACAAGCTCACATCCGTTGGCTCTCTCCTGCCCATCCCAGCCAGAGCCAGACACAGAGAAGCCCACTTTCCCACCCTGTCCTCAGCACCGGACTGCACCGCACCTTGCCATAGCAGACTCTTCGAGGCCCCAGCCCCAGACAGAAAGAGGTGACAAAGGGCAGGGAGCAGATACTGTGTGTGGGCAGGAAGCGCTCCAGCAGTCTCCAGAATCTGACAGGGACACGGGGAGTCAGGGTGAGGGGGTGCTCCACCTCCCTGCAGCCCTCTGTGGAGCCAGGGAGTCGGGCAGGCCAGATGACGCCGGCAGGAAATGGTTCTCACACTCCTTTCCCTCCTGCCCAGATGGTCTCTAGCATCCTGTCAGGGGGCTGCCAGAGCGTCCACTTAGTTCTCACCCTCAGTCCACCCCACTGGAGAGGATTATTATACAGCTAGACCTGAGCCACCACCAGGTACCCACAGCAGCAGAGATGCCCTCTCTCTTGCCGGCCCATGCAAAGCCCTTGGGGACTCACTTGTCCTGGTTCTGAAGGAATTCACTCTTCTCCAGACACTCATACACCCAGCCAGGAGCAAATAGCGCCGCCGAGAAGCCGTGCTTTCGGATCAGCTCCAGTGACTGGGGAGAAAGAATCGAGGGAGATGCCGCACACTGGGACCAGAGTCCAGGCAGGACTGGAGGCCAGCTCACAGGGAAGGATCTCTCAGGACCAGCTAGGGAGAGCTCTCTCTCAGAACTCCAAGCAGAGGGTCTTGGGCTTCATCCCTGTTGTCCCACAAGACAGCTAAAGGAGAAGCAACTGAAAACATGGCGGACTCAGTCATGGAGCTGTTGTGGAGGGCAGAGAGCAGTGAGCTCACTGGGACTCTCCCTCTCCCCCTCTCTCTTCTCTGAGAATCACAGCAGGTAGAGAATCAGCAGTCACTGGGCTGGGCCACTGTGTGCTCCTTGGTATTAGCTGTCACCTTGCACAACTAGAATAACCTTAGAAGAGTCTCAGGGACGGGTGGTGTCTGCCCTGGGTTAGCCTGTGGGTGTGTCTGAGTGTGTGCCGTCTTGTTGATCAACTAGGGAAGACCTAGCCCATGGGAGGCAGCGCCATTCCCTAGGAAAGGAAGGTCCTGACCATATAAAAGAGGAGAAAGCTGGGCGGGATGACCTCTAATCCCAGGAGGCAGAGACAGGGAAGGCAAGGAAAGTGGGATCTATGCAGCAAGTTCCAGGACAGCCAGGGCTACACAGAAAGATGCTTTCCCAAAAATAATAAGAGGTGGGGGAAGAAGAGAGCCAGTGAGAATAAGCCAGCATTGACTTCCTTTCCCTCTGATCTGGATGGTGCCGCCCAGACTTCCCTACACTGATGGGCTGGAGCCTGGAACTGTAACCTGAGATTCAGCCCCTGTGGCTCCTGTTGCACTATTTTATCACAAGTAAAACCAGGGCCCTGGGTCAAATGATTCATCTAGAGCTTCCCTCGGGACTGACAGACAGGAACTGGGCCTGCTGCTCACCTCTCCTCCCTGCTCAGCTGACTTGGCCAGAAAACCTCATTGGTCCCCAACATAATAGCTTCACCTCTGTCACTACAGCCCCAGCACACACCCTCTGTCTAGGTGGCATGAGAAGTCACTCAACGCGCTCCAAAGCACGTAGCCCAGGAAGGGAGGGAAATCAGCGTCTGGGGGATGATTCAAGAGTGGAAGCAAACGGAGTCAGGCAGTGGTCGCGCAGGCCTTTAATCCCAGCACTCAGGAGGCAGAGGCAGGCGGATCTCTGTGAGTTCGAGGCCAGCCTGGTCTACAAAGTAAGCCAGGACAGCCTGGTCTATAGAGCAAGTTCCAGGACAGTCGGAGCTAGGCAGGGAAACCCTGTCTCAAAAAAAAAAAAAAGAGTGGGTAAGGTCCTTCAGCCCATCTGACCCGAGACACAGGAGTTCTGGGGTGGCTTGGTTTCCCTTCTCAGGGAACAGTTGCTCTTTCTTTCCTCTGAGGTACTAAGAAGAACGGAAGGTCCCCAAAGAAGAGGCCACCAAGGGTGTGCAGACCAGTAGCCCTGTGCGGTGAAAAGGCCACCACCTACCTTGTCAGTATCGAAACGGCCTCCAACCACATTGCTCCGAGCAAACACATCCACGCCCACATACACGTCAACCAGGCGTTTCCCGGCCTGTGCCACCATCCTCTGCAGGTGGTCCTCCCGCCAGTTATAGTTGGTGAAGAAGCCATCACAGGAGTCAAAGAAGACCCTGGGAGGTGGCAAGGACCAGCTGAGGCCATGCACAGCTGGACAGGACACCCATCTGCTGTCAGCCTCCCTGATGCTCAGGGCCACACAAAACCCACAGACTGGGGCTGCAGCGTCCAGCCCCGTGGGTACTGACCGCACCTGCTCCCTCCAACCCAAAGCCGCCCACACGGGATGTCCTGTAACCTGTCCAGATCCTCTTCCTGCACAGCCAACCCTGGCGCTCACCTGTTCTGTTCATTGAGTTCATCCTGCCACTTGAGCTGCCCGCTCTGTACCACGCTGTCATACCACAGCACCAGGCCTCCGGGAACCAGCTGGTGGAGCTGCGTGGTCAGGTACCGGAGAAACGGGGGTGTGTTCCCCACAGCAGCCGGCTGCAAGGGAGGAAGGGAGATCAGACCCTCGCAAGGCTGGGCATGTCTGTCATGAGAAATAACACAGTATAGTAGAGAAGAGAGGCCATAAGAGCCAGCCCTGCCAGAAATGCCCCTTGTCCCACAGCCACAGGGGAGGAAGGAGAGAAAAGAAAATAGCCTGGAACTCAGGAAGAGATAAAAGCAAGGGCAGGGGTAAGGACCACAGAGAAGCCACACACACAAGCCCAAAGCAGGGATGGGGAGAAAGTGTGTGGCTGCACCGAGGAGGGAGGCAAGCAGACCACAGCCAACGGAGCTCATGGCTAGCAGAGATGGCACTGTTGGCCCCAGCTGGGATGCAAGAAGTAGGTCTTGCTGCCATGGGCTGGGGCCTGGGTCCTGAGCAAGAGGGGTCATGCAAAGGGGTGAGGGTAGAGCAAGGAATCGGGGCAGGGGAAGCAAGCAAGAAGGGTCTGCAAAGCAAGGGGTGGAGGGGCAGGCACCAGACCACAGCTGCGGTGCCAGAACGTGGCTGTGTCTCTTACACTCAGGGAGTTCTCGATATTGATGAGCCAACCATCGAAACGAAAAAACTGAGCGATCTGGACCAGCCGATCGGCCACCGCCTGGTAGGAGCGCTCATCCCCAGCCAGGAAGGATTCGCAGAGCTTGCCACCCTCCTTCCACTCTGTGATAAAGGTCCCTGTGAGAAATGAGATAGAAACGGCTGCAGGGATGGCTCTCCTCTGACCCGGGGCTTGCCTGAGTATGCTTCCTAGACAGCAGGACTATAGGAGGATGTAGACATTCTACCAGTGATCCTCTGGGATGTGGTCACAGGGGATGCAGGATGAAGCTGGAGAGGCACCGGTCTGAACCAGTGGATGGCAAACCGTGGCCTCGGGCCAGACGCAACCACTACTCATGTATGTAAGCAGGGCTTTTCTGGAACACACAGCATGGCCCCTCTGCTCACCGCCACAATGACCCATGGGCCACAGCTAAAAATAGATGCCATCTGGTCCCCCCTGGGAAAATATACAGACACCAGTCCTGACCCATGGGCACAGCTATGTCACCAGCCGCTTGGCTCTTACCCAGCACGCAGACCCCGTGCCGGTGGGCAGCATTGGTCCAGCACACAGGGGGGATAGTGACCGTGTGATGGCTGAAGTACACAAAGATGTCAATGTACTGCCAATGGTAGAAGGAGTAGGGGTTCTGCACCTTCGAGCCCTGAATGAACCTGGAAGACATGGGACAGAGTCAGGTCCCAGGGGACAGAATCAGGACACAGTGATGGCGGGTGGGAGAGAGCAGCCTTGGGTGAGGTGTGGCGCTTCAGTTCTGGTCATTGGCTCTGACTGAAGCCTGCTGGGTGAGACCCTGTGTGGGAGGAGCGAGAGCAGGAACTACCTGAGGCTCTTCTGTCAAGAGCAGCTAGGAGCAGGAGCTGGGGTGACAGCCAGCAAAATGCCTGCCTTGCAGGGAGTTCCATCCCTAGAACTGACTTAGTAAAAAAAAAAAATTTAAAAATCCAGGTAGGGTAGAGTGTGCATGTACTCTCAGGGATGAGAAGGCAGAGAGTGCCAGATGGGCCAGCCTTGTCTACTTGATGAGTTCCAGGCCAGTGAGGATGTGTGTCTCAAAAATAAGGTAGACAGTGTCTGAGGAACAATAGCCGAGGTTGAACCCTGGCCTCCACATACACACACAGACACACAAAGAGCCCTGAAGAGGGGACTAGGCATAGAGGTACCTGAGGCAGAGGGACTGGAGGTGGAAGCCAGCTGGGCTACATAATGAGTTCTCTACCAGACTAAACTACAGAGCAAGACCCAATCTCAAACATCCTCGTGTATTTGGGGAGGGCTCACTCACTGGGCAAGGAGCTGGCATGGGCTGCTGGATCTGCACAGACAGCACTTTGGCCTCTGTGAGCAGATGAAAGAGAAGGAAGCAGAAAGGCTAGGCACAGGCCCTGTCTCTGGCTTCCGCCCCAGGCGCAGGGTCAGCAGTGCCCGTGTCTCCCCTTGTCTGCAGGCTGGCCATGCCCCAGAGTGGGCTGCTGGCTCTGACTCAGCTTCCTATCACCCTGTCTGAGACTGTCCTCTAGACGTTTAAAGTGTCACTCTAGTTAACCTGTGCACAGCTGAGAGAGAGAGAGCTCAGGAAGCCAGAGGCAAAGGGATCTGAATGAGGACAGAGCTTAGGGGAAGTGCGACAGACACACACACACCAAATGAGGTCATGGCTGATGGACCCGGAGGCCTGGAGATTGGGTGGCGATCCTCTTCAGGGGCAGCCTGAGGAGCTTAGCCATCTATGTAGCTAAGACAGACACGCGCTCGCCCAACTCCAACTTGCTTCTGCCATGTGAAGTTTAACCTCTAGGACTGAGTTTCTCTCCCTGAGGTGCAGAGGGCCCATCTAGAAACCGTCTTTCCCAACTTCAACTGTCGCCATCTTCCCATGCTAGGACAGCCAGCAATGACAGCAGTGCTATGTCATGTCAGGAACCTCACCTGTCCTCCAGGTACCCGCCCATCATGTCGTGGCACAGCAGGGTCCGGGGCCTGGGGCTGCTCAGTGGGGGCTGACGACGTTCTAGTGGCTCCAGGGCGACATTGAAGCCATCCTCCATGGCGGGGGTCCAGGCCAGGAGGTCCTCCAGGGATGAGAAGTAAAAGCTGGTAGGTCTGGTGGTGTCCTTGTCATAATATCTAGCTGGTCCACGGAGGGAAACAGTAAGGAATGGTGGCAATCAGGGAATTCATGCAGATGCTTTGACCAGACGGGGGGGGGGGGGGGGGGGGGGCAATGACTACAGTGGGAGCCTCGGTCACCTCACCTGGTAAAGGGTCTGGGCTGAAACTGACCACATCTCTAAAAATCGTTTCCTCTTCTTGGTCCTCTTTAATCCTAGGCAAAGGATGAGTTTTAAAAGATTAACTTGTTTTTGTTTTTGATACAAAGTCGTGTCATACAGGCCAGTCTAGAACTGACTATGTAGTCAAGGACAACACAGAATTTCTAAGTTTTCTCCTTCCACCTCCCAAGCGTTGGAGTCTCAGGGGTGCTCCATTACGCCCACTTATGTTGTGTTGGTGACTGAACTAGATTTAAAGCACATTAAGTGAGCTACCAACTGAGCTGTATTCTCAGCCCCCCTAAAGGGTAAATAACAGAAGCAAATGGTTAGATATCTCTGAACATGGTTTATAAAACCTACACCAGAGGCATGCACGGAACCATGGGCTTATCTTGTTTATTAGCTACCAGGACCTGCTTCTGCTTGGACAGGTGCCAATGGCAGTCCACACCTGAGTAACACCTTCCCCGCCCAACAGGCAAATCACACACTGAGAACACCAAGGTAGGTACTTCTTAGGGCCACAGGCCTTCTGCGGGCAGGGGGTACACAGGGTTTTCAAGTACTAGCAAAATTGAAGGCCTTGAGAGGTCAGAAGCAGGCTTTGTCTTCTGTCCACACCCAGGGGCATGGAACACTCAGGGGCTCCCGCTGTCACCAATGGAGATAATGACAAGGAAGAGTACCTTGACTTCAGGAATTAGCGATGTCTGAGGAAGCACTCATTTGTTACAATGTTTTAAAAAGTATCATCTTAGAATAGTGAGAAGATACATAGTAACCTTTTAGAAACCAGGGTATCTAAACCTCCCAGGGCCTGAGGCCTTCAGCAGTGACTTGAGCTCCCTCCACAGGATCAGTTACCAATCACCGACCCAGGGCCTCTGCAATTAAACTGAGGAGCCCATGGATCTACAGAGACAGCCAGACAGCAGCAGGTATCTGTGTGTCTGGAGATACCTTCTTTTTCCTGTGGTGCCGGGGCTCAGACTCAGGACTTCCCACATCCTAGGCAAGTGCTCTACCATGAATCCATCTCAAGACCTTCCATTCTTATTTGAAGACACAGCCTGGCTAAACCAGGTTGGCCTCAAACTTGTGAGCCTCCTGCCTCGCCCTCTCAAGTAGTCCGATAACACAGGCCTGTGTCATTGGGCCATGTTAACCACCCCCTTTCAAATCTCATTTCCAGACTCTTCTCTTCCAGATGCCCCTCCCTGGAGGATTTCTTTACCCTTCAGCTACGCCCAAAGGAATTCAGAGCAATTCTGCCTGCTCCTGTTCACCTTTGTCACCTTAGAATTCTCCAGAAAGAGGGAAAGGACCGGATTGGGAGGCCTTCTACCCAGCACCCACACTATCGTCTGAATGGCCCAGCTGTCTCACAGCTGTGGGTCAAAAAACAGAACGAGACAAGTCAAGTCTGTGGTGATACCCTTCCCAGTATCCTACTTACCAGGATGTTACTAACCCCAAAGGAACAAATCCCCAGACCAGAGGGTCATGTCTGTCCACTCCTCACTTTGTGCCTTTGCTCATTGTGATCCTCCCACGTGGATAGCCACCAACCGCGGTCCCCCTCTTCCCTAAGTCTCAATTCAAATATCAGCCTAACAGAAAGCCATCCAGGTATGGCAATGCCTGATTTACAGGGCCAAAGAAAGATACGGTAGTCATGGAGCCAGGCTTCCGGGACGGGACCCGGTGGGCTGGAATAGGGTCTGTCATGGGTCAGGGACAAGGACGCTGCTAGCTTGCTCGGGTGGCCCGTCTGCGGCCGTGGATGGAAGGACAGAGGGACGTAGGGATGAAGGGAGCCCACCGCGAGAAGTGGACAGTGTCGCACTGTGCAGGGACAAGCAGCATGGCCACCCCGGCCCAAACCCGGAGCTCAGCCCAGCCGTGCACACCTCCGCCCCGGCCTTCGCCGCCCCGGCTTCCGTCCCGACTGGTCCTGCGCCTGCTTCTCCGGGGTCTTGGGGCCCCTCCGCTGCACAGCCCCCCGGGTCAGCACGGACGAGGCTTCTTCCATGGCGTTTAGCGCCCGCCGGCCGCCGGGGCCTCGGGACAACCTTGCTCCAACAGCCAATCGCAGGCCCGGGCCTGCCCCCGCCGCCGCTCTCAGCCAATGGAGAGTGCGAAATGCCGTGGGCGGCTCCTTCCGGCCAGGATCAGACCGCGCTCTGCAAACTGGGCGCGTGGAACCGGAGTTAAATAACCGGAGGGGCGGGCCCTGGTGGGCGGGGTCTGGGAGAAAGACAAGCCGCCTGGATTCTGAGCCCACGGAGTTCTCCGCGAAGCTCTCTTCTCAGTAAACTGAGGTGCAGCCCGGACAGATGAAGCAATCTACCAGACACCACCCAGTCAGTACACGGTAGCGATGAGCCCTGGAACTTGGCCACACAGTCCAGGGTAGCGGGCCCTGGAGGTCCCTGGATCCGCAATCTGCTGGGGTTATAGGCATATGCCACCATACTCAACTCTTTTATTTTTTAATTAAAATATAATTACATCATTTTCCCCGTCCTTTCCTCCCTCCCACCCTTGCTTGATCTCTCTCAAATTCATGATTTTTATTTCTTTAATTGTTGTTCCATATGCATGTATATATTCCAAACTATATAAACACAGCCTGTTCAGTCCCTCCAAATGTTACTTGTGAGTATATGTTTTCAGGACTGGCCATTTGGTATTGAATAACCAACCGGGAAGGGATTCTTCCCGGGGAAGACTATTTTCCCCACTCTCAGCATTCTGTTGTTGCCTGTAATTACTTGTCTAGGATTGGGGCCATATTAGTCGATGGGTGTCATCACCATTCAGGCCTTATTTAAGCAATAAATTGTTGTGTTGATGCAGACTCATGGATGCAGCTTCTCTGCCATTTCTAGGAGACACAACTAGACTTGAGGTCTGTTCGCCAAAAGGGGAATCCTGTCTGGTACTGAATAATCTAGCCAACCGCGTGAGCTAGCGGTATCATAGATCATGGAGAAGAACGGACAACTGACATGTCACTAAGGCAGCACAGTGCTGGCTTTTAACCCAGGACCTGGGCGTTCAAATTCTGGTCCTCAGACTTGCAAAGCTCACAGGCAAGCTGACTGAGCCAACTCTAGCTCCATTGATGAGGTTTGAATTCTGCTCGCCACACTGAAAAGTAATATTCAGGACAGCATAAAAGATAAAACTGTGGTGTCCATTTGTGTATCGACAAGGGCTGACAACTGTCTTTTCTTGTTAATCAACAAAAGAGAGGTGAGTTAAAGGTGGGTCTTAGAAGGTCTCAGCTACAATGGGAGATCAGGATGGAAAAGGCAGGAGGGAGGGCATGGGGGATGGAGGACAGGGAGGCTCTCCTGGAGGGACTGTTTGCGTCTATCCATCCTGTACGACTTGGAAACAGCTGGAATGGATCCCGTAAATTGATGAGCAGGGGTAGTTCCCTCCTGAACACATTTTCCCACTCTCAAGCCTGTGTTCTGCAGAAATATACCCAGTCACGTATGCAGGGCCCAGGAAGCGGCATCTGTCAGAGGGGAGGTTCACAGTGAACTTGATGCTCCATGTTCTGAGCGATGAGAGGCACCAGGAGATGAAGCTCAGCATCTCTCTGCAGCTTGCCCAAGCCAAGCTAACTGGGCCTCTTTATTACTGTTTTCAACCTTTGAGCTTTATGAGGCCCCAAGCATTCATAAACGCCAAGGGTAGGGACAGTGACTAAGGTGGTTGGATATGGGCCCCGGCTCTATTGCTGGCTAGCCAGTCGGACAGGGAAGAGGCACCGGGAGCAGGATTATAGTGATCTACAAGACAGAGTTGGTGGGACACCTCTTCCCACTAACCCAGGGAGGGGAGCAGAGCTCTGTGTGGGGCTGAGACAAGGAAGGTAGCAGGTCACCCAAACTGGGGCCACTGTCTCCAGCCCCAAACACAGTCAGCTAACATGAAGCCTCGAGGAAAGAAAAGAGCTGTCATGAAAGCTGTACAGATGGGAGTGGTCCTCCCCTCCCCCCCAGCCAACCGCCCACCTCTGTACTCCAGCCCCTCCTGAGACCTGTGCATCTGGAATAGAGTTACAGGTGGGAGAGTAGAAGCGGTGGGATGCTCAGGTTAGGGTCTAATGACACCTCCTCACCCCCACCAACAAAGGCATGATAATAAACCGGTCCTGTGAAGATCATATGAGTGAGGGGACCAGAGGCTCGGACTTAGATGGCAATGGTTATGTCACAGCCAGAGGACAGCATTCCATAACATGGCCTAGCTCTATCTTGTCCCCTCCCTCTCAGCCCCCCCCCCCCCGACATAACACTCCAGTGATCAGAAGCAAGAGGAAAAAGGAGTGAGAGTGAGGGCTGGCGTGGGAGGCCGGGGGTCTGCTGCTCTGGTTGGGGCCTCCACTTCTCTTCCCCCGCTTCTTGCTGACTGTGCAGGGTGAGTATCTGCCAGCAGGAGGATCTGATGGTCGGAACTGGCAGCCACCGGAGTCTACGAGAGGGTACAGATCAGTAAGACAGAAGCAGCCTGGATCTTTGATAGGATAGACGCAGTATCAACCTGGACCATGGCATGCACCGTTTCCCAGGAGACCTGTTTGCTGCAAGCCAGCGCATCCTCTCTGTCTACCATAATAGCTGACTCTAAGGTGATGTGTGAGCAACAGTTCTCAGGGAGAAACTGCGTTTTATTAGATGACCTGATGATTGAAACTTTCTTGATTGAAAGGGCGTTGGTGGCACACACCTTTAATCCCAGGAGGCAGAGGCAGGCAGATCTCTGTGAGTTTGAGGCCAGCCTGGTCTATAGAGGGAGTTCCAGGACAGGCTCCAAAGCTACACAGAGAAACATTGTCTCGATAAAATAAAAGAAAGAAAGAAAGAAAGAAAGAAAGAAAGAAAGAAAGAAAGAAAGAAAGAAAACTTCCTTGATTATTGAAAGTTACAATGTTGCAGGTCCAGGGTCTAATCACAAATTACCTGGGCTATCTCGGCCCCTGGAATAGCAGCACCTGAGCCCACAGTAGAAGCCCCTGCTGTGCTGTAACCAGCCACCTGTTCCCAACAATATGTCTCAGCACATCCTTCTGAACGAGAGAAGCTGGGGCTGACCTCAGGCTCCTGCTGCCTCGCCCAGCGTCCTTCCCACTGGAGGCTGTGTCTAGGCACCTGCTCAGCAGCTTGCCCAGTCAGGGGTTGATGGCTCCTGGCACACTCCAGCCTACATGCCTTCACCGAAGCCACCTGCTCCGTCTTCCGCAGTGAAAGGACACCACCTGGGATGTCTGACTTTGCATCCCCTGCCCCTTTTTCTATTGTGATCACACAGTGGTGAGATGAGTGTCATGGGACGCCTGCACACGCAGAATGGAGCCATGTCATCACCCCGCAGCTTTAAAGAAACAGCTATGTCGCGAAGAGGCAGAGTTCCACAAATCTGACGACAGTCCGCCCATGCCAAAGGAACAAGGAAGTCCCTCTGTCTTAACCCTCATAGAAAATGCATCCGCCTCCTGGCGTTCGCATCAGCCTATTCCCCCCTCCCCCATCTGTCACCTAGTTCTCCACCTTACAGGCTCTGTCTGCCAGTGTCCTACAGAGTTCTCGTCCATTGAGTAGAATAGAAGATGGTTCATTCATGATTATGAAGGAAAGTCAACCCAGGGGCATGACCTTGGGATTACCCCCAGTGTCACAAAAGGACCAAGTCACCTTAGCGGATCCATTTTGTTAGGCTCTGCTCCTATATCCTGGTGTGCCTGCCACAAGATCAAAGTTCCCACCACCACCCTGTTGGGTGTCCTCACTCACCCCTCTTCTCTAGAGACCCCTCGACACTCCACCCATATCACCAGACTAGCCTGCATCCTGCAGACATCTTAGAATATACTTCCAGATAGTCATACATATTTAAACAGGAGATCTGTTTGCTGCAAGCCAGCGCATCCTCTGTGTCTACGATAATAGCTGACTCTAAGGTGATGTGTGAGCAACAGTTCTCAGGGAGAAACTGCGTTTTATTAAAACATGTATATGTATGTTGGGAGCAGTGAGACCCCAGATCCTGAATTTCTTGTAATCCCCTGATCTGAGTGCCTACAGCTGCTTCTGAGCACGAGATCTCCAGGAGTTCCTGATGGCAGGAGAGTGGTTTCTGGTGGGTTTGGCTGGGGCGTGGCTATCTCTATATAATCTGCCCCTGAACACAAGAAAGGGGTATTATGGGGAATTCAAGGATAACCTGTGTCGCTGTCTCTCTGTCTGTGTGTGTCTGTGTATTTCAACCTCCAGCCCCCTTGCCCGAAGCTCGCGAACTGGGTGCCAGTGCACAGAGTGCAGACACAGGGGTGCAGTGCACGGCAATTGGAGGTCCCAACCAAGATATCAGGAACTAGGGAACTTTGAGAGGTCGCACTCAGAAGGTGAGGGTGGATTGGGGTATGTGTTAATCCTGACGTCCTGGAAAATGGCACCAAGTTGCAGTAAATACACCTAAGAATGCAGCGTCCCCGCTCAGCAGGAAGTAGCCAGACAGATTGACAATGCCCAAATTCCCTAAAAGATTGTTTAAGCGGGGCCCCTTCAGTGGTTGCAGAGCAGCAAGCCTGCTTCCCTGAGTTCCGCTCAACTTCATGCACTAGTTTGGACCCAGAATGAATAAAGCTGGGGCTAGAAGGCAGCTGGAGCAGAGCTTTGCTGGATGGCTGTGGTGGAAGGAACATTGCCTCAGCCCAGTCAGTGCCTCGCCTGGTGGGTGCCACAGCAGTGCCAAGAGTATCAGCAAAGGCAACAACAAGTGCTGGAGCTGAGACAAGCTGGAGCACAGACCCCCCACTGGGCTGCCTGAGACCGCGGCAGTGGGGCAAGGAGAAGGCAGTGGCAGAGTCTGCGGCAGAGCGAATTTGAATCAAGAGACTGCCCTATTGTAGGAGCAGGTGGACTTATGGCTAGTACAACAAATGTCTTCATTATTTCATTTGCATGACATCTGTTAATATTGCTAATGCCTCTTATGTGGTGAAACAACTCAATGGTTACTTGAATAACCCTTGAAATGTTACAATTAGCACACCAGGGAAGACAGGTGCAGGAGCGAGGGAGAAGGTGTCTTCCATGCACTCAGATGACAAGAATGAATGGCCACGGGGGTATGGCAGCTGGGGTTTGTTATTTAGGGGACTGTTGAAGGAGCAGTGGTTTCTGACTGCTCCTGGGGTCTGGGGTCATGGCAGAGCCACTCCTAAAAGTCCCGAGTCTGAAATGGTCACACACCTCTGTTCACTTGAGGAGAAGAGGGTGTGTGGGAAATAGTATGAGGAACCAACAGTCTCTGGGATACTTGAATCTACCTGTCTTACAAGCTTAAGTTGCTCTCTTGTGTTCCCTAAAAGCCACTATTCTCCTGAGGAGATGCTATCACTCTCTCCTGAGTTCAGGTTCAATCAAAGTGACCAAAAGGCTGTGTGGTCAGGAGGGCCTTCTGTTTTATAAAAAATTTAGGGGGGAGATGTTGGGAGCAGTGAGACCCCAGATCCTGAATTTCTTGTAATCCTCTGATCTGAGTGCCTACAGCTGCTCTGAGCACGAGACCTCCAGGAGTTCCTGATGGCAGGAGAGTGGTTTCTGGTGGGTTTGGCTGGGGCGTGGCTATCTCTATATAATCTGCCCCTGAACACAAGAAAGGGGCATTCTGGGGAATTCCAGGATGACCCATGTCGCTGTCTCTCTGTCTGTGTGTCTGTGTATTTCAACCTCCAGCCCTTTGCCCGAAGCTTGCATGGAGAGCAGACACGGGGGTGCGGTGCGCAGCATGTGTACTTGTATGATACTGTGTTTTATAAAAATGGTGCCATATTGTAAAAATTATCCAATGTTTTGCGTTTTTAATCAGTACTTTTTTTTTTAAGTTTTTCGAGACAGGGTTTCTCTGTAGCTTTGGAGCCTGTCCTGGAACTAGCTCTTGTAGACCAGGCTGGCCTAGAACTCACAGAGATCCGCCTGCCTCTGCCTCCCGAGTGCTGAGATTAAAGGTGTGTGCCACCACCACCCGGCAGTACATTTTTTTTTTAATTGAGCTTTGTGAGGACTGGAGAGATGGCTCAGCACTTAAGAGCATTTGCTGCTTTTGTAGAGGTCTTGGGTTTGCTTCCCAACATAATGGCTCACAACCATCTATAACTTCACTTCTGGCCTCCAAGGACACCAGGCTTGCACACAGTGCACATACTTACATACAGCCAAAACACTCGCACACATAAGATAAAGCAAAGCTAAATGGAGTCCATTGATTTATGTAGCTCTAATTTATCCCTTTTCTCTGATTTTGTTTTGAGACAGGGTCTCTCTATGTAGACCTGGTCTGTCACAGAGACCCACCTGCTTCAGCCTCTCAAGTGCTGGGATTAAAGGCAAGGGCAACCACCGCCTGGCTTTGTCACTTTTAAAATGCTAAGATGAAGATTGTCATAAACAGCATCCTGGGCACGCATACTTTTCCTTTTATGGTAAACATAGCGTCACTGATGATAGAACACGAATGCTTTCAGATGTTTTAAAATACACACATGCACACACACACACATGCCACAGCACACTGCAGAGATGCAGAGAACAGTTTTTTAGCCCCAGTTCTTTCCTTCCACCTTGTTGAGACAGTGTTGTCCACTGCTGCCGTGTGTACTCTTAGCTAGCTGACCCACCAGCTTCCAGCCTATTGTCTCCGCCTCCCACCCACACTGTAGGAGCCCTGGAATTGTAGACAGGTGACCCAGCACCTGGGTTTTAAGTGGGCTCTAGGGATCCAAACTAAGGCTGTCAAGCTTGTGTGGGGCAACAATCAGCTTCAACTGCCAACTCGATAAAATGTATCGACACCTGGGAAGACAGTCTTATTGAGGGATTGTCTACACTGGGTTACACTGGGTCCATGGTGGGCTTGTCTGCAGGGGAGGGACCTAAGTTAATTGACAGGGAAGACCTAGTCCACTGTGGGCAGCCCCATCCTCCAGGCAGGGGGTCCTGAACTGTATAGAGTAGAGAAATGGAACTGAGCACAGGCAAATGACCATGTGTGAGTTTCTTCTCTGCTCTTCACCATGTGACAAGACCCTGCCTCAACTTCCCCACATGACAGATACTAGCCTGGACCTGAAGTCCCTTTCTCCCCAAGTTGCTTTTTGTCAGGGTGTTTTATCCTCGCAGCAGGAATGAAACCAGGACACTCAGCAAACATTTTTACCCACCGAGCCATCTTCCTAGCCCCACATTTCATTTTGCTGGGGTTTTTTTTTTTGTTTTTGTTTTTGTTTTGTTTTGTTTTGCCTCTTAGTCATTGGTACTGGACTTGCTTCCCACTCCCCTGATAGGTGGAAGCCAGGTACAGTTGTTGATTTGTTATCACATTGCACAATCTTTAGGACTGCCCAGGCACCTGGACACAGCAGCTCCTCCTTGGCAATTCCAGGGAGTTCTCTCCCCTCTGGTAGGAGGCACCTGCTGCACAATGTGGGATTTCCTCCTGCAGACACGAAGGGAGCACATGCATGTACTGCTCCCTGAGCCCTTCATGTGGCTCACAGAGCGGGGTTTGATATTTCCACACGTCCAAGTTGTCTCCTGCTCAGCATGGCTGTCCCTACCTCAGGGTCATCCCTGGCAGGCTCCGCCCCTTCAGATGCCCCTGGGGGTGAGTTTGTCATTTCCCCCCTCTTCAGGTTCCACCTTCTTAGATGCCCTCTGGGGAGGTGGGTTGATTTTCCCTTTGGACTTGGGATCTCACTCTTGCTGAGCCATTTTTTTAACTTCAAGTTTTCCTTGAAAAATGTTTATTTCATCCAGGTTTTTAATACAGGGTTTTAAATTACTCTTGCTCATACTGTTGAATCCTTTGATTTAAAAGAAAAAAAAGCACCCTAGTCCCTGTGTGTACTCTCTGCGCACAGACCTGTGTCCGTGTCTGTCTCTCTCTTTTTCCCCTTTCTTTCCTGATTCTTTTTGTTGGCGGACCCTCCTCTTTTTGTTTGTTTTCTGTTTCTCTAATTTCTGCCTTTATGGCCTCGCCTGCCGTTTTCTTTGGATCTGTTTTCTTGTTTTCTTCCTCTTATTTTGAAAGTGGGAAGTTTGTCTGGCCTGCATAGTAAACAGCTCTGGTTTCGAGGTGAATGTTGAAGAGAATGGCTTAGTTTGGTTTGCTTTCTTGTTGAGTTATGTTTTTGGTTTATTTTGTTTGTTTTTTAGAGACAGAGATCCCTCTGTAGCCTGGACCGACCTGGAACTCAAATTGTAGCACAAGCTGGCCGTGAACTGGGAGCAAACCCTCCTATCTCACAATCCTCATAGCTAGCATTGCAGGCCACCAGCCCTGACCCCACTAGCCACAGGCGCTCAGGGGGAAGGGTGCTGTTTCATTCTCAGGATTTTCTAAATACTGTGTTAAAAGTTCTGCTCTTAGCTCCTAGCTAACCAGTCACAGAGGTATTGAGAGGTGGGGCTGGAGAGATGGCTCAGCAGGGAGGAGCCCTAACTACTCTTCCAGAGGTCACTGGCTCTGTTCCCAGCGTCTACACGGTGGCTCACACCATCTTTAACTCTAAGTGATCCATATCTCTTCTGAATTCCACTGAGCGTTTCAGAGGATTCGACCCCTCTCGAGAGCTCCTGAGATTTATTTGTGTGTGTGTGTGTGTGTGTGTGTGTGTGTGTGTGTGTTATGGTGTGCGCGCACGTGCACACATGTATTCAAGTTCGCATGCCAAGGTGCATGTGTGTAGATCAGAGGACAACTTGCAGAACTCAGTTCTCTCCTTGCACTAGGTAAATTTTGGCGATTCATTCGACTCAGGTCTCTCTTTAGATTCATTTATTGTGTATACAGTGTTCTGCCTGCATCTCCACCTGTGGGCAGAAGAGGGCATCAGATCTCATTCTAGATGGTTGTGAGCCACCATGTGGTTGCTGGGAATTGAACACAGAACCTCTGGAAGAGCAGCCAGTGCTCTTAATCACCCCACCCTTCTTTCTACCATCATTCTTAGTTTGCTCTCCTGCCTAACCTTATCCTGTTCAGCTATTGGACACTCAGCTTCTTTATTAAACCAATCATAGTAACATGTATTCACACAGTGTAAAGGAATATTACACATTTGACTGCCGGACAGTCAACCACAATTTTACTATCTTAAAATTAAAACCTTCCTTTTTTATTAGACAAAAAGATGGAAATGCTGTGGAATAATTCTTTTGTTCACTGTGAGTACATATTACTCTCATTGTTAATACCAAGCTGACTGGTTGATGGTTACACAGGATTTTCTGGGCAGAGAAAATGCTGGGAAGGAGGGCAGAGTCTGAGGAGTCTCGAGAAGTTGCCAGCAGACACAGAGAGAAACGAGATGGGCATGTCATACTAAGAAAATGTACCACATGGCAAAGTATAGATAAGAAATATGGGTTAATTTAAATGTAAGAGTTAGCTAGTAGCAAGCCTGAGCTATTGGCCAAGCATTTATAATTAGTACTAAACCTCTGTGTATTTATTTGGAAGCTGCTGGTGCAGAAGGAAGACTCCAGCTACACCAACCCTGGTACAGTGACTTTCATCACTTACCAGTTCTGATACTTCACCTATCAATTGCACGCCTCCCTGTCGATAGCAACCTATAAACAGCAGCTTCATCTTTCCCTCTCCAATCCTGGCCTCATCATTGACTTTTCTTGCCTTGGTGATCTGTGTCCACCCTCTAGATCAACCTTAAATGTTAGGGTTGTGGCTGGGAGTGGAGCTCAGTGGTGGAGCCGTCTGTAGCTGTCAGCCATAGGCAGTTAGGTCAGGTGCAGAGAGAGGCAGGGAATGCTGGTAAGACAAATAGCCATTAGATTCTGGTCCTGCAACATTCCAACACTAGTGCAGTTGCTGAAGTTCTAGCCAGTGGTGTCAGAAGGTGTGGGTCTTTCCATGAGCCTGCCTTCATGGAATAAACCCAGTTTACTCAAGGTGTGTGCTTTTCCTCTGGAGTGTTCTGCATCCACTCAAAGATTCTCCTTTCTTGAAATTTTCTCATCAGGCTTTGGAATCAGGCTATTTTAGGAATGCTTCATTAAAATGGGAAAGATCTCCTTTTCACTTTTCTGGAATAGTTCGTTCAAGATTAACATCATTGTTCTGTAATTTAGTTTATTCATATAACAACTGGGTCCAGAGAGGTGGCTCAGTGGTTAAAAGTGCTTGCTGCTCTTGACAAGAGCTAGGTTTGGTTCATAACACACACATGGCCGCTCGCAGCTACCGTAGCTCTGGTTCCAGGGAACCTGGCACCCTCTTCTGGCCTCCACAGGTACTGCATGCACATGGTGCACATACTTATAAGCAAAACACACACACCTAAGATAAATATGTTTTCAAACGATAATCTGCGCTGAGGAGTTTCTTTTGTGGAAGCTTTTAAATTACAGCTTGCACTAGATATTTCCAAAACTATCCAGATGTTTCTGTGCTACACTAATCTCAGGAGTTGTGGGTTTCTCAGGGGTGTCTGTCTGTTTTTCAAGCTCACTGGCAGGCATGAAGGAATGCTATTATTCATTTATATTCCATATTGGTAGACTGCAATAATAGGGTTTTTTGTTTGTTTGTTTGTTTGTTTTGAGGGAGTTGGTTTTCAGAGACAGGGTTTCTCTGTGTAATTATCCTGGCTGTCCTAGAACTCGCTTTTTAGACCAGGCTGGCCTGGAACTCACTGAGATCTGCTTGTCTCTGCCTCCTGAGTGCTGGGATTAAAGGCGTGTGCCACCACTGCCCAGCTATGATACTTTTTTGAAATGAGTTTCCTGTTCCATTATTTTATGAGTCCATGATTCTCTCCATCTCTGTGTCTCTTCCATGCTCCAAACCCACAAAATCTGCGTGCTCAATAAAATAATTGTTGTTTTATAGATTATATGATGAATTCCATATCTGATTCATTCCCACCAAGGCAGCCTCTTGCAGGCAGCCCTGACCGGGTGGACATTGACTCAGCTGTGTGATCAGGTGAGATCCAGAGACGATACAATAAGTGTGAACTAACAGGCCCATGTGTCACTTCTGGTGAGAGAAGGATGCAGACAAGTCTGGACGGAGACCACTGACATCGCCACTCCACTAGCAGATGAGGGGGTGGGAGTGGGGGGGAGAAGGGAAGGAAGAGAGTGAGAGAGAGGAAACAGGAAGACAGTGTAGGCAGAGACAAAGTTAGGAAGGAGAGGAGAGATGAGAGGGGAAAGGAGGGAAAGAGCCTGCGACTGCTGTCACTAGGTCCCTATGGTGTCCTCACGCCTTCCCTGGAGCTGTGCAGTGCAGGCTCAGAGCAAACACACAGCAAGAGAACTTGGTGGTGCCCCTTGATGCCGCCCTGGGGTTTCCAGTGGTCAGCAGCTGCAGAGCTCACAGTGAGGAAGATACGAAAGGACAGACCTCATCACAATCAACCACTCAGGAAGGGAAGTCTCAACTAGGCCAGAGGTGATGGGGTGTGACTGGGCTGCAAATAGCTTAGGTCTGAACCCCAGATGGCTGTGGAGGCCAATCTCTGCACAAAACACATCCGGACGGTGGCAGCCCTCACCACCCTTGCCCTCTGTGTGACCCAAACCCCATGCACTGAGCAGTACCTTCCCCTGCATGACTGTTCTGCTGTGTGTCTTTATGATTTCCCTTTTCATGTGTGAGTGTGTGGTGGGTGAACGTGTGTGGAATATACACATGTTTGTGGGGGGGCGGTGCTCAGGTGGACGTCAGAGGACAGCCTACGGGAATCGATTCTCCTGGTTTCAGGAATCAAACTCAAATGGTCAGGCTTGGCATCAGCGAGCTCTGAGCCATCTTGCCAGTCCTAATATCCTTTAAAAAGAAAAAAAAACTCTCTCTCTCTCTCTCTCTCTCTCTCTCTCTCTCTCTCTCTCTCTGTGTGTGTGTGTGTGTGTGTGTGTGTGTGTGTGTGTGTGAAATGCAAGTCTGCAAACATGTCTGTCATCTAGAGGGAGGGGAGGACAGTGGGAATCCTTTTATGGAGCTTCTGCATTACTCAGACAGGTCTCTCGTGGAAACTGGAGTTCGTTGTACTTCATCCAGGCTGGCGGCCAGTGAGCCCCAGGGATGGCTTCCTTTCTTTAAAAATAAAAAACAGATGATAGATAGATAGATAGATAGATAGATAGATAGATAGATAGATAGATAGATAGGCAGGCAAGCAGACAGACAGTGTGTGTGGTGTTTGGGAGGGAGCACCACAGTGCACATGCCAAGGTCAGAAGGCAGTCTGCACAAGTCAGGTCTCTCCTTCCGTTGGATCCCAGGGACCCCACTTATTCTGCTGGGCTTGGCTGCAGATGTCTGTACCCGGTGAGCCATCTTGCTGATACCCCATTGATCTCTGTCTCACCTACTCTACCTCCCAGCATTGGGGTTGCGGGAATGCCTGGCGCCATCCAGCTGTATGCATAGGTACTGGGAATCCAAACTCTCGTGGGCATTCGCAGTCAGCAAGCATGCTCATCCACTGAGCCACCTCCATTCGGCTGCACTGCCTCACAGGTGACAGCCTCTCCCACAGCTGGCTTCAGTAAGCCACATCTTCCCTCTTGTTCCTCAGACCATCTTGTCGGGTGTTTGTTCTGCTGATGCTCTCTGTATCTCCTGTGACCTGCTTGTCTGTCTCTGCTACCATCTTTATAAGGAGGTTTCACAGCTGACCAGCAAGTCCTGGGGAGCCTCCTGTTGGCCCCCTGGCACTGGGATCACAGAGACATACCATGGTGCCCGGTTTCTTTATGTGGATTCTGGGGATTGAACTCGGGTCCTCATGCTTGCTCAGCGGGCATGTTACAGACTCATCTGTCTATCCAGCCCCAAAGGCCTCATTTTGACATCGTCAAGACATAAATATTAATATGTTCATTTAAGATGCACAGTCCAGCGGGGCACGGTGGCACACGCCTGAAATACCAGCCCCTGAGAGGCAGAAACAGGAAGATCAGTAATTCAAGGTCAGCCTTGGCTACATTGCAAGTTCAAGGCCAGTTCATCTTACGTGAGACTGTCTCAAATAAACCAAAAACGTACTCAGTTCAGTGGCATTTATAATATTGGCAGAGTGTGCAGCTATGACCACGATTCAGTTTTAGAATAGCTAATCACTCCAGATGAAAGGCCCGTCAGTGGCCATTCTCTGACTGTTCTCCAACGTACACAGTCCGGGTAGCCCATGGTCTTCCTCCGTGACTCTCTCTCTGGACACTCCTCACATGTGAAGCAGTGCCCTGTTGTGACCCTCCGCCACGGCTTCATCCGCTCAGCCTATTCGAGGCCCATCGCTTGCTGTGACACACAATAGCAGCTCACCCCCTCTACTGCTAAGTAATGGGCCTCTTGCATGGTTTCCTCGCCGGTGTGTGCGGCTTCTGTTTGACTCCAGTGTGGTGCCGCCCTGAGCCCGGATGCACGATGTGGGAGCCTGTTTTTGTTTCTCTTCGGCATGCGCTTACCAGTGGCATTTCTGAATCACAGCAACTCTATATTTAACATTTTGAGGAACTTCCAAGTTGTTTTCCAAGGTTGTTATTATTATTTTTTTTTGCAAGTTCTGTTCACTTAGAATCCGCAGCAAGCATAACCACTCTGGCCTGCCCCACTCACTGGCTCCTGCATTTCCAGCTTGTCCTTTCTCCGCCACCATGCCCACTCCGGAATACTTGCTGCAAGTTCTGTGCATTTGCCAAGGTCTTCTCTCCCTCTCTCTTTTCCTCCCTCCCTCCCCCTCCCCTTCCTGTTTGAGCTCCCACAAGTGTGTGTGTGTGTGTGTGTGTGTGTGTGTGTGTGCTTGCGGGGAGCAGAGGATCTTTTGAAGCTGCTTTCCGATTTTTTTAAATTTTTATTTGACAATTTCGTAGATGTATATAAAGCATTCTGGTTACTCTCTCCATTCACCCTCTCTTATCCAACGTACACCGCCATCAAACCCCACCCCAACACACATACACATGCACACACGCATGCATGTCCCTCTCCCAGATTCTATGACTCTTGGTTTTGTTCTGTGACCCATTTAGTTTCTCCAGGACCACAGTATTTGCGCAGCTTGACATGACTCCAGCTGGCTTCGTCAGGACTGCTGTTTTGTTGTCCGGGTACCCTGGAACCACCTCTACCCTGTAGGACACACTAAATCCTGAGATAGTCAGCTGAGGGTAGTTAGTGTTCCAGGCGGTGGTGCCCAGTCTGTCGTTTGACCGTCTCTGAATAGGTTAACAGTTTCAAGAAAGACCAGTGTATTCTGGTCACACCTGACTCTGTCTAGCTTAACACCCGTGTTAGACAGTGGCCGTGACAGCCCGGCTGGGAGATGGAAATGAAGGAAGATATATCTGGGTTCCTGGGTTCAAAGGACCATTCCCATCCTGGAGGGTAAGATACGGATAAGCAGCAACAGAGAGGAACCATGACAAGGCAAACCCCAAAGGACACAAGTCGGGTGACCCACTTCCATCCGACACCTGCCGACAGTCCATCTGAATTATGAACCCATCAACGGTTTGCACTGATTACCAGAGCCCTGATGAGCGACAGTCCCCCCAAACACACCCAAGAGTGCCTTGGTCATCTCCTGAGAATATTTTCATTTAATCAAGCCAACGGTCAAAATCAACCAGGCAGGATGCGAGGTCCCACCTCTGGCTTCGCAGAGCTAGTGCCCACCTGTCTCGCTGCCACACAAGACATACTTCTGTTAATACCTGCTTCATGGTCCTGACTCTGTCTCTAAGTTGACGACACCCGGTCCTCGTGCACCCGGTTTGGTTTCCCTGAGGTCTCCTGCCCTCTCCTCCACCTTCACCTTCTCCGAGCTTGCTCCTGGGCACTTTCTTCTGACTCACCTTCTTGTTTGCTGACTCTTTCTTCACCTTTGTATATGTATTGTATTCCGTGTGTGATTAAATTAGTCCGTAGAGTTCTTGGTTTCATTCCTTTAATTTTCCACTTCTAGTGTTTTCCGCATGGTTCCAACTCATCGTTCTGTTCTCTGCTACAATCCTGTCTTGTCTTCCTCCATCTCTCCGACTGCAGCAAGTGTATTATTTTAAATGTTGGTGACAGCTCTGTGTCCTCCCTCTGCCTAGTGAGCTTGCATGCGTTCGTGTGCCTGTCCTTAGCAAGCAGGCCTTCCAGCCGCGTGGACGTTAACTTAGCGGCATCTCCGTGGAGCAGCCAGAAGGGCATTTTCTCTGGCGAGGCAAGAAACATTCCAGACTCCCTAGAGCACACGGGTTTCGAGTCCCATTTGTAGGATTCTCTGAAGTGCGGCCTCTTTGTCTGCTCCGGCCATCTGTTCCAGGAGAAATGGGCCGGACTCCATCCTGTGCTGGGAGGGGTTGGACGTTAGGGCACTCGAGGTCACTCTGCCTTTCTGATCCCTACCCAGCAAGGCAGGGATTTGAGAGAGAAAGGCACGGTCTCCATTACTTGTTCCTCTGGAATGTTCCCCTGGCCCCTGCATCAGCCTCCAAACTTGAGTGATCTCACATAAGATGTTGAAAACTGCTTGTTCAGTAGTGTTCTCGGAGGGGCTGCCCCTTATGCTCCTGTCCTACCTTACTGGCTGCTGACTCTGCCTCCACCTCAGCCAAGTCATGATGGGTGGATGCTGAGGATCATATCTCAGAAGGAGCAGGATTCTCCAGCCCTCAACTGAGAGGCGCGGAGAACCCGATCGTGTGTGTGAAAGCATATATGTGGTATGCGTGACAGTATGTTAATGTGTATGAGTATTTTTGTGCATGTGTGAATATGAATGTGTTTATATGCTCGTGGGTATGTGACCATCCTGTTATACAACCCAGCAATGCAAAGTGTGTGTGCCGTTCCAAGGTGCCTATTAGTCATAGTGTTGTATAACCATGGTTGGCAATCTTAGAACGTTTTCACCAAGCAACAAACCAACCAACAAACAAACTGACACAGACCAGGTGGTGGCAAGCCTTTAATCCAGCACTCAGGAGGCAGAGGCAGGGGGATCTCTGTGAGTTCGAGGCCAGCCTGGTCTACAAAGGAAGTTCCAGGGCAGCATACATTGGCTGTTGCTCTCATTCTCCCTGCCCAGCCCTGGAGATGCTGGATCAACTTTATAAGATTTTTACTGCTCTTGCAGAGGACCTGGGTTCAGTTCTCAGAGGCAACAGCTCACAACCATCTGTACTCCAGTTCCAGGGCCTCTGAAGCCCTCTGCTGGCCTTTGGTGGGTATATATGCATATAGGCAAAACACTCATACAGATAAAGATCAGTCTTAAGAGGGGCATCCGGGCACCAGGGTACATGCCTGTAATCTTGGCACTTGGATGCTGAAGTCAGAGGACTGACCGCCCCAAGTTTGAGGTTTGAGACCAGCCTGGGTTACGGTATAAAATACAGTCTGCAAGTAAATAAATGGCAAAAGCAGAAACACTGACTTCTGGGTACGGTGTGGCTGTTGCACTCTTGGAGACAACAGTTGTGATTTCTTGTACATGATTGGGCCTGCAGTACTCAGTCATGGGACTGGGAAGGAGTCTCCCAGCCACACCCCTCTCTGAGGATTTACACCTAGGATATGTTCTTCACTTAAGGTAGGATATTCATGCTCCTATAAACAACCCTACTGAGACTCATTTAGACACACACACACACATACACACACATATACGTGCGCACATACACACATATACACATACATACACACATAAACACATATACACACATACACGAATACACATACATACATATACACATACGCACATACACACGCATACATGCACAGAGTAAGAAGACTAGATAGGAAGAAGATGGAATTAGTCCGAGTAAAGGGAAGCAGGAGAGGACTCTGGGGACTGGATATGGTGAAATACACTGCACATGTATGCAATTGTCATAAGGAAACTCTTTATTATATATAATTAACATATGCTAACACTTTGAAAGGTCAGGCGTGTTGGAGCACACCTGTAATCCTGGCATTCAGGAAGTGGAGTCAGGAGGATCAGGAATTCAAGGTCAGGCTTATTCATACATAGTGAGTTCAAGATCAGCCTGGCCCACATGATACCCTTCTTAGAAAAGGAAAAAGCAGGGGGAGGGGGGATAGGGAGAAGAATCAGATGGGCCCCAGAGCAAATGCTGCCTTCTTCCCCACGGTGGCCAGGACAACTGTAGATTGCCTGTACCCAGGCCACAGGACAGGGGTGCAGGCAGCCAGTGGCCCTTGAATAAGGCCAACACATTCCTTCCATGCCCCTTTGGGAAAAGCACTGGGCCCCACTTCCAGGCACCTGCAGGGCCTGTCTCTGTCCAGCAGCCTCCATACTGTGGAGAAGGGATCTCGCTTTTTGATCAGGGCCCTTGTCCACCTGCTCCGTTTTGGCCCCATCCCAAGACTGGGCATGGCCACATGGGCTCCCGGCACCAGCATGGCCACATGGGCTCCCAGCACCAGGCAAAGTCAGAAGACCAGCTGTTTGCCAAGCTGCTGATTCTAGCTTCCAAGCCAGCTGCCAGTAGGTGGAAAGGAGGGCTGCCTGCCAACCTTGTTGGCCAGCAGAAAGAAGAAGTGCCTAGCCTCCACTGCGGGGCCAGAGAGGGGCTGTTAACAGTGTCCAAGCCCATGAGCCGTCACAAGCTTCACTGTGATCCCCAAAACACACACAGACACCCTGACCTCTGGCACCTGTCAGTGTGTCCATTCACAAATCCCTTAGCAGGTGTGTTTAAGTTAAATCTTGAGCATGAATCTGAAATTTAGGGGAGACCCTAAATGCAGCCCTAAGTGTTCTCAAAAGGCGCTGTAGGAAGCAGGTCACTTAGAGTCAGGGCAGGAAGACTGATATGGTCCCTCCCTCCAGGCAAGGAATGCTTGCAGTCACAGGTGGCCGGAAGTGCCCTCCCCCACTCTTGCTAGAAGCACTACGTTGTTACTTGCTCGCACCTGGATTTTGAACTCTGACCTCCAGAGATTTGTCTGTTTGAAGGCACCTGGTTAGTTTCTGGATTTTCATACCACAGCCCCAGGACAGTCATACAAATGTCTGGGCTGCAGTGCAGGCCAGGGGGCTACCCGCTCTGCTAGTCCCAGGGCCCCACACTCCAGCACAGAAGAACAAACTATGTCCCGTCACTATCCGTGAGTCCCCAGACCCTGTCCACACACCAAACAGCTACTGAACCATACTCAGGAAATCCACATCTCCCTGGTAGGAACTGGCGATTTGGGCCCTGAGTACAAAGCTAAGAACGCAATTGGCCTTTAAAAGGCAGAAAGTGGCTACTAGATAGGATGGAGGAAGGAGGAAGATTCTATCCAGTGAGCAAAGAGGTCAGCTTCCTGTAGGTCGCCACGGCAAGTTTAATGTTTTCTGGACAGAGCAGGGCAAAGCCCAGGTGGCAGTGGGCGTCTGCTGCAGGCACACCCAGGGGACCTGGCTTGCAGAAGCCCCTTCAGAGGTGGTCTCTGCAAATACTGAGCCCCAACAGTCAGACGCCCAGGGCCAGCAGGCAGCAGCAAACAAGACTTGATTGGCACAAAATAGCCAGTACCCAGGCCCTGGTCATCAACACGGGCCGAGATGGGCAAAGGACATGGGTTCTCTGAGATCTGAGAATCAGCCCTGAAGCTGTCCCTGAGTCTGGTGGTAGGATATGAATTTCATGTTTCCTCTCTACCACTTCAGAAGTGACCCAGACATAGGTAGGATGTACTCTCTAGCTTTGATTGGCTCTCCCCAGCTCCAGGACCGCGTTGCCATAGGTTGGCTAGAGCTGCGTCAGGCTAGATGTCCTGTCAGACTCATCAGCTGCTGCAGGCTAACGTATCAAGCACCCAGACAGGACACTGAACCAGTGAGAAGATGGACACAGGCTGCTGAGGGGCAGCTAGATGGACCCCAAATCAAAGGCCTGCTGCCTTCCATGGCTGATCCATCTAGAAGGAGAAATGGGGAACTGGTCCCACAACAGGCAGGGGGCCAACCCGCTGGGGTTCCAGAGCAGCCCAGGAAAGTGGAGGAAAGCGGAGGGGTGCTGGGGTATGCTAGGAGCTTTCCTTCTTATAGAGAAATCTGCAGGTACAGGAATCCCTGAGGTTCCCCAGTCACTGGCCAGGAGCCTGTGAGTTGGAGCGAGCTGGATACTGTCCCCAGTTCGGAGTCAAGAACAGTGGGCCTGCTGCCCCTCTTGGGAGCTGACATTTGTTGCCCTGCCCTCACCCTTTCACTATTGTGGCTCAGAAAGACTGACAGGCCCCTGGACAAGGCTATAGCAATTCCACAGAGTTTGGAGGTCAGTCCTGCTGTCCCCAAGAAAGCTCATGCATGGCCTATAGAGGGCTCCTTCATTGTCATCCTTGGATCCATCCAATGGATTCTTTAGATCCATTCTCTCTCTCTCTCTCTCTCTCTCTCTCTCTCTCTCTCTCTCTCTCTCTCTCTCTCAGAGCCAGCTGGCTGAAAGGCCAAAACTAACACTGCTTTCCTGTCTCTTCTCTGTTTTACTTTGTTGCTTTAAAACCCGTGGCATTTACTTAATTACGTCCAGGAATGGGAACACACAGGGGCTGTGCTCTGGAGCACCCTGTGGCCACAAGACACACACCACAGGGTCGTCTAAGGCTTTGTACACAGGAGCTGGAGGTCCCCCAACGTCCTCACAGGCACCCCGCCCAATGATTTCATCTATGGAGAGCAGCAGCCAGACCTGGGATCACACGGCCCTTTGGGCTTCCCAGCGGCCACGGGCATCTTGTCAAAAAAAACAAAACTGAGAAAACCGAGGCCAAAGAGGCCAGGATGGAGAGGAGAGGCAATGGGATCAGCCTGGGGCAGGACTCCAGTGTCCACGGAATGCAGGGATGGGCAGGGGTGACAGGCGAGGAGGTCATCAGTCTGGGACAGTCCTGCGGAGGGTGGCGGCTAGGGCTCGAAGGCTGGCTTGACCAGGTAGCCACTGAAGGTGATGTAGGTGTCGAACTCATCGCTGAAGATGGCGTTCTCCCGCTCGCCCTTGAAGATACGCACCCACACCGCATCCTGCTCCCGCAGCTCCAGCATCAGGCTCTGACTCTGCATGATGCTCCGGTCGCTCACCTGCGCGTACAGGATCACCACCTCCTCCTCGTTCTTCATGATGTGCAGGTACGTCTCCTTCTGGTTCCAAGTGTGCACGTTGAGGCTGAAGAAGTAGATGCCTGGCACGTAGCAGTAGAACTTGCCAGTGAACATATTGAAGTGTTCGTAGAGGTTCACAAACTGCGTGTCAAAGACCACGGGCTGGAAGTAGTCGTTACTGTGCAGGGGCTTCTTCCGGCCCACAGAGAAGGCTGCATAATGGCTCTTGCAGCGGTCTCCAGGAGCCCCCATGGACCCCTTCTGCCCTTTGGGGCCAATATGGCCCCTGGCACCCGTAGAACCTGTTTTACCATATTTCCCCTGGAGGCCTCGATCCCCTCGGTCACCTTTCTCACCTAAGGGAGAACAAGAAGGGATGAAGCCCCAATGGAGGTCAGTCATGTGACTCCACATCCTAGCCCTGACCTGAGCATCCTGCCTAATGCCCCTTAGCAGGAGGCTGCTGGCCAAGGGGACATTTTGGTTCTATCATTAGAGCTAACGTTTCCACTGTCAAAGGTTGCTCTATTTTCAACCAGGAGGCAAGCCTTTTCATTTCCTTTCTGCAAAGTCCTGGCAAAGACAAAGGAACATATGGGTTTGTCCACCAGCAACAGGCTCCGCGGCCAGGCCTGGGCTCACTCTGAGAAAATGGACTGCAGATGTCCGAAGTCAGAGCAGGTCCAGGCTGCGAGTGTCCCCTGGGCTTGTGTGACGTTATCTAGAGGGAGGGCACAGCTCCGCAGAGAACGAGCTTGGGCACTGTGTCAAAACAAAGAGCTTCGAAGGTCTGCAAGCCCCATGCCCACGGGGTGGAGGCGGAATCCCCAGGCCCCTCCTTATGCATGTGTGGTGTTTGTGTCCACGTGTGAGATGCGTGTGCACACACCCAACAGGCGGAATCCCCAGGCCCCTCCTTATGTGTGTGCATGTGTGGTGTTTGTGTCCACGTGTGACATGCGTGTGCACACACCCGACAGGCACGTGGAGAGGCCAGAAGAAGATGTTGGGTGTCCTCTTTTCTCTTTCCACCTCACCTTTTCTTCCCTTAATTTATTTATTTTTATTTTATGTGCATTGGTGTTTTTTTCCCCCGTGGATGTAGGATTCCCTGGGACTGGAGTTGCAGGCAGTTGTGAGCTGCCATGGGGGTGCTGGGAATTGAACCTGGTCCTCTGAAAAAGCAATCAGTGCTCTTAACCACTGAGCCACCCACCTTACCTTGTGGTGTCCGGTTCTTCATTGAATCCCACTGCTTCAGAAAGCCTGGATTCTAGAATCTGCCTGACTCTGCCTGACTCTGCCCCTCCCCATGCTGGTTACAGGCACTTGTAGCTATGCCTGGTTTTGACATGGGTGCTAGGGATTTGAACTTGGGTCTTCTTGCTTTCTCAGCGAGTGCTCTTACCCACTGAGCCATTTCTGTGGCATCCTCTTCTGCTCATGGAAAACAGTCAGACGACAGCCCATCTCCGCTCCGCTCTATCTGAGACCTCTGGTCCTACCCAGCCCCACTTAGCAGGATCTCCCTCTCCGTCAATATAGAGCCCCCCCCTGGAAGTGCCCCCAGCCATCTCACCTTTCAGGATGGTGATGTTGATTTGGGGTGGTGGGATTGTCTGGTAGACAGGCGTGCCGGGGTCACAGCATCGGTAGCACCTGGACGTGGGGAGGTCTTCGCCCTGGCTGGGGGTATGCTTCTCATGTGTTTCTTCATCCCTGAGGGAATAAACCACCACAAAATGATAAACTCTTTGAGTTAGGAGCTCTCTTCTGTTGTTGTGGATCAGGGCTTGGCTCCCCTTGGCTCCCCTTCCCCTGGATATGCAATGCTCTGATTAGCATAGGCATGGGAGAGAATCCTGAAATCCTGATTGCAGGTAACACACACATACACGTGCATACACGCACACACATGCACATACATGCACACATGCGCACATACATGTGTACACACATATGCACACACGCAAACACACATGCACATACACACCATCATAGTAGTAATATATACAAAGCAAAGACAAAGCAAAGGACAATGACCTCAGAACTTCGGTGGAGAGATCTTGCCTGCAGGACTAGGTCTTTTCATTGTCACGAGCTGGGCTGTGAAGCTAGAGCACAACCTACTAGCAACTTCATTCGTAAACAATTTCACTTCATCTTCTGGTGCCCCTGGGCTACAGCAGCCGGTGGACAGCAATGGCTCTACACCGCCATCTCATGGCCACATGCAACACTGCACCTGAGTGGTGTCTAAGCTGGCCCCTCCCTCTCCCACCCTGATCCACGGTTCCCACCAGGACCATCTGGAGCATGGATCCACACATCCTGAGTTCAACCACATGAAAACCCAGTTCCTGGAGAAAGATTCACCCACACGTCTCTCCTAAGCTTCAGAACTCCTGCGGGAAGCCTCCATTCCACCCAGTTCAGCAGGCCCCACAGATGACATCACGTATCCAGAATTGAAGGCGGCCTCACAATGACTCTTTGCCTGTGACACCTGCTGTTTCTGAATGCTTTTTCTGACACGTTCTAGTGACCCATAATGGAGCCTTCTGCATCCCTGAACTTCCCTCCATATCCAGCATGTCCTGGGGAGTCAACCTCTATCCCAGGCACCCCCAGGCTCTGATTATGTCTAAGGCACCATGTGGACAGGACAGGAGTTCTGGAGTTGTCTTCCCAGCAGCGAGGCACTCTCTGATGCTTCTAGCATTCCTTCTAGAACACCCTCTGAAACAAACCTCTCCTGCAGACTTCCTGGTCCCTCCAGGAGCCTGGATGAGAGTCCCCCTGGCACACACTACGATCAACCACCTCAGCTTCACACTTCACATCCTCCCTTCCCAGACTCCAGCTCCCACCACCCCAACCACCCTCCCCTCCTGCACTACCCACCCCCCTCTGCCTTTTCCTCCCCCACGCAGGAGGGCTCTGGTACCAGCACTGCTGGTGCAGCCCTGCTTCGGAGCCTGGATTGCGGTGTGTTTGTCTGTCTCCCTGTGGCCTTAGGTTTCTAGAAGCCAGAGTCTGTCCTCCAAGTGCAAGAGCGTCTCCAGGACTTAGGAGATGGTGTGACTGACAGCTGACAGCTGCTAATTAATCAATGTCGGCTGAATGAAAAGAGGGGAGAGGAAGAAGAAACAAAGGAATGGGGTTTCTCGGCCCCAAATCCTGCCTGGAACCTTGAATATTAAATTGACCCAATGCTCAGGAGCGTGAAGAAATCTAAAGCCAGCGTGGAGCCTTGTGCAGACTGTTAGTATTCAGGCACTGTCATTTGGGGACCTGGAAGAGTGTTTCATGCCCTGAATCAGGCTTGTGTGCATGGCAGACAGTAGCCTGTCCCTTTAAGAAGACAAGTTCTGCCTACTCAAGTTCTCTTTTGAAGAGGCAGGCAGGTCATTGCCTCTCTCCAGCTCCCTCTACCTCTCTCTGTGTGTCTGTCTGTCTCTGTCTCTCTCTCTCCCATTCTCTCTTCCCTTCCTATCCCCTTTAGCTCAATAAACTCCACACTCAAGCTATGTCTGCATGGCAGTGTATTCTCTCACCTGCCGCACTCAAGTCTGTCTGCATGGTGTATTCTCTCACCTGCCGCACTCAAGCCTGTCTGCATGGTGTATTCTCTCACCTGCCGCACTCAAGCCTGTCTGCATGGTGTATTCTCTCCCCTGCCGCTAAGGTCCCAACTCTGGCTGTATCACAATATAGACCTCTAGAATGTCATGTTTGATGTCCCTACAAAGTATCTCCCGTAGCCATGGGTCTGTATATCACTGAGGGTCACAGACAAGAAGGCAAGTGATGCCCTGACGAACTTTATAACCTTTGGGGGAAAGCTGACACCTGGCCTGCCTGGTCCACCCTCACCAGCACATTCTGACCTGGGAGGCAGACAGACTCCCTGGTGGGTAGACAGTCAGGATCCCTGGTGGGTAGATAGACAGAATCCCTGGTGAATAGACAGACAACAGAATTCCTGGTGGGTAGCAGACAGGCAGAGAGGCCATGGCTAAGTACTAAAGGTGGCGAATTTCCATGGCTGGCTTCTTCTTCATCCTCTTGACCTGAGACCAAAGCCTGACAGCTTCAGGAAAACCATTGAAGGCTTTGGTCCCTCACCAGCAGGCCCCTTGCTGACCGACTAGATCAACAGGTTCAAGGCCAGCTCAGGACGTGGTCACAACTGTCATGGGCCAATCAACCATCCTGTCTTCAAACTGACCAACCCTGAACTGGGGAGGAAAACTCCCGAGAGACTTTCAAACCTCAGCCCTGGAGAAGAGACAGGATGTTTTGGCTTCCAGAGATCTCCCTCTGCAAAGCAGATGTGTTTTGCATCTCTGTGTGCGTGCCTGCTTCCTGCGTGTGTCTCCTCACCCCCAGTAAATGCCATCCTTCAACTGCTGCTGCTGTCTGCGGTGTCTGAGATTTCTCTGCCGCCACCTGTTGTGTTTGAGATTTTTCCTGGTTTTTTGTCTGTTGTTTTAAGTCTTTAACTAGCAGAGAAAACAATCCTGATTAAGACCCCTAGAAGGTATTGCCATCTTATAAGGGAATAAGGCGTTGAGGCCACTTGTCCCTGTCTCCTGCTTGCCCGTGTACCCAGAGCCCTGGTGCACTTTCCCCAGAGACTAAGCTAGAAAACAAAGGCAATTGGAAGAACAGACCAGGTGTCTTTTCATTATAGACATTTAAAGTTCGTGCAGACTCGGCTACCCTGGGGTTAAGTGAGGCTGGACCACCATCCTCAGAGTCAGACAAGATGCCCAAGTCAGCAAAAGGAGAAAGTCACTGTTAAAGGAAGCCGCTTGTTGGTTCCCGACTGCTCAGCCAAAAAAAAATCACACAGAAACTGTATTAATTAAATCACTGCTTGGCCCATTAGCTCTAGCTTCTTATTAGCTAACTCTTTCACTGCCTCTCTGACCTCCAGGACCAACCTCCCTAAGGACCATGCCGCAGCTTCCGCTTTGCCCCCTGGCAGCTCTAGGCCACCAGCCCTCAAGTTCCCCAAACCTCACACGCTTGACCCGGTCAGCTCAGAACCCCTGCCAGCATGGAGTCACAGCCCCTCACCTCTTCTCATGGTCCAGAGGAGGTGGCAGCTCCTCTTTCTCTTCCCACTCCAGCTGTTCCTGCTGACCACGGGGCACAAGGCTCAGGGCTGGGCCCCAGGCAATGGCCAGCAGCAGGCAGCATCCCAGCGTGAATCCCCGTCCATAGGAGCCCATCTTTCTGCTAAAATACAAGGAGAGGGTGTCGGTTAGGAAGGAACTCTACAGAGAAACAACCGACGGTGAGGACTGTTTGCCTGTGCGCGGCGCGCGTGCACACACACACACACACACACACACACACGCACATGCACGCACTGGTCCACAGGAACTACAGACTCACTAAGCACAGTTTCGCCTGCACCAATCTCTCAGGAAGGTGGTCCATCACCTGCAGCCCCTGACAATAAGCAGAATAATCCCAAGTGAGTCCAGGGCAACTGCAAGTCCCTCCCCAGAGGGGTTTGTGGGCAAAAACTGGCTGCCGCTGTTTTCTGCCAGCAGGGGGTGCTGGGCGAGCGTTCATTTGCAAGTGATGCAGAGAAAGTCACCCAGCCAACTCTCAGCCCCCTGTCTCACAGCCCCCCCTCCTGCCAAGCAAAAGCCTGGGAAGGACCCTCCTCTTCTGATATGGAGACCATCCTTCAAGCCATTCCTCAATCCCAGATGCTTCCCCCACCACTGGCTAAAGAAAGTGAGGGGGGGTGTACTGAGTACATGTTTAAATACTTTATCTTCCCATCATCTCTAAGTGCATGGCCTGGGGAAAGCAGGGCCAGGCCCTCTTCCCCTTTGGCTGCACACCACAGTCTGTGGTGCAGCCTTTGTTTTCTCAAACCTAGGACTCCTCTTAAACTTCAGCTTCTGGTTCAGCTACCCAGGCCAAGGCCTCAGGGTCTCTGTGTTTTCAGGATATCTGGGTACTGCCGAGGGTCTACCAACAGATAACACTTTGCATGCCACCTTCTAGTCACCCCCCACCCCCGCCAGCCCTGGCACCTGTCAGCAGGCCTGCTTGCCTGCTCCTTAGTCTGGAGGACCTTTGTCCTGCTTGGATTGATAAGCAGCGAAGGGGCCCCGGAAGCGGCACCAGGCACCCGGGCGCAAGTCTTGCGTCCTTGCAATTAATTCTTCGGGCCCCGTGAGGTAAGGGTGGGTCTGGGAACATGTCCTCATTAGTCACTTCTATCCCACCCAGGCCTCGTGTGATCCCGTGGCTAATCTTTCCAGGAGATGATATTCATTCATTAGTGTTCCCTGCATAATGAGAAGAGAGGGGGCTGGGATGATCTTCCAGTCGTCAAAGCGCTTGCCTGCAGGCACAAGGAACTGAGTCCCTTCCCTAGAATCCACGTACAAAATAAAAGTAAATAAAAGCTGAGTATGGTAGCCAGTACTTACAGCCCCAAATCATGAAGTCAGAGAAAGGCAGAAGCCAGGAGCTCACCAGCCAGCCAGCCTCACCTGCTTGATGAGTTCCAAGCCTATGGAAGACCCTGTCCCAAAAGACAAGGCAGCCAGCGGTGGTGGCAACGGTGGCGCACGCCTTTAATCCCAGCACTCAGGAGGCAGAGGCAGGCGGATCTCTGTGAGTTTGAGGCCAGCCTGGTCTGGTCTACAGAGTGAGTTTTAGGACAGCCAGGGTCATACAGAGAAACCCTGTCTTGGAAAAAAAAAAAAAGGTAGATAGAATCTGAGGAAGAACAGCCGAGTGTGTCCTTTAGCCTTCATAGAATCTGAGGAAGAACAGCCGAGTGTGTCCTTTAGCCTTCATAGAGTCTGAGGAAGAACAGCCGAGTGTGTCCTTTAGCCTTCATACATGTTCACACATGCACACAGAGACCTGTTCCTCCACATACCTGGACATCCTCAGCACACGTGTGCACACGTCCGAGACACACAGGGACAAGACAGAGGGACAGAACTGCTGGCCTAGGGCTACCCCGAGGCGCCTGGCTACCCTGGAGCACAGACAAGCTAAACTCAGGTGACACCGGCCCAGCTGGCCCTGTGAAGACCCACTTCGTGCTAATGCTGCCTCTTGTTCATGCCCCCCAGCCCTGACCTGGGAAAACCTCCCTGTTCCGTAGTTTTCTATATCAGGCTCCCTCCAGCCATGGAGACTTTTGCTTGGCCCTGTGACTCTCTGTCACACATGGATGCCCCTGGCCCAGCCAAGTGTCCTGCAGCATCCTGGACTCCACTGGTACTCAACAAATATTTATCGAGCAAGTTCTCTTGATCTGTTTGTTTCTCTATTTCTGTATTTCCCGTTTCCCCCTGGTATCTTCCTAATTATGTTCCCCGCCCCTGGAACTGTCAAGCTTGCATCTGGCAAAAGGAAGTTTTTCTTTCTTTAAGCTTGGGTCTGTTTGGGTTTTTTTTTGTTGTTGTTGTTGTTTTCTTTTTCCTCGCTGTGTAGCCCGGGTTGGCTTCAAATTCTCAATTCTCCTGTCTCAGTGTAGTTATGCACCACCACACTAAGCTTAAATTTGACTTTCTATAAATTTAAATATATACATACATGTAACAAAATCATACATATATATATGTAACAAAATCCATGTATGTTTGGGGACATATGAATGGAAGCAGACAAAAAGCTACCCTTGGTTGTCCTAACCCGAGGGTTCTTGCTGACATTTGAAGCTGGACAGTCCCCCTTATATTGGACCCTGTCCTGTATATTTAAGGGCACTTTGTGGGATCCCAGCCTCTACCCCAAAATGCTGTTAGCACCCTTGTCAGTTTGTAACAACCAAGGACTCCAGACACTGCCCTCTGTCTGTCCCCTCAGGGCAAAGTTACTCCCATCCGGGAACCAGTGCTGTGGCCCCATGCAATGCTGGTGTGTCTCCTTTCAGTCAAGAAAGGGAATTTTAAACATATTTGTCAGAAAAGAGGTGCCCAGAGCTGGGCTAGAAATGAGACATGGGTGGAGTGTCAGGTAACAGCCCCCATGGTATTCAGGGGCTCCATTGATGGCAGTGAGGTGGGCAGAGTGGTCCCCCAACGCGGGCGTGCACACACACACACACACACGTGCACGTACACGTACACACATACACGCATGCACACACACTGAACCTCCTTTACAAGTTCAAATCAAGCCAAGGCTGAAACATTCTCATCCTCGACACCCTCTTAACAATCATTTAGCCAAATCCTTCAGAAAAATCGGCCTGGTCAGATTAGGATCATTTCAGTCACATTTGGACAAAACCAATATTGCTCAGCACCTAACCTAATTTGCCCACAGATCCCCTGTCTCCATTCGCAGCACAGAGCTGTCTCCCCACAAGGGGTGACGCTTCCCTGCTGTGAGGCCATCGTGGAATGTGCTCCACACAGAGAGGTAGGTTCACAGAAGGCCAGGACACCCTGGCCATGGGCATCATGCCCCCATCAGGACTCATACAGCCTGTCTCTAGGTTGTGTTACTGTAAGAGTCCCTCAAGGCAACCCCAGCATGACCCTCCAGGTCTTTCGCAGCCTCTCCTGTCCTTGTCAAGCAGAGCTGAGTTCCACAGGAAACTCTGTTATCTTATTCTTCCCTCTAAGTTCCACAGAAGCTGCAGAGCCGAGCCCAGGACCCTTCCTCAGCCCACCCAACCTTCACCCCAGCAAGGGGAATCTCCCTTTGCAGAAGAAGTACAGTCACTTCCAGGAAGGGGGACATGTGAGGGCATGGGAAAAATCCTTGCTGGGATGTCTTATCCCTTCCCAGACCTCATGTGGTAGGTCCTTTACGGAAACCAGTGTTCATCCACAAGCTTAGTTTGTCCTATTGCTTCTGGCCCCTCCTGTGTGTGGATGGTGGCCTCCTGGAGTGTGAAGCTGCCTGTGTGGGTTTGGCCCTGGTATCCTCCCCACACACACACCTCCCCACCTCAGCTCAGTGCCATTGACAAAAGCATTTTGTAAACACTGTTTTCTTCCTTAATCCTCATCCGGTAAGCAGCCAGCGGTTCAGAGAGGCGAGAAGCCTGTAATCTCCTCCAGCGGCCAGGAGCCTGGGAAGGAGTCAGAGCCGCCCTCTCAGCCGGCAATTTAACACAGGCATGGCTTACGGCATGTCATTGTGCAAGAGTTGGGGGTGAGGGCGGAGGAGGTGATTCAGCCATAAATTAAATGTATCCCCGATCTCAACTGTCTAACAGTCCAGGGAGAGAAACACACAAACGCTCAAGACTTAGAACAGAGGCCATTGTGGTATCAAAACCAATTAAAATAAAACTCCAGTTAAGCACTAAGCATGGGGTACATACCTGTCATCCCAGAATGCACCAGGAAGAGAGGCAGAAAGAGCTCAGGACAGTCTCTGCCTCCCCTTCCTGGTATTACTCCTGCAGGCCACCGCACTGGCATTTTTTACACAGATTCTGAGGATCAAACTCTTGTCTGTGTGCTTTTAATGCAAGCGCTTTGCCAACTGGACTATCGCACCTGCTGGAAGATCTCAAGTCTGAAGCTAGTCTGGGCTACTTACTGAGACTATCTCAAAGGGGCTGAGGGTTTAGGTCAGCTGTAGAGCGCCTG
The DNA here is from genome assembly GCF_037038515.1 of Microtus pennsylvanicus. NCBI lineage: Eukaryota > Metazoa > Chordata > Mammalia > Rodentia > Cricetidae > Microtus > Microtus pennsylvanicus. The sequence continues at coordinate 3,659,852 of NC_134589.1, forward strand.
ACTAATATGGACAAGGTACTGGATTCTGTCCATAGAATAATAATAAAATGCAATTCCAAGTTCTGCTCCCCAGGCAGGCCAGTCACGTCCCAAGCTCTGGGCAATTGCGTGCATGGCGGTATTGCTGCCATATTGGAAAGGACAGTGCAGAACATATTGGGCATGGCTGTCAGGTCCAAGGGGGACTCTGTTCTAGATTAAAATGAGGCCAGCGGGGGCGGAGGCGGGAGTTGTGAACTGAAATCTGGGAAGCATTTAGACTTCTTCCTCCCTTGTATCCGGCACATCTAATCCACCACCGGCCTTCATCACAGCCTTGAAGGTCATTTGTCCTTCCTGTCACTGACCCTACCAGATGATTTCCAGGGGCTCTGGCTGCCTCCCAGACAAGCATCTTTGTCCAGCTTTGCTGAGACCTGGACAGCACCCTAGCGTTTCACACTCATTTCCCAGGAAGCCTGGCAAAGATAGGACTGGATCCCTCCCCTCCCCATGCGTCCTTAATGGCTTCAAGCTGCTCCTTGTTTGAGCAGGGCACTGCCACCCCTCCACCACCGCCGCTTTCCTCCTGCATGCACTGGGAAGCCAGGGCCTGCCCACCTCTGCCTTGGCCCTGGGTAGAACTGATTTCAACCACTGAGGAGTGTAAAGCACCCATGTGAGGACCAGATTCAGCCAAGGAAGAGAAAAAGCCACACTGAGGTGGCCTTCAGGTTTCCTAACATTACATCAGTGCTTAGGCGTCTCCTTTATCATGAGATCATTTATCCCTCAAACACCCAAACGGGAAGAGCTAGAGCGTGGTAGAGTGACTTCCAGTCCGTGGTGAGCCCTGAACGTGCTTTGGTCTAAAAGCCTCTTCAATATGTGATTTCGCTGCTTGGATTCAGCAGCCCACGCTGGCTGGTCAGAGGTTCTGCCTTTTCTTCCAGATTCTTAATGAAGACAGCTAGGGAGCCTGGACTCCTGATGGCAGATGGCCTCACATGTGTTTCAGGGCCTACCTCCTCCCGAAATCACCGTCCTTCCCTTTTACATCTTTTCCTGTTCCTGTCTTGGAAAAGGGGGGGCTTACTTTTTTAAGGTTTGGGGGTTTCCTCCAAAGCCCAAGTCCAGGGAGGGAGAAGGGGGAATCTTCCAGGACAGCCAGCTTTTAAGCTCAGGACTCTTTGTCCCTGGATGCAAGTGAAGTCTTGTCTGGGGCAAAACCGAGAAAGGAAAGATCAGGATTTCTCCATCCCAAAGCAGCTCCCTCCTCTACACCCTGTCCAGGAAGACTCACCTGGAGCAGCCTGCCCAGGCCCTGCCATGTGGCTGTCAGGCCTCCAGCCCAGTGGCACCTGACAAGCCCAGCCTGCAGGGCTCCATGCTTCCTCAAGAAAACAAAGATCTCCTTGAGGAGACAGCTGTCCTTAGGTCACCTCCCAGCTGGGCCCCCTCCTGCTCGGAGCTCACCCTTCTTTGAGAACTGTCTGAGAGAAAAGAGGCCCCAGGAGCTTGTGCCAGGGCCCCACTCTGCAGGTGGCCTGGCCCACGGCCCATTTCTTTGGCACCAGCAATGATGCTGCCCTAGGGGCTGACCACTCCCAAGACCCAGGGAGAAAAGAACCTGGGGATTCTGTGCCTTGGCTCTAGCATGCCCAGCCCTCTGCGAGCAGCACAGACTGGCCTTTGTCTGCGTCCCCCAAGCCTGGACATCCCCCAGAACTTCACAGGAACCGCCTGAGGATGCTCTCCAAGAGAGAAGGCTGCCCTCCACCTAGTGACTCCTGGGTAAGCACGGGTTTCTCTGTGTAGCCCTGGTTATCCTGGAACTCGCTCTGTAAACTAGACAGGCCTCGAACACACAGAGATCCACCTGCCTCTGCCTCCCAAGGGCTGGGATTAAAGGCTTGTGCCAGCGCCATCTGGCCAGCATCTACCAATCTTGTTACTACCTATTCCAGCCCAGACTGCTCACACCACCCTCGCCACCTGGTGGTACCAAGTTCTCTGCAATGCCCGAGTACTTTAGTTATTTATTTTGTTGTTGTTACTATCTTGAGAAAGAGTTTCTGCTCTGTAGCCCACTTACTATGTAGACTCTGTTCTCATGGCAATCCCCTGTCTCAGCCTTCTGAGTGCTGGGATTACAGGCGTAAGAGACCATGCCCAATGTAAACGCTTTGAAATATCTACCAGTTGGGCCTGGAGAGATTAAGAGGACTCCCAGCAAAACCCCTGTAACTTCTGTTCCACAGGACCTGTCTTCTGGCCTCCAGGGGCACCCACACACGGGTAGAATGCACTCACACAGAAACATGTACACACACATACATAAGGACAGAAAAGAGGGGCTGGAGAGATGGCTCAGAGGTTAAGAGCACTGAGTGTTCATCCAGAGGTCCTGAGTTCAATTCCCAGCAACCACATGGTGGATCACAACCATCTGTAATGAGATCTGGTGGCCTCTTTAGGTGTGCAGGCATACATGCAGGCAGAACAAATAAATAATAAACCTTAAAAGAAAATCTTCAGAACACCTCCAGTTTGGGCACCCCCTTCATTTGCACCAGGTTCTGACCTACCCTGTCTATTGAGTGTACCTTTCCTTGTGGAAGGAAGGAAGGAAGGAAGGAAGGAAGGAAGGAAGGAAGGAAGGAAGGGAGAAAGGAAAAAAAGAAGCCTTGAACTTACATGGCCCAGGCTGGCCTTGAGCTCACCACCACCCTGCCTCAGCCTCCCTAGTGCTGAACACCCACGGATCTCCCTTCTTGGTCTCCCCACAAGACAATTGCTTTCCAAGGCCGCTTCCTCCGCTCCTCTTGCTCCAAATCCTTCCTGCCTGTCATGCCTTTAACGGACACCAACCCAACCCATCCTCTTCCAGGAGTGCTGAGCCTCCCACATCTGTGATTTCCAACACACCAGCCCACAGGGCTGTTTTAATTAGTTGAGACTAAACACCATAAAACTTCACATCCCGTGGCAGATGCATTCAAGCTTCCCACTAGACTAGTGGCCACCAGACTGGGCAGCCCGCTGGTTGGACTTCTGACTATGGCTTTGATCAGGGAGACTCTGTATCTGTGTTCCCAAATGCCTGCTTGGTGACCCTAGTCTGCCCTACCATGGGATTAACTCCAATTAACACACTGTCTCCCTGTTCCCACAAACCTGGCTTCTCCCAGCTTGGGCTAGCAGTTAGGTGAGAGACGGCGCTGTTCTCTGGGGCTGAAAGTGTGGGAGCTGCTAAGACCCACACTTTTCATGCACCTTCCATGCCTAAGCCATTGCCAAGCTCCCAAAGGTCTCTGCCCCTTGTGTCCTGCTTGCACCAAGTCTTCCCCAGATGGTCCAGGGTCTCCCTGCCTCCCAGAGGCAGCTTTAAGATGCAAATTGGAGCATCGTTCTTGACGTCAAGGGTGTCCGGTGACAAGAAAGGAAATGTAAATCCTGAGCATCAACACTGACCTCTTCCTCCCCCACCACTCAGCCACCTACGAGGTCTTTAGATGGGTGCCCCGCTACCCCCTCCCCAGCCATGTCTTCAGAACCAGCCTCCCTCAGCAGCCTTCCTGGACTGCTCCACTGTTGCTGACCCTTCCTCAGCATCTAGTACAGAGCTGCTCTGTCATCACTGGTGTCCTGAGTGAGTCCCCAGGAATTATGAACTCCTGGGAGATGGGACTGTTTCGTTCCTACACCCTTTGGCATCTGGGGTCACTTTAAAAATACTTATTTTTAGGGCTGGAGAGATGGCTCAGATGTTAAGAGCATTGCCTGCTCTTCCAAAGGTCCTGAGTTCAATTCCCAGCAACCACATGGTGGCTCATAACCATCTGTAATGGGGTCTGGTGCCCTCTTCTGGCCTGCAAGCATACACACAGACAGAATATTGTATACATAATAAATAAATAACTATTTAAAAATACTTATTTTTAGTGTGTGTGTGTGTGTGTGTGTGTGTGTGTGTGTGTGTGTACTGCATGTGTAGGGATGCTCAGGGAAGCCTGAAGAGGGCACTGGACCCCTTGTGCTAGAGTGAATAGGTGATTGTAAGCCATGCAATCCAAGACTTGGATCCGCCACAAAACCAGCAGTCACTTAACCACTGAGCCATCCCTCCACGTCACTTTGTGTGGTTTGTACTGCAGTCAATCCCAAGTGCAAAACCACCACATATCTTCAAATGTTCAGATGATGCAAGTTCCATGAGAGAGAGCCATGTGCTGTTAAGTGTGACCTGAATTCTGAATCTAGTTGTAGCCTGGAGCTAGCCTTTCCCAAATGTCTACCTTCTCTGTGCTCAAAAACCTGCCTGCTTTTAAGACACCCCAACTCTGCACCTCCTTAGCCAAGGTTACAAACCCCAGAGGCCACCAGGAAGACAGAGCCATTAGATGACAATAATCAGTTGGGTGGGAAACCGAGACCAAGGCTGTTGGTTAGAGGTAAACTCACCCACAGGGAAGTATAGGGGTTGTACTAATCGGAAACCCCTGGTTCTGTCTAAAGGAGGAGGAAGGAGAGACAAAGGAGGACAGGAGAGGAGGGGACGGGCAAATCCACCCGCAGCGGTGATCAGTGCAAACATCTATTGACACAGATGTCTCTAGAACCATGAGGCGGGAAAACGCAGGTTAAAAGTGCGGTGTCCCCAGACCCACGCACCTAGCAATCCTGAAGCCCACCCATCCAGCTTCTCCCCACAGCCGCCATGGGGACTGGAAACAGCACTGCTGACACTTTCTTATTTGGGCTTCTCTAGGCTTTCCTCCCCCCACCCCACACCGTAACAATCCCATCATTTTCTTCACAGTAAGTACACATTATTTTCCACTTAGAAGACGACAAAATAAGCCCCACCCTGGGGACCAAGAGAGCGTTTTGTTTATTCCAGGGAAGCTAACAGCACATAGGAAAGTAGATGGCAGGGGAGGAGGGGCGGGGGCGGGGAGGGGGCTGTGATACATGTATGGTGTGGCTCACGTGGAGTCACTGGGCTCCACAACAGCCCAGGGCGGGGCTTCACATCCTTTTATTCCTTTAGTGGGTGTTTATGAACGCCAGCAACATGCCGGGCAGTGGGCTGATGTTAGAAACATCTGGAGCAAGAAGATGCTGACCTTTCCTTAGGCATTAGCTGTTCCCGCACACTGGGCTTGGGTTTGGGGGTGCCCACCTGATTAGCTTGCTTAGTGACAGCTGGAACAGCAGCAGCCTCCCTTGGGGTGACAGAAATGCCCATCTGAGCACCTACAACATACCAGGCATAGTACGGGCACCAGGATCCATCACTGGCGTCTTTGGTTTGATGGTCAGAGATCTCTGTGGTGCCAGCAGACTGACACCAAACACCTGACGTTAGAGTCCAACTCCTGTGGACACAGAGTGACCAAGAATGGCCCCCTCACCCATTCAAATGGGAGATATCTCATCCGCTCGAACCATTTTTAGGATCTTGCTTTTAACAGAGTGGAGAGAAAACAGTACGTTAGTAAGCTCAGAAGGAAAGGCCTGTGGGCAGGGATATGGGGTTCCTCTGCCTGTCAGTGCCGCGCAGAGGAGCCAACCTAAGTCATCAGGCATGACTAAGGCCAGGAGGATTGTGCGGTGTTTAAGGCTGCTCTGAGGGGACGTACTGAATTCCAGCCCCACAAACATAGGGAGACTCTGTCAACAACAACAACAAAGCAAATGTGCACTCTGGATTGGGAGGACCTGAGGCCACATCCCAGCGGTCAGCCAGAAGAAACTGCGTAAAGAATCAAGATACTGAGGGAAGAACGGATGCTCTCCTCCCTTCCATTGGGGTGTCAGGAGTCAGTTGTGAACAGACAACACCAGAGGATCCGCTAGGTGGGGGCATGAAGACTGAATGATGGGACCACAGGGGTAGGGGTGGCTTGGGCTCTAACCTAGTCAGTCCCCCACAGACCCCAGGGCTCCAGCCTCGTCCCCTCTCCCGCAGCCTCCACCTCCCCAGCAGCTGCAGCTGGTCAAGTACCATGTAGGAATTATAGACCGTACATCCCCTTCTCATAGATGGGTCTTCATGGGGCTCAAGGCCCAGGGAGGGAGGGGCTCTGTGGGCCACAAGACTCAGGAACCCCATGGCACCCCAAACCTTTCCCCCATCTCACACTAGAACTATCAGAACCCAGCTCAGCATCCCGGCAAAAACGAAGGTATTCTAAAGAGATACTTGTGCCCCTCCCTTTGGCTACTTGTGTGACAGTGAACCCCAAAATACTGGGGTTTCCCCCAATTGCTCAGAGAAGGAAAGGCTGGAATCTTGGTGCCAGCAAGAAGGGGATCTTGTCCCCTAGGAAGAGGTTTCAGACCATCTGAGAATTTACCAGACCATCTGATGGGGCCAAGTCAGTGAGGGGACAGTGGTGAGCAGGGCCACACCTGGGTTGTCATGCTCTGACCAGGGCAGCTTGGTTCTGCACACCTCTTGCCCTCTGTTTAAATTTAAACCTCACATCGGGACCCCAAAACAGACTTAGAGGTCACTGGACCCCTTGATTGTTCTTCCTAATGAATAAGACTGTCACCTACTATTCCTTTCCCTAATTGGCCTGTTGAGGACAGAGGCTGAACCTAGCTCGTTACGGCTTCCAGGGACCCAGGTTCTGACCCTGACAACTTCAGCAACAGCCCTGTCTATAAAGAGCCAGCAGCAGAGATGTAAGGGAGAGGGCTGCAAACGCAGCCCACCTTCTGCCTGCGCCTTCCCTAAGCCCACCCACGGCTGGCAGCTCCCCCAGGGAGGTCTTTTCCTTCTCTGGTACTCAGGGCAGCAGGCAGCTGGTAACCAGATGCCCCGGGGTGCGGAGGAGCTGCAGCCCCCAGGGTGTGCGGCTCCCCCGCCACATGTGGCCACAGCAACCAGGAGCATGTCTGACCCAGTCCTGGGCACTAGGAACTTGGCTTCTTTTTGCCTGGCTCTGCTCCCATCCTTGCTGCCTGGGCTTCAGCTCCCTGCCTGCTTCTCTGTCTCCTGCTCAACTGTCTCATATCAAGGGAAATTCCTACAGGGGCCAGGAAGACAGTAGGACATAGAACCCAGCCAGTGCATGGGGTCCCAGAAGTCTGGGAAGATGCCCAAGGAGAGGGCTGTAAGTCTGCAAAGGCCTCAGAAGCAGACCTCAGTGAGCTGTGGTGATGGGGTACCAAGACCTCGTGTGCCCAACGAGGGCAGGAAGGGTGACTTGCGATGGGTACCGGCTGGCACATGAAGAACTACTGCTGGCAGGGCACGAGCGTAACCTACCGTGTCTCACCAGGGCTCTGAGGCCTCACCCTGCACACGGGCCTGTTCCTCCCCAAGCCAAACAAGCCCGCAGGGACTCGGCATGTCCCTTCCTGCTTGGGGAGGAGGGAAAGAGGAGCCACTTCTGAAGGCCTCCAAGACTGCAGCCTCCCAACAGAGGTCCTGCCAGGGCAAGGACCCAGGGCAGGGCCCTGAGAGGCAGAGCCAGAGCCGCGGCAGACACGTGTGGAATTCTCCGGCTTTCAGGAAACTGCTCTCTGAAGAAGCCAGAATGTCTCTTGCACCTCATGAATGAGTCAGGGAGGTGACAGGGTCCTGTCCAAACAGCCACAGCGTTTGGCAGTAGTGGAAGGTGGATTTCCAAGGACAAAAACCAGAGAAAAGAGAAGTTCTCTGGAGCCTACCCCGCCTCCCCAAACCCCATGCTCCAGTCTCTCTGGGTCCTTCCAGTCCAGTGCCCGGGCTGCTCCCAAACAGTCCCTTTCCTCCAGAGAGGGTGGTGGCCTGTCAGAAGCAGCAGCCTGCAGGGGACATCTGCCTGCCCTTCCAACCTCACACCATCACCTCACCCTTTCTTTAACCCGAGAGCCTCAGCCACTCCCAAACCTAGGAACTGTGACCCACAAAACAACCCAACCCCTGGGGATAAGAAACAAATGGTCGAGGGCGCCCTGTGGCAGGACCCATAGTTTCTACGAAATTCTTTTCATCTTTGTTTTGATGGGTGCCGTTCAATGCCAGAATATTTGGTTTATGAGTCATGCTAATTACGGGGGGGGGGGAGGGAGGCAGGCACCAGGAAGAATAACAGAAAGGAGTGTGTTCAGAAAAAAATAATGCTGTGCTGGTTGTTATGAACAGGGAGGTTACAGCTCCGACGAGCAGTGAGCTGCCCTCACGCTCCAGGACAGGCCTGCAGCCCAGACCTCCTGGGCTAGCCTGCTCTCCATGGACATCACAGAGGATGAGAGATGGAGGCAGGATGGCATGTGTGCACGTTTTTAGGAGGTTCAGCATCTCCTGCCGGGGCAGAGAACCCAAGTTGAGTCTTGGGGAGTGAAGACACTGTTTAGCTAGGACGCTTCCTGCGCTGGCTGCAGAGCCTCGGAGAGGGCTGCCAGGCACACACAGGAGCGGTGGGCCTCTTGTTCTCGGCCCTCTGCTTCCCTCTGCAGGTTTTCCTCCTCTCTAGTGAGCACCGGTGCAGGCTGGGTAGAGACTGTACATCTTCTGCCACACTGCCCCAGTCACATGATGAGAAACAGAGCCGGGCGTCACTCACTCCCAGGGGGATCCCAGTGTGACGTTTCTCAGTTTTCTTTCTCTGTTGTTTTTCTTTTTTTACTCTGAGGCAAGACCTCTCCTGGGCTGGCAGAGAACTCCTCATCTGGTTATCTGGCTCAGGACGGCCTCAGACTCACGGCAGTGTTCCCGCCTCACTGTCTTGAGCCAACATGCTCAGTGAAAATCAAATTTGGTATTTGGTTGTTATTGTTTCCATTACCAGAGACGCAACCCGAGCCTTCCACGGCACCACACCACGCTACTGAGATACATCCCAAATCCAAAGCCGGAGAAGCATGTCCATGGTCTCCATTCCACAGGGCAACCAGGACAGAAAGAAATCAGAGAGGTGCCCCCTCAACTTCTGACAGACAAGTGCAAGCCAGGGAGTAACAAAAATGGGAAGGGAGGAGGTTCCCCAAAGAAGTCCAGCTCCCCAGGACAGAGAGCAGCCTGGGTGGGCCCAGAGATAGACAGGGTGGGGCTCAGGTTAACCAGCAAGGATGCATCTACACCTGGAGGGATGCCCAGGCATCTGAGCAGCAGGTAGGCAAGGGCTGTGCAAAGGTCCCGGGGCATCTTAGAGACTGTAGCCCTCACTCTGGCCACTGTCAGCACCATAGCTTTACTTTGCAGCAAGGTCTGAGGAGAAGGGATATTTGTTTTTTCCTGCCCAGGCTGGATGCCATCCAGGAACAGCAAGCCTGTTAGAAAAGGGGGCCAAAGTCCACACTTCCTGTCAGTGTCAGGGCTCCAGCTGACCACTGGCAGATGGGCTAGACCTGGACCTCAGACGGCCCAGGTGATACGGCAGGGACAGTGTGGCTCCAGGTGGAACAGAAATACGCTTTCTCCTTCCATGCCCTCTAAGAATCACCCAAAAAGAAAGAGACACTCCACAAAACAATGAGAGAAGGTGCAGTTGGTCCTGTCAGCATCCTATTGCCAAGGAGCCCGCCTCCCGCAAGCTCCAGGGAGCCCCAGCGGCTGCTTCGGAAGAGTCAATCTGTACAGGGGAGTTAGCAAGAACGGCACAATGTTGTCCCCCAAACTTCTGCTCTGTCCACCCCTTTGCCATAAGCGCCACCTCACACCTCACCACAGGGAAGGTATCTGTTCAGCCCTGCTCTGGCGCCCGGATTAAGCCACGAAGACGAAGCTCAGAGGCACCGAGTCCTTCCTGGTCTGTCAGATGGCCAAGCCACCTACCTCCGTCCAGCTGAGCCGGCTGTGCCAACCGAATCCTCCCGCCTCTCAGGGCTCTGGGGCGCTGACTTCTAGAGCATCTCTCAGGGGCTGAGTCTTTTCTAGGCCAGGTCAGAGGGGAAGAGCAGACACGTCAAAGGAGAGAGAGAGAGAGAGAGAGAGAGAGAGAGAGAGAGAGAGAGAGAGAGAGAGAGCCCGAGGGAGAAAAAAGTCTCCCGAGGAGGGGGGGAACTTAAGGGTGAGGAAGAGGGGGCGGTGCAAGTCACAGCGGTCCCAACACCTTTATCTCCTCAGCAGCCTCCAAGGTCTCTTTGGCCAGAAGCGGAAATGTGGTTTCTCTCAAAAATAAAGGAAGAGAGGAAGAAAGCAGGAGAAATGCAAAGAGCAAACCCCAGCCAGATGTGAGCTGCCGAGGAGCCTAGAACGCTCCTAGCGCTTTTTATCCAAACAGCAGCCAGCAGCCGTGGAGGATTAACTGTGTGTGTGCCCGGCTGGCTGGCTGGCTGGCTGACTGGCTGGCTGGCTGGCTGGCTGGCTGGCTGGCTGGCGCTCCCTCCTTCTGGACACCCTGGGAGCTAGCACAGGCTTGGAGGGGATGAGGATGGACACTTGGACACTGCTGTTTATCCAGAGGTCTTTCCAGATGTGGAGGTGGCTGGGAGCCCAGGACAAGGGTGCTCTACTCAGGATAGAGAACTGCAGGAAAGCTAAGAGCCTTAAGTTAACTGGTGGTTAGGAAGCTGACGTGAGCATGTGGGCAAGCCTGAGTCCAAACAGTGGCCCATCTGCGGCAAACTTCCCAGCAGGATGTCTACTTGCGATCTGGGGACCAATGGGTAGGTTTGAGGATATCCAAAGTCCCTTTGAGGACATCCATAGAATGGCAGGTTCTGTGTTCATGCAAGTATGAATTGAAATGGGATGGCTCAATCGTTCAGCTCAGAATCTAGAGAACTCTGTGAGGCAAAGGTGAGCAAGCAGCCTTCAGAAGGTTCAGGTCCTCCAGTGAAGCCCCGGACTGAGTTCTGGGCCACTTGCTTGCTCAGCCTCTGCTAGGCAGCTCCGCTCTGGATATTTCTTAATCTTACACACATGCTCTCGTGAGTCTCCTCCCGTGGGGATCCTGCCCCAGGCTTCTCCAGAGAAGTCCCTCCTATTTTCCATCCGCAAACACTGAGTCAGATGATTTGCTCTGCAAGCTTATCACTACCCATAAGAGAGAGGGTCTGGATGGAGAAACTGCCCTGATGACATCAGCCCCTCCCCCCCCCCGCATCCCTTCCTTCCTCCCTCCTCTCTATGAACAGGAGATATAAAATTAGAGATGCTAGTTTGGGATATCCCAGACAAAATAAACAGACTACACTTTCCTATTCTTTGCTGTGCCAGCATGAAGTAGGGCCCACAGAATCCAAGGGTGGAGGGAGGAGAGTACGAACCCAGTACCCGCCCCCCCATCGTCTCACCCAAGGCGGGATATAGATCAGCAGAGGGCAGATCCCAGAATGGGCAGGGACGCATGGAAGGACAAGAGGGCGGATTCTGATGGCAAGGAGCAGCCTGTGAATTCCCACAGGCTTCTCCAGAAATTCCAAACCCAAATGCCAACCCCATGAGAAGGAGAGATGTCGCTGAGCCCTCTGGTACCCACGGGGGGGCACTTAAGGGTTCTTGTGGAGAATAAGTAGATGTGTTCCCATCAGAGATGTGACCTGCCCTGACCGAGCAAGACAGTTCCTGTTGCTCAGCACGTATCTTAGCTGAAGGAAAGCACAGGGATAAGACTCTCATTCCTGTGAGTGACGTGAAGCTCTCCCACCCAGCACATCACAGTCCCCTGTCACTCTGTCCCCTACATCCTTTGCCTGGGTGAGCAGCCAGCAGAAGCAGAAAGACCACTTAACCCTTGCTAGGCTGCTGCGGGGACAACAGAGAGCCTTGAGAGTCTTGTGAAGGTTGGATGTTGCAATACAGCTCACAAGGTCCTACCCAGAAGGCTCAACTCAAGGAAGCCCTGGTCACAGCAGGGCTCCTAAAGTGGGGCACGTGGCTTGGCAGAGGGGAAGATGTGGAGGCAGAGGAGTTGCCCTCACCGCACACATCCAAGATGGCAACATTCCAATGAACTTCTGAGATAGCCAAAACAGTAGAAAGTTCTAGAAACACACCAGAAGACAGGCATTACCAAGTTTCTGTAAAACTCAGGGGAGACCATGGTTTCGGATCTTTTTCTGTATTTGGGAGATTTGGGGTGGGAGTTGTTTGGTTTGCGTTTGTTTTGTTTAAATTATACATATTGGCCAAGTATGATAGCACATATCTTTAATTCCAGCCCTTCAGAGGCAGAGGCAAGCAGAACCCCGTGCATTTGAGGCCAGCCTGGTCTACACAGCAGGCTTCATGCCAGCCAGAGAGACACAGTGAGACACCATCTCAATAAATAAGTAAGCAAGCAAGCAGAATTACGTGTGTGTGTGTGCGTGTACATGCATATACATACCACAGTGTACATGTGAAGGTCAGAGTGTCTTCCGTAGGAACTGTTTCTCTCCTTCCACCATGTGGGTCCCAGGGACCATATTCAAGGCATCAGGCTTGGTAGCAAGTGCCTGTATTCACCCACTGAGCCAGCTCAGCTGTCCCGTGTTTTGTCCTTCTGTATGCTTGTTTTGCTATGTTAGTCTACGCTGACCTGTAACTAATGTGTTTACTCTTTCTCTCTAAGTTTGTGTGTGTGTGTGTGCGTGTGTGTGAGCATGGGTGTGGAAGTCACAGGAAGACCTTGAATCTTGATCTACAGTCTCACTATTTTGGAACCCATCAAGTAGGCAAATCTGAATGGCCAGCAAGTCCTAATTCTGCCTGTCTCTGCCTCCCCAGCACCGGGATTATAAACCCCTTTGCCACAGTTTTTTTGTTGTTGTTGTTATTTTGTTTTGTTTTTCTAACATGAACTCTGGACTGGAACTAGGGTCTCGGGGCTCACAAAAAAGCACTTAGCAGCTAAGTCCCCCTTCTTCTTTCTGGTTTTCCTTTGGTGACAGAACCTCACTCAGTAAACCAGGATGGCTTCCAACTAATAGCCATCCCTCTGCCTCAGCCTCCCAGTTGCTGGAACTACATATGTGCACTATTGTGCCTGCTGTATTTGGGGAAGTTTGGATAAGCATCCCTACACATGAAGGGTCCTACACGGTTAATAAAAAGGTTGGTGAAGTGGATGGAAAGTGCTAGAATATCCAGGATAGCTACGAGTATTGCATAACCTCTCGCCTTCCAGACTCTTAGGCTGAGCCCCATGTCGCCCAAGACACCTAGAAGCAGCCTGTTCATTTTCTTTGAGGTGGAAGCTGGGAGAGGAGGAGCATTGTACCAAACACAGCAAAGGGAACCTGTGGCTTCCCATGAGGCCTGAAAGCCGGAAGGCTCAGGGGAATTCCAAGGGATGGGAACAGAGATGGAGTTGTGTCTGAAGACTGTCACAACTGGCAACCAAACCCAATAGGCCAACGGACAAACAGGACTCACAGCCAGGCCCAAAGGCCAACGCCCGCCACTGTAATAGAAGAAACAAAATGTGTCACTGAGCTGGACAGCTTGCTAGGCTCCTTAAGCCACTTGTCATCAACTTCATTTCTGCTTTGAAGCTGTAAGAAAGACAGGAAGTTTGGCAAGACAGGGAACGCTTTGCAGATTTCCTGGTCTCCCTTCATCCCTGCCACAAACACTCCAAGCAACCAGAACCTGAATGTTTTCCATACAGCCAAAGCCGTCCTTCCAGGGCTGAGACAAGGGTCACGGTGAAGCACACCAACAACCTAAGAAATGAAGCCCAAGGCAGCAGCAGGGCTGTGGTCAGCAGCTCCTGGGTCAGAGGTCATCAGCCCTGAGTAGATGGGACAGACATCAGACCAAGCACTCCTCCGGGATCTCCCTGTCAACTTCCCAAATGAGCTGTACGCTGCTTCCACCCTGAATTCCATGGGGGCTGCACCTACCCAAGGGTGTCTGGGATAAACCTTCAAACCCTTCCTCCATATTCTCAAGGGGCTCTCTCTTAGATCAGGGCAGCTCTTGCGAGAAGGACTTGAGGGTCACTGGAGGGTCTTCTGCAGCCCACAGTGGAGGACATACTCTGTGTCCTGACATATTGTAGTGCTCTGTGTGTGTGTGTGTGTGTGTGTGTGTATCCAGATGGGCAAAGCCTGGAAGGGGATGTTGGTCACTTTCCACCTGGTTTCCTTTGAAAACTCAGTCCCCATGCTTGTCCAGCAGGTGTTGTGGTCCTCCTCCGCCCCCACCCGCTCATACTTTGAGCCAGCCCCCGTTTGGCTATTCTTTTCTCCTCCCTGGCCATGCCATTCCTGTCGCTGTTTTCTGATTGCTGGAAAGGGCTGTGAGGCCTGGGTTGCAGTAGGGGCAGCACTGGGTTCCCCATATAAGTGCAGCATGTCATTAGCAGCTCCATGGCGTCTTCCACTGGGGCCCTAACATCCTGCCAACCCAGCTATTCTGGGCCTGTCTGCCCGGCTATCCCACAGGCAAAGGCTGGTTTTGCAGACTTTTGAATTCCATTCCAAAGGGTAGTGCGACAGGCAGGCTCCCATTGGTGGTGTCCCACTGCCAAGAGGCGGGTGGGGGAGCCTCTCAGAGATCCGCAGAAGTTGCTGAGATGGGAAAGGAAACCTGGCACCCGGGCCCGCTCCTGGACACTGGCCCGAGCTCTTGGCTCCCGCCTAGCGCCGACTGTATTCTGAGAGGCTTGGGCAGGTGGAACTCAGGATTAGCAGCTGCAGGGACAGGCCGGACACGTGGCTTGTACAGGACTCACAGCTGGAAGAAATCAAATGCAAGGGTTGTCCCTCTCCAAGGTCAGCACACGCCCCCTGGGGCCATTCACGTACTTCCCGTCTTTCGTTCGGACGTTTAACCTCTCCACACCTCAGTTTCTCCCTCTCTACAGGCTTCCTCTGTTTTGGTAATACACGTTCTCAACGCAGAGGCAAACGGTGAACCTGAGGCAATATTTTGCGGGATAAATAAAGTGAGAGCGCCCCCTGGTGGAAGACACAATCCCAAGCACTTAACTAAGAGGAGCCGTGAAAGAATCGAAGACCGTGGGAGAGAGGGATGAGTCGCCTTTTATACGGAGCCACAGGGACCGAAACACTCTGGAAGGAGGTGTGCAGGGAGCAGAGAAAGCCCTGAATGAGTGACGGCCTGAGGGGACGGACGTGCCTTGCTCATATGGGCATGGTCACGTCGAGAACCCTAACGCCTCAGGCCCAGGGAGTGTGGCTCAGAGGGAGCTCAGCGCCTTCCTTGGGGTCAGAGCACAAGCAATTGACCAATGCGCCTGGAAATAAGCAACGGCTGCTTCCTCTTGCTGGGTGTTTGCAGCCTGGACTGCTAGCCTGCAGACCCCTCCTAGGAGACCAGCTAACTCCGGTCCCTGGGCTGCACACGCCAGTCTGGGGCTGTTGCAGAAGCTGGTTCCTCATCAGAGAGTGCACAGTCCAGGTGACGTAAGCTTTTCTGTGTGTCTGTCCTTTATTCATTTCCTTACTACACCCAGTCCAGGCCCAAGCTGTTCAGAATGTGGAGAGAGGCACTCAGAACAGGACACCCAAGACTGAGTGAGGTGGAGTGGGCAGGCCCTTGGAAGCAACACCTCTCTCCTTCTTTAGCTTTCCTGTCTCTACTCCTCTTTCCCCACAGAAATCCAGGCATGAACTCACTTGAGAAACAGCGCATGAATGTCTCCACCCCTGTGTGAACACTTGCCAGCAAGGAGGGGGGAGGAGAGGAGGAAGGAGTGTGTGAAGGAGGAGGGAGGAGTGTGAGAAGGAGGAGGGAGGAGTGTGTGAAGGAGGAGGGAGGAGTGTGTGAAGGAGGAGGGAGGAGTGTGTGAAGGGGGAGGAGTGTGTGAAGGGAGAGGAGTGTGTGAAGAAGGAGGGAGGAGTGTGTGAAGGAGGAGGGAGGAGTGTGTGAAGGGGGAGGAGTGTGTGAAGGAGGAGGGAGGAGTGTGTGAAGGGGGAGGAGTGTGTGAAGGGGGAGGAGTGTGTGAAGGAGGGAGGAGTGTGTGAAGGAGGAGGGGAGGAGTGTGTGAAGGAGGGAGGAGTGTGTGAAGGAGGGAGGAGTGTGTGAAGGAGGAGGGAGGAGTGTGTGAAGGAGGAGGGAGGAGTGTGAAGGAGGAGGGGAGGAGTGTGTGAAGGAGGAGGGAGGAGTGTGTGAAGGAGGGAGGAGTGTGTGAAGGAGGAGGGAGGAGTATGAGGAGGAGGGAGGAGTGTATAAAGGAGGGAGGAGTGTGTAAAGGATGAGGGAGGAGTATGAGGAGGAGGGAGGAGTGTGAAGGAGGAGGGGAGGACTGCTGTGAAATGCTGTTTTCCAGACATGCCACAGCTGTTGTCCTATGAGCTCACCACAGTTATGGTTTCCCACAGGATTGAGCTAACAAGATCAGCTCCCCTGCAGACAGCCCTAAGTATGGGCGGGAACGGAAGTGGGTTTGATAAAAATACATTGTATACATGTAGGAAATTGTTACACAATATTTTTTTTCGAGATGGGGTTTCTCTGTAGCTTTGGTGCCTGTCCTGGAACCAGCTCTTGCAGACCAGGCTGGCCCTGAACTCACAGAGATCTGCCTGCCTCTGCCTCCTGAGTGCTGGGATTTAAAGGCGTGCGCCACCACTGCCCAGTTCCATGGGATCCAACTCCCTCTTCCAGCCCCCATGAGCACCAGGCAAGCACATGGTGCATGTGCTTATCGGTAAAACAATTAGACACAAAAATTAAATAAATACATCTTTTTTAAAAAGAGAAAGCTTATATTTTTTAAAGGTATCTTGTTTGGTGATAGGTCACATGACTTCAGAAGGAGTCTTGTCTCACACCTGACAGGAAGTATTGCTACAGTGAGAGACCAAGGAGACACTGAGCACACATTCCGGCCAGGTCCTCCCGCTCCGCCTAGCCCCATTAGATCAGATCCCTTTGGTCCAGTCACTTTAGATACTTTAGAGAAGTTCTTTCTCCAACAGATCCAAGAGCTAAAATAACATTCCCAGGCTAGAGCTGGAGCTCGGCTGGCAGGGAGCTTGCTGAACATGCCCAAAGCCCTGGGCTCTATGCCCAGCACCACACGGACCAGGTTTGTTGGTGCACGCCTGTAATCCCAGAGACTTAGGAGGTAGAGGCTGGAGTATCAGACGTTCAGAGTCACCCTCATATATATACAGCCAGTTTGAGGACAGCCTGGGCTACATGTTTCAAAAACAAAAATAAAAAGTCTTTCCTGGGTTCCCTGGGTTTTAGATCTTCATCTCCAAAGGTTCTCGTGTCTTTAAACCAAGATTCAATGATTTTGCCATGCTACGAGAGTGCAGGCTAGCCCTGGGTGGGGTGAGGAAAATCAGCATGCCTTTTCTGATCCTATGGAGGCCATGATGAAGTCTCCCATGATGCAAAGAAGAATGAAAATCAAACCACACCTGTTTGTGCTCGAGCATGGAGCCGCTGCTGACCCCGAGGAGGGTCGTTCCATGCGCCAACTGCTATAGGGGACATGTGCTCACTCCTGCGTGAAGACATCCTTTGCGCCAGTGATTCTTCCTCTGGGAATTTAACCTCGATCCATTTTATAGCTGTGCTCTGATAACACAAGGCTACTCCTGAAGGGTTGTTGAAGTATGAGATTACAGATACGCCAAAAGGATGTTTTAGGGTGGAATAAAATAACTTCCTTACAATATTGGGTAGAAGACTGTATATCATAAAAACCTCTGTAGTCTCCTAATTCTACAGGTTCAAAGCAATCTACTCAGCATTCCTAAAGATTGTATCAAACAGCTTATGAAGGCTTACAAAGAGATGATGATAAGAACTATTGAAGCAAACTTTTAAAAAAAAGGTCTACCAGAGCAACCTAATAGCCTCTGAAGAGAGCTGTGTGTCCATGGAGACATCATTCTGATCAGGTTAGTATTATGCAATAGCAGTGGGGAAGGATGGATTCCTTCTTAAAGAGATGTTATTGTAGTTCAAAGATATGACAAGGCCGAGAGGATAAACCAGCTGGCAAAATGCTAGCCTTGTAAGCACAGAGACGTGAATTTGACTCCCAGAACTCATATTACAGAAGAGATGGCTGTAGGGATGCGTGCTTGCAATAGTGATGCGTACTTGCAATAGTGATGTGTGCTTGCAATAGTGATGTGTGCTTGCAATAGTGATGTGTGCTTGCAATAGTGATGCATGCTTGCAATAGTGATGCGTGCTTGCAATCCCAGTGCAAGGAAGGCAGAAGCATGTGAAGCCTGGGGCTCCCTGGTTCACCTTCTCCATCAGTTCACAGGCCATCTGGAAACAAGAGGGGTGACACCTGAGGAACAACAGCCTAGTGTTATGCCCAGATCACGGAGTCCCCCAAAAACTTGGAGACCAAGTTCTGTATGTAAAAGCAAAGAGCCTTTATTCTTACACAAGTTTGCAAACTCGATCTCTCCATGTGTTCAGCATATTGGCGTGATCAGAGAGCCCCAAGCTCAGTTGAGGTTGGGTTTTTATAGTAACAAAGGTGGGGTGAGGAATTTCTAAAGTTCAGGACCCCTGATTGGCTGATATTTGTCTAGGAGTGTCTGGTGAAAAGCAATGGATGTGTGCTGGCAGGTGATCCTATCTGCAATGGTTGGAATGTAGGAATTTCCTTTGGATGGTCTGTTCCTGGGTGGTGCCTGCGTAGTCTCAGTTTGTGGTCTTTCTTGGAATCAGAGTAAACTACTGAGACTCGGGCTTCTATTGAGCTTGTCATGACTGGGTGCTACACCAAAGTTGTCTTCTGGCCTCTAGGGGAGTGCACACACATGTGCACCTGTGAGCACAAACCCACACAAAGGCTGTGTGTGTGTGTGTGTGTGTGTGTGTGTGTGTGTGTGTGAAGCACCAGACCTGGTGGAACACATCTGTGATCTCACTTAGGAGGCTGAGGAAGAAGGATCATTGCAGATTTGCAACCAGCATGGGCTACACAGGAAGACCCCTGTCTCAATAAAAACAAATCATATATTAATGTGTTTATGTATGATGTGTGTGCGCACACATGCGCGCGCACACACACACACTCTTATGCACATAACTCTGCAATCTTGCAAGGAGAGGACATTTAGTACCACCAAATTGACAAAATTAAACTTCCCGAGGAACACTGGGACTGCCATCTACTTCAAAGTTTTATTTTATTTTATTTTATAAAAGTTAAACCAGGCAGAATTAAGCAATGTATTATTTAGAGCCACACAGCTATGTGGTAAGAATGCAGAAGAGAACAATGAATACAATCTTCTGGACCATGTCGACCTTTGAGGGTGTAAGAGGGCGTGTGGAATGGTTAGGAATACCCACGATGCTTTAAAAATACTGAGAACAATCTGCTATTCCCTAAGTGGACAAACTTTAACAAATAAAGGGTGCATAGTTCAGAATAATTATAGGAAGAACGAGGTGTGCTTAGAGCTCGGTTTGGTCTGACAGGCAACAGTGAGTTCAAGAAAGTTCTGTCTCCCACCCCAAGCAGGAGAGGGGACCCAGCACATTTCCAGTTTTATGTGTAATTTAGTCTATGTTCTGCCGCTAGCGTGTGTCCTATAGGACATCTTTCACAGGGATCACAAGAATCTAGCAGTAGCCACGGCTTCTGAACAGGAAGGGTGGGAAAAGGGCTGGGGTTTTTGTTGTTGTTGTTTTTGGTTTTTTTTTTCCCACTGTGTGCGGCTTGCATATTTTGAATTCGACCCCCTTGTGCACCAGTTACTTCCCAGAAGACTTTCGGGAGACCCGGAGATGAGACTGATGCTCCCTGGCTGATGAGGGCCTTTCCCAAAAGTCCTGCGGTGCTACCACTGTCTGGGACTGCACGGGTATGGGCTGCCTGTTCACACAGCACAGGAACTCAGGACTAGGCAGGAGACTGGACAAAAAGGAATCGGGGGCCACCGTTGTTAAAGGTGGACTACAGTGGAGTATGAGGACACACTGCCATCCCCATCCAGTGCAGGAATCAGGTCCCGGCTGGTGCTGGCTGTGGAAACTGGACATCACTGCATTGTAGCCGGCTTGAAAGAGAACTAGGGCGGCCGAGCAGGGTCTGAACTTCACAACTTCCTGAGACGAAGACAGGGAGGACCAGGGAAAGAACCTTGGAGCTGGAGAATGACAGCCACCTCCAGCTGCGCTTTCCACTTCAACGTTGGGCCCAAGACCAAGCGAAAAACTACAACTCCCAGCAGCCACACACACAATGCGCAGGCGCAGAGCGGAGCGCTTGGGGGGAACACGCAGAGCAAAGACTGTCGGGAAGACGTGGCTCTAGGCCGCACGGAGCGAAATGGGACGCAGGTGCAGAGCAGAGGCTGCCGGGAGCGCGCGGCCGGAGTGGGGCGCAGGCGCAGAGCAGAGGCTGCCGGGAGCGCGCGGCGGGGCGGAAGTGGCCGCCCGCCCCGTCCGGCCCTACACAGGTAGGCGGCAGCCCGCGGGCCCCGGAGTCAGGCTCTCAGTGGGTGAGTGACGGCGCGCCTGCGGCCGGGTGCCCTCCACCGCCGGGTTCTGGGGCCTGTCGCCGCCCGCACCCGTCCAGCCTGCTCCGGCCACCTCAGGTTCCCTCCGCAGCTAGCCTGGGACCGGTGCCACAGACGGGAGAGCTCCCCTCTGATGAGTGTGTAGTGCTGTGCCCCCGAGGAGGAGTGGGAGACCTCTTCCTCTCCGGACTAGCACGCTTCAAGCCCCTTGCGACAGCCCCTTCTTCCCGCCCTGCCCCGCCTGGGCCTCCCCATTCTGACACTCGCTCGCATCTGTAACAGAGCCACGTATCCGCCCACCCCGTCCCCACCTGTAACTCCCCACCTTCCTGCCCCCGTCCTGGCTCTCGTCTTCAATGAAGACTGCATCTTCCTCTGGGCAGCACTATGCGCTGTTTATCTTACTACCCTCCCTGCCCCTTCTGCACACACCCCCTAGTTCTCGCCTGCACGTACAACCCGATTCTCAGCTGGGTTCTCGCAGCCTCCAAGACTGACAACCCCTGGACCATCCTTGTTGATTGGTGTCCTAACCATCCTTCCTGCCGCGGGCACCCATGACACTCCTCCACCTGCAAGCATCCTTCCTGCAGTCGCTCAGGAGGACCTCAGTAACCAGCTTCATTTCCCATTCCGGTCTCAGAACTATAGACTTGAAGCAGAGACCTGGGAACCTGGTCTCATGGTGTCAGTGGCATCTGGCTGGCCAGAACTGGCAAGCCCCTAAGACTTAACAAAGGGGCGTGCATGCAGAGCTGTGTTGGTAGCTCCTCCTCCCTGCCCCTCTGTGGAGCTTGACTGAGGACCATCTTTCTGGACTGGGCCCCACAGACCGTCCTTTTTGCTGCTCCCCAGATCTCAACGTGGCAGTCCTGCTGGGACCTGTGAGTCCACAGGCCCTTGCTGCTGACCTCCGCCTTCTGTGTGTCCCGAGGCCTGGTGGAAGGTACATTGGAGGAGCCAGCCTAGTTCTTTCTGGATAAGACAAGGGATTTGTGTCATAGAGCGCCAGCTAAGTCTCCTTCCCTTTACAGTTGTGACCTTGCTTCCACAGCCTGCAGCTGCTCTACGGAGTACGTGAGAGCATTTTTACCCAGCTGCCCAACAGCACACCCCATCTGCTGTGCCCGCGGAGCAGAGGGCGTGGGAAGAAAGGTCTAGAGTGTGCAGGCGGCAGGTGCCCCCTTTTCACCCTCTGCCTGAACGTGGCATGTGTGCCCGTGGAGCTCTCACAGACATGTGTGACCCTGTCATCTGAGTCTCCGACCGTCCTTCACAGCGGTGTGGCTGTTCTCAAGGTGGCTGTGCAGGTATGTGGTCCAGCACGTCAGCATGTGCTCTTGCAGGATGCGGGGCTGTTGTCTACACGCCTTCCTTTCTCTGCAGAGTGGAAGCCAGTGTGTGTGGAGAATTCCTGGCAAGCTTGTCTTAAATGCCAGCATCAAAGGAATTAGAGCCCTATATACTGATTTCACATAACTTATTTTCTTTTTTACCAACACAAGATAGTTGGCTAGGAAAAAAAATACTTATTATTAATAAGTCTGCATGGAGCAGCATTAGGGCTCCTCTTGGTGGACATTTCTCTTTTGAATCCCAGTTTCTCTCCAGTAGGCACAGCCATTGAGTGCTTCACCTGTGTCTGGTATGGGCAGGGACAGGAAATGAGGTAGAAGCTTAGGTCAGTGCCAGCACATCAAGAGTGAGCAACTGTGCGCAGTGAGGAACAGGTGAGCATGGCCCATCAGCGGATCCAGTCCCCGGAGCCTGCACGGAGAGAAGCTCTGGAACAGTGCAGCTTGTGCCCCCAGGGTGAAAGCATGCATTCTGGAATTGAGTGCTGGGCTCAGTCGGTCTGGGACTGTCATAGCCCTGGTTTCAGGCACCCTGGCATCTGGTGTGTGGGGTGTCCCTTTGACCCATTCAGGGCACTGGGGATATAGATGAAGCGGATGGGACAGTGTTGTGATGCCACAGATGCAAACCAGGAAGGGTCCTAAAGCTTCTCTGCTCACCCTCGGAAAGGCCTGGTGTGAACTGTAGTGAGCCTCAAGTCAGCCATGTTGCCCCTGTGAATGCTACCTTGAGTATAAAAGGGAATCAAGGCGGAAATGCCTCACCTGAAACCGGGGAGGTTTTCTCAAGGGCAAATGTGACCTCAGGGCTCCTCAGACTGTAAGGGAGGCCGGAGAGCAAGAGGGAAAGGCTGCAAAAAGCCACTGGTGGGTGTCAGTATTGCTGGCCCTAAATGGGGAGGAAGGAGCCACAGGCTGGAGTGAGGTCAGCCTTTGGGTGCTGGCAGAGACCAGGAAGTGGATCTTCCCCAGAAGTCTTGGAAAGGAAACCAGCCTTTGGGTGTAGCCCGGTGAGGCCAATCCAGACTGCTGCAGGCCTGGGAAGTAATGGTGTGTGATGTTTCTGCTACTATGCCCCCAGTAACTAGTTACAGCCCAGGAAAACAACACTCCTGCTGAGAAGCTGCCCTAAAAACAGGCTGGAAAAAGTCCTATACCAGTAGCACAGAAGTTGACTCAGGAGAGAATTCCCTCTGCCTCGTGTGCATGACGCTGTGGGGTGGGGTGCAGATGTCAGAGATCCCACACGTGACCTTTGAGGAGGAGCTGAGTGGCCTCCGTAGTCCCTGGAGCACATATTTCCTTTCTTCCCGTCTCCCTGGACTGTCCACCTGCCCTACACCGGGTATGGAATTCTTAGGTACAATGCTGAGCTTGGCAAAGCCCAAAACCTGGAGCCAGCCTCCACGTCCAGGTGTCTAAGCGGTGGCTGTACACCGGTGTGTTTCCTAGGGACCTGCCATCAGAGACTGCTGGGAAGCTCTGGGTGTCTGCCGCCTCCTTCCCCAACAGTCTGCTGCTCAGTGACTTTGTGCGGTACCGTGTGGTAAAGAAATGAGCTTCAGATTGAATAGACACATGAGGCCTGTCCCCTCTCTGGTGTGGAAGGAGTGGGACGCCCTTTCTGCAGGAGTGAGGAGAGAGGCAAGAAAATCACGCTAAGAACGGCCCTTCCTTGATCCTGGAGGGGAGGAGTCAGCTCTGGCAGCCGCCTTAAACCTGTTTGAGCTGCCACCTCTTACACACACTGGCCTCTTGTGAAGGAAGCAAGAGGGAGGAACGGGCCACCTTGGCTATAGTCCGCAGAGTGCTGTACAGACCCAAGGTTGCCCATGGAGGTAGGTGCCCTCTGTGGCGTGGCTTTTCCTTTGGTCATCTAGAAACGTCCTTTGGAGTGGACAGACAGATGCACGTGTCTAATGTGAGATATGGCCTTGTGTTTTATGTTGAAGTTAGCTCTTCAAGACTCACTGCATAAGGGGTGAGGAGGAAGAGGACCTTTGGATGCTAGGCACTTCTGATGGCTCTTTCTGGTCATGTCTGCTGGAGTAGGGTTGGCTCTGGCTCAGAGCCTGGGGAGACCCCGTCTGCAGGCCACGTTCCAGTGCCCCAAGCTGTCCTGAAGGAACTGTGACTTTACAGTGCTCAGGTCAGACAAACTTTCTTGTCGCAACCACATAGACTCCATAATGACCTCAGGGTTCCTGTGGGGGGTGGCAGGAGACAACCCCAAGCCTGTCCTTTCCTGGGACTGTGGTCTGTCTGGTCCCTTGCATCTACTGGCTCCTGTCTTGTGGCCTTGTCAGCATCTACAGCCACAGGACACAGTCAGTCTTGAGCACTAAGCAGCCATGGTCCAAGGATACCGGTGGAAAGGGAACTGACTTGAAACTGTCTTCCTAGAGAAGGAAAGGAAGACCAGCGGAAGGCCATCTAATGGGGATATTCACAGAGGCTTCTGGAAGGCAGGAGCTGTTTCTAGAAGCCTGATATTATGAAGAGCAGCACCCCCTCCCCTTTAATCAAAGGTGTCTGAGCCCCATTGGTTTCCTGTCTCTTGCTCTCGGACAGTCCCTTCCCTTGAGGTATGGGTTGGCTGAGTTGAGGTTGTCCTTGGGCCACCGTCCGGAGGGGTCTGGGTTCCTAGTGTACTATAGAGAATGACGTATACAGTAGTCTGAGGTGACCCGCATGTTACATACAGGTCTGGAGAGTCAGTGACCCAGAATTCTCTGTGTCATTGTCATTGCTACAGGGCAGAAATTAGGGTGTCTTGGAGCTCTTTCCAAAGGTTCTAGGGAGGAACTCATTCTTTGTCCTCCAGCTTCTCATGCATTTCTGGGTTTGGGGCCATATCAACACCCCAACCTCTGTCTCTGTGGCCATGTGACCTTCTCTCTACCCATTCCTCCCTGCCTTTTACACACACACACACACACACACACACACACACACGCGCGAAAGCTCATCACAGAAGGCTGAGGCAGAAGAACTGTCTTGAGTTCAAGGCCAGACCCTGTCTCTACAAAGAGAAAAGAAATACCTATGATTGCATTTTTGTCCTGGACAGCCTTCTCATGAGGTCCTTAATCACTCCCTCAAAGTCTGAACTGGCATGGAAGGCTCCTGGGTAGGGGATAGTGATGGTAGCAGCCTCCCGCGGGAGGGATGACTTGCTGGGCAAGAACACATGGCCAGAGAGGGTCATACAGTGACAGCATAGCTGTTAGGGCACTTTCCGGGGCTCCTGCATGGCCTGTGTTCTGCCAAGAAGCTGGTCTGCAGTCAGGGGAGGTGTCTAGGCTATAAAGACACCTGCTAGCCCCCAGGGCCAGTAGAGAAGTCTCCCTGGCTATAGGAGGGACAGTGTAGCTCAGGAGTGCAGACCCAGGCCAGGGCAGCACGGTGGAAGAGAGCACATTGAGTGTGGTATTCTTGAGATGCTGAGCAGGGCACTAGAGCGGCCGGGGAGACCTGCTCCTACATGGACTTGCATTCCTCTCTCTGTTCATGTCCTGGAGAAGACAGTCCAGGAGCACACATGAGCCAGCCAGGTGGACAGGATGTCTGCAGACCAAAGCAGGGACCAAGGAACCTGTGTCAGCCCACTGGGGTAGCCCAAAGGGTCCCTTTCCCTGAACAGAGTTGTGGGGCTATGGGCTGTGTCCTGTCTCAGCTCCAGGGGCCTCTTGGAGCAGGCGGGCTGGTGACTTGAGCAGTGAAGGTGTGGTGGCTCACAGGAATGCAGAGTGTTTTGAACACAGCCAGGTTTGCGGGTTGCAGAGACTGAGGATGATGACAGTTCATAGTGCGTAGCACTCTGTATAGTGATCATATCTGTTGGGCCTGTGGCTCACGCTGGGCAGCTGAGTGGCTTGTTTATCAAGTGGCCTTGATCTGGAGCAGTGCACTTTCAGAACGACTGAAGGGAACCTCACCATGGTGTTGATCTTTGACCCCTTCGGAAGATGTGTGCCAATTTTCTCTTGGCTGCAAGCTCTGAGCTGGGTGCCAGAGATGGAGCAGGAAGCCCTGACCCTATGGAGTTCTCAACAGAAAGAGAGCAGATGTGAGGAGCCTCCCAGGAACCCTGGAGGTGCGAGTGAATCAGCTATGCAGAACAGAGCAGGTCTCCTGAGCAAGGGGGTGGTGAGGTTTGCCCTGGAAATGAGGACCCTCATGCTTAGTGTTTAGGACCAAGAGGATGCCAGGGAGGACCAGGGAGCCCTCAGAGGTTGCATAGCAAGTAGGGCTGGCTACTGGGTGGCAAAGGGCTCTGAGGAGGAGAGTGGCTGCAGAGGACCAGGGAGACTGTTGGCATGGCGGGATGACTCGTGAGCCAGAGGCTTTGGATGGAAAACCGCCGCCATTGGGGAAGGCAGAGGAAGGTGCTGAGGCCACTTCTTGTCACTGTGGCAGTTTGAAGCATGACATCTACATAAAAGCTGCACCTTTTCTGTGGGTTTTATGAGAATTTTGACTTGGTGGTCGTGCTTGTGGGTTAATTGGCTTGAGGCTGGGGAACTCAGGCTTATATTTTGAAATAGTGTCTAAGGTGCAAGTGAGGATTGGAATGTGGCAGTATTTGTCACTTGGCAGAGCTCAGTACCACATCCGGGATAAGGATATACTACTGATACGCTGGGTCTAGCCGCTGAAGCCATGGCAATAGGGAGTGTGTGAGGAGAGCCTGAGGGAGTCCCGAGGAGGCACTGCCAGCATGGGGTGGGGACACTTTGTTGGCACAGTGGCCCCAAAGGCCAGAGAGCCTTCTCCTGCCCTTGCTGAGCAGCCTACAGCATGGGAGAGCACCTCTGCAGCCCCTGGACAGGAGAATCTTGTGGTTGGAGTACAGTGGCACCCACAAATGTCAGAGGAAGGACTGAAGGACTAAGAGCAGTGGCGGCCATACCTTCTGGGCAGAAGACACACCTCTCCACCACAGTCAACACTGGTGTGGAGGCTTTGTGGCACTGAACTGTTGTGGTCTGCTAGGAGCAGGCAGGGCAGGCAGCTGTGAGGAGGTAGAATTCCAGCTTCCTCCAGTGCTCTGGGCCTGTAGCTGTGCCATGGTATAGAGTCCAGCTTGGACCTGGAGCCAAAAGCATGCCCCAAGTTGTACGGTAGGCAGTGCTGAGAGACAGCACCAAAAACAGTAGTAGAGCGTTTGTGCTGCCTGCACATCTTCTTTGTGTTGAACATTACAGAACCTGCCTAGGAAGTAAAGGCTCAGTGACCCCAGTCTGATACAAGGGAGGCCCTGCCTGGGCAGTAGCCTAGGGAGCAGGGTGGTTAGAGAAGATTTCAAGAGACAAGTCAGGCTCCTATCTGCACGTCTGTTAGAGCATCTGCCAGCTGCAGGCACTAGCCCTCGCCTTCCATCCCCTCTGCTTTATTACTTTGGAAACACTTGTCATCCTGCTGAAGAACAGCTGACCTCCATGCTGGGGTCAGGGTTTGGCCAGTACACTACCGCCATGAAGTGCTGTCTCTGCTGAATGAGGCTGACTCAGGACTGGAGAAGTGTCCTCCGGAGCTCACTGCTGCTCTCCTCTCCCTGATCTAGGTCCTGCCTAGCGCGCAGTCTGATGCCCATCCAGCCCTTTGACCACCGGGAATGGAATGAGCCTATGCACTCCCTCCGGATCACTGTAGGGGGCCTTCCTGTGCTGGCATCCATGACCAAGGCCACAGACCCTCGCTTCCGCCCCCGCTGGAGGGTGATCCTGACTTCCTTTGTGGGTGCTGCCCTCCTCTGGCTGCTGTACTCCCATCATCAGGCCCCAGTACCGGGCAGATCCTCCGCCCACAATGCACACAGCCGGAGGTTCAGCCCGGATCAAGTGTCTCGCTACAATGACACCTACCCCCTGTCCCCGCCACAGAGGACTCCAGGTGGGACTCGCTACCGGATCGCAGTCATTGCTGACTTGGACACAGGGTCCAGGGCCCAGGAGGAGAACACTTGGTTTAGTTACCTTAAGAAAGGCCACCTGACCCTGTCAGACAGTGGGGACAAGGTGACTGTGGAGTGGGATAAAGACCATGGAGTCCTGGAGTCCCACCTGGCAGAAAAGGGGCGGGGCATGGAGCTCTCTGACCTGATTGTCTTCAATGGGAAACTGTACTCTGTGGATGACCGTACAGGGGTCATCTACCAGATCGAAGGCACCAAAGCAGTGCCCTGGGTGATCCTTTCTGATGGTGACGGAACCGTGGAGAAGGGTAAGTAGAGCCAAGGCTATGTCCATTGCCCCCCTTGCTGCTTCTGGGACCCGGGTCCTCATCGTGTGCTCCTAAGACAAAGTGTGTCATAGACAGTATCACTCTCGGCAGGTGCTCACCTTCAAACTGGATACTCAGTGGTTCACCGTGATCTCAGGCTCTAATCAATTTATTGGGGCCACAGGTCGGTGCTGCTACCCAGGCTGCTGTGAGCCCAGTCCAAGGGTCTCTGTGTGGAGCAGCAGTGACACCTGAGCCCCATGTGTAGCAGAGAAGAGCTGCTGCCCCTCAGGGTAGGGGACAGCAGATCTGCTATGTCCCCACAGCAGACTCCTCGGGTGGAGGGAGAGCTGCCTTCGTTGGCCCTCTCACTGCCTGCCAGGCCTGGCCTGGGTGAGGAAATCACTAGTGTTTGTCCAAGGCTGGGCTCTTGGGAGAGGCCGTCTCCACCTGGGTTGGGTACAGTGATGGTGTTGCTCACCCATTTCCTGCCTGTAACCTTCGGGGTATGGGGTGGCTTTCCCCTGAGTGGGAAGAATGCTGGATAATGGGGTACTGGGGGCTGATCTGTGGTTGTTCATCCAGAAGGGCCCAAGTCTGGCAAATGGAGCAGCTTCTCATGGAGGCAGCTCAGAAGACTCATGCGGTCACTAGGGCTATAGGAATCATGCCAGTCCCTCCAGAGTCACTCCGGGGGGTGTCAGGGGCCTCCGTCCTTCTACAGTGGAGAGGCAGGTGCAGCTTTGGCCTCCCAGGGGCTAGGGAGCGTGTAGAAGACAGAGAGCTAGCCTGTGGGAACGTCAGGAAGGAGAGCTCTGGAGTAAGTGCTCTGAGGTAAAGGCGAGGATGGTGAGGGTTGCTGCCTAAAGACCTAAAGATCCTAAAGACCCTGTCCTTCTACTTCCTTCCCCGGCTGTGGGAAGAACAGACCCACACAGTGGTGGCAGGTGAGAGGCTGGCAATGGGTGGTCCTCAGTGGCAGGTGACTGGCTCCACAGAGCACTTGGAAGCTCGGATTGCTGCAGCACAGGAGGTCTGGGATGGTCTAATGCAGGTCTTGAGCTGTCGCCCAGGAGACAGGCTCCTTGGAAGAAAGGGGGTAAGAAAGAAGAGGATGTGGACTCGGGGACCCACTCTGGCTCTGCCAGGCTCCCTTCAGGGCCTCTTATCCCAACCTGCAGTGAACCTCAAGGAAGGTAACTTGTGACATCCAAGAGGCTTGGCACCACTCTGGATGCAGTTGACAGTAGCACAGGCAAGAGCCAGGCTGGGCATGGGACATGGGGCCCAAGGTCTCAGGCTCGCCCCTCTTGTTGCCCCAGGATTCAAAGCTGAGTGGCTTGCTGTGAAGGACGAGCACCTGTATGTGGGTGGCCTGGGCAAGGAATGGACCACCACCACAGGGGAGGTGATGAACGAGAACCCCGAGTGGGTGAAGGTGGTAGGCCACAGGGGCAGCGTGGACCACGAGAACTGGGTGTCCAGCTACAATGCTTTGAGAGCCGCCGCTGGGATCCAGCCGCCAGGTAAGGCATCTTCCTAAGAGGTCCCAAGTATAAAGACTTCACAGCCGGCTCAGGTGTGTTGGGGACAGTCATTCGCTGTGTCCAAAGGTCGCTTCTCGTGGGGGTAGATTCTGAGACAAAGAAGCCATTTCTGTTTCTGTTCCTTACTAGTTCAACAGATGGCCTCTGCCCACTGCCCACTAAAGTCTCCTCATCTACATAAAGTGTTCTTCATTTGGGGGTCACAGCCCTCATAAGCAGAGGAGGAGATGGGTAGGGACTGAGGTGCCTTCCCCTGGGCTCCGAGTGTGACCTTTGTCTGAAGGAGGCTGAGTCGGGTGTGGGACAAAGTGCAGCAGGGAGCCAAGACCCAGAGAACTCTTCCATAGGTGCTTCACCTCAGCTTCATGGCTGCTGCTCTGCTTGCTGGGTTTCCCCTTTTGACTCTCTGACCTGTGTGCCCTGTGATCAGCACCAAGGGAAAAAAAAGAACTGGTGAAGGCTGCAGCCCCTATGGGGACCTGAGGGCAGCTAGTGGGGACATGAAGCCCTGCCCACTCAGCGTTAGGCTCTGGCCGTGCTGTGTCTGCACATGGCTGCCCTAGATAACCCAGATCAGCTGTAGGCTGTCCTCCAAAGGTCTGGGGATTATTGCAAAGGGTGGAGTGAGACCATCAAATGTCGTCTCTGGGATGGCAAGACTGTGATGTATGGTGACTGTGGGTCTGTGCTGTGACCCCAGGCTACCTCATCCACGAATCCGCCTGCTGGAGTGACACGCTGCAGCGCTGGTTCTTCCTGCCACGCCGGGCCAGCCACGAACGCTACAGTGAGAGGGCCGATGAGCGCAAGGGCAGCAACCTCCTGCTGAGCGCAGCCCCAGACTTCAAGGACATCTCCGTGAGGCGTGTGGGGGAGCTGGTCCCCACACATGGCTTCTCATCTTTCAAATTCATCCCTAACACTGACGACCAGATCATCGTGGCCCTCAAGTCAGAAGAGGACAGTGGCAGGATTGCCACCTACATCATGGCCTTCACGCTAGATGGCCGCTTCCTGCTTCCAGAGACTAAGATCGGCAGTGTCAAGTATGAAGGGATAGAGTTCATCTAGATCAGTAAGTTCCCAGGCCTGGCAAGGCGTGGGCAAATCGCCTGAGGCACCGCCAGGACTCAATTTCATAAAAACCAGAGGAACACACTTTGACTTGTTTGTTGTTTTCTTTTTTAACTGAGCTGTATGCCTGGATAGAGGTTTACAGAATAGGAAACTGAGTCCCAGGCCATGTGACACAGCTTCAGGAGACATTCTGAAGCTGGGAGCGAGGGCAGGCAGGAGTCCTGTACAGGAAAGGCAGGGTCTCTGCCTACCCATGCCTCACTCTGCACTGCCACCTTGTGGTGGGATTGGTCACTGCTGCAGGTGCCTTTTGAGCACTGGCCTTCAAAATCCAGCCACGCCTCTCCTTTTCTCCATCTCTTGCCTAGGTCTCTTGCCTTTCCAAGTTCTCTGGCCAGTAAGTATCAGAGGCAACAGGTGTGCTGAGTCTCAGCCTCACCCTGGGAGCACAAGGCAGTTTGAGGGTGGGACTGCCAGATAGGCACCCCTCTTCCTCCTGTGTGCAGACCCTTGGAAAGTAAGTGTTTACACGGCAGGGCAAGGGCCCCACCCCTTGGGACACACCTGCCCACACTGCCGAAACCATTCTAGCGCAGGATTGCTGCTTCCCATGGCCCTTGGGAGGATCTGGGGCTGTGCAGGCCTTTGAATTATTAACTTATTTTTATTAAGGTAATTTCCTTTTCTACAGAACAGTCACCAAGTCTTATCACAAATTTCCTTTTCTACAGAACAGTCACCAAGTCTTATCACACAGTGAAGGTGGAGTTCCCTTGTCTACTCCCTGCAGCAACAGAATCATCAACATAGTCGCAATGGCAAAATTATCTTTTACAGAAAGGGTCTCTGGATCCTTGGCCTCTGCCTTCTAGCAACTTCAGAAGCTGCCATGTCTTCCTTTCCCAGCATTGGCTGAGGGAGGGCTCTAGAGACCTGTCCCTGTTGTCCCCTGCATTTTTTGCTGGCTCCCAGTGAGCATTTAGCAGCCTTCTCCTGTTTTCTGTCACTTTCTGTTCATGCTCAAGAGCAAAGGCTGCAGAGTCAGGGTCAGAGGTTGCCCTGTAGGTAGCAGCCACCTTAGTCATCCTGCAACGCCCTTAGGCTAGGACACAGGTCTCTGGTAGCCCTCATAAGCCCCTTCCTCTGGGAGCTCTCACTACCCACATGGCAGCCTGTTGACTGGTGACGGTGACATCTTTGTGTACTGTCTGTGTGTTGCTGAGAGCTAAGCCATACCTCTTTGATGTGTGTCAACTGTGTTCGAGTGTGCTTCTAAACTGAAAGGGAGCCGGGCGGTGGTGGCGCACGCCTTTAATCCCAGCACTCGGGAGGCAGAGGCAGGCGGATCTCTAAGTTCGAGACCAGCCTGGTCTACAGAGCTAGTTCCAGGACAGGCTCCAAAGCTACAGAGAAACCCTGTCTCGAAAAACAAAACAAATAAAAATAAAATAAACTGAAAGGGAGAAAATGGACCCTGTGGAGTCAGTGTGGCCCTGAGGCAACACAGCACAGCCTTCACCTTCCTTTCCAGGACAGAAGCAGAGTGATTGTGTCCTTCCCTCCCTCCATTTGTTTTGTAAACAATAAAGTGTCAGGGGACTGTGCTTCTCTTGTCTTCTGTGTTGGCTGTTGCCAAGGGCTCTGTCCCAATGTGTCTAAACAAGTGGGGTTGCAAGCTTTGGGGTCATGATAAGCTCCTCACAACTCCAGGCGTGGATCTCGGATCTCACGACAAGAGCAGTGTGTAAGGCTGTCTCCAGCACTTCAGACTCTGTCCCACCCCACCTCTCCCTGTTAAACCCCGGTGTCTGTACTATGTGCTATACAGTACTACGCCTGTAGCTCCTGACCATCCTGTAGTGTGCAAGCCAGGGAACCCAGCTGAGAGAGTTTAAAAAAAATCACATGCACAGAGAGAGAGACTCGAGACATGGGTCACTCTTGATACAAGAATGCCAAGTTTATTGTGCTCAGGGGAAGCTTATAAAGGGCTCTGGCCACGCCCCAGCTCTCGGGATCTTTCAGCTGCAGACCCACCAGCCTGCCATCAGGGTCCCTTGCTCAGAGCAGCTGCAAGCATAGGAAAAACAAGCTGCTCACAGGGACTTCAGGGTCCAGGGGTCCACAGCCCCCAATAGCTTCCAACATCTCCCCACTCTGCCTGTTACTGAAGTCAGGACAGATCCTGAAGTGCTGGAGACTGGACCACAGCAGTCACAAGCCAGGCTTGGTGTCCCAACCTCCACAGAGAATAGCAGAGAAGGGTTTGCTCAGTGTGGTCACCTTGGGCAGAGAGACAAGGAAAAGACACAGTGTGGGCCAGTAAAGCAGCTCAGCGTGGACAGTGCCTGCCATACAAACCTGACAGATTGCCCCTTGGAACTGATTGCTAATACCTGTTCTCTAATGTTCATATGCCTCCCTGTGGCACCTGTGCTCACACACACACACACACACACACAGAGAGAGAGAGAGAGAGAGAGAGAGAGAGAGAGAGAGAGAGAGAGAGAGAGAGAGAGAAAGAGAAAGAGAGAGAGAGAGATACAGTGGCTCTTCAAGTCCATCTTCGGGTTCCTGGCATACAGTTTATGTTTAAATAGAGGGGCAAGAGTTACACCTGGTCATGGTGTGGTCCTGCCCATCACTGACCCATCATTGTGTCTGGCCCTGGCTCCTGAACTGTCCGGTCAGACCATGTGAACACCTTCTAGGAGACAAGGGTCTCCTCTGGCTGGCACCAGGCCTCAGCTTTTCCTTCCTCAGGTGAGGCCCCTGGGAAAATTACAATTTCTTGTAATCCGCTACCTCAGTTTTCTGGTTGGCAGAGGGAGGGATGTGGCTATCTGTCTCTGCCCTCCCTGTCGTCCAGCTTCTATGCAGGTCATCCTGGAACCACTGCCCTGGGCTGCAGGGACCAGTGTGCACACAAATGATGTTCACATGCCGGTCATTTGAGTGAGGGCACCAGGCCTGGAGAGTTTGCTGACAGATGACCGCAGAGCTTGTGGAGAC
Organism: Microtus pennsylvanicus; assembly: GCF_037038515.1. Classification (NCBI taxonomy): domain Eukaryota; kingdom Metazoa; phylum Chordata; class Mammalia; order Rodentia; family Cricetidae; genus Microtus; species Microtus pennsylvanicus. Next base: position 3,693,393 of record NC_134589.1, read on the forward strand.
ATGTCCCTCCAAGGATGCACACAAGTCCCCAGGCTGAGGCCAAGAGCACACCAAAGGAGTGAGGAAGTTACCAGTGTACCACCCCTTTTCACGAGAGACTCCCCTAAACAAAGACTGTTTGGTCATACTTCACCCTGTTACCTTAAGAGACCATTTTCCATTTAGTGTTAAAAAGCAAAGAAAATCATGGGTTTATTCTGTGGCCAGAGAATGGAGAAGTGGGGCCTGGCTTCCAAGGCTGGGCGTGGGAGGCCACAAATGCAAAGCAAAAGAAACGAGAAGCCAGGAGGCCCCGTGTCTTCCGGGAATTGGGCATTTCTTTTGGAGGCTTCTCTTCTGCCAGGGTCTCCGTGATTGACAGCTGTCTTGGCGCTGAGGCTCTTGTCTCTTACTGTGCATACAGTATTGGGAGGGGACTTGGGATCTGCTAGAATTCACTCACTGTGCCCCAATCTCTTCAGGGCATTATCCCGAAGAGGCCATTGTAACCTCCAGGCCCCTGTTAAAGATGATCACAGTTTGGGGGGGGGGGACCCTGGGCTGTAAAACTCAACATCTGTGCTACTCGCTATATGGTACTACGCCTGTGGCTGCTACAGGTCGGCATGCGGCCGGGAACTATGCTGAAGACTTAAAAACGTACGCACAGACAGAGGAACATGGGTCATCCTTGATACAAGAAGTATCAAGTTTATTGTGCTCAGAGGAAGCTTACATAGGGCTCTGGCCACGCCCCAGCTCTCTGTGTGCTGCTCAGAGCAGAGGAAAACAAATTGTTTTGCTCAGAGCATCTGCAAGCACGGGAAAAACAAGCCGTTCACAGGGAACTCAGGGTCCGGGGGTCCATAGCTCCCCATAGGTCCCCACACTGGGCAGCTGAACTGGAAGCAGGGCCACTTGTCCCCTCAGCTTGTTCTTCCCTACATTTACTCTGGGACTCCAGATGCATCACAGAGTTGCTGGGGGGAGCTCAAGTTCCTGGAGCCTGGCCTCCTGGAAATCCCCATGTTGCTATGTCTGGGCCTATGCAAACCCATCCTTTGACTTTGGAGTGGCCACAGAGCAGCTGGGCCTGCTGCAGACCACACATCTTGTGATGACCCTACCCCTGTGACCTAGCATCCTTCCCTCCATGGGAAGCATAGGGCTCTGGGCCCCCGCTGTCTGATGGGACTGACCAGGAATGGAGGCATCAGACAGGCCAGCACCCCAGCACCCCCTTCCTCCTTTTCACAGTCTGATCCAAGGTGACAGAAGCCACGAGTTAGCCCCCAGTTCATTAAGCTTGGACATCTCTGTAGGGTCAGGCCTGTCTCTGCTTATAGCTCTCTGCATGGTTTTCCCAGGACTACTACACCATAGACCCTGGAAACAGCATCTCAGCCAGTCATTGAGTTCTGACATCTGGGCTCTGGGGCTCAAAACTTTGGGGTAAATCCAAAGTGCCTTCCAGAATTTCCTGGGTTTTCCAAAACGCCAGTACCTCTCTCCCACAGACTGATGTGGACATCGGTGTCTGTCACAGGTAATTCTGGCCGGCCCCCGTTAGTGTTCTATACCCAGCCGCACGCGGCCCTCAGGAGACTACAGTACTGTCAGGCATGTTTGGGAACTCAGCATGTCTGCTCACCACTTCCTGTCTGGGCTTGGTGCTCCCAGGTCTCCCTGTTGTCATGCCTGGGTCACAGAGCCCAGGGCACAGGGATGAAAGGATTTAGAATTGGTGTAAAAGGTTTAGTAAAGAATAACACTTGGGGATGGCGCTGGAGAGAACGCTCAGCTGTTGAGTCCATTCCCAGCACCCACAGCTCAATCATCTCTAGCTCCAGTTCCAGGGCATCTGACGCACGTGGTGTGCTAAATACAGACAAAATGCGCACACACGTGAAATCAGTGAACCTTAGAAAACAGAGGACGCTGAGGACAGTAAACAGCAAGTGAACTGTAAAAGAATCATACAGCTGAAAAGGAGCAGGTGATTGTATACCAATTAGAAGTCAGCTGGCCTTGCCTCCTGGGCAGTCAGTGACAGATCCTTAGGGCAGAGTTCACCAGGACAGCTCAGTGTCTTGAGGTCCTAACTCTAGAGGCAAGAGTGAGGCGCAGGGGCGGTTAGGAATTAGGCCCCCACTGCATAGCGTTATCATAAGTTAGCCTTTTTAATGTTTTTATTTTAATGTGTTTTATGCGTACAGTTGCTTTTGTCAGCGTGTATAGATGTGCCCCACATGTGTGCCTGGTGCTTCATGGAGATCAGGAGAGGGCATTGTGTCCTTTAGAACTGGAGTTATGGGTGGTCGTGAGCCACCGTGTGGGTGCTGTGACCTGAACCTAGATCCTTTGCAAGAGCAACAAGTGTTCTTAGCCACTGAGCCGTCTCCCCAGTCCTCTCTGATTTTTATTTAACTTTTTACACTTATTTACCATCTGTGCCCACGTGTGTGGACATACATGCCATGGTACACATGCAGAGACCCGAAGACGACTTACAGGAGTCAATTTTCCCCTGCAGTGAGTTCCAGGGACCAAACTCATATCACCAGGACTGGCTGCAAGTGTCCTTACCCACTTGCTATGCAAACTCTGCCCCCCAATTAAAAGTGGGTGCCGCCATGCCTGATTAGCCGTTTTTCCCCTTTAAACTAGGTATTATAGGAACCTTCTAAGATTTAATTTTTAAAAATGTGTGTATTAAAAAAAAATGTGTGTATTGTGTGTGTACGCTTGAGTGTGGGTGCCCACAGAGACCACAAGTATCAGATCTCCCTGGAGTTGAGTTACTGGCTGTTCTGAGCCAACCAACATGGGTGCTGGAAATTGAATTCAGGTCCCATGTAAGGACAGGCCATACTCTTAACCACTAGTCCACCCCAAGATCCCAGCCTTGCTTTCTACCTTTGGCTTTTTGTCTCTATACCTGATCCTCAGGCGTGACGCACTCTGGTCCACACACCAGCACAGCCCGCCTCCCCAGGTCCAGGCAAGGATTGCGCAGCCCACATCCATGCTCATAGACACAGTCTGTTCCTGAGCCTCTGCTCCCAAGCCCACATGCATTACCTTCCCAGCACCTCCATGCTGTCCCCACCCCCACCCCCAGGGTGCCTGCCTGGACGTGCATCTGGCTGGTCAAACAGCGTAGCCTAGGTGCCTGAGCATTGCTGTTTTATCTGCTCAGCCACAGGGCACTTGGGTGCCTGCCATCCTCCCAGCAGAGCAGTGAACAAGCAGAGGGCTGCTAGCCTTGTCTGCAGCCAACCCCAGGAGCGGCCTCTGTCATGTGTTTTCTGGAAATCGAAAGCAGACTAGGTTTATAAAGCATTTCCTGAGACAACGCTGAGAAAAACCGCATGGTGGTGCCTCTCTCCGGCGGACAGTCTACAGCGGTCTTCTGATTGCAGCCAGCAGGGAGGCTCCGGGACCACTTTCAGCAGCTGACCCTACAGACGGGTAACTACTGTCTCTCACTTCCAGGTGAGTCCCCAGTCCACACGGCATGATCCCTAGCCGGCCACTGAGCACGGGACCCATTGTGCTCCTCCTCCACCTGCAGGGCTGGTGTACAGTTGGGCCTGCTGTTTGCTGAACAAGCATCAGCTGAAGGGAGAAGTGGCTTGGAATTGAGCCCTCGGCCCTCTCCTGGGTCTGTGGACTCTCACCCAGGGCTGTGCCTACCTGCAGAGCTACTGTATGGGCCAGCATAGGCAGACTTGTCCCAACTTCCCACATGAAGGAGTCAGGCAGAGGACAGCCTCATCTACATACCCGCAATGTTCCCGAGGCATCAAGTTCCTGACTCAGCACACACAAACCTATTGGCCACAGCTTATGATGAATGGAGAGAATGAGCACCCGGTGTAGTCTGCCGTGGGACTCAGGTTTCCTGGAACCCAGGGCACCCCTGGGCAGACCCCCACCTAGAGCTCGCTAGCTGTGCGATCTGGAGTCCTTTGACTCTCACCTCAGCGAGTTCACTTGGGATGTGAACTGGCTTACCGCTCTGGGGTCTTGTTTATTGTATGGCTGGCTTCAGGAACCTGCTGAGTGGGGCGGGGAGGGTGCACAGCAGCAAGGGCCAAGTTTCCCACCCAGTGATGCGGTACAGGATGCAATGGTCAGAGCCTATGCCCAGACAGCTCCCTTGATAACCAGGCTCAGCCACCCATCCACCGCGGTCCAGTTAAAGATACAATATAGGGAAAACCATAAAAAGGAGCTTTATCTCATGGGGCTATGTTGAGAAGATGAACAGATCGGCCTCCTCCTCAAGCCCCTTGGGGTATTGACATGAGGTTTAGATTTAAATGGGGGGCTACAGGTGTGTATAACTGGGCTGGCCTTGTCGTTGCATGGGCTGTAAATCTCTATCCTGGAGACAAGCACCCCCTGGTGAAGCTGTCACCGCACTCAGCATGAGATGCCTCGGAAAATTCCAGCTCCTTGGGAGCCTTGTTTCAGTAATTTAATAGCCAAAGTGGGCGGGGCACAAGTCTCTTGAGATCATCTTCACCCCTGCCAGGACAGCTACAAGTGGGCTGGGATCCAGAGGTCCTTCATGCTAATCTAGTGCAGAAGTGTCAGGGACAGGGTTGGTGGGGTGGAGGGAGGGGGACTGGCGTGGGGGTGAGGGGCAATCCTGGTGTTTCTGCTGGTCCTGGGATATCTCTCTTGCCTGTCCCTGGGCCTCTGGTCTAAGTAACAAAGAAACAACTTGAGGTTACCAACTCTTGCCCTGTAGATGGTGCTCAAAACAGCACCACCCACTAGCCAGAACCAAGCCTGGGAGTAGAGTGGGTGTTGCCTGCTCTGTGGGTCATCCCTATCCTTGCAGGGACTGAGGGACAGTGCCTGGGTAGAGCACAGACAGGCAAGAGCTTAAGTCATAGCCTAACATTGAGTTCCTCTGCCCCGCTTCTTAGAGCTGGCAGCTTCTTGGGAGTTGACCTTTACCCACCTCCAGCTCATCCCCACCTCCCACTCATCCCCACTTCACACCTCCCACCTCCCACTCATCCCCACTTCACACCTCCCACTCATCCCCACTTCACACCTCCCACCTCCCACTCATCCCCACTTCACACCTCCCGCTCATCCCCACTTCACACCTCCCACCTCCCACTCATCCCCACTTCACACCTCCCGCTCATCCCCACTTCACACCTCCCACCTCCCACTCATCCCCACTTCACACCTCCCGCTCATCCCCACTTCACACCTCCCACCTCCCACTCATCCCCACTTCACACCTCCCACCTCCCACTCATCCCCACTTCACACCTCCCGCTCATCCCCACTTCACACCTCCCGCTCATCCCCACCTCCCACTCATCCCCACTTCCCACCTCCCACTCATCCCCACTTCCCACCTCCCACTCATCCCCACTTCACACCTCCCACTCATCCCCACTTCACACCTCCCGCTCATCCCCACCTCCCACTCATCCCCACTTCACACCTCCCGCTCATCCCCACCTCCCACTCATCCCCACTTCCCACCTCCCACTCATCCCCACTTCACACCTTCTACTCATCCCCACATCCTACCTCCCACTCATCCTCACTTCACACCTCCCACTCATCCCCAATTCACACTCATCCCCACTTCATACTTCCCACCCATCCCCGTTTTGCACACCCTACCCACCCCCACCTCCCACCTCCCACTCATCCCCACCTCACATCTCCCTCCCATCCCCATTTCACAAATTTTACCCACCCCCACTTCACACCTCCCATCCATCCTTACTTTAGACCTCCCACCCACCTCCCACTTCACATCTCCCACTCACCCCCACTTCACACCATGGAGGCCCAGACCCTTCTGCACTGTCTCTGTCACTTAAGGCCAACTGTTAGCAGGCTTAAACCCTGTCTATCCCCAAGACACAGCCCTTGTGTTTCCTGGGTGCTCATTGCCCAGAGCCCTCACCCACCTGTTCCACCTTCTTACTGACCTGAAGATTGTTCCCCAGAGCATGTGAGAGGCCTGTATGAGAGCCAACACATGGCCATATGAGCCCTGCAGAAGAGGGACCACCCACAAAACTGCCCTGTCCTCCACCAGCAGGGCTGACGAGACCATGGGACTGCTGGTCTGCTGTTGAAACAGGCTTCTTGGTTCCCAGCTGCTCAATAGCTCAGACCGGAAATAACCACACAGAAACTGTATTAATTAAATCACTGTTTGGCCCCTTAGCTCTATCTTCTTATTAACTCTTACATATTAGTTTAACCCATCTCCATTAATCTATGTATTGCCACGTGGGAGTGACTTACTGGGTAAAGTTCCAGTGTCTGTCTCCCGTGGGGCTACATGGCTTCTATCTGACTCTGCCTCCTCTCTCCCAGCATTCAATTTAGTCCCCCCCCCTGCCCCAGCTCTGTTCCCCTATAGCTCTGCTATAGGCCCAAAGCAGTTTCCTTATTAACCAATGATATTCACAACACACAGAGGGGATCCCACATCAGTCTGCAGTGGAGAACTGTCACCAGACTCATTGTGCTCTCTTCTGCAGGGTTGGGCTTCTAGACCAGGCCATGGCTCTCCTATGGCTCCTCTCTGTGTGGTTGCTGGTTCCAGGGACTCAAGGTGAGTCATGCCTGCTGGCAAATGCCCAAAACATAAGTCTTCAAGGCTGCTCCACCTTGCCCTGTGGGTCACCTCCTCACAGAAAACCCAGGTGTCATCCTACGAGGTGCTATGTCTCGGAAGTCTCTCCATGTGGATCCCCAGTCAATCTAAATGATGGTGGTGTGTGGCTGGGGTTCCCCTGAGCCCGGGGGCCACTCAGGTGAAACTCAACTGTTCACTGAGGGAATCTCAACTGTGGCCAAGGAGGGGGTGCCGAGCCTGTGCTGTCCTGGAGTGAGTGGCCTTGGGACACAGGTTAGAATTCAGAGAGCCCCTGGGGGCAGTCATCCTGCACCCTCAGCTGAATGCCCTCTTTAGCATGAATGATCCCCAGCTTCAAGCACCCAGCTACTTGCTGACCCTCTGAGCATTGGCAGAGATGGGAGCCCCTTGACTGCCTTGCCAGATTACAGACTCTCTCTGGCTCAGGTTGTCTGCTTTAGACCAACACTGCAGGGACAAGGGACATCTGCTCTCTGCCTGTGTCTAGGGGCCACCTGTCCCCTCAGGCCAGCATTCCAGAGAGCCAGCAAGAGGCCTCTTCCTCTCCCAGGCCTTCCCATGGGTCACCACCTCCACCCACTCTTCAGGATGGAGAGCCAAGGTGCTCTCTTAGAGCAAAAGGCCCAAAGCTGAGAAACCGAAAGGCCGTGGCTTCCATGGGGTCCTCAGAGAGCGTTCTGGGCTCCTCAGTGGATAGCGTTTCACACATGGAGGGGGGGCTCTAAAGTGTTTCGAGAGCAACCCCACTGCACCCTAGTTGGGGTAACCTTCACCCATTAGGACAACCCAGAGCATCGAGGTCATGGGGATGGGCACCAAAACAGGCCAACCCTCCTCCCAGCTGACCCCCACTTTCCCAACAGGTACAGAAGATGGGGACATGCGTCTGGTTAACGGGGCCTCAGCCAACGAAGGCCGCGTGGAGATCTTCTACAGAGGCCAGTGGGGGACAGTGTGCGACAACCTCTGGAACATTTTAGATGCCAACGTCGTCTGCCGAGCCCTGGGCTATGAGAACGCCACTCGGGCGCTGGGCAGAGCTGCCTTTGGGCCAGGTGTGGGCTGCTATGACAACCCCCGAAAAGCTGAGGTCGCTTAGTAATGCCCCTCAAACATCCCCGCTGTGCCAGTGAGCAGCACTGTTGCAGGAGCTACTCTCCACCAAGGGTCCAGCTCCTCCTCCAGTGTGGTCCCTGACTTCCTCTTGTGCCCACAGGAAGGGGACCCGTCATGCTGGACGAGGTGGAGTGCACAGGGACAGAGCCCTCACTGGCCAACTGCAGCTCCCTGGGTTGGCTGAAGAGCCGCTGCGGGCATGAGAAGGATGCAGGCGTCATCTGCTCTAACGGTGAGCCGCCCTTGCCCGCCCAGCACCTGGGTGAAGCAAGGGTTATGCCCGTGCCCCTCCCCCTGTGTATGCAGACATTGAGAGTGGTGCCCTGGGTGTGGCTGGGATGTATGACAAGTTCACTTCCTCCGGGAGAGCCCATTGTGTTTCCTGTGTTAGGGAAGCTTCTGTAGCAGGGCAGTGGGTTATGGGTCAGGGACTGTATCCCATTTATGGATGACACCTGTGTGAGGGTGTTGGCTCTCTAAGGCACAGGGTCTTAGGGTTATTACGTGTTCTGTTGCGTTGCCTAGTTCCCCGGGCACAGGTTGTAGCAGTTCTGATTGGCTGGGGTCAAGGACACAGGTGCCCAGAGCCCTACCTGCCGAACTCTGACCCCATTCCAGCTCTTCACCTCCTGTGTCTGAGACTCAGTGGGAGTTTTTCTTCCTGGGCTAGCCCGTGGGGTTCCTGGAGACTCCCCTCTGTCCCGAGTTTGGGAACTGAGGCACAAGGGTATTGATTCCCACAAGGTCCGACAAACATGGGAGAATTTGATTGGGGGTGGAAGGCTCAGACTGGAGGGGCCTCTTGAGTAGACTAAGCTGTGCAGGGTTCTGGGAGGACAGGAGGCCCTTCCGGCTGGGGAACAATGTGGACAGGAAGATGGAGGTGAACGCTAGGGTCCACAGTGAGAGGAGATACCGAGGAGCCAGCCCACCCAGTCTAAACATAAAAATCAAGCCAACCCTCCTAGACAACCAGTGTGATGTTCCATGTGGTTCTGGATTAGGCCTTGGGAGGCAGGGAAAAGTGGGGGTGCCCAGAGGCATGCCATAGCCCCTCAAGGACTTGTCTCCTCGGGAATAGGGAGGCCCAAGTTCTAGTGTGAGATTACCATGGAACCCTGACTTCTCAGGCTGTTCACTGGGTGTAGGAGATAGACTTGATGCTCCATCCCTCTCCCTCTGAAACCTCAAAGCCCACTCCTACTAACACAGCTCCTCCAGCAAGGCCGCACTTCACAGCTCTTCTCATCCTTTCAAACAATGCCACTTCCCTGTGACAAGCATTCAAATATATGAACCTGTGGGAGCCGTTCCCATTCAGACTCCAGAGCCCTCGCCACAAACCAAACACAGTGCCTGAGTGGGGTCCAGGGAGCAGCCTCTGGGTGTATCAGGGCACAGGGCCACACGTGGCCAGAGAGGCCAGGAGGGCCTGCTCCTGTTTCATGAGGTTCAGAGGGCAGCTGCACCCTTCCTCAAGGCCTGTTCCATCCTGCATTTTCCCTTCTGAGCAAAGCCAGGTACCAGGATGGCTGGCACAGATGAAGAACATGACTCCCAAGGGTCAAATGCAGCTTTGAGTCAGAGAAAATGGTTTACAGAGCCCAAAGCCTCACACAGCAACTCCCTCTGCCTCTCCCAGAAACCAGTGGTGTCCACGTCCTGGACCTCTCTGGAGATCTCCCAGATGCGCTGGGCCGGATCTTTGACAGTCAGCAGGACTGCGACCTGTTCATCCAGGTGACAGGGCAGGGGCATGGAGATCTGACCCTCTGTGTCCACAAGCTGATCCTGAACACCAACCCGGAGGCCCAGGCCCTGCAGCAGGCAGTGGGCAGAAGTGTCCTCATGAGAGTGGATGCGGAGTGCATGCCTGTGGTCAGAGACTTCCTCAGGTAAGCCACACCTTCAGCTCCGGTCGTGCTTGGGCTGCACAGTCCTCCTAGTCGCTGGAGCGTCCACTGTGCTAGGGTGGGGCAGCAAGGTAAGTGGATGGGCCCTGCACATCTGATCATGTGCTCATGCAACACCCATACACATGTACCTGCACATCACACAGCCATGCAGCCGTGTGCATGCTTCTTCCCACTGCACACAGCTGTACTCGCAGGCAAACTGTTGTAGAATATTATCTTAGGGTGTGTTGCTTTTGTTTGTGCTCTGGAACATTTGTTTAATGATGCAAAGATGTGTTTGGTTAAGTAAAATTCACCTGCGGTCAGGAGGCTGCGTCAGTAACTAGCTGACAGGAAGTTATAGGAGGAACCAGGTGGAGAAGGGTTTCTAAGGCGGGGTGAGAAGTACAAGCAGAAAGAAGATGAGCTAGGTGAGCTTCTTGCTATTCTGCTTCTCTGGGAAGCAGGATTCTACCTCAACCCTTGAATCTTTAGTTCTGTAGAGGGACAGAGATTTAGATAAGTTCCCTTTGTAGCTTTGAAGGAGTTGGTGCTGAGGGAATACCCTCGGGCTGTGGCTCTTGCAGGCTGACCGCTGCTGGTAGCGGTGGAGTTGCAGTTGCTGGCTAGGATAGCCGTAGCTATCAACCATTAAAAAGAGGGACAGCAACAAGCAGTAGCAAACTCTCCCATCTACCTGCAGTCACATGGACACACATCTGAATGCTTGCTGCACTTGTGTGAACACTGTCACACCCAGATGTTCCCTGCACTTGCACGTTCGTACGTCTGAATACTCATCTGCCTTTGCACGTGCACGTGTGCACACACATGCACGCATGCGTCCAAATGCATCCTGCACTTGTAGAAACACATGCTCATGCATCTGAGCCTCGCTTTTCTGTGTGCCTGTTTGTCTGTTCGTCTTAGTTATTGTTCTTTTGCTGTGAAGAGACACCATGACCAAGGCGACTCTTCAGATAAAAGCATTTAACCAAGAGCTTGCCTGCAGCTAAAAGCATGTAACCAAGGACTTCCTTGCAGCTCCAGAGCTTTAGTCCGTTGTCATCGTGGCGGTGGGTGTGGAGCATGGACGCGTGCAGGCCGTTGCTGGAAGAGTAGCTGAGAGCCTTACATCCGATCCACAGGCGGAGAGAGACTGGGCCTCATGGGCTTTTCAACCTCTCCATCCACCCCAATAACACAGCCTCTCCAGCAAGGCCACACCTCACAGCCCTTCCCATCCTTTCTAACAGTGTTGCTCCCCGGTGACCAAGCATGGCCTATGGGAGCCGTTCTGATTCAGACCACCACTGCACTCTAGTGTGCAAGCATCCCTGCACACTGAATTAGTGTGCACACATGTGTTCTCACCCACATCCAGCGCACACAGATATGTGCATTTTCACCATGCAGCTCTAAATGCTCTCTCCAAACAGCCATGGAGAATTTTTTTCTTAATATTCTGAAGTTATGACTTAACATGGAGTACCAGACCTGGAGCTTCTCTGTGAGCCACCTGGGAGGGCACTGGGCAGCATAGATCTCCTACAGCAAGGCTAGAAAGGCTTTCCGCCTGGGCTGTTAGGAAGGCACAGACAGTGCAAGTAAGACGCACTCGTAAGCCTTCTCCTCTCTCTGCCATGTATCTTAGGCGTGTTAGAAGTCACACATGGGCTGGAGAGATGGCTCAGCAGTTAAGAGTACTGACTGATCTTCCAGAGGTCATGAGTTTGATTCTCAGAAACTGGATGTTTGCTCACAAGCATCTCTAGTGGTATCTGATGCCCTCTTCTGGCATAAAGGCGTACATGCAGATATCTCTCATGTGTAAAATAAATAAATAAATCTTTAAAAAAAGGTGGGGGGAAGGGCTGGAGAGATGGCTCAGAGATTAAGAGCACTGATTGCTCTTCCAGAGGTCCTGAGTTCAATTCCCAGCAACCACATGGTGGCTCACAACCATCTGTAATGAGATCTGGTGCCCTCTTCTGGCCTGTAGGCATGGAGGCTGAACACTGTGTACATAATAAATAAATAAATCTTTAAAAAAAGAAGCCACACACATACACACACATACCCCTATGCACACGCACATACACACACCTACATGCACACACCTACACACACATGTACAAACACATACACACATACCTAGGTTCTTGTGTGCTTATTTGTGTGGGCCCCACAGGGCATATGTGGATGTCAGAGTAGTTTCTCTCCCTCCACCATGTGGGTTCTGGGGATCAGCTCAGGTCATCAGACTTGGTAGGGATCGACTGGCTGCTGAGCCATCTTGCCAGCTTCAGCTAAGACTCTTCCCTTCCCATGGCAGGAAGCAGTGACTTCAGAACTGTCTGTGAAGGGAGGAGGAAAAGTGCGCTCCTCTGGGGAGTCCTCACAGACTATCCCTGGCTCCTGTCCGGTCAGGTGCAAGACTCTTCAGGGCGAGAGGATAGAGAATTAGTGGCGTCCACATCCGTCCCTGGCCTCTGCCACAACCCTTCTCTGCATCCTCTCTGCTGCACTCAAGATCACGCAGGGTCTCCACCTAGGACTTTGAAACAGAGTGTTTATTACAAAGGATTCTCTCTTGTCCTTATGACACGAGGCTTTATATAACAGAACGTGACATTTATGAGAACAATACCGGCGATTAAACCCAGATTAGAACCATTGGCTCCCAGCCTAGTATGCAAACCTGGCAGGGATCCTGTGTCTTCCTGGTGAATTCTGTGTCTAAGACACAGTGGAGGGTGGAGCAGATGCCATCTCTGCCTTCCTGCTCCCCCCCCTTGCATCAGCTGTGGCCTGGGGTATGGGCTCTTGTTCTCTCTCTCTCTCTCTCTCTCTCTCTCTCTCTCTCTCTCTCTCTCTCTCTTCCTCTCCCATCCACCCTGGCTTCCCTCTGAAGTCTCACACACACACACACACACACACACACACACACACACACACACACCTAAGGAGTCCCCTAGGCTCCTCCTGCAGTCCCTCAAGCCACTTCTCGCTGCTAGCATTGGGCCTTTCCCCTCTCTGGATATGTGATTTTTTTTTCTTGAAAAGGATGGGCAGAGCTGGGAGACCTACTCTGATTTCCGGAACCTAAGACTGGGCCATGTGGGCATGAGGGAGGCATGAAGACAAACACTCACAAGAACCCGAGCACATCTCAGCCTCCCGTAGCACTTAGAGCTGCCAGCAGCCCGAGGGACCACTCTGGTGTGGGACAAGAATTAGAAGCTGGTGTGAATCCTTTTTCCTGGTCCTCCCTCCTTCAACAGCAGGGGGAGAGTGGTGGCAGCACCTTCTGTCCCATGTCCTCCTTATGAGATGATTTCATGAAGGGTCTATCTCAGGCTGTGTGTGAGGAGTCAGTCCGGAGGAAAAAGTGGCCCTCACAACCTCTGGGGTGCTGTGAAGACAACGGCAGGGACCTCAGCTCTACTTGAACACTTGTGCACAAAGCGGGAGGACATCACTCTGGGCATGGTGGACTCAGACCCTTGCATGGCTCAGAGTCCCAGGGAAGCAGATAAAAGGTGACCAAGGAGCCATTGTCACCTGACAGGGAGCAGATGCTTGGGGGGAGAGAGGTACCACAGGAACCCAGCAGGGACCCATGCCTGGACCTCTACTGACCAAGGCTCCCGGTGACATCAGAGAGAGCAGGGGATGCAGGTGGAAGCCCCCCAGGGGAGGGCGTTCACAGATGAGAAAGGAAGTGGCTGTGAGTGTGCGTGCCAACAATCATCCACCCCGTGGCCTGACACCCTAAAGTTGTTGTCAGTGTGAGATTGCGGAGGACAGAGCCCCCCAGTGGGAGCACCCTGGAGTAAGGTCAGCGGGGAAGCTGTAACAGGTAGCTGTGTGGGAGAGCAGGCCAAACACACCTGCTGTCCATCGGGGCAGGCTTCAGACTCCTAATCTACCTCCCACTCCCAGGTACTTTTACACCCGAAGAATCGAGGTCACCATGTCCTCTGTCAAGTGCTTGCACAAGCTAGCCTCAGCTTATGAGGCCACACAGCTTCGAGACTACTGCGGACGGCTCTTCGCCACCCTCCTCCCCCAGGACCCCAGTTTCCACACGCCCCTGGACCTCTATGCCTATGCACAGGCCACCCGGGACTCTGTGCTGGAAGAACTGTGCGTACAGTTCCTGGCCTGGAACTTTGAGCCTCTGACGCAGGCTGAGGCCTGGCTGACCGTTCCCACCACCTTGCTCCAGGCTCTCCTCTCCAACAGTGAGCTGGCCGTGTCTAGCGAGCTGGACTTGCTGAAGGCAGTGGATCAATGGAGCAGAGAGAGTGGCATCTCCCACGCGGACGTAGAGCGCCTGGTGGAGAAGGTCCGATTCCCTATGATGCTGCCCCAGGAGCTGTTTGAGCTGCAGGTCAACCTGTCCTTGTACCAGGATCACCAGGCGCTGTTCCAAAGGAAGATCATGCAGGCCCTGGAGTTCCACACCGTGCCTTTCTCAGTGCTGATCAGGTACAGAGGCTACAACCTCACTGAGGACATCTACAAGCCCCGGCTTTATACCTCCTCAACATGGAGTGCCTTCGTGACAGCCCGGTCCTCAAGGTCACGGGACGTCCAAATGTATAACTACGGTCAATACTACTCATACGGTTATGGCTCAAGAGGCCAGTACAACTCCTACCAGTCCTTCCAGACCCCACAGCACCCCAGCTTTCTCTTCAGGGACAGGCTGGTCTCCTGGTCAGCCTACTACCTCCCCACTGTCCAGAGCTGCTGGAACTATGGCTTCTCTTGCACCCCTGACGAGCTCCCTGTGATGGGCCTCACCAAGTCCGCCTACTCCGATTCTAGCATTGGCTATGAAAACAAGGCGCTGATGCTGTGTGGAGGGTACAGTGTGGTGGATGTCACCAACTTTGAAGGCTCCAAGGCCCCTATCCCCAGTGCCCTGGACACCAATAGTTCCAAGATCTCCTCCCTCTTTCCCTGCACCTCAGGGGCCTTCAGCAGCTTCCGTGTGGTCATTCGCCCCTTCTACCTGACTAATGCCACTGACTTGGAGTAGGTGGTCCATCTCCATGATGTGTCCCCTCCTTAACCTCCTTCTTCTTTTTAGCCCCTTCCAGCAGCCCGCCACCAGATCTTCCCCAGTTTCCACTCTATGAGCTTTAAATTTTTACTAGATTTCAGGCAGCACTCGCTCCAGAGCTGAGCCCCCGAAGCTCCCGTTGCAGGTACAAACATGTTCTGTGAGGTCCTGTGGGATTTCTGATGCCCACTGCAGCAGCTCAGTCCATCACTGTCACTAATCAGAAATCATTAAAGTCACATGTGCATCTCATGATGCTGGTTCATTCGTGCAGTAGGTGTTGCTGGCTTCTTCCGGCATTTGAAGGGCAGGGGTGCTGGCTTCTGGGGGGATGGGGAATGAGAGTGTGAGCCAGTCGGGGAGGTTGACAACAAAGAACAAACAGCCAAGCCCTGGCCCCAGATCGCCACAGAGGAACAGGGTGGATGCAGCCATGGGTATCAAGCTGGTGAGCCGTGCTGACCTGACTGAGAACAGGGGGGGGGCATCTGTGAGAAGAGACTGCCAGGCTGGGACGCAGCTAAAGAACAATAGTGGGAGACAGAGGAGGGCACGGGCAGGGAGAAGGAAGAGGCGTGGTGACCAACAGTGCCTCCAGAAGCCCTTGAACCCGTGCCAGGGCAGAGGGACAAAGACCGTAAGGATGGACAAGTGGGAGACGCTTCAAGCATCAGCATGTGCCTAATCACTGAACAGAAGACGGCCTGAATCAGGGGCCAGGCAGGAGGGGGATACTGCGTGATGGGGCCCTGGATCATCCTTAGATGCTGTAGGGGCGGGCATCCTGGGAGAGTGTCGCCTTTGGGTCCTGGACTGTGATGTCTCCCCTAACTCCTTTATAACCAACAAGAATGTGTGTGTGCATGCGTGTGTGCACGTGCACATGTGTATCCCACTTGTGAAAGCAGAGGTTACCCAACTTTACACAATCTAGAAACATAAGGAAAGAGAGTCTCAATGATGGATTGCCTGCATTGGGTTGACTTGTGTGCATGTCTGTGAATTAATGATTGTGGGAAGACCCAGCCCACTGTGGGCAGCACCATTCCCTAGGTAAAGGGGTCCTTACCAGTATATGGGAATGAAGAAACTGAGCAAGTCAGCAAGTGAGCATGCATGCATTCATTTCTGAGGTGACTAGCTGCGCGTTCCTGCTGAATGTCCTCATGATGAAGAACTGTGGACTAAAATGAGCCCTTTCTCCTCTGAGCTGTCCATTTGTCAGAGCAACAGAAACGGAACTGTGCAGACCTCGCCGAGCACCCTGGCAGCATTGTCTGACTTATGTTCCCCTCCAGTGAGTCCCATCACTCGGGTCCTCACCGGCACTTTCTGCTGTCCACACTTGTTAACTTCAGCCGTTCTGGCGCGTGTGTCCACATCCACATCCCTTCGCCACCGTGACTGAACGCCTTGTGCAAGTCAGCTTAGGGGAGGGAAGGCTGATCTCGCTCATGCACTCAGAGGCTTCAGTCCGCCTTCACGTGATCCCTTAGCCTCCTCGTGGTCCATGGGTTGACACCCTTGAGATGCGGTCTGCTCATAACCCAACAGTTAGAGAGCAAGCCTTCAACACAGGGGCTTCAGGGGCCAGTCTTAAATGCAAGCTATTAACAGTAACTTGAAGTGAACCTCCCCCAACTGCCTTCCCCATCCCCCTCTACCTATATACCCACCTTACTCAACCCGTGGGAATACCCCATCTGTTTTATACAACGAAATATTTCTGGTTCTAGAATTCCAAACTGAAGCCAATTCAAACGCTTAAAGCAAATTGTTGGAATGTGTTCCTTTGACCCCGGAAGCTGAGCCCTTTGGATTCCAGATGGTCACGTTAGAGTTGAACCTGCTGACTCACTGCTGCAGACGGGTGCATGGCCTGGGGTGCCGCAGACAGTCCTCTCAGCACGCAGGCTCTGGGCGAGCTCGCACTGCAGGAAGAGCCTCTCACAGGAAAGGTTGAATCCATTACGCAACTGCAGAATGGCGTGTTATTCAGCCACCCAGAAAGGTCTTGTCATCCTGTGTTCAAGCTAGGCATGCTGGGGCTTGCCTGGCATCTCAGCACTCCGATGGCTGAGGCAGGAGGATCACACATTTTAGGCCTACCCAGGACATTGAGTGACATTGCCAGACCAGTGATTTTCAGACTTTGTTTGAACAAATAAGTCAGGAAACAAACAGATGATTGAATGAGTGAACGTGTCCATGGCAGTTCTGGCTGGTTTTATGTCAGCTTGACACAGGCTAGAGTCATTGAAGAGGAGGGAATCTCAAGACAATACCTCCTAAAGATCAGGCTGTAGGCAAGCCAGTAGAGTATTTTCTTAGTGATTGATTGATGTGGGCGGGCCCAGCCCATTGTGGGTGGGGCCACACCTGGCCAGAGAATTCTATGTAGTAAGCTTTCTCGCCTGATTTTCCATGGATCACCAAATCCCCAGTAATGACATGAAGACTTATTATTAATTCTGAAAGACATTTAGCTTAGGCTTGTTCCCAACTAAATCTTATAACTCAAATTAACCTGTTTCTATTCATCTACGTCCTACCCTCTGTAGGCCCATATTTCTACACGGTGTGACAACCAGGCTCTCAGGCCATAGTTAGTGCCTGAAGCAGTCACATACCTTCCAGACAGGCTGTCACTACCCTAACAAAGGTCAGAATAGTGTTTTGCTCCTTTCTTTGTAATTTGGAGAATGCCTGAATAGAGGTGCTAATTCCAGCCTACGTGACTGACCTACGTGACTGAGCTAGCATACTGACCAGGAAGACGTGACAGAGGAAACACAGGCAGGTGTGGACGTGACTAAAAGCCATTCACCTGGTTACCTAGGAAACAGAATGATAATGAATTTACCCCTCAGTTTATGTTTTGGTCAAAAAGCTGTTTGGAGAATAAATGAGAGGAATTTTTTTCAGGATGTGAACTCGGGATTTCGTGAGGGATCACTGAGAATCTCCCTCCTGATAAAGCCATGTGAGTTGTGTCTTTATTCCCGTTTCTTCCACGCCGGTCCAGAGACATAATTTATGTTGGCCCAGAGAAATAATTTAGGGTTCAGGCTGCCACCAGCCCACGACAACCATGTGACTTTTTACCTTTCTTCCATTCTGTATGTCCGATTCTCTCTGTGTCTTGCTGGTATCTCCCTTGTGCACCTAGATTCCTCTTTCCCCCTCCCCCTAAAGTCCTGCCTAGCCTTTCCTGCCTAGCTACTGGCTAGTCAGCTCTCTATTAAACCAATTACAGCAACACACCATCACACAGTGTAAACAAACATTCCCCCAACAATTCCAAGTTCTATAAGAACACAACTCAAGCAAGCCAGTTAGCAGGAGGGGAAACATTCCCCCAACAATTCCAAGTTCTATAAGAACACAACTCAAGCAAGCCAGTTAGCAGCTCCCCTCCATGGCTTCGGTAGCAGCTCCTGCCTCCGGGTTCCTGCCCTGTTTGAGCTTCTGCCCTGACTGTACTCAGCAATGAACTACTATGTGGAAGCGTGAACCAATCAATCCTTTCTTTAGCACGTCGCTTTGGTCGTGCTGTTTCCTCACAGCAACAGAAACTCTAAGTAGGACAATGACATAGTATAAAGACAAATAAGAGTTAAAAGAGAACAAACAAGACTTGAAAGATGGCTCAGTGGGTAAAAGGGTTTGCAGCCCAGCCTGATGTCCTGAGTTCAATCCCCTCCGCCGGCCCCAGATGATGAAAGGCAAGAAAGCGTGTATGCATGCATATGAAAAAATCAAATGCAGTTTCTTCTTTTTGATTTTGGTTTGGTTTTGTGAAGCAAGATTTCTCTATAGCACTGGCTGTCCTGGAACTCACTCTGTAGACCAGGCTGGACTTGAACTCAGAGCTCCACCTGCCTCTGCCTCCTGAGGATTAAAGGTTTTGGGCACTACTAACTGGCTCAAATGTAATTTATAAAATAACATTTTCCTGTAATTATTTGGGAATTTCATATATTTGATCACATTCATTCCCTGCCCATCCCCTCCCAGATCCACTCCTATCTCTTTCTCCACACACAATTTTATTCTCTCTCTCTCCCTACCCCCATTGCGTCCATTTTGTGTTTCCCCAATACTCTCAAGTGTCGAGCCTGTCCTGGACTGTGGTAGACCTATTGTTAAAGAAAATGGGCTCCCTGTCCCAGCAGTTATGAGATGCCGATGGTTCCTCAGCTCCGAGTGCGACCTCGTACCCACCTCCTCTTCGTGCCGGGATTGTGTCTCAGGCCTGCATGTCACCACAACTGCTGTGACTTCATCTTTGTTTGCAAGCGCCCTGCTGTGTTCCCTTGGAGTCATCCAGAACCTCACATCCATGACTCTCACACTCTGCTTTCTCTTCCTGGATGGTGTAGATGTCCCATTTAGGACTGAGCATGTGCCTTGCTGGGGAGGTATGGTACTGGGAGCAGGCTTGGAGGTTCCAAAAGCCCATGCCATTCTCAGTTAGCTCTCTGTCTCTCTGTCTCTCTCTCTCTCTCTCTCTCTCTCTCTCTGCCTTTTCTCTGTGTCTCAGACATCACTCCGGGTCCATGCCCGCCTGCCCTGCCCTCTGAAACTGTAAACCCCAAGTAAATTCTTCTGTAAGTAGCCTCGGTGCCATTATTCTCCACATGCGTGTCTGTGTTAAACACCATCTCCTGCAGAAGAAACTTCTCCGGGAGGGTTGAGAGATGCACTAATCTATGGTATAAAACTAAGTATACACTTCTAATCCCAGGACTCAGGAGGCAGAACTCTGTGAGTTCAAGTCCAACCTGGTCTTCTTAGTGAACAGGTTACCTATAGGAACCCTGTCTCAAAAAAATAAATAAATACTATTGCCATTTAGCAGAACAGTAATAGCAGGTTCTCCCCCAGGGCCTGTGATCTATATATGACCTGTGATCTATGATCTAGCTATGATCTATCATCTGTGATCTGTATAGCCACCTGTACAAATGGAATTTTTTTAAAAAAAAAATCCTTAATCAAATCTTAAAAGAAAAAATGGAAACAGGTAGCCTTTGGAGCCCTCCTGTGCAGGTGATCTGCAGGTCTGCGTCCTACTCTGCCTCCTTCCCCGACTGACCTCAGTCCCCTCCCAGGACACCTTTCTTTCTCTGTGCAGCGCAATGCAGGGAGGAGAAGCCCTTTTCTTTGCCACATGGCAGTCTGGGGTGGGCCTGTGACGACTCCCTAGAGAAGAGGCTCTCTTAGGGAACCTCCCTAAGAAAAGCATTCACTTGCACATCTTGCCGTGAAATCTCTCTCCAAAGTCTCCTAGGCCCGGACTGGAGAGAAGGTTCAGAGGTCAAGAGCGCATATTACTCTTGCAGAGGACCCACATGGTGGCTCATAACCCTCTATAACTCCACCTCCAGGGGATTCACTGCCTCTGGTCTCCAGAGGTTTCGGGACACATGTGGTGCGCATACCTACGCATGGAATAAGATGGGTCTGTTCTAAAGCCGCCTGCATCTCCCCGCTCTTCACACCACCACGCCCCCAGCTTTGGCTCACTCCCTACTCTCCTAAACGGAGCTGCCCAGCAATGACCTCCCAGACCTCTGAGTTCCCCTGGTTTGTTGTGTCAGCTGCTGGTCTGGAAGAAAGCCACTGGAGGGCACCAGAGCAGAGCTGAGCGAGTTGACCATAGAGGACGCTCTGTGTCCTTACCTTGCTTGGTATCACTGGGGGCCTGTGTCCATTTGTCTGTGTGCGCATCCTCCACCCTGCTCGGAATAAACCCTACCAGGACTGCCTGGGCAGAGCTGGGGTCTTGAGGGAGGGCTCGATCTGTCTACTGGCAGGGCTGGTACATTTAAGTCTTCCTGCCACCCAGCACAGTCCCTCAAGGCCTTCAGATTGTCCTCATGAAGGAGATGGGAGGAGACTGTTTTGTTTTCCATGAGGCCCTTTGGGCTTTGCCTGAGCCTATGCAAATGAGGGGGTTCAGTAGCCCAGGTAACTTAGGGATGGGACTGTGGTTACTGGTGGAGGGCTGGAACCCCTGTGGCATCCTGGCCTCCAGGGTGAGTCAGTACAGACAGCCAGAGACCACAACTGAGTCAACGGTCCCCACACGATGAACCCAGAGGGTTCAGAGGCCCCAGGCCCGAGGGCACACACTGGTGCTGGGAGGGATGCGTATCCCAAACTGCACAGGGCAGAAACTCTCTGCCCTCTGGAGCCTTCCTGACTGCTCCCCGTGTCCTTGTTCCTGTGGCTGTTTGTCTGTAATCTCCAGTCTCCTTTATAAACATACCACTAGCCATAGAGGCATGTTTCCAAGTTCTGAGACAGCATTCTAGAAAACTCCTGGCTATGAGGAAGGGGTCATGGGGAGCTCCAGCTCCCAGCATTCAGCGGGCCCACCATGTGAGTCTGCCATCCTGGTGGGGAGTCCTGTTGATGTGGGTTCTGTAGTCGGCTCATAGGGTGGCTAACTGGTGTCAGGAGGACCCAGTGAATGAGCTGGGGTGGGTGGGGAGCCCAGGGAGTATGGTGATAGAAAAACAGACTTCATTTAGACTTGGCAGGGACCAGGGACCGGACAGAGGCACACACGTCAGGCATGACAAGAGCCATGTACCTGAAGCAGAGAGAAGGCATGAGTTGGTTTCAGCTGGAGGAACATGGCCCTGGCTCTGCCCAAAGAATGCCTCAGGCTGTGCCTGACAAGAAGAGAGGAGGGAGGTGTCCAAGGTGATTTAGGCAAAACCAGACATACTGAGGTGCCAGCTGAAGGCTGGGAAGGCCAGAGGGCAGCTGTGGAGTCCCAAGATCCTAGAGCATCCCCATGCTGCCCAGACGAGGTAAACAGCAAAGACCGTACCCACTACTCTTACCGTGCAGTGACAGTTGGCAGCTGTCCACTGCCCCAGCCCCTCCTAGATTCCCAGCTGAATTGAGAGTAATGAGAATTCAGGTGTATATTTGCTCCCACAGGTTAGGAATTTTAAATTGATTTAATCAGTTTGGAGTCATTAGGTTGGTTGGGGGGGCTTGATTATAGCATCATTGAAGAGTCCAAGGGACCAAAACAGGGAGACTGAAGAGGCACCAGGAGGAAGAGGAGGAAGATGAAGAGGAAGGAGGAGGAGGAAGATCCTAACAGCTGGCATGGGACGAACAAAATGCCTCTGTTTCCTGGGGTCTAGTGAGGAGGCCTTTCTTTAGCTAGGAGATGGCCTGACTTGGGCTGGGCTCTGAGGTCCTGTCTTGGTTACAGAGTCAAGTCACCTCCACTTCTAGAAACTGGGCCATCGGACAAGACATCTCCTAAGCTCCCACTCTTTAGCCAAAGCCACCTGTCTCTCCAGATGTCAGTTCTGATATAGTGACAGGAAGCCACCTGGCTTCCCGAGTAGTGGTTCTAATGTAGCGACCTTGCTACCTCAGACTGTCAGGTGGCCCAGGTCAGCATATTTGCTCAACAGGTCTGACGGGGGATACCAAATAGAGATTCTGGGCTCCAGGCCAGGCCTTCGAAAGTGCCAGCCTGTTCTGGGATCTGAGGGAACAAAAGCCCAGTTATCCTACCTCCCGGGGCAGAGTCTAGGAAGAGGGGGTGATAAATCATACTCAAATCTATCTCAAGCTCTCCTAGGCCATATGTAGCCTTACAAGCTTCAGTGTTAGCAATGAATGCCCACCACAATGGCTCAGCCAGAAGCAGTGACCTAGAGGTACGTCTGTGCTTGCCCAGCCCTAGGTGGCCCCATTGTCCCCTAGCCCGGCTTCAGCCAGAGTTCCCCTGGGGCCTCTTCGCATTTCTTCCTAGTTCATCTGGTGACCCTGCCTTCTCCCCTGCTGTTGATCCACCAGTCTGTTATGGGGGGGTTGAGCTAACAAAGACTCTCTATTCACCATTCGACCACACCGCAGGGACCCTGCGTCTGTCGACGTGACCTAGTGGTTTTCCTGGGATTTATTTAGTCTGTGTGACTTCATCTCTAACGTGACTGTATGGAGCACGGCTTTCAGCTTACATACAAGAGAAGCTTGAACAGGCTGTGACGTTGGGAACACACGGGTCACCTTGAAGCAACTCGTCCTGATCTGAGCTTCTTGAGAGAGTAGGGCCCATGAGCCAGGCTCTAAGCTAGCAATGTGAGTTTGGATGGAGTGAAGGGCAGGGCTGTCGCGTGGGTTTCCAGAGCCCAGGTTGGGTACTGACTGTGGCTTGGAGCTAAGTCGTTTGGGAACTCAGAAAACTAAGTTGTCTTGAGTCAGCTCCCAGTTCCAAATGCACTGGCTCTGCCCTGGGCTCCTTGGCCTTGGCACTAGGGGGAGCTGAACACCTAGGACTTGCTGGATAGTGGGAGAGGCTGTGGTCCCTGGAGCTCCATAGGAGAGGCCAGAGACCAGAGGCCAGGTCCTGTCTCTTCCAGGGAAGTGGATGGACCACGGATCTATCAGGTCCTGTGTCTTCCAGGGCAGTCGATGGACCACGGATCTATCAGGTCCTGTGTCTTCCAGGGCGGTGGATGGACCACGGATCTATCTAAGTCTAGACATTTATGTTAGTCAGAGCTTTTTCCAAAAGTGTTCTGGGGGTTTACCTACCTCACCCTGCCAGACAGTGGGGACAGCAGGAGAGAGGTCCCAAGCCCATGGCAAAGGAGGAAGAGGAGAAGGAAAAAGAGGAGGTGAGGAAGAATGGGAATGGAGAGGTGAGAGGAGGGAGGGAGGGGGTGTAGCTCCCTACCAGGAGAACAAGCGAGAAAAGCTGCCTTTTAACCTGATGTTGGATGTCACAGTCCCACTTCACTGTCTTCTGTTGGGCAGGGTGGTTACAAAAGCCAGCCTGATTCAATGGGTAGGGCTGCGGATCCCATGGTGGGCAGAGGGCCCAGGTCTCACTGTTAGAAGAGCCCATGGAAGGGGCATAGCCACCACTGCCCAACGAACCAGTGTGCTGCTGTGGTCAGAAAGCAAACCCCAAAACCAAGGCCAGCAGAGGGGACAGGGTCACTGCTGGAGCCAGGGGAAAAGAACAGGAGCTGGATACAGTGGTGTGTCTCTGTAGTCCCAGCTACGTGGAAGACTAAGGCAGGAGCACAGCTTGAACCCAAGAGTTCGAGGCCATCCTGGTGCAAGGCTATTCTGGGCAACACAGACTGCTTCACCTGGGGCCTGGCTGAAGGGAGGCACGGCTGCTGGGGACTGTGATATGGGGTTGGCCAGAGGAGGCCAGATGGACCCAGTGAAACAACCTTGTCATCATCCATTGCCCAACACACAGAGCTATCCTCACTCATTCGTCAAAGTTAACCTTCAAAAATCCACCCCACCCCTCCTTGGAGGACTGGCACAGAGTGCTCCCCACCCCCACCCCTCGGTGGAGCACAGAGCACTCCTCACCCCTATCCCTCCATGGAGCACTGACGCAGAGTGCTCCTCACCCTCCACCCCTCCGTGGAGCCCAGAGCACTCCTCACCCCTATCCCTCCGTGGAGCACTTATGCAGAGTCTCCTCACCCCACCCCTCCGTGGAGCACTGACACAGAGTGCTCCCCACCCCCACCCCTCGGTGGAGCCCAGAACACTCCTCACCCCATCCCTCCGTGGAGCACTGACACAGAGTGCTCTTCACCCCCCACCCCTCGGTGGAGCACAGAGCACTCCTCACCCCTATCTCTCCGTGGAGCACTGACACAGAGTGCTCTTCACCCCCCACCCCTCCGTGGAGCACAGAGCACTCCTCACCCCTATCCCTCCGTGGAGCACTGGCACATAGCACTTTGCTGGGCAGGATTGAAGAAAACCTCAGAAAACACCAGCGTGTTCGAGAAATGCGCCAGTTGGCTCTTGAGACAGAAGGCTACCCTGGTCACAGCACGTGCAGCCTGGGGTTCTGAGCACGAGCGCAGAAGCAGCTCTCAGACTCGTGCACCACGTTGCCCAGATTTCGTCTGCACTCTGGTTCCTCAGAATGGGTGACAGGGGTTCTCAAATCTGGTCTGGAAATTGCTCCAGATGTGAGCGGGCAAGCGGTTTACACAGATGGGTGCTCCAGATGTGAGCGGGTGAGTGGTTTAGACAGATGTGTAGTCAGCTTTTCCCTAGGCCATCTCCCCAGTCTAGACAAACACAGAGCCGGAGACTGTTTGTAAGAAATAGAGTTTAACCCTGCCTGGCAATGGCTTTTTTCTACTTGAACAAAAATTGCTATTAGGCTGAGCATGGTGGCTCAAGCCTATAATCCTAGCACTCAGGAGGGAGAGGCAGAGGCAGGAAGAGCTCTACGAGTTTGAAGCCAGCCTGGTTTACATAGTGAGTTCCAGGACAACCAGGATGACATAGTGACCCTGTCTCCAAGAAAACAAAACAAAACAAAAAACAAAAACAGACAACAAACTTTTGTAAAATTGACTGGACAGGTTTCTGGCCAATCAGGCTGTGTGTTTGGAAGGGTCTACTGTAACACACAAGGCCAAATGAGTGTGCAAAATGAGTCCACAGTGCAAGCAGGAAGGCAGTCCTCTCTAAGCAGGGACAGTGTTTGGGAGGGACCTAAGGGAGATGATGCCTAGACCTGCAATGTCTTCTCATTCTCAGGGGCTGTCCCTGACACAATCACTGTCAAGACACACAATGCTCTTTGCCTAGAACCCTGTGTGCATATGTGTGCATGCATGAGTGTGCATAGTTAGGTGTGCTTGCAAATCCACATGTCTGTAGGTGCACATATGTTCACATGGTACGCAGAAGCCTGAAGCCCACATTATTTTTTGAGATATGATCTCTCACTGGCCTGGAACTTAACCAAGTTGGTTAGGCTGGCCGACCAGGGAGCCCCAGGGACCCACGTGTGTCCACTCACCCCGTGCAGGACATACCACCACATCAGCTTTATTCGTACGGGCTCTAGGGACCATGCTTGTACAGCTGGTACAGGAGTAATCACTGCCCCGCTTTCCTAGCCTGGGACTTGGGCTCTCCTCCGTGTGGAAGCTGGGCAGCCCTTGGTCTCTGGGAAGGAGTGGGGTCCTGGAGGCTCACTTTGGGGGTCAGACACTTCACCAAAAATCTGAAGCTAGCATTAAGGAATAACAGGAGGTTTGTGGGGGTGGGGGTCATCTTCCAGGAGGCAGAGTGGCTCGTAGATACTACATCTGTCAAGACAGGTGGGCAGCTTGAGGCTCCTGGCCCTGGAAAGACCAGCTGTCCGATGGCACAGCTGTCCAGTCTCACACAGTGAGAACAGCTCTGCCCTGGGCCCCTTCCAGAACTCGCGCTGGTGTTTGCTTGCCACTGGAGGACATGGCCTCTGCTGGGGACTTGCAACAAACACTTGGTAGCAGTCAGGTGCCAGGCAGTGAAGAGTCATTTCCTGAAGCTGGTGCAGATGGCAGCTAGCCGCTGGCTGGATGCTGTCCTCTGCACAACTGCAGGGCTAAGATGGGGATGGACAGAGGTTGTGGGCTGCATTATCAGGAGGAGAGGAGGCCCTGCCTTGGCCTTGAGGGCTGCTTGTCTCCCTTCATGGTTCTCCATTGCATCAGTGCCTGAGGAAGGAGGAAGAGCTAGCCTGCTAGCCCACAGCCCGCAGGAATCCTGAGGAGCCCCATGAGGGATTCCTGGCACTCCAGTGGAGCAGGAGAGCACCTGGCAGGAGCTGCTGAAGCTGGGATGTTGCAGCTTCCCCCAAGTGAGCATCGTTCACCTTGCAGGGACACCAAAGGTGCTCACGAATGACATTTAGGGACAATGACATCCTCTGAGAGACACTGACAAAGTGACTCCATGTCTTCAGAACCTGGCAGAGCCCATAGAACAGCCTGGAGAGGCTGAGGGACTCTAACATGTTCATATGGGAACTGTTGTGCACAATATATTACCCTATAGAGAGAGGCAAACAGTATGAGGGACCCACTGTGCAGGGGACAGTCGGGAACTGGGTACTGCCAGCTTAATTTTCTGCAAACCTAAAACTGCTTTTAAAAATTAGTCTGCTTGTCATAAAATGAATAATTTAAAATGCACTTTGATCTCGCCTTTGGGAGGCTGAGGCAGGAGGGTCAAGATTCCAAGACCATCATGGGCTACATAGTGAGAAGCCAGCCTGGGGTAGGTGAGACCTTGTCTCAAAACACCAAGATAAATTCTCTGCTAGTGAAGTGGGAGAGTTGGTTCAATGGTTAAGAACATTTGCTGCTCTTGCAGAGGACCTGGGTTCACTTTGCAGCACCCACACGGTGGCTCACAACCATCTGTATCTGGTTCCGGGTGGCCCAATGTCCTCTTTCTATCTCTGTGAACACCAGGCACACACGTGGCACATATACATACATGCCTGCAGAAAAAGACAAAAAAAAAAAACCAACCCTACATATACATAAAGTAAAATTTCTCATATGGGTGTGGTGGTGACAGCACACATTATTAATCCAAGCCTTCGGGAAGTCGAGGCGGGTGGAGGATGCGGAGTTTTAAGCCTTTGGGGAGGAGAGACGGAGGATGTGGAGTTCCAAGCCTTCAGGAAGGAGAGGCGGAGGATGCGGAGTTCCAAGCCAGGCTGTTCCACCTGGGAGGCAAACGAACAGAAAGATGACGTAATAAGCACCGACTGAAGCCATCGCCTTCAGAACTCTGCCTCTTCCTTCCTCTTCTTATCTCTTTTTGGGATCCACAGTGGTTGCTTGCCCTAGCCTTCACCTCCTGCCCCAGTGGCTCCCAAATCAGCTCTCTCTGTCTTTTGACCACTGCCATTCCTCCCCCGCCCTGCAGATACCTCAACTTTCCATTTGTAGTCTTCCAGCAAAGCCCTGCCTGAGTGTGAGGAGCTCGGTTCTGTGTTCTGTAAGACAGGATGTTATGTAGCCCAGGCTGGCTAGGTAGCCGAGAATGACCGTGAAGGTCCTCCTGCCTATACCTTCCAAGTGCTAGAACCATAAGCAGGAGACACCACATGGCCCCAGACACGGTTCTTTTTTTCCTTCTTTTTAATTGTTTTTATTGAGCTATACATTTTTCTCTGCTCCCTCTCTTTCTCCCCCTCCCCTTTCACCCTCTCCCGTGACCCCCGCACTCCCAATTTACTCAGGAGATCTTGTTTTTTTCACCTTCCTATACGAATACTACTGCTATGAACATAGTTGAGCCGTTCAGACACTGTTCTTCCCTCCTCCCGTGACTCCTCCCTCCCCAGTAATCCAGAGAATGGCCCCAAGCCCACTGCCCATGCTTCTGCGGGCAGGACTAGTGTAAGCCATAGTAAAGGCTCCTGTGTTTTCTTGTCCTGGGAACTTGGTTGTGATGGTGTCGATCGGGAAGGTTATTGTCATATTGCACTACTCTCTGATTCTCTAGGACACGGAGTTCAGGGTCTGAGGAACCAGCTTAGGGATGGGAAAGACAAGAGCTGGATACAAATGTCCAGGTGCCCAGGAGAGGGCAGAGCTGAGGACATGGGACCCTCTGTGACGCTACAGGCAGTTTCTGAAAGGCATTGCGTTGAAACTTTGTCTTGTCCCACATTCTGTACTTAGTCCTCTTCCACCCCACCTCAACCCCTGACGAGCGCTTCAACCCCTGACAAGCGCTGGAGATGCTCCTGGAATTCTCTGGCAGGACAGAGCTGGGGAAAGTGGGTATCTACCCTTGGGCACCAGCTCTCATGTCCCCTGCCACAACCTCACCTCCCCATCAGCTTCTAAGAAGAGGCCTGTAGGAGCCAGTACCAAGTCATCTAGGGTTCCTGGATTGGGGGTCGTTAAGGCTAAGGAAATGTCAGATGAAAGGAATTGAGACAGAAAACACAGGATGGAATCGGGAGGTCTGTTTGGTCATGCCGAAACAGCCAAACAGCCCGGAGTTTACTTCAGAATTTGCTTATATGCAAAGGCAGGACAAAGCACAGGACAAAGCACAGTCAGTATCTAACCACAGGACATTCCTGTCCTGAGTGAGCAGCCTCCTCTCCAACTCACGCGTGCTGCTCGGGAGCAGCCTCACTTTCTATCTTGATGTTCCTGAGGTTTGGCGTCAGCAGTATTCTTTCTACGAGATAAGGTGTTCTTTTTCATGGGCACAATGCTCTTTCCCATGGGCTAACTCAGAAGAAGTCTCTCACAGCCCTCGAGGTTATTGGAAGAAGCAGGGCAGGCAAGCTTGACCTCAAATGACTTTTAAGTCAGAATGGACTCCAGATGGAAACTGAGTCACACATGGGCTCCCACAGAGGGCTCTGCCCATCAGTCTCCCTATCCATGCCCATCAGCCTCTCCGTTCATCAGGCCCCTCCACCATGCCCATCCACTACACCCATCAGCCTGCCCTTGCATGGATGCTCTCCTCCTTTCTGCTTTAGGCGAGCTGTCTGCCATTCTTCCAGGGACAGCTTCCTGTCTCTGACTTTCTAACAACTCAACTTTCAAAGCCCCAGTCCACATTCCTTTCTTTCCTCATTATTATTATTATTTATTAATTATTGTTATTATTATTGGTTTTTTGAGACAGAGTTTCTCTGTAGCTTTGGAGTCTGTCCTGTAACTCACTCTGTAGACCAGGCTGGCCTCACAGAGATCCTCCTGCCTCTGCCTCCCAAGTACTGGGATTAAAAGTATGGGGCTGGAGAGATGGCTCAGAGGTTAAGAGCACTGGCTGCTCCTCCAGAGGTTCTGAATTCAATTCCTAGCAACCACATGGTGGCTCACGGCCATCTATAGAGACCTGGTGCCTTCTTCTGGTCTGCACATGTACATGCAGGGTAGAACTCGGTATACATAATAAATAAATCTTTAAAGAAAAAAAAGTGTGCGTTACCACCACCCAACTTCTTTCCTCCTTATTTTCCTTTGAACTTGCTGTGTAGCTAAGGATGACCTTGGATTTCTGATCTTTTTGCCTCTACCCCCCAAGTGCCGGGATTACAAACTTGCAGCACCGTGCCCTGTTTATGCAGTGCTGGGTATGGGATCCAGGACCATTTACACTGGGCAAACACTCTGCCAAAAAGGTGGCATGCCCAGCCCTTTTCTTTTTTAATAGTGACACTGAGATACGGTTCACATACGCATAGTTCACCCATTTAAAGTATATGATTCTATGGGGAGTTTTTTTGTGTGGTACTGGGAAGATTAAATGTGTGTGTGTCTTTTGTCTGCCTGTATGTATGTGCACCACATGTATGCAGTGCCGACAAAGGCCAGAAGACACTGGATTCCTTGTCTTTTTTTTTTCCTGATGGTTTCGTGCACCATATTGGTGTCAGTAGCAGAACCCAAGTCCTCAGAGAAAACACCAGTGCCTAACCGCTGAGCCACCGCTCCAGCCCCTGGTTCTCACACACTGCCCATCAATATGAGGATACCTTTATCACCTATAAAGGACCTGTCTGTTCTTTAGCTCTCAACCCTGTGTCCCCATCCCTCCCAACCCCAGCTCTCAGTAACCACTGTGAGGTTTCCTGTGTGAATTCTTTCGGTCAGCATCATGTTCTTTCTTCTCTGTGTGTGGTGTTAGGGATGGAACCCAGAGTCTTGCATATGCACAAGCTATGCCCCTAGTCCTTGCTTATTTTGAGATAGGGTCTTGATAAGTAAGGAAAACTGGCCTCAAAGTCATAATCCTCCTGCCTCAGCCTCTGGAGTACTGGAAATATGAGGTGAGCCGCCATACCTGGTTTGGCGTACTTTTCTGAGGTTCGTTCATGGAGCATATACATCAGTACTCATCCTCTCATGGCCGAAAAATCGTCCACTGGATAGATAAACCCATCCATTCTAAGTTGGAAGGACAGTTTTAAAAGATTCGTTTATTTTTCTACGTGTAGGTGTTTGCCAGCGTGCTTGTCTGTATCCCATGTACAACACCAGAAGAGGGTGCATGTCTCACACACAGAGCTCTTGTGTTTGTCCTCTGCCAAGCAGGCCAAGGGTTACAGTTGTATCCTGGAGTCTCTGGGCCCTTGGGAAAAGCCAAGCCTCCCTTCCCCTGCCACAGGGTGTTGTTTTCCCTCTCAGCTCACAGAGAACCTGAAAGTGGTATTTTCTCTGGCAGCCACTCTGAGAGCAACAGCCCAGGCTGTTACAAGCCTTCTAGGTGACACTCTAGCCTGGGGCGGCTGCTGGCTAGACTTGGATTCCCCTCTCCACCAGGGCGGGGAGATCAGAAGCCTTGGGGAGTGGGGCTGTGTAACACCTTCAGGGAACAGACCTCTCTCAAGCTTCAGGCACAGGGCTATCAGGTTAGAAAATATGGCGTGTCCTCTGGGGCCCGACTTTGAGAGCTTCTTCCGTTCTGAGAAAGTCCAAGCAGGCTAGGGTCTCCTCGACAGGCTGTCATGGCTGACTGTCTTCCTTTCTACCCTGGAGCTTCCTGAGGCAGGGGCAGGGGGATGGCTATCTCTCTGGAGTCCTCTTCCACTCCACTCATACAGACGTATCCCCCAGACCCTGGACTCTGTACACCTGGCAGAGATGTGGCCACATCCATGCAGCCAGGTATGTGACAGTCAGCTGGCCCTACCAGATCCTCGGCTGCACTCAGGTGGAAAACAGGCCCTGCAGAGGAAACAACCACAAGGAAGGATTTGAACTACGGGTGTGGCCCTGGGACGGGAGGGAGGACAGGACAGGGGTGCAGGGTCATGGATGTGCAGGAAAGCACTTAGGGAGAATGCAGGTGGGGAGGAGCCTTGCTAGGTAGGCTCTAAGGGGGAGCTCAGATTCACACACATACACATATTTTTTTAATGAAACTATGATATTTGATATTTGCCACAAAAGAACCTCCTTTGGGTGGATCACAAGGATACCATCCTGGCCTCTGTGATTAACTGAGAGAAGGAACCTGAGTGCTTCTTGTGGTCTAGTTGCGTGGTCCCTCAGGTGGGGATAGCGAGCTGGGCTTCACCGCTGCCTGCTGCCAACTGTACCCCACCCCCTGCTGTTGACTCCCAGGTTTTATAGAAACCCCCAGCTCTGAGTAATGAAGGCGCCCGCCTCTCGGAGGGAACATGTGTTTCCAATCTTTCTGCTCCGCAGTGAGTCACCACCGACAGCTGCTGCCGGCTTCTCCACCACCGCTCATCTCAGACCCTGCTGACCGCTGGCTCCACCCCCATCCCCTCCTCACAGCCAGCCTGGCTCCTGGGCCTGATTTTCCACATCCAGTATGCTAGCCCTCCAAGGGTGTCTACCCTGCTATCTGGACCAGCACACTGCTCCTCCAAGTGTGCCTACCCCGCTATCTGAACCAGCACACTGGCCCCCTGGTACCTACCCTACTACCTGGAGGACTTTGACTCAAACCCAGGTCTCTTCTGACCCATTATTTCTCCCAGGCAACAGCCCTATGAGGCTCTTGGCATGGTACCCATCGTACTCAGCATCTCTCCTCTCTCTCTTTCTCTCTCTCCCTCTCTCTGTGTGTGTATGTGTGTGTGTGTGTTCATACACAAGCACATGTAGGCCAGAGTCAACATTGGGATGTCTTCCTCAACCCTCCCCACCTTGTTTTTGGAGGCAGGGTCTCCCACTGAACCTGGAACTGTTGATTCAGGTAGACTGGCTGGCCAGAAACCCTGAGACAGGCATACTTGTGTCAGCTTCCCCAGTGCAGGGATTGCAGGCCCAGCCACCATGTTCTGCTTTCCATGAGATCCAAATTCACCTACCAAACACATTACCCGCTGAGCCATCTTCCAAGCCCATGTTTTTTATTTCCTAAAAAGCAGTGATTTGTGCTGCAAGAGAGGATGAATTCCTTTACCCCATCCACAGCCCCAGCTCCTGAACAGCATTGGCACATGACTTGTGCCCAAGACATACTTTTGAGCAATGAAGACTCTCTGATCTATAGCCTTAAAGGATACTGAGTCAGAGGCACATATTTGTGATCCCTGCCCTCTGGAGACCGGTGGATCTCAGTGAGTTCAAGGCCAGCCTGGTTTGCACGGTGAGTTCCAAGCTAGCCAGGAACCCCCGACTCAATAAAACAAAACAGAAGAAATATGCAGTCTGTAGGGAAGACAGATTTGAAACAGTTCACCAATGAGATAGGTCACAAGCGGCCTGAAGTAGGGTCAACATGGTGGGCCACAGAACACCTCATCAAGGCCACTCTCTGTCACCATGCAGTCCCGGCTTGGCACCTCTCTGCAAGCGGATCAGTCTATATCACGTTCAGCTAGCCAGGATTCTGGGGGGGAGAGGCGTGAGACCGGTGCAGGGTTCACAGAGAAGGAATATTTAATGGTGCAGGGCACAGGCACCAAGAGTGACTAGGAGGTCCTGTCCCAGATGGTCCCTGCCTCCCCACAGCACTAAATGACCAGGTGCCAAGGGAGAGCTCATGACACTCTCCTACCTCTGCAGGGAACCAACTGGAATCACATGGTAAGATTCCATGACTTACTAGTGAGCATCCTCAGTGACATTAGCTCTGTAGCCAGCAGAGAAGGGAATCGAGGAGACAGGTGACTAGCAACCGCTGGGAACACTAGCTTTGTTCCCAGGCCATAGTATGCCAGAACAAAACCATATGGCAGGGTCATTCAGGACAGTCACTGGGCCCATTTCTCTCCAGGAAGTTCCAGGCACCAATGGACAACCACTGTCCTGAACTTGGTCCCTTGTGCCTTTGATGCTGAACAACCCTTCATAGCTCAGGAAGAGCTGAGCAGGCCAAGGCAAAACCAAGGAGCCAGGAGCCAGACTTCAGACAGCAGAGAAATAGCATAAGGGTGCCATGCCTCCTTTTCCAAGAAGCCCCGCTCCCTCTTCCCTTCTCCATCTCTTTACTAGGAGCCTGCTCCTCCAGAGGGAACAGGACAGAATTTGAATCTAGAGGTGATAGCCCTGTGCACTCCTGGCTGAGGAGTGATGTCATGGAGAAGCTAAAGTATCTCTAGAGAAGCAAGAAGAGAGGAGGGAGGGAGGGAAGGCCAGTCAGGAGCTGGAGAGGAAAAAGAGGACCCGGGAGAAGGGAGGGGTGGGTTCTCTCCACAGACCTAATCACCGCCTGGCCCCTGAGATTTACTGCAGCACTCAGCATTGGCCCGCAGCCTGCCATGGAGCCCAGCCTCCCTTCTGTTTGGATTAGGCAATGACATCATGGCCAAAGGCTGTCACTCCCCAACACCAAAGGAAGCAGGGGATGGTGGCGGGGAAACCTGAGCCTCTGAGCCTCCCATCCCTGACCAGCAGGCCAGGGAACCTGAAGCCACCATTCCCAAGCAACCCCTGCTGAGCTGGGCAGTAAGTTCTGGGTCTCTGACTCCCCTCCCTGCTAGCTGAGGCTGCTTCCTGGGGAAAGGCAGCCGAGAGGGGCACAGGGTTTTCATCACAAACCGCTCATGAGTAAAAGCACATGACCACATGCGCAGGGCCAAGCGGAAATAGCCTGGGCCTGAGGGAATGAGAGCAGTGCGTCCCGGGGGTGTCCACTCCTGCCTCATCTACATTCCTGAGTGCTGCTCTGAAGTGGTCTAGAGGGTCCCCCAGAGCCCAGGCAGAGGGGAGCCAGAAGAGAGGGGAGGGAAGCCAGACACTCTTAAGAATCCAAAGCTACAGGAGCCTGCTCTCCTTTCTGGACAGAGGGCAGGGATCCCTGGCTTTGCCTTCGTTTTAGGATGGAAGCCCTGAAAACCCTAGAGGAGAGACCTGACCCTGCAAGGTCCCTGTGAAGCCAGCCAGCACAGGCTGGAGCTGCCACACCAGCCTTCCTCTGTCTGGGATGCTGACCCAACCAGCACAGAGCCATGTGGCAATGCTTTGGGGCCAGTCATCAACAGGGCTTCCTGTTCCCTTCCAGGACACCCTCCCTCCCTCTCTCCATTCTGCCCTCCCTTCCTGTCTGGAGTCCTTGTACCCACGTAGGTGGGGGCAGAACTGCTGCTGGGGGCTGGGAAGTTGTGCCTCACATTGGCTGCCGGCACAGGCACCTACATCCCCCCGAATTGGCTAAAGTGGACACGGAATGCTGGGCTCATGGGTTCGTGAGATGCCTGCCTGGGAGAGAGACAGGCAGCCGGTTTGTGGGAGATGCCAAGTTGTCACTTTAAAGATGTATGGGACAGGGTAGGAGGAAAGCTGAAGGGACCTGTGGGCCCAGAGCAAACAACACCCAAAAGTGGGTGTTTTATGAGCTGTGGCCAAGGCCTTTCCCTAAAGAGACGAGCTCTATGGTCCGGGAAGGGGTGTCTTGTCACTGCTGGCTGGCATCTTCACCTGATTTCCAGAGCTGGACAGAAAGCTCCCTCCACCCCCAGCTCCTGATAACCAGAACACTCAGTGTACATTTATCTGTTCAGATTAGAGACGTTCAGGGTCATACAATTGGAACATTAGAGACACTATCTTACCGTGCCCAGCTTTGTAAGTTAATCCCTGTATCTCTTACCTCCCCTCTGTCCCTGACCGGCATGGATATTGTAGAGCAGGACTCCCGCCTGGGGCTCAGGGTCCCTGGATTGTTCCAAAGTGGTTATTTCTTCTGCAAAACAGAAGCCTGCTCCTCAGGATTCTGCTCCTCACTTTACACAGGGCCAAAGTTTGTAGCCGTTTCTTTCTTTCAATCAATCAATCATCAATCAATCAGTCGGTCCATCGGCCAATTTAGTGTGTGTGTGTGTGTGTGTGTGTGTGTGTGTGTGTGCTCCAGCACATGCATGGGACAGTATTTATGTGAAGGCCAAAGGGTCTCAGCTTCTACCCTCTCGAGGCAGAGTCTCTCATTTACTAGGCCACTGTGTACCTGGAGCCTCAACACGCCAATCATTAGGGACCAGTCTCCAAATGGAGAGCGTGAATAAAGAAAGGAGACTTCTGTGGAAATGCCCTTGCGTGCATCCAGCACACAACTGTAGGGTTGAGGCAGGGCTGCAGTCTGTCTGCAGGTCCAGGCGGTGTTAACTCACCATCTTGTAAGCCTTGGAATGTCCTGAGTAAACAGCCCCACCAAAAGGGTGGACCCCACCTGCCTGATGCGGTCAAGACTCTGATGCCCGGTTGGGTGGGGAGGAACATCGTGGAGCTGATGGGAATCCCAGGTCACACTAGTACAGTCTCCTCCCAGAGAACCAGACCCGTGAACCCATGCCCATCTCCCCAGCAGCCTCCCTCTTCCAGCTCACATAAGTCCTGCTCAAGAAGACCCCTCCCCCACAACTGTTTCTACAGCTTCCTGTTGTTGGCTCAGGAACTACTTCCTTGGCATGTGTGGCCAGTTTGGATGCCCAGCGTCTGAGAAGAGCGGCTGGCTCTCCAGGAACCTGACAGAAAGAGGGGTGGGGGACGCTTCCTCTCTGCTCAAGCTGTCACTGAGGAGAGAACACCACGTGCAGGGTGGGTCCCGAGATGGAGAGCTTCCCATCCGGGGCAGGCTCATCCCGAGTACCAGGGTGCCTGTTCCACCCTGAGACGCGCTGACGCTGTTTACCTGGGAGAAATGAGGGAGGTGCCCTTGGCGCTTCCTCCTGGCCTGGACAGTGTTTCCTGGTCCACCCAACACATGTTTGCTGGGTGTGCTCAGATGTGGGAGGGATGGGCAGACGGCTCCACATGGCTCCAGGCCCCAGCTCTAGGCTGGGAGTCTCTTGCAAGTGTGATAGTTCCTAGTGTGTGATCCACGGATTTCCTGCTTGTTGGCCTAACTGGCATTTCCACCTCCCATCTGTCAGGAGACCCTAAGGGTGGGGCTCATTTGGAAAGTGTTTGCCAAGCATTCACCGTGCTCCAGAACTGCATTAACAGGGTATGGCGGCATACACCTGAATCCTAACACTCGGGAAAGGGTCGGAAGTTCAAGGCCACCCTCAGCTATGTAGCAAGTTTGAGGCCAGCCTGGGATCCTAGAGAACTGAGACTCAATTTCTTCTCCCTACCTCCCCAAAAAAGAGAGATTGAGGCTAGGGTTGATGGTGACAGTGAGGAGTGACCAGGCCCACTGTGCTCTTACCTCACATTCTTGCCCATCCCCGAAGAGGAGAGTTGGGGTGGGCTGGGGCAGCAATTCTTCCTCCGTGGTTGCTCTGCGTTGTTGAGCTCCCTAGCCAAGGAACATGAGCACACCAAAGCCCCATGCAAGGGCTAATCCTGCCTCCAGAAGGCTCCTGATCTAGTCTAGGCCTCTTGACTGGGGCTAGGCGGGTTCCCATTGCAGAAGAGAAAGAAGATGGGCAGGGTCTGAAGCTGGGCAGTCGGTACTCTGTGGGTACCAGGCAGAATGAGGGCAAAAGCTGGAGGTAAGTTGGAATCTAGACCTGGTCATCAGGGCATCTGCTCTGTTATGTAGGTCTCAGGTGCCTCCTGGGGCTGTGGCTACCTGGAGTCAGCCACCCCAATTTTATAGCCTTGAATGCGCGTTCATGCA
Source organism: Microtus pennsylvanicus (assembly GCF_037038515.1). Classification (NCBI taxonomy): domain Eukaryota; kingdom Metazoa; phylum Chordata; class Mammalia; order Rodentia; family Cricetidae; genus Microtus; species Microtus pennsylvanicus. The sequence continues at coordinate 3,730,444 of NC_134589.1, forward strand.
ATGCATGTTTTATTTGTTTCTTTGTTGTTTTTAAACTTTTCTTTTTTCTGTTTTGTCTTATTTTACCAGACAGGGTTTCTCTGTGTAACAGCCCTAGCTGTCCTGGAACTCATTCTTGTAGACCAGGCTGGCTTTGAACTCACAGAGATCCGCCTGCCTCTGCCTCCCGAGTGCTGGGATTAAAGGCGTATGCCACCACCACCTGGCTTGTTTTAACTTTTTAAGTTTGATTCATTCTGTTGTGTGTGTATCAGTGTTTTTGCCTGCATATGTTGTGTGTGTGTGTGTGTGTGTGCACATCATGTGCATGCCTGGGGCCTTCAGAGGTCAGAAGAGGCTGATGGGAGGCTCTGGGACTAAAGGCTCGGAGAGTTGTAAGCCTCACCATCTGGGTGCTGGGAACCAAACCCAAGTCCTTTGCAAGAGCAACAAAAAGCTCTTAACCACTAAGCTGTCTCTCCAGCCCCTGGTTTTCAGGTTGTTGTTGCCTTTCCAGAGATGGGGGCCTCGCTGTAACTGAGACTGGCCTCAATTCATGGCACTCCTCCTGACCTCCTGAATTCTGGGGTTACATGTGTGTGCCGCCACGTCCATCTAGGAGGGTGGAGGGTTTTACTTGTTTGTTTGGTGGGGATCGGTATCCTTAAACTCACTGAGTAATGAAGATGACTTGATATTCCGTTCCCCTGTCCCAGCCTATCCTGTTGACATCACAGTTGTGTACCCACACACCATGATGTTAGGGAGGTTTTCTATTATCATCAGTTTGCAGATAAGCCTAGGAAATCGGCAGAGAAGGCACATAATGTAGTTACCATTATCAGCTCGCAGGCTCCTGCCCTGCCTGCCTGTCCTTCCAGAAGAAGCGTGCTGTCTTGTCCTTTTTCTCTCTGTCCCTCTCGGAACCCTCTCACGTCACCCAGAACATGCTCATCCTCTTGCTCCCACCCTCCCTGCACACATCCTCTCTCATCCCTCTGACCGGGCTCCAGACACCACTCTTCTTCCTTAGTCTCTTCGGGTACTTCACTGGCTCCGGTGAGGCCAGCACAGTCCAGCCTCATGGCCTGAGGAACTATCTAGCAGGCCAAAGTAGGACTGGGGAATCTGTTAGCCCACCTCCCCACATCAAGAGGAGAGGTGAAGAATTAGGGGTGTACTCATTTGATAAGTTTGCCTGGCATTCACCAAGCCCCAGTACTGCACTAATGAGGTGTTGTGGGACTTCCATCACCTGTAGGAACAGTGCTCAGATAAACGGAAGAAGGAAGGGGGCCAAGAAGAAAGCTAGACCTGGAGATAGGGAAAGGTTTGCCTTATGGGATCCTGTTTGGAGAAGACAGCTATGGAGGGGAGGATGGACATGGGGTGTTTACTTGCACCAGAAATGAATATATATACTCATACTGTACCCATAGGTTGACTTGTGGCTGAGAAAGCCAGCATCTGGCTGGGGGTGGGGCTCAAGTGGTAGAGCACTTGCCTAGCATGCATGAGGCCCTGGTTCTATGCCTAGCACAGCCAAAAATTTAAAAATACAGATCTGGATATGGTGGTACATTCCTTTAGTTCCAGCATTTGAGGCAGAGACAGGTAGATCTCTGTGGGTTCGAGACCAGCCTGGTCTACATAGTGAATTCTAGGACACCTAGGTCTATAGAGAGAGATCCTGTCTCAAAAAATTAAAACTAAGAATATTTTCAAATATTTATTTATTTATTTTGTGCGTATAGGTGGTTTTATCTGCATGTATATCTGAGCACATGTGCATGTCTGACACCACCAGAGGCTAGAAGAGGACACCAGATTTACAGATTGGGAGCCACCATGTGGGTGCTGAGTCTTGAACCCAGGTCCTCTGCAGGAACAGCGAGCGAGTGGTCTTAACCACTGAGCCATTTCTTTGGCCCCATAAATAGAAGTTAAGAGAAAGTCATCACCTTGCACATGGATGGAGATGACTCACGGGGTGCAGGGAGGGGGAGATGGTGGTGCAGGAGAGTGGGGAGACATCACTGGATAGCCCCCAGTTGTAGCCTAGGTCCTTGTATCCTCCCCTGCCCACCAAGCAATGGCCCTGGTCCTTTCTCATGACACCTTCAATCTGTACATCTGAGGTGTTTCCAGACTTGATCACTGCTTATGCTGTGCCCGAAACTCTAAGAGACGGTGCCTAAGTTACCCAGCCCCTAAATTCTCTTAGAAACTATTTCAGATTTACAAAATCCACAGCGGTTTTTCCTCATTTGCTATAACAACAGAAGATGGAAAGAAAGAGGCTACAGGCAGTACATCAAGTACCCTTCAGTGCTGGTCATCCCTATTGGCCGTGGTTTTTTTTGAGATAGGGTCTCTCATGGAGACCTCAGATTGAAAGGTTAGGCTGGCTGCCAAGAGTCGCAAGAACTCTCCTGCTTCTACCTCCCCGGTGCTGGGCTTGCAATCACATGCCACAAAGACGGGCTTTTACGTGGGCTCTGGGAGTTGAACTCAGGTCCTCACTCTTATACAGCAAGCATTTCACTTGACTGATCCATCTCCCTGGTCCCTCAATCCTACTTTGAAAAAGTCAGCCCCAGGCATCTCTTGATGGATGACACCACTCTATTTTAGGTTAGCAACAGTCAAAAAATGGCTTTGGATTTGTCAAGGTGCTAAAAATAGCCACCCTGTCTGACATCTGTCTGAATTGTCTGTCTCTGAAGCAAAAAACGACTTTTCCATTCTTTTCATGTTTCCCAGCATTCCCTGGCTCAGATCCACACCACATATTATAGCGGGAAATTGTACTTTTTCTTTTTAACTATGTGTGCGGGAGTTCAGGTGCCCTTGGCAGCCGGGGACACAGGATACTGGTGGAAGCTGGAGTTACAGGCAGTTGTGGATCACCCAGGCTGGGTGTAGGGAATTGAACTCCAATCCTTAGCGAATACAGCAAGCACCTCAAGTGCCGAGCCACCTTTCCAGCCTCCTTTATTTCTAGGCCCCGCCCACCCCAGGTTTGAGACGGGGGGGGGGGGGGGGGGAGGGGGGGGGTTCTCCTTATGTAGTCCAGGCCGGCTTGAAATTCAGTACCGACCACGCTGACCTCAGACTCAGGTCAAATCTCCTTTTTCAGCCTCTCAAGCGTTGGCATGAGAGGTGTGTGCCGCTGTGCTTGGCTGCCATTGCTCTTTAATTGTGCCATTTTCCTCCAGTTTTGTCTACCTTGATGATGAACATCTGAAGGCAAAGGTCCCCGTGTTCTCTTTCAGCCTTTAGCTCCTCGGTCTCTCCTAGAACACAGACATGCTTCGGCATAACTCCTTACACGCCGCATCTCCGGGGAAAGGTAACTCCACAACGCTTGCTGGCCCCTAGGCCCACTTCAAGCGTCCATTGCTGTTCTACAGTCTGGCCAGTTATATCCTCTTTTGTCCATCATAACCACACCCCAGACTCCCTTTAACAACTAGCCAAGGACCCTTGAAATCCTAAGGCCTCCAAGTGCTCCACTTTTCTCCATGGAAGGGGGCGAACGGGAGTGACACTGGCCCCAGAGACACTTTACCCTTGTAGAAAGAAAAGTCAAGAACTTGGAGCCAGGCTGGAGGAAAAGGTTGGGTCGGAGGTCATGAGGAGTGGGGGGCCACCTGGTGGTCTTGAGGGACAAGGCCTGAATTCTACCCAGAGTCAGGGCCCATCAGGCGAAACACACGGCACAGCCGTCCTTTTGGGTAACCGGGGCTACGTGGGTGCGGCCTCAGCGGGCAGTCAGGTACGCAGCGCGCGTGGCCTTGTGGTGCAGCGTGCCAGGTGGTGCGGGAAGCCCACAGCCGTGCCAGGCTGGGCACAACAAAAGCCGGGGTTCTGGGGAGGGCTGGGCGGCGCGGGAGGAGGGCTGTTGGGAGCGCCCGGCCTGCACTGGCCGCCAGCCACCGAGAGGAGGAGCAGAGGATCCTCGGAGCGCAATAAAACGGCGGCTCGGCCGGAGCCCGCAGCAAACACAGCCATAGAAGGCAGCGGAGGAGCCGAGCCGGGCTGCGCTCGCTCGCCGCCACCCAGCCTCTTTCTTCTCCGCCGGGTGCATTGCCCCGCGCCCTCCCCTCGCCGCTTCCCCCCTACACAAAGAGGACAGAAAGTTTGCGCGGGGGAGCGGGCCAGGTGAGGAGGGGCGTGCCCGGCCCCCCAGCCCGCGCCACAGCAGCCGGACACAGGCCCCCAGCGCGCCATGGGCGCCGCGGCCCGCAGCCTTCGGCTGGCGCTCGGCCTCCTGCTGCTGGCCACGCTGCTGCGCCGGGCCGACGCCTGCAGCTGCTCCCCGGTGCACCCGCAACAGGCGTTTTGCAATGCAGACGTAGGTAAGCGACTGTACCCGGTTCGCGCGGCCCACCTCCCTGCCGGTGCAGCTGGCTGGGGCTCCCTCTGCCATCCTGCAACTGAACGCCCCAAGCGCACTTTATCCCTCCCCCGTTCCCCCGTTTCTCTTTCTTTCTCTCTCTATGAGCTCGGAGATGCACGGCGACCTCAAAATTCCACCGAAATTCCGCAGCAGCTCCGGCCCCAGGAAAGGGAGCCAGGGAACGCTTGGGTGTTGGCAGGCGGCCTCCCTGGGATGCCAATGCTAGGGCGGGGAGTAGGGGACACGCGGGGGTGCCGTGGCTAAAGGACTAGAAACCCCGGGAAGAAACTTCCACAGGTGAGGGGGTGGCTGTGTGAGGAGGGCTTCTCTGCAGCCACTGGGGAGTTTTTGCGTTTAGCAGGGCAGAATGGAAGCCCCCTGCGCTGATCCTGTGAGCTCAGAGGGACTGAGGAAAGCTGCTGGAGTCCACTTCCCTGCTGCGTGTCCCCTGGAAGGCCCCACCAACAGGGCCAAGCAGGGTCCAGAGCCTGAGTATTTGCTGCTGTTTACTTCCCCCCTCCCTCCGAGAATGTACACACACACACACACACACACACACACACACACACACACACACGGCCTGGGAGGTGACATTATTATGATTATGAGAGTCATGGGATTATATGGCTGCTTAGATTGCCCAGCATATATGTTACCCTCAGGACTCCTTGACCCAAAGAGTGGGTGCTAGCTGGCCAGGTAGGAGGTACATAGATAGTTATGTGGTCCTGGAAAAACTGGTAACAGTGGGAGGCTCCACTTGGAGTTGACCCCCTCCCCCCCCCTCTAAGGCCTCTCCAGCGCTGGGCAAACTCTCGTATCCAGCAGGTGAGGTTCTGGTGCCTATTTCACCTTCCCTGTGGGCTTGGCTTTTATGTTCCAGCTGTCTGAGTGTCCTGTACCCCTCTCCCACACAGACTGAAGCCACTGCCTGTTTCTCCAGGTGTCAGAAACACCCTCTTGATGCCCTTTTCTGTGGCTCCTTGCCCCACCCTAGTTAGCTCTTTGGAGGGTGTTGAGCTGATCCTATCTATGGGGCTCCTTAACTCAGCCTACCTGGGCGCAGGGCGTGAGGTGTGTTTGTGGAGTGGTTTGCAAATGCAGTCTGGTTTGAGGGAAATGGGATCTTTTGTCCAGTTGAGCTTTGATGAACAGCAACGTTTTGGGTTGAGGGAGTCTTTTCCAAAAAGGGAATCATTAGTGTGTTTCCTCAGGGCCATCCTTTGGGGATACGGTTGTGTAAGGCCCCTTTGTAGAGACCTCACTTCCGATCAGCAAGTTGTAGGGAACTCAGAGAAAAGCAGCAGGCAGGACTCGTAGGCCTGGTTCACAGGGGCCTGGTAGGAAAGAGCTGACCCGGGACGCCCATACTGCTAGCTGCAAGTCGGGGGACGCTTAGACTCTTCTATCTTAGACCAGACAAAATAGCAACAGGCTGGGAGCCACGCTAGTCCGTCTGGATCAGAGGTCTGATGCATCTGTGCCTAGAGGCCCCTTCCTGCCTGCACATTTCTCTCCTCTGCCTAGATTTCCCAGCATTGCTATTCAAAGCGTTGCATCTAAGTCACCATGAAGCCAAGACTTTGAACTCATCCCAGCACAGTGGCCCAATCCCATAGCAGAGCTATGTCTCCTGCGGCTGTTGGGACAGATGTCCACAAATGGGTGCCCCAAAGCAAAGGAACTGACTGTCTTGTGATCCAGGAGTTCCAAAGCCTAAAATCCAGGTGCTAGCAGAGCTGGTGGCCCATGCCTTCCTCCCGGTTTGGAGGGTGGCACTCCGATATTCCTTAGTGGGTTTGTTTTTGCGGGGGGCGGGGATAATGGATGAGTCCCTTCCTCTTCTTGTCTACATACGGCTATGTCCCCTCTTACAAGGACACGAGCCAGGACACAAACCACTGGATTCAATGTTTGTTTGAACCCATCTTGACTTGATTACATCAGCAGAGACATCCCAAGAGGGTTATATTCATGGGTCTGGTGGTTGTGGACTTGTAGGAGGGACACTGTCAACTCAGCACAACCAGGGTGTCCTGTGTTAGCCCTACCCACCCCTCTCAGGATTGACCAGCGTGGACTGAAAAGTGGCTGACACCCTAGGGTAGGGAACTGCAGTGAACCCACCCTGCCAGTATTGGCCTGCTGCAGGGTTCTGTCCTCCTGGAACTGATACAGATTTGTGACTTGCTCAGAGGGGCATCCGGGTCTGGCTGACGTCAGAACTGCCCATCGCTCTCTCTTGAGTTCCCAAGCTGATACGGAAGATCTGGCTCAGACCTGGGCTGCTGTTGTTTTGAAAGCATCTCAGATTTTGGACACCCAGAACCATGACCCAGGAGCCTGAAAAGGGTGCACATAGGGGGTTAATAAAAACTAGCTTTTCCGGTGGCTGCTGCGTGCACACAGCCGAGCTGCCTGGCTCAGTGTCTGACCGGGAACGGATTCCTGGGAGGGATCTCTCTGCCAATAGCAGGTCTGGAGCTATGGTGGGCAGAGAGAGTTGTAACACTTCTTATGGAAGGGATAAGAGAAGGCTGGCCCACTCTCGGAAGGCCCCTGTCTCTGCGCTTTTGGGTCAGGACACATAGGACCCGTGTCTGCATCCTGGTGCTGCTCAGGAACACTACTGGTCTGATTCTCTCACCTCCTACCGCAAGCCTCGGAACCTGGAGTGGCCGAATCCGCTGAGCTACTTGGCAGACTCTGGCTGCTTTGACTGCTTTCTGGAATCAAGGGCATTCAGGAATGGGGGCGGGGAATCCACCCCCTCTGCTCAGATAGTGAGGCCTGAGGCCATAGTCAAGACCTAAAGGGCCACCAGGTATGGTGGGTGATCAAGGTGAGGACATAGTGGCTTTCTGTGGAGCCTGTGTGTGTTTGTGTACATGGTGATGGAGACCAGAAAGGTAGGAGTGGCCACCCCAGAAGGCATGTAACACGCACTCAGCAATGACTCTGTCTTTGTTGACTCGTGGAAAAGCAAAGCAAGGCACCGCCAGGCGCTGTGAGCTTTGCAGACTTTGGCGGATGGTGGCTCTCCGCAGAAACTGCTAGCAGCAGGCTCTGTGGGCCCCCAGGCATAGTTTTCGTACAGGACGTGTCTGTCTCAACCAACAAGTCCAGAGTGGCTGGCTCTGCGCTACAGGGATGTAAGGGAGAAATGAGCCACTAGGAAGAGGAAGCTCTAACACCAGGGCAGGGGACAGCAGAGGTGGGTTTAAAGGTTAGCAGGCACACGCAGACCCTTGCCAACTGCCAGCAGGTGGCCAGTGGAAGGTGTAAAGAAAGTCAGACTTCGTGCGGTTCATGAAAATGATTAACTTAAGTGATGAACTTGCCAAATTCAAGGGTAAGCACATAGCAACTTGAAATGGATTTGCAAGTTACAAAGGGGAAGGATGCTGATGGCTGCTGAGGAGGGGCTGTAGGGACACTTTGACTGGTATCCTGGATGGACATCTTCTGCTGGGGAGGGTCTGGGATCTGAGTCGTTGGTAACTCCCAGGCTTGGAGCTATAAAGGAATGATGTGTCAATCAAGGAGGGAGGTGTGGACCCTCCCACACCACATAGCTGAGCTCAGTGAAAGCATGGGACCTGCTCAGGCCTCTGAAATTCCAATCTCCTGGTGTGATGGTCAAGTGCTCCTGCACTGGCCTGCAGATGGACTGGGTCTCAGCCTTCCTCCTCCTCACCTTCGTTTGGGCCTCCAGGTGGCTTTTAGCATGAACTCTAGATGGCTCTTTAGGTAGGAGGAGCAGCTGCCTGGATCTGGTGGGGGACTTAAGCCTAATACCTAAGGCTGTGGACCGCTTGCATTGGAACACATTTGAGAGATGTGTTTCACAACTTCAGGAATCTCAAGGAGAGAGAGAGAGAGGGAGAGAGAGAGAGAAAACAGCAAGGGGAGAAAGAAACAAAACAAAAGGAAGGAGAAAGGTATGGGCAATCTGGCAGATGGAGGAGGGATCATGCAGGAGGCAGGAGTCCTTCCCCAACCCTGGAGCTAGGCTCAAATGCTTGCAATGCATGCTCCCCTGCCCCTGGTGCATGCTAACATGCTACTAGCATGCACACACACCCCCGGGACCAGGCAGCTCATGGCTAGGATGGTATTTCTCCAGAGGGAGGAAATGAGACATGGAGCATAGGCAGTGTAGACACAGACTGAGAAAGGATGCTGCAGGCACAGCTAAGTGCACCTTGATGGTGTCAATTGGAGCATCCTTGGTGGATGGGCTAAATTGAGATGAGAGAATGATACGTTCACAGTGGCCGAGGAAGTGGCAGGAAGTGGCTGGTGCAGATTGGGGTCATGTGTTGTCACTCTGACTGGTCATATGGTACCTTCTGTCCAACAGCGGACCCACAGCAAGTCCCCGAGGACACACAGGCTGTAGATTGGTGGCCAGAATCATCAACACCTGGAACAGTGAGGCTTGGGTGTGGTTATTGGGATTTTTAAGACTGTCCAGGCAATTCTGCTGGTGTTCTGCCCATGCTGGTGCCAAGCAGTGGAGTCCCCAAGGCAATATGACAGCAGCAGAGGTTAGAATTGAGTGGTGAGAGTCGTGTTAATTTCGATACAATGTCTAGTGGTGACCTAGCTGATACAATGTCTAATGGCAACCTATCCAATGAGAGCGCTTGGCCAGGGTCTTGGTTTAGTTGCCAGGTCTGGATAAGAACAGTGAAGTCTATGAGTGTCCCCGGATGTGGTGGAGGGGAATTCAGCAGATGAGATGCTTAAAATGCCAGGAGGAGAGCTGGTCAAAGAATAGGGAAGATTTCTGGACCAAGCGTGACCAATAGGCTCAGTGTGTCAGGAGAGGCTGTGATGTAGAGCCAGCAACTGCAGTCCTCAGCTGCTTGGAACACATTCAGCTGAACACCCCCACCCCTCAGCCTGAGCTGGCTGGGATCCATACAACCTGCTGTCCCAGCCTGCCTGGTCTCTATCATTGCTCCACTGTGCAGGAGTGGAAGGAATGGGACTCCCACACAGTGAGCTGCTCCCCGATGGGCTGTGTCACATGGGCATGTCAAAGCTTTGGGGTCCCTCAAAAGGCAGATTGGGAGCATATTCTATCATGTAAATTGAGGGGTTGCTTTTTTTGAGACAGGGTTTCTATGTGCAGCCCTGGCTGTCCTTGGAACTCACTCTGCAGACCAGGTTGGCCTCCAACTCAGAGATCCTCCTGCCTCTGCCTCCCGAGTGCTGGGACCAAAGGCGTGCACCACCACCGCCCTGTGAGGGGTAGCTTTATGAAGAGGGGTCTGTATATGTGGACGTCTTGGAGAAGGAGCCCTTCTTTGGTAACTGCAACTGCTTTTCTGCTTAGATCTTGATCAGTGCTGGCCAATCCTAGGTTCCAAGGATGATCTCAATCCAGTGTATGGAGGGCGTGGTGTGGCTGTGTGACTTAGACACCAGTGGGCCCATGTGGCTGTGTGGATGTGTAGCTTAGACACCCATGGGCTCAGCGTGATTGTGTGGCTTAGACACTTGAGCCTCTGCACCCATGTGGCTATGTGACTTAGAAACCCATGCCCCTCCACCGTGTAGCTATGTGGCTTTGCTGCCTGTGGGCCCAGCCTGGCTATGACTTAGACACCTGCTTCTCTCGTAGTTTATTCCTCTAAGCATGTACAATTGAGTAGTCACATTTGGGTTGCTGACCACACACAAAGCTCCGCGGCAGGTGCTCCAGGGAATTTTCAAAGGGTTAGTCAGCCACACAACCGTCTTGAGGGAAGTGAAGACTGGAATATAGCACCTCCGTGATCTTGCTCATTGCCTCGTGGCTGACAGGAATCTGTTGGATGGGGGGGGGGGGGATTAGAATGAAGCTCTGGGCAATCCTGAGGTGTGGATCTTATCAGCCAGATAACCCTCTAGGTCAAGGGGGCTGGGAGTGGCCTGGGGCAGTTGGGGGAGCAAAAGAGCTAGCTTGTTTAGCTGGTTGAGAAAGTGGATGACTGGGGAAAGGTTACTGAGCCTGTGGGAAGCAGCAGGGCCTGGGGTCCAGTCAGTGGAACCCAGGGAGGCTTGGTTAGACACTGTGTGGAGGCAGGAGCCTGTGGGAACAATCTAGTGAGCCAGGGGGCAGTGCCAGCACCTGAGCTTAGGGTAACTCTATGGATGAAAGGAGCTTTGCCACTGACACCCACCCCCTAGAGTGGGCAGGCAGGTGTTTCCTAGCCTGGTCAGATGGTCAGGCGGACAGGGCTTTGGGAGTTCTGTTGGGCTGTGGGCCTGGATGAGGAAGTGCCCAGTCAGCTCTTTAGCAGACTGTGGAAAATGTAGGGGGAAGGGGGCTGTGGAGAGAACAGGAAATGGGGGAGGAGCCAGTAAGGGCGGGGCGCCTGCGTTTACAGCAAAATGTGGCCAGAGGCTGGTTCTGCCCAGAGTGAAGGCCAGAGACCAGCTCCATGACCTTGGACTTGAGTCCCCCAACTCTAGTCCTAACTCACTCTCGCCTCTCTTAGGTTGTGGGTGATGAAAGGGAAGACAGAGGCTAACCAGGTCCAGAGCAGAGCCTGCTGGTGGTGGCAGCCAGGCCATTAACACTGAGCTGGATCTGCCTCTCAGTCCTCATTAGCTCTCAGGCAAAACTCAGGGCTGAGATGCAGGTATCACACAGTAGAGAAAACAAAGAAGAAACCTGATGTCCAGGGGGAACAGGTGGCAGCCAGGGTCCTGGGAGGGAAGACAGGTGACAGCGACAGCAAGGATGGTAACAAGTGCTGGAAGAACCATACCTGCCCCCCCTTCCTGATATTCGTCCTCTTCGTTCACTTTGTCACCCCCCCCCCATTTTGCATAGGCTAAAATTCAAGGCCCAGGGCTGACAAAATGGCTCAGCGATCAAGGACCTGCAGTGCAAACCTGGCAACCTGAGTTCAAGCCCTGGGATCCATGTAAAGGTAGAAGGAGTGAACTAACTCCATGAAGTTGTCCTCTGACCTCTACGGGTGTACCACATGCAGTCACACACACACACACACACGCACACACGCACGCACACACGCAACAAAATCCCCAAGATCCAGGCTGATAAAGGAGGGGGTTCATGGCCCTGTGGGTAGGAGACGGCTGGATAGGAAGCAGTTCAAGAGGAGTGTTTCTAGGTTGACTTGGGAGTGGTCTCTGGGAGTAGGCCAGGTGACACATGTACCGTGAAGGAGGGAGGGAGTGCGTGTGGCAGATGATTTTATGAGGTTTGCCTGTCTGTTTGTTGGCAGAGACGGAATATGAGCTTGGTTGTTTGTGGTGGCACAGATTCATATCTCTGATCCAGAAACAGGTCCGGAGTGGGTCAGTTCTACAAGCCCAGGAGCAGCCTTTGTATGGAACGTGGTCACTCAGTTCTTGCCCAGTGTGGTACCTAGTTTTAACATAAACATGCTTGGGATCCATTTTAGCAATAGTATGGAGTGGACACCCAGGTCAAAAGGTCAAAGAGTTCTGCCACCTGACCTGGACCAGCAGATCATTCTTCAGCGATGGGGTCCTAAGGAGGGAAAGGAGATGAGAAGATAAGGAACTCAGAAAGCTGGGCTTGGGAGGTCTCATGCCAAGCAAGTTTCTTATGAAGTACAGCATCTTAGATACTGTTTGTGGGTGTGTGGGGGAACGGGACAGAGTCAGCAGAAAGCTCTTATACTATGAGACGCAACAAGAAGCTAATCAAGCAATGTTGCACAGTGGAACACATGACTTTATAGATGGAGTACACAGCGGCCTTGGGACTGATAACGCCAGTCTCGGGATGGTTGGGTTCTCAGGATCCGAGATGGAGTTCCCCAGGGCCCTGGCCCCAGGCTCTCACTAGCTCAGCCAAGTGTATTCCTGGTTTTAGACAGGGGACCTTCTCCATGCAGCAGGACCTCGGGGAAAGTCTTGGATCGGACCAGGCCTCCACAGCCGCCACCCAGCCTGAGGGTAGGACCCCACCATCAGACAAGTGGGCATCTGGCGTCCATCCTTGTTTTCAGAGGCAGCTACTGAATTGATGAATTTGCTGACAGTCCCCTGGCTTTCTTAAATGTGTGTGCGTGCGCGCGTGCATGCATACACATATGTACTCTGTAGTCAGAGGACAATTCTCAAGAGGCTGAGCATTCCTTCCCCACGGGTTGGGTTCTAGGCATTGCCTTGAGACCCTGCATTTCTCTGTCTCTGACAAGGGCTGTTTGTCAGCCTCCTTCATTAGTAAGGTATGATTCTTTTTTTTGGTTTTTCGAGACAGGGTTTCTCTGTGGTTTTGGAGCCTGTCCTGGAACTAGCTCTTGTAGATCAGGCTGGTCTTGAACTCACAGAGATCCGCCTGCCTCTGCCTTCCGAGAGCTGGGATTAAAGGCGTGCGCCACCACTGCCCGGCTAGTAAGGTATGATTCAAACAGCGTACAGATCATCCCATTAAAGTGCGCAGTTCACGGGAGCTGGAAAGATGGCTCAGGGGTTAAGAGTGCATACTGCTCTTCCAGAGACCTGAGTTTGGTTTCCAGCATCCATGACGAGAGACTGGAAACTGCCTGTAGCTCTAACTTGGGGGATCCTACACCCTCTTCTGGCTGCTGTGTGTCCTGCACTCACATGCACATACGCACGTACATACACATCATGAGTGTTTAAAGCATGTGGTTTAGTGGATCCTAAGGCCCTTCCAAGATGACTTCTGTCTACGTCACAGCACCCAGAGCAAAGGTTACCTCATCTGAGCCTTCCAGGCTAGCCTCAGTCTGTGCCTTTTCCCAGAGGAACTGGTCCTTCCGTGTGTGTGACAGTCACATTGCACCAGGAGGACATCTGGTGCAGACTCATTGGTGACACAGCCCCACAGAAGACAGCTGATATTCTGACACTTTCCGGGCCTCTTTCTATGGTTGGCAAATTTACTCCCATGCTGGACAGACTACCCATTTTAAATAAAGCTTTATAGAGATCGGGCATTGTCTGTGTTGTATTATGCAGCCACAGCGGGGGTTGGATGTGTATGGCGTAGATTATTTAGACCCTCAAAGCCTGAGTCCTCAACAGTCTGTCCTTTCTAGAAAATTCTTTTTTTTCCCTTGGCCTCAGTGATAAAGGTGCAGGTATCTGGTTTGTGTGATATGGTATTCATCAGGTTACCTGCTCTGTAATTTCCAGAACAACAGGGTGGCTTGAGAAAGGATGCCTGTGGGGCCATTCTCCAAGCTGACCCCGAAGCTGCAGTTAAGTTCCCCCAGCCTGCTCTGGGTTCCTAGGAGAGAGGAGAGGTGGGAGGGAGGCTTCATAACAAAGCCTGATTCTCTGTGCAGATTTTCCTGTGGATATAGAGTCCCAGGGGTCTCGTCAGTGTCTTGAGGATCCGCATGTGATTGAGACAGCTTTTGCCCCCTTTTCGACCTGTGCTGCAGCTGGTTCTGACTTTCCTGACACCCTGTTGGAGTCTAACCACCTTCTGCAGAGATAGCAGAGCTTGTTGTGACAGAAGCAACCTTCGCCAGGCACCTCTCCTCATAACAGGGACCTGGCTGGGACCCTGACCTGCTGGTTCTTAACCAAGGAAGTGGGAGGTATCTGGAGAGGCCCTGACTTTAGAGCCGCTCGGCTGATCAAGTCCCTACTCTATGCCTCTCAGGCTGTCTAACAAACCCTGAGGGTGTAGTAAAGAAGGTGTTGACGCGTCAAGCTCCAAAATGTGTCCCAATGGGCTCCACAGATGTCAGCCCTGCTGTCTCCTTCCTGGACTCTCATCTCCTGGGAAACCTGTGGCCTCTGCCCAGAGGCTATGGGGACAAAAGTGCCAGAAGAGGCAGTCTCCCCTTCAAGCTGTGGACTGGAGCACACAGTGACTCCTTTTCCTTGGGGACATGTGAATCCAGCTTGGCTTCTCTCCACTCTACTCTCAGAAGATGGAGCAGGAAGGTCTGTGACTTGTCCACGGTCACCAGGATAGTGGCGGGGCCAGGAGTCCCTAGAGACTCAAGCAGGAGCAGGCTCCCGGCTTTGGATGCAAGGGTGCTGTTCCTTGGGGGAGGGGAGCAGAAGGTTGGGTGTCTTTGTGGAGGCTTGGTGACAAAGATGTTGTGTCTCAACGTACGCCTTCTGGAGTCTCCCATGGGCGTGCTGGCAGAGCAATCCGGATTATAAAAATAAGCTTGTATCCAGGAATTTTTTTTTTTGAGAGAATTGGTAACAGACACCAGTAAGCATTTGGTCACAAGTTTATTCAGTCTTGCTTGTCTGGTGAAAAGGTCAGAATCACCTGGATATATAGGACCTGGGGCCACTAGTAAGTGTGGTGTCAGGTGTCCTGCGGTAACAGATGAGGCTAGTCCTTCACATGCTGTGTGGTGCGAGGTGAACTCGGGACCTCCTCCGTGAGCCACTCTAACACTGAGCATGCCTCCCCCAGCCTGGCATGGATAGATATTTTAAATTAAAATGTAAAAGTGAGGACATGTGAGGGAATCAGATTCCTGTTTGCAAGCACATTTTTTCAATTTCCTAAAATGGACTTGATTATACATGGATTTTTTTTTTAAGTTAGTACTTGCTATGATTGCCTAATAACAGGCAGACATCAGCCAGGCACTCTCTAGACCTGCCCTGGCCTGGCCAGTGTGACCTGTGTTGTTCAGCAGAGTGGATATTTGGGGGTTTCTGATGGTGATGTTTTTGTTGGTGCTGGCCAGTGACCCTCATGGGGTCCATCTATTGTCTGGACCTTCTCAGCACAGGGATTGCCAGCATGTGTCTCTACCCCCATCTCACCCCCTCCCCACCCTAAGCCTTTTCCATTCCTCTGGAGCTCAAACATAGGTTCTCTTGCTGACCCAGCTAGCACTCGCTCTCTTTCCAACTCCCAACCTGCCTACTGGGTTCATTCAGAGTCTGGGGCTCGTGTCAGGAGACCACAGGTGTGGCAGGGTTGGGTGTGGCAGCATCACCATCTTTCTGAACAGACCTAGAAAGGGTAGCAATGGGAACCGGAAGTTGTGAGCAGTTTGGGGCAGGCCAAAAGAGCCACCTATCAGAAACCACCAGCACATTCTATGTCCAGGCCCTTTTCTCTGGCTGAAGATGTGAGGTGACGGGCAAGGAGAAAGGGACACAAAAGCCAATCCCAGGGCTGTATCCATGAGTTCCCCAGAGAACAGATCCAACCAGGAGAGAAGTTCCAGGGTTTGATATGGGAATGGGCTCCCACCATGATAGACTGCAAGCCACCATTGCAGACCAGAAAGCAGGGATGTGGCTTTGTCTGTGTTCAAAGACTGAAGAATGGAGGTGGATGGAGTGAGCCTAGAGCGCAAAGGATGGGGAGCCAGGATGGAGTGAGCCTAGAGCGCAAAGGATGGAGAACCAGGATGGAGTGAGCCTAGAGCGCAAAGGATGGGGAACAAGGAGCCCTAGTGCTGTAGGCAACAGATGAAGGTCCACGCCCAAGCAGAGAAAGAATGCTCCCTTCTGAATCTGGGCCCTCAAGCTTGCTCCGGGTAGCCCAGGAAGCCTGGTTCAAAGCTAATCGTGTCCAGAAATGGCTCTAGATTAACCAGCTTGCTCGGTGTCCCTTAGTTCATTGTCTAGCTGGGTATCCCTTAGCTCGGTCAAGTTGTCATAGAAAATAAACCATCACCAGGGTGTGAGAAAAGGGACCAGAAAAACAGGCGGCTTTGGTGGAGAAAGTCCCTCTGTGGTCAGTGGCCCCTCCCAGAGCTCGTCCAACCCAGTCAAAGCCCTGGGTTCCAGGATCAGCTGTCCCGATCTTATGCTCCCCGAGAGCCCCACACCTCAGCTCACTTTTCCTCGATAGAGGAAATGCTTGACTCCTTATCAAAGCCACATTCCGCAAACTTAACCTCAGTCCAGTGATCCCATTTTTAGAGGATGTTCCAGCCCTAGAAACATAGTCAAGCATGTCAGACTTTGAGTTCTGTAGGGTTATGAGTGACAAAGGGGGTGGAGCTAAGATTCTTCCTTCACCTGCCTCAGTCAGAGTCCCCAGAGCTGTTAGGAAGTAACCCATATGCCCTCTGACCAAGTCCAGCTAGCTGCTGTCTCTGTGGAAGAAGGTGTGGGAAGAATTTGTCCTTGAGACCTTGAAGTCTGTCATCTTAGTGTTCTGACAGCTAGGGTGAAGGGAGAGGTTGTGATGTTGTCAGCTGGGGGAGGGAGGGTGCCCTCCATGCCGCTGTGGCTGTGATCTGAGAGTTTCTGTATGGCATGGCCTCTATTTGTCAAAACCTCTTCAAACAGGCACCTCCAGAAAGCTCACGACCCCTGCCGCTTTAGACAAATCTGTGATTGCTTTTCTCCCCTGAACCTTTGTCCTCTCACTGGTCTGTCTCTATCCCTGACCTCACCCCTGCGGATGATGTCACAGCACAACAGCTCTGCTGTCCCCATGGCAACAGCCTCCCATAGTTAACCAGCCAGGGCAGATACTGGGCTGCTGAAAGAGCTGGGGAGTGGTGATTCCAGCTAACCTGGGTCAGGGACCCCTGAGACCCCACGTGGACCACCTTAAGACAAGATTGTAAGAGTGTGATATCTTCCCCTTCTCCTCTGGGAGGGGGGTTCTTGGTCCCATGCCCAGGCCAAGTTCTGTAAGGATGACTAGGTGCTGAGAGTAGGGGCTGCAGCTTGGGGAGACTCTATAGCTGCCTTGAGGAGTGGGAGGGACATCATGACGGAGCAAGAGTGGCAGCTGGTGTGGGCACCCCTGACCTGGCTAGGGACTTGGGAAGCAGGTGGTGAGCACCACCCCTATATTTAGTAAGGCACCAGCTGGATCAGCTGTAAGTGCCCCTCTTGGTTGGTGGATGCCCAAACTCTGAGGTCAGAGGTCAGCTTTGCGACAAGGTATATCTTTGGAAATATGAGCTTGTCCTTCACCCCCTTAGCTGGCTGCCCAAACTTCTTAGCCTGGTAGAGCCCACCTGGTCCCGGTGGGGCTTGAGGAGATGGTAAAATGTCGATATGTAGCCACGCCCCTAGGATTTGGAGAAAAACCTGCTATGATCTTAGGCGGGGCTTATGTTTCACCAGGCCCTCGCCTAGCGGAGTTGCTGGCTCTGCTACTCCACCAGCCCAGCAACTTTAGAAACTACCCCTCTAGACCTTAGCTAGGTGAGGAAGTGCCAGAAACGGGGTACGGGACAACACACTCTGAGGCATAAAAGCTAGAACTCAGAGAAATGGGGTTAAAAACACTTCTGATGTTTATTTCACCTGGGCTTGGCTTGGATGCCTCCAGTGATGGGTGTCTCACTGCTTACCCAATGATTTCAAGACAGCCTTTTGGAAAGTGTTTCCTTTTGCCCGACCAACCCTTGCCTCCCTGTAATGTGTCCTCCTCGGTGGTCTGGCTTGGTCATCTGGAGACACACACGGTAAGTACCTCCCTATCCCTACATGACTGGCAGTGCATCTGGGTGGTCCTCACAGTGATGGGAGAGGCTGCCATCACACACTTCACAGATGAGGGACTGAGGCAACAGCATTCAGATCCTTTCCTGGGCACATAGCGTGCTACCCAGACTCCTCCATGCTCCTCAGGCCTGTGGAGGCCTCTGGCTTTCGTCATCGAGTTCCTTGTTGGTGTCCCCTTCTTCCATCCTGCTTTCCTCCTAATCCAGAACCTTCTGGGAGAAAGTTATCCATGTCTGGTTCTTCCTTGCTCTTCCAAAACTTTGTCCAGCTGTTCTTTCTCAGCTCTTGTTTTTCTGTGTAGCCCTGGCTGTCCTGGAGCTCACTCTGTAGACCAGGCTGGCCATCCTCCTGTGTCTGCCTCCCGAGTGCTGGGATTAAAGGCGTGTGCCACCAGACCTGGCTCACACTGTGCTTTTGATTTGTTTGTTGGGTTTTGTACATGCCAGAGGCTCATATCAGGTGTCTTCCCTGCTTTCTCTCTACCATATACTCTGAGACAGGGTCTCTCACTGAACCTGGAGCTCACCAGTTTGGATACACTGACTGGCCTGTGAGCTCCAGAGGATCTACCTACCGGTCTCTGCCTCCCCTACACTGGTTGCAGGCATGAGTTGCCGTGCCCAGCTACTTCACATGGGTGCCAGAGACCCACACTCAGGTCTTCATGTTGAGACAGCAAGAGCTTTACTGACTGAGTCATCTCTTCAGTCCCTCTTGTGCCTTTAACTAATTATCTTGTGACCTTGTCACTTGTCCGTTCATTGATACTCCTCATTCCTTAAAGTCATAGACCCACGTCTGTCCATTAGTTTCCTGTACCTTGACCGTTGTCTTCATCTTAGATGTTGGCTAAGCTCCCTTAGGTCCAGGTACCATTCTCAATGGCACAGACCATCTCTTCTGCTGCTGAGGCATCCTGGCTGTGTATATGACCACAATGTCCCTCTGTCCCTCTGTGTCCAAGGCTGTCCAGGGCTGTGTAGGCTGTCCAGAACAGGTTAGATTCTTCTATGGCTGCAGGTAGAAACCATACTGGTGCTTTGGGTATCTATGTGGCCCCCAGCCACAGGCAGTTCTTTGGTCTCCGAAGCCTCCACACTGATCGCTGAATTTGGTGTGATTTGGATGTATTCCTCTTCCATTTTGTCAGGTCAGATTTGGCTAGGAATACACTCTGTTGAAAAATACTGTGATCTGGGCCTGGTGGCACAAGGCCTATAATCTTAGCCCTGG
This sequence comes from Microtus pennsylvanicus, assembly GCF_037038515.1. Lineage (NCBI taxonomy): Eukaryota > Metazoa > Chordata > Mammalia > Rodentia > Cricetidae > Microtus > Microtus pennsylvanicus. Next base: position 3,749,486 of record NC_134589.1, read on the forward strand.
AAAGGCTGAGGTAGGAGGGTCTCAAGTTATAGACTAGCCTAGAGTGAGACCCAGTCTCAACAGAGCCACGCAAGAACCGTCTGAGATGGAGCCTGGCAGCTGATTTTCTTACTTGTGGGTCATCACCACCCCATGAGTGTTGTGTTTTAGGATGTGTGAGCTTGGAGTCAAAAGCTTGGGTCCCTGACACCAGCTAGGGCCACGGGTCCCTGTACTCCTCTTTGCTTTTATGTCAGATTCAATTGCTAGATATTTATTCTTGTGGTGCCAGGCTTCTGTAAAAGGGGTGGGGTGGGGGGCACCTGGAGAGATGACTCTGTTGTCCCAAAGAGCCGAAGAAAACACAGAGCGTTGCTTTGTTGTGCTGTGTGTGCTGTGAGCCAGTCGTTCTCATGCGATATGGCAGGGTCAGACTGCATGCATGAGATTGCGAAGCTGAGCTGTGTAGAGATGTTCCCGCTAGCGCATGTCACTAATCTATAATGGTCTCTATGTTCCAAAAACGCTGATGCCTGAGTCCTGAGTGTGCAGATTGTTGAGAGCTACTGTTGTGGGGTGTCCCAGGCAGGGGAGTTGCAGGAGTCTGGAGATACAGGTGGAGAATGTGGGGGTGGGCATGTCTATCTCATGAAGAACCCCCATGGGCACAGTTAAGGTCCTGGGCAGCAGTGGGCACTGGGGTTGGAGCTGCCAGGATGGCAAGAAGGGATCCTGTTGCTGTCCTACAGGCTGGGGTAGCATCTCCCTAGGGTAGTGCCTGTTGGCCATGGACGGTATTTGGAGACTTTCTGGTCAGGGGCCAGTGTAGGCTGCAGCAGGGTGCAGGCAGAGAGGTGGATGGGAGATAGGAAGGCTTGCAAGAAGTCCTAGGGGCTCACCTGCTGTTGGGCAAGGGAGAGAGCCAGCTGTTGAAAGGCAACAGGTGGAATATCTGGCGAACTCAGAGGCACCACTGTGTCCCACGGAAACACCCCAAAACACACAAGCTCCTCTCAGGCCTCAGCAGAAGCCAAGAAACAAAACTCAGACCAGAGCTGAAACTCCCAGCTCTGATTCCTGCTGTTGCAGGTTAGGAGTCTGGATCAGGGTCTGTCTGCTGAGATCTGAGACCTTGGTGCCTGCTGGGTAGGGGCTGACTGGCCTGAGTCTCAGCTACCCCATGCCCATAATGCATCTCCAGACAGACGAGGGGATATGTATGAGGCCTGGGAGTGACGAAACGTCATCCTGCTCTACAACCAGCTGGCTTTGTGGTTACTGATGCAATGACCCAGTTACTCCACTCACCTGGCCTGGCTAAGCGTCTCTGAAAGGGCATGCGCTTCCAGGGTCACCTTGGCATCCCTAGAAGGCGGTAGCTCTTGGCTGTTGTTGACCTGTGTCAGCTACAATGGATGGGTTTATCCTTGTGGCCACTGTGTACCCAGCAGTAGGAAGGTGCTGCAGCTTTGTCAGGAAAAAACCCAGAACGTAGAAGGCCTGGTGGCCACTATTTAGCTGTATTACTCATCTCATGGATGTGGAGGCAGCAGACCTGGGCATCCACATGCTGTGGGCACTATGATAATTCTCCTGCATAGTGAGACAGAACCTACACAGGTCAGCTGCCGGACCCCATATCCTGCTGCTGGGACCCTGCCTGGCTGCTGTGAGCCCATCTTATGGTTCCTTGTGTGGCTTCTGATTATGTTACTTTGGTTCCTGGTTTCACTGTGGCAGGCATGGGGCATTCCTCTACCCAACTGCTCAAAGGCATTGGGTTCTCTTCCAAGCAGCCTGGTGCTGACCCCACTTGGCTCAGGTGTGTGCTGGTGGTGGCTGTGAATGACACTGAGGACTTGATGATGAGAACAACAGGTAACCAGGTGCTTCCCCATGGCCCTCTCAGGCTCAGCAAGGACCCTCCAGGAATCCAAGGGGAGCCCTGTCCTCTGGTAACATTATAGGATGGGAAAGGGGCCCAGGAAAGATCATAGAAAGGCACTGGGGATGTGGTTGGCAGTTGTCATGGGGACATAGATTCCTGAACTGTAGAGCTAGCTATAATTTTTCAAAGCTTATCCCAAAGATTTCTTCATGAGGATGAGAGTCACTGACTGGGCTGGGGACACCTCTGGTTGGCAGAGACATGGCAGGTCTTGGTGGTTGTTGCCTGTTAAAAAGGACTAAGTGACTCCAGGCTCAGAAACAGGCTTCATGCCTTATGTGGGCTTGGTGTCATCAGAAAAATAGTTCCAGGGACACAGACCCTCCCCACCCCTCTCAACACCGCTGTGGCTGTGCCCTGTGGGTAAAGCTTGGGTTTGGGTATGAGACGCCCATCTACACCCAGCTGCTCTGGGATCTGAGTCATTCCGCCTCTCTGAGCTTCCGTTTCTCCTAGCTGAAGACTTAGCTGTGGTAATTCCAGGTTACCCAACAGACCTAGAGAAACAGAGAAACTGCCAGACTGTTGACAACGTGCCTTGCCCCATTTTACACACCCACCACCAGGGTGCAGGGTTCCAGTTTCCCTGGCTCCTGATCGTAGCCATCCTTGAGGGCAGCACGCAGTAACAGCCTGCTTTTCTCTGGTGCCTGTGGCTCTTGGCCATCTTTTGATGCGCTGTCTTAGTGGTGCATCTGTCTTCTTGGGGGAAGTGCCTTTCTGTATCTCTCTCTTTCAGAAACATTGTTTTTAATTACATTGTGGCCGGTGGGGGGGAGTGGGGGAATGGGAGAGTGGGGGAACCGGGAGGAGGGGTAAGGTGGTGAGATGTACATGTGATCCATGGAGGCCAAAGGCGTTAGATCCTTGGAGCTAGAGTTCCTGACTCTTGTGAGCCACCCCAGCATGAGCACGGGGAGATAAACCCAAACCATCTCTGCAGCTCTACTTGTATCTTTTTAAGACGTCATTTTTGTGTGTTTATGATGGGCACATGTGCATGCCTCCGTGCATATGCACTTCCGGCGGTCGGTTCTCTCCCTCACGGGACCCTGGGGATTGAATACAAGTTGTTGGACTTACACAGCAAGCTCTTTTTCCTGCCGAGCCATGTTTCTGCAGCCACTTTTACAGTTAAGCTGTCTGCTTAGGGACTGGCCAAGTGTTGTGGAGCGGAGTCTCTTAGTGGGTCTGTGTGTCTGGAAAACCTTGGCATCTGCAGAAGGTGTTTCGATCCTGGCATCTCAAAGCATGCCGCTTTCCTTCTCATGACCTTCATCTCTCAAGTTCTTCTTTCACTACTTTGTTTTTCCTGTTTGATCTAAGAAATCTTTGCCTAAGCCAGGGCCACGAATACTTATACTTGTGTTCTTCTAAACATTTATAATCTTAGACCTGGCATTACATCTGTGCAGGATCGACTGGGAGTTAATTTTTGTATGTGATGTGAGGAAAGGGTCCCTGTCCTTGGAGTGTGGGCCCCCAGCTGCCAGAGAACCATTTCCACTTTGGCTCCTGAGCTGAGGGTCACGGCTTCTTCTCATTCTCTCCTTTTGGCCACCATGGTGGTCAGCAGACTGGTGGGTGTGGTGTCAGCTGCTGGTTTAAGAAAGTGCTTCTCATTGCCTGGTCTGGAGCAAGGAGTTCTCACAAGGACATATATGTCCGTGTCCGTGATCATGTGACTGGCCATGACTGGCCAAAGGCCCTGTGGTCTACCCAGTCAGAGAGAGAAGCTAGCCTCTTTCCAGCTAGATATTCTGGTTTCAGTGTTCCCCTTGCTCCCTGCCTCAGCTTCCCCATCTGTGAACAATGGATGATAATAGCTCTTTGCCTCCCAGGGCTACTAGACAAAAAAAAAAGTGATCTATGTTATGTGTGGTGGTATATGCCTGTAAGCTCAGCATGTGGGGAGTGGAGGAAGACCGGAAGATTACAAGTTCTAGGCCAGCCTGGACTATATAGGGAGATCCCTACCTGCATCATAGGAGCTAGTTGCTGGTTGCTGTGACTGACATCAGCTTGAGCTGGTCAGCCTGCTTCTATGGGGATGAAAAGAAAGGGCAGTCAGGGGCTCTTCTCCATGCAGACCATAGTGTCCAAGTGGCCACAGGACTCTGTCCCCTTGGGAAGCACAACTTCTCTAGAAAGGTCTGGCAAAGCATGGGCCTTTCCCATGCCACAGGTACACACAATGGTCCTCAGATAACCTCACAGTGGCAAGCCAGGTATCAGGATACAATGTAACATACATTTCTCCTCTCTGTCTGGTTTGTATTAGATCCATGTAGCAAGCTAGCATTCACCCACACACATGCCTGCATAATGTACCCCTCTTCTCAATGACATGCACATAGATAAATGTGCCTGCATCTCTGGTTTGTACTGGATCCAAGTAACAAGCATACATGTACATGCACGCCCCTTCTTGCACACCCCTGCTCTTGGGCATAGAGGTGTGTAACACAGATGTATGAGCACACATCCTTAGACACAGGCCCCTGCACACACCCTGCCTGCAGCTCCTCCCTCTCCTGTCCCTTCATCTTCACCTACAGGCAGCTCTCTCACGACAGGCTAGGCTCGATGGCCATAGTGCCCACCCATCCTTCCTAGGTCTGTCCTCACCTGCCCCATTTTTGCAACCCTCCCCCAAAACCTGAGTCCTAACTTTGCCTCCTGGGGTGGAGGGTTCTCAGGCTAGGTGCTGCTGTCACTTTTTTTGTCAGGAGGCCACCCTGTGCCTTTTAGGATGTTTAGTGACGTCCCTGGCTTGTCCCCAGCCAGATTGGTAGCGCTTCCTGCCTCCAGTTGTGATGACCAAAACTCATGTCCGAACACCGCAGATGGCATCTGCAGTCACACTATTAGGAAACAGATGCCCCCACAGGCTCTTATCCAGAGTGTTCAGGTTAGAACGGGTGCTAGTGGGCAGGGGCAGAGGAGAGATCTGCTGGGCGTGTTTTCGAGTGTATCCTGCATTGAGAATTCCTTGCACACTTGTCTCCAGGGTCTTGCACACTTTTCTCCAGCTGTCCAGAGCGGCCTGTGCCCTCCTGGCCTTGTAGATTTGCTGTGACTCTCTCGTCGTCTCTGCGGGTGCCCCGGACCCCGCAGCCTCTCCTCCTTGGCTACGGCCACCTTTGCCTGCAAGTGTGTCTGCAAAACTCACAGAAATGGAGAGAGACGTGGAGCGAGCTGCCAAGCTGAGCCCCTCTTGTGATGAGGAAGCCTTAGTTTGGACACAAGGCCGAGACAAGGGTGACGTCACTCTGCAGCAGTGGAAATCGCGGCAGCTGCAGCGCCTGGCCGAGGAGCTGAAGGTAGAGTGGCAGGAGGCCCGGCTGCAGCAGGTTAGAGACATGGAACGCCTCTATTTAGCCCGTCTGTTGGATGAAGCAACAGGGCGGGCCACGGGAAACAACTTCAACTTGGACGAACACAGCCATAGAGGAACAGCAAAACACATGAGGGCTAAGGGGAGAAACAGAGCAGCAGCATTTAGAGAGGAGAAGGGCCGCCGGGAAGAGCACCCCAGGCAACACCCTAAGTCCCGGAAAAAAGTAACATGCTCAGAGAGACGGGGTTCTACCAAAGTCCGGGTCCCAAACCCCTGTGAGAAGGGTAAAGGGAAGCGGGTGCCTTCGAGTAAGAGCAATGGCGGCTACCAGCCTTTGGGCCCTCGGGTGAGCAGAGGGTCATACCTGGTGAAGTTCAACCCACTCTTGACTCAGGCTGAGGAAACTGAGTGCATGGAGGAAGTACCCCGGGAGGGGAGGCGGCCGATGAGAAGGGGGTCTTCACGCTTTGCTCAGAACGTGAATCACAATTCTACAGATGAGAGTCTGCAGGGCAAAACAGCTGACTTAGAAAAACCCTTGCTCCTCAGCTCCACCTTCAGACAGGAGACCACAACCCAGGGGTCGCCGTGCAGGTACACCGATAAGAATCAGTGGCACAAAGAGCTTGAGTCTGCCTTCGAAGAATTGTTTAACACCAATCAGAAGCTGAAGAAACATCTGAATTTGCACCTGGAACAGAAGTTCAAGATAGACCAGAATCCAGATGAGCAACAGAGCTGCTCACAGTTTCAGGGCGAGAGCAGTGACATCCAGAGAGGGGAGAGTATAGAGGAGGCAGAAACGACTGCTGAGGACTATGGGAGTCCATCAGACATGGAGGCCCCTGAAATGTGGTCCAAGACCAATTTGAAACAGTTGCTAAATGAGGCCGAGTACCCCAGGTACCAAACCACGGCAAAGCACCTATTAAGACCTGAAAGCCTGACACCTGTTCCCGAGGCAGGAACATCTAGCGAACAAGATGACTCATTCTTAGAGAGCCCAGAGTCAGGACGGGAACCACCCAAATTGGCCACAGCAGAGGAAGAAAGCCTTAAGCCTTACCTGCAGAAACAGGATGGCTCTATATCAAGCTTAATGGCTTTGAGGCAAAAGCAGAAGGCAGAGTTGGAGCAGAAAAGGCAAAAGACATTGTTGGAGCTGACAGAGCACCCCAACATGAGCTTGGAAATCCATTACAAGGCTGAGCTAGAGGAAGAACGCAGGGAACGCAGAAGGATGCGTTTGGCTCTCCTCAAGTCTTATTCCACTGGGGTCCCGGCCCCAGCCTTTGACAAAACCACTTCCCTGGACAATGGCCTTCTTGACGAGGACAAACAGAGCCAGATGATCCGTGACCTCCAGGAGCAGATTTTAGAGCAAAACAAGTTACACAAGCAGTTTTTGGATAAAGCCAGGAAACGCTTGCAAGAGTTTCAAAAATCATTTTAAAGGCAGACCCACCCGAGATAAATACATCCCTGATGGCCGCTTTGCCTGCACCATGCCTGTATCTCCTAAGTCTGTTTATTCACCGTCTTGGCAAACTCCTTCCCGCAGAAGCAGAATCCCTGTGGGGTCCAGAGAGCGAGTCTATCCCACGTTCTGCAGATGGAGTCTGTTTTTATGGGCTGTGTGTACTTAATGGAAACCCCAGGTAGAATCAGCTTTTGAGATATTTTAGCCAAACCCTGGGCTTTCAGGGGCATTCAGGGTCAGTCGGGCGCAGTTTCAAAAGATACATCATTGCTTGCTTGGCCTCTGGCTGAGACAGTGTCAGAGCCATTAGCTAAACCTCTCTCCTTTAGAAGGCAGCTGAACACCAAAAGACAAAGCCAACATTGTTTCACAATGTATGCATTCTTAGAACCTTTATGGGTGGGGGGAGCAGGCAAATCCCCGCCCAGCTGGGTGACAGTCACCCAGTGATGATGGGGCCAGTGCTGATGGGTGGGGTTGGGAGGGAAGACCTGGGTGTTAAGTTTACTGCTCTTAGCTTTTCAAAATGAACCAGCAGCCACCTGGCTGTGGGGAGCTCATACAAGGTAGGCGGTAACCAACATACTTTTCTCTGCAGAGCCAAGAGGGTGAAAGCGCTTGCTCTGCCAATCAGCCTCTGGCCACTGCTGGGCTCTATTTCTGCAGCTCCAAAGCTGCTGTGGAAGGGCTAGGCTTAGAGCAGCGTAAAGTAGGGTGCATGAGACCCTAGGTTCAATCCCCAACACTGCAGTTGAGGCATTGGTGGGAGTGGGGTCTGCCTTAGAGCACGTAGTCATGAGTGGGCGTGGCCAAGTACAGTGAGATTTGATTGGCTAAGACAGTGGCTGTTGACTGTGGCTCTTTGTTAGTTTCTGGAGCTTTTCTCATTTCTTCCCTTCCTCCTCCCATCTTTCTTTCACGGCCTTTTTCCAGATACCTTGATTGATCATATTTGATCATGACTCATTAGAAATATTGGTCCATAAAGAGCTATATTTATCTCCTAAATGTTTGGTAGATAATATAATGAACAACGTTAAGTATGTCAGCCAAACCCACAACCTGGGTGGGAGGAGGAGCCAAAAGCAGGCCCTCTGCCATGTATTGATTATCTTTCCTAATCTCTCATGTCTTAGACATGCACCTGCTGAGCCCTTCAACATACACATGTGTGTTGAACACAGTCGGTCACGGGTGCTTTTCCTTGGGGTTGAGGTTCCTCTTCCCTGCTGTGGTCTAGCTCTTGATATCCAGCCACAAGACCAGAACCTCCATTTGCTCACCCTCCCCGTGGCAGGATCATCTCGTGGGCTGTCCGAGCCTGTCTTCCAGGATCCCAGCTGAGTCTGTGCCCCTTTCTGGAAAGAGAGGCTGTGCCGCCAGCGCCTTTGGATCAGGTCTGGTGCTGAGACGCGCTTTCAGAATCTAACCCCAGCCTTGGCACCAGCTCTTGTTTAAAACGCTTTTGGAAGCTGCAAATGAAAACGTGCAGCTGGGGCGTAGGTGGGAGGGCTCCGCTCACCACCCCTCTGCTTCCCGTTGGCGCCATCTCTCCTGAAAGAGGTTCATCTGCTCTCCTGACACTTTTTCACTTATACTGAGTACCAAACTCTGTCCCTGACCCTGTCCACAGCTCTGTCCCAGGAGGTAAGCCATGGATGGCACATGAGGGCCATGTAACTTGTGGCTACCAGAAAACATAAGCAACGAATAGCCTTGTGTGGCGAGCGTTGACCAGGGGCTAGGCCTATAGCAAGGTGTGAAACACTGGCCCTATGTGCGGTGCTGAGCATCCTGAACCTGAGGCTTCCTCTGCCATGCTGCTCATTTGGCTGGACTCTCTCTCCCAGGGTTTGAGATTTGCCTTTTGTTTCTCTGTCATTGTACTTTGTTCCCACACAGTGCCTGACTGTCAGTTGTTGCTCAGGGCTGTCTGGACACCCTGCAGCATCACCTCTATCCCGAAGAGTAGTGTGTGTGTTTGTGGCACCCCTTAGCTTAAAGCTGTGGTCACAACTGAACCTTACATTGCGTAACTGAGCCTCCCGACTTAGTTGGAAGCCACAGCCCAGTGAGCAGACGCATCTTCCCGGAGCCCACTGTTTTTGTTTCCATGTGCAAAGATGGTATTTGTGGCCCATGTTCTGAGTAAGGTATCGCTCCTTCTTGGCTACACTGAGCTAAAAGTAGGTGTAGGGATGGGCGTTGAGACACGGTGGACGGTGACTCATCTCTGCCCGGACAGTAACACCTACACTGTCCCTTGGTAGCAAGGATGAGAAGATACCCTGCCCTCTCCCCATGTCTTATAGAAGGCTAAAGAGGGTGGGAAAGCCTTGGCCCGGGTCAGTGGTGTGGGTAGTGAGTCCAATCCCGAGGATCTCCTCACCCGAAGAATATAACTTCCCAATGACTCCCTAAAGAGCTGTCATGGCTGCTTCCCACCTCACCCTCGGAGGCTCGGGAGTCTGCGTAGACCCCGTTTTCACTCTTTCACTCACATCAGGACGTCTGAGTGGCAACGCAAAGGAAGTCCTCAGGTGCAACCTGGAGTCTCCCCGCCCCCTCCACTCTCCTCACCCGTGAGCTTCCGCAGGGAACTTGTGTCCTATAGACAGTGTCAGGAATGAAGAGTCTGGTACCCAAGGGGCCAATGCTCTGACCTTCCCCAACCTTGACACTCTATCTCCTCCCCTCGTGCCCAACTTGCAGCCATCTCTGTCACCAACTCCCTTGTTCTTGACACAAGTATTCAAAGGGGGGACAATTTTGGCTCCTGCTGGCACCGCTCAAATCCTTCCTGGAACATTAGTTCACCTATGGCAGTTCTGACCGGGGGCAGGGAGAGCAGTATTCATACTCCAGGTCTACAAGCTGCCTGGTCCAGTCTCCAGCTGACTGAAATGCAGAGGAGGGGGAAGTACCACTGGAAGGTGTGTGTAGCTTCTGCCCAGAAGCAGGAGAACCCAGGTTCTCTCCCACATACCTCTGCAGAGCACTGTGCACCCCTGAGCTGCTCCCTGACTTTGTGTGTCTGTACTCACACGGGAAGGTGGGTGCAGGATCTTTATTCCTGCTAGGGACCGCTTTTATCAGGATCCTGGCCATCAAGCTACTTTCGTGTGTCTCTGCCCCATGCTTCTTCTCCAGTCTACATGGGCTCAAGACACATCTGGGGCTGACCAAGTGGTGGACAGGCACCGTGTTTGCCCAGGAGGTTTGAAGGACAGCATCAACATCACTGTCCACAGGGTGGGTCATGCCCAGATTGTCCAACAGGTGAGAGATGCAGACACAGCCAATCAGCTTCCCTGCCCTGCTCGCTACCACACTGGCTGAACCGTTCAGTCATGACCATGATGATGCTGTGGACGCACGATTGGTTCAGTCACCTGTACCCACTGAACCCCATGCACAGGCAGCATCCAGGACTCCATACCTCTGAGAGGATGGGTTTCGGATAGGGGTGTGAAATTGGGAGTGGGGCAGGGACCTTCTCTAACCTGCAGTGTCCCTCCAACAAGTAGGAAATGACAAGAGGTCAGTGCGGACCTCTGAGACCAGACAGGGTCTGGCTTTTAGCCAGTCACGAGAGGAGCCAGGCTGGGGAAGCGGCAGGTTCCTGACCATATGCTTGGAGACTTGAAAGCTGTCCTGAATGTCCTCCCATACACCATGGCGTGGTGGTGGTGGGGCTGTACCAATGAGGGGATGGGGAGTAGGAACCCACGTCCTGCTGTCCTCCCTTCAGACATGGTTTATTGACTCTACTCAGAGCCCTAAGCGCTAGTGTCCCACTTGTGGGCAGGGCTTGTCAGTGCTAAGCGCTGAAGCAGAGGTCACAGGTCGCCTTAGATTTGCTCCTGGAAACGAGTGGATGAAGAAAGATGACCACTGGCCCTCCGCTGCAGCAGCAGCAGCAGCCGCTGAATGGAAAAAAAGATCCTGATCCTCCCCTACTGTCATGTCCCCCCAGCCCCTTCCTCAGGGCTGTGTGGAGATGGCTTACAGGGGTGGGCAGAATACCCCAGGGACCTCTCTAGGCTCTCTCTGCCTCCAGCCCTGCCAGGCTACTGCCCAGCTTACCCGGGTTTGGGATTTGCAGAGCTGAGCTTGGCTTCCTCGAGGCCCTTGGCTCCTTGGCGGAGAAACTGCCGAGCAGCAGCCTCCTCCACAAAGCCACACTGTTCTCAGCAAACCCTCCCAGGAGCGGGACGCATTTTTTTCAAATGATTCAGCAGCACGTGAATGGGAAGGGCCGCACTTAAGGCCCTGGCATGAGATCTCGCTGGCCCGCAGCTGGAAAGGACGGGTGGTAGGGCGTGGCTTGGTCCCACCAGGCCTAGAGCGGAGGAGCCAGGGTCCTAGGGGGCACGGGGCAGCTGGAGGGCTGGGCCAAGAATGCTGCAGCCTCCTTCTGCGCATTCATATAGATGCGCCATCGCCCTCCCTGAGAAGAGCCAAAGCAATGGGCAGGAAATGGAGATGGGAAAGCTGGTCTCCATGGAGACGGGCATCTAGCGGACAGCCGCCCTCCTGTGTGTGCTAGCATGCTAGAATCTGAGCGGTGGGCAGGGAGCCTGCTGCTAGGCAGGCCTGGCATATTCCCAGGCACCAGTCCATCGGTGGTGTGGCCCAGAGCTGAATGCCCCACAGTCCCCTTGCCATTCCCCTCTCTACCTCACCCTCCGCCACACCCATCTGCTCGCCTTGGCCTGAGTTATTAGAGATGAGTGGGTCTTGACCTCATCCTGAGTAGGCTCAGCCCTACCCGAAGGCTGGGGCCCTGCTTGGTTTCACACTCCACCCTCCCCCGCCCCCCCCAAAGCCCAGTTGCTGCCTGTGAGGGGATCGATCACTGGATTTGGGAGTGCATGTGGGAGGGGCTGGCCTCAGCTGCTGATGCAGGGAAGCTGTGCCCAATCCTGGTCACCAGCACAGAACTGTTTTTAATTACTGAATGACAGCCCCTTTTTCCCTTTTAGGGAAATGAGAGAGAGAGGGTTTGGAGGTCTTTTTCACTAATGCCGAGTGGCTGGACATGGAGGGGACAAGGCAGGGCAGAGCTCGGTGGATGACCTCAACCATCTACAGAAGGCACCTGGAGGTGGCAGCCATGGGAAGGGTGTCACCACGAAGCCAGAGACACAAGGCAGAGCTGGAGTCCTTGTTACCTGAGGACTTGTGGACACAAAACCTGTCTTTGATTCCTTGGGACACCTGGATGTTCACCCATGCCTGTACCCCCACATGCTGAGGTTTGGCCTCAAGCCTGGGAGGCAGAGGTTTTAATGCCCCAGGGCTAAGCCTCCATGTTGCTCACCATCCACCGTCCACAGCAGTTCCTCCAGCCAGTTCTAAGGAACAAGGGTCCCTCAAGTCTTTCCCGTGCCCTCCACAGCCCCATTCAGATTCCACTGCTCTTCAAGGACAGCATCCTGGACAGAGAAACCATCCAATGGCAGCTGTCCGAGGACAAGGCCAGGGACCATGTGGCTAGTCTTCTGTCCCCATCTGAGGGTGTCTAATTGGGGCAGTGGGGGCACGCCTCATTCTCTGGACTGACTTTCCGGGTTAAAGATAAATCAATCCAGGTACAAAAGGCAAGCAGCCTTTGCTGGCCAGGCTGACCAGCTGTGGGTGCCGTGTTGTCCACTGTAAAGGGACAAAAAGACTGATCCCAAGCAGCAGCCACAGGGTCTAGTTATGGATGGAATGGGAACTCTGCTAGCTGAATTGGTGTAAATGACAAGGTGGTGGTACACTGTTTTCTGGGGAGCTTAATAAAGAGACCTTGCAGCGCCCCCACCTCCTGACAGACTGGAAAAAGACACCAGAGCCTCACAGGTTGGGTTTATTCTGGGAGAGAATGATGTATCTTTTATAATCCTCGAACTGACTGGTGTGTAACTCTGCCGTGACAAAATGAAGCGGGGCAGATGACCTCGGGATGACATTTACAGCTAGACCTGAAGTTACTGCATGCACATCTAGGAAGTGAGGAAGGTCTTTCTGTGGGGGCTCCCTCCACCTTGATGCTAGTAGCCTTAAAGCGTGTATCTCTGTCTTTGGTTGATCCCAATCTAGTTACAGTATCAGCGTGTTCCCAACCCTTGATTTGTGCTGACAGAATCTTGGCAAAGGCTCCTGTTCCATCTCCTAGCTCCAGGAGGGAGGAACCACCCCCAAATTAAACTTTCATGTTTTCTGTAGGACCTTGCTGGCCCCAGGTCACTGCAGAACCCTGAAGGACAGGGTGGCCTGATTGTAACCCTCTGGTGATCCCGAGTCAATTTTTCCAGCCTCAAAAGATAGGTGTTGATGGCTGTGGGTTCATTTCTGCTCACTGTGGCGAACTCACAGATCAGAGAGGGCTCTAAGTGAATCCATTCATAATATGTAAATATTCGCATGGCATAAGGGATTGTCCCGAGGCAGCTGGGACTGCAACATGTTAACAGAACCCAACAAGGAGGAATCTTGCAGGTGCTGGCAGCTCTCCTTCAGGTTAGGACCCTTCTATGGACAATGGGCATGGTGTGGTTTTAGATTCTCAATGAACGTCCATGTGTTATCATAGACACCATAGAATTAAAAACTTGTTGACAAGCTGGATGTGGTGGCACACATCTTTAATCCCATCACTTGGGAGGCAGAAGCAGGTAGATCTCGGAATTCAAGTTTACATAGTGAGTTCCAGGTCAGCCAAAGCTACATAGTGAGAGCCCCCCCTTCCCCCCCCTCTCTCCTTTCTCTCTCCCTCACCTCTTTCTCCTCCCTCTCCTCTCCTTTCCTTTTCTCTCTTTGCCCTCTTTCTCCCCCTTTCTCTTTTCTCTCCCTCCTTCCTTCCCTCCCTCCTCTCTCTTTTCTCCTCTCTCTCCTCTCTCCCTCTCCACCCCTCCCTCCCTCCTCTCTCTCCCTCCCTCTGTCGTCCCTCTCCCTCTCCTTTCCTTTCCCCTTTTCTCTCCTCTCTCTCCTTCCTCCCTCCCTCCTCTCTCTCTCTCTCCCTCTCTCCACATGCATACACACTTGTTATATTTATGAACATGTCTTTAGGTCTCAGTAGACCATGTGCTGGTGGCTAGGGGACAGACAGGAGCGCCTGGGAAGGAAAAGCATGGCTCTGCTTGCCATGGTTGGGATCCGTGGAGTGTATTGAACCCTCCAGCTTCCCTTAGCCATGGCCATAGCATCCAGGGTTTCTAGAAAGTTCCCACATAGGATACTAGCAGGAGGGCCCAATTTCTGTTGGCGTCCCTGGGCAGTAGTGATTCTCAAGGTCCAAACACAGTCCGTCGTCATCTTTGGCTCCTCATCAGTGCCCTTGACTTTCCACCCACCGAGCTTTTCCATCCCTTTCTGGCTGGGCAAGCTGGGATTGTTTTTGCAGGCTCCTCTAGGGGGAAGTGACGTCATGTGGTGTCCTCAGCCAGAGGGATGGGGGTAGGGGCTCTGTGGTTGTGTGTGCTTTGAATTAAGTCAGCGCTTGTGCATTCCAGTAGCCAGCATCTGGCGGTGAATTCATCAGCCAGTGTCGCGCTCTTGATGGCAAACCCAGATGTGGGGTTAGCAAAAGGAAAAGAGGAAAAAGCAAATTTTGAGCTGTGGGGGGTGGGGTGGGGACAGTGGTTGGGGCACAAAGCAGTTGAACAGGAGTCTCCTACTGCCTTGCCCAGATCCTTAGTTAGGTAGCGGGGCAGGGCTGGATGTGTCTGGCCCTGCCCTGGTATGGCCCCCCAGCCTAGTATGGAAGTGTCCAGTCAACAGACACTCATGCCTTGCTTCTAGTTCATCCCAAATTCTTTGAGTCTGAATTTCCCTGTCCTTCAGCTGGTCTGGGACTCAGGGAGGCTATCCATTATGTGAGGTGGCCTCCTTTCCTCTCCAGCCCTCATGGTCACCCTGGAGGTCACAGTGATGACTACTGCCATGTGTGGGTGTTATACTTGTAGAGAATTTTTTATTTCCTCTCCTTTCCCGTCTTCCACCCAGGATTTCCTGTCCATCTGTCTGCCCGTTGCCTAGATCAGACTTCCCTCTAAGGCTGGGACTATGAAAGCTTTTACTGGCAAGACCTCCCCCCCATTCCCCTTCTCCACCCAGTGATCTCACCAGGGGACAGCTACAGCTAAGACAGGTGTCTGCTGCAGCCAGCGGTGATAGCTAGTGGGGATAGCCTCTTGCTGCTGCAGGAATGCTTAACGGGAGAGGAAACCATCCAGGCTTCCGCCCTAAAGGCTCTGTAGTCTGGGTCCCTGTGGCTAGCCAGAAGCAGCCTGGTTGTCGATGGCAATTCTACCACCTCTGCCCCTCTCCCACTGCCTACAAACATCCCTGACCTCCCCTCCACCCCCACCCGTTAAGGAAAACCAGCATTTCATTTCTCTTCTGAAAAGTTCAAAGGAGGAATAGTATGGCCCACAGCCCCAGGCGACGTGAGCTCACAACCAGATTCTCCTGAGCCAGGGCACCAAGGCCAGCTTTCCAGATCCTCGTCTTGTAGGAGCAGAGAAACCTGCCCTGTTCACTCCTCCACGATGTGTCCCTTACACTCCATGGCCTCGCTCACTCTCCCCATCACCTTTAGACATCAGATGGTGACATCTGTGTTACATGTACGACCCAGCAATCTCCAATGAGCATCGTGGTCAGCGCTCGCTCATCTTGGCAGCACCTTTCACACACATTCCCACACCTGGTGGCTTCTTGGCCTTTTGGCTTAGATCGTGTCAGGGACTCGGGGGTGTGTGGGAACTTGGGAGCTCCCCTAAGGCAGCAGTTCTTGGGTCCTCAGTGCCGTGGGACAGAATGAGAAGTCACTGGGCTTATTTTCTGATTGGCAGGTGGGCGGTGCATTCTCGTAGCCCAGGGTAGCCTCAAACTCTATAACAGTTCAAGGGAATGCTGAGATTCCAAATACATGCCATGTCCAGCTGTGTGTGTTGAGACTTGAACTGAGGGCTTTGTGGTTGCTATATAAGCCCTCCATCAACTGAGCTACAGTCCCAGCCCTTAATATTCCAGCGAGCGTTAAGCATTGTGCAGTGTAGTGGGCCGCTACTGAGAAGCAAGGCTAGCAAGTGCTCTAGGCCAGTAGAGCGAGGTATACCAACCTCCTTTGGGACCCCTACCTGCTTTTGTTTCTGAGCTGATGACTGTGCTCAGACAAAGAACAAACACATGGCAGTGTTTACCTGGCATGCTTACACATTTGCATTAGCATTACAGTGACGATTTTATAGGTTACACAGAGGGGACTGAGGACCAGCTCATCTATGCTGTCTTCCCAACGCTGTCATTGTCAGCCCACTTCCATCTGGTAGTTGCTTTCTGAGCCCCCAGCCATTCCGTAGCACGGCCTCTACTCGTCAGGACCTCTCACCGGACAGGTGCACAGACGTGCACAGCAGAGTGTGCAGGAGATGAGCGAAATGCCCATCACTGCAGGAAGAAGACAGGAAGGACAGGGGACTGTCTCTCAAGGCCGAATACAAGTTCTCCAGGCAGGGACCTGGAGGTGACATTTTGGGTAGAAGAGCTTCCCTGGTCCAAGGTGGGACATGTCTGGTTATCCTGGCATGTGAGGGACAGGGGAGCAGGATGGATTCAGAAAGAGCAAGGGATGAGTGGGATTGCAGAAGGTGCAGCCCTGGCTGTCCTGGAACTTGCTCAGACTGGCCTCAAACTCAGAGCTCCTCCTGCCTCTGCTGCCTCCCTGTGCTTGGGTTAAAGGTGTGTACCATTACTCCTGGCTCAAATTTTCAGTGAAGGCATTTTGTAAGAAATGTTTATGAGAAAGGCACAGACCAAGAGAACCCTCTGCTCTGGAGTGGCCTGCCAGGTAGTTTTTTTTTTTTTTTTTAAACCCAGGTTGTAACTGTTTGAAGTGAGGCCTACTTTGGGCTGGGAAACAGGAACCTGTGGCCAGGCCAGTGGTGACTCAGAGGTACAGAAGGACCAATGTAAATGGGCCTTGGAGCTGGGTGGGGCCTGAGCTGTGGTGTGAGATTTGGTGAGGAAGGATCCAGAGTGCATTGCTGGGGTCTGAAGAGCAGATGGCACTCCCACGTGCCCGGACCTCCCTGCCTCTGTGGGAAACAGTCCTGGCCAGAAGTTTCCAAGACTCAAGCTGACCGCTGGAGACTCTGAGCTGGCACTGTCTGCCCCCTTGTCTCCGTTGAACTCATGTGCACAGTGACAGAATGCTTGCCCAAAGTGACCCCATACCGCTGCCTTTAAAGGGCAACGCTTTTAAAGCCATTAAAACAGACCCTGACCCAGCTAATAACCTCCAAGTAAAGACAAGGAGGGCTCTGCCTGTGGCAGGATCTGCTGAGCTTCAGTCGTAGGGTGTCCAGGGAGGGACCAGGGGCTTAATTCCTAATAGAAAACCCATGTTAGGCGCAACCAGACTCCAGAACATTCTGGAACTTTCCTTCTTTTGATCGTTGTCCTGGAGGTACTTCCCATGGGACCGTCTGTGTCTAACATTTGAGAGCCACACTAACGTTACTGGCCAGATCCATAGCCTGCATAACAGGCTTTCCAACTCCATGTCTGTCAACCTTCCCATAGAATGTGGGTTACTCTAAAGAATGTCCCACAAAGCCATGTTTGCTGTGGCATGTGCTCGTAATCCCAGCACTGGGAAGGAAGACACAGGAAGAACATAGAGGCTTGCCGGCGAGCCAGCTGGTGAGCTCCAGGCCAGTGAGAGACCCTCAGGCTGGTGGGAGATTCTCAGACTAATGAGAGACCCTCAGGCCAGTGAGAGACCCTCAGGCCAATGAGAGACCCTCAGGCCAATGAGAGACTTTCAGGCCAGGGAGAGAGCCCAGTGAGAGACTCTGTCTCCAAGAGCAAGGTGGAGAGTCAGCGACATGACCCAATGTGTAAAGGTTCTTGGCATTACACCTGCTGACCTGAATTTGATCCCTGGAGCCCACATGGTGGAGAGCTGTTGGCCCCATAAGTTGTCCTCTGGCTTTGACATGTTGGTTGCATCATGCAGTGTGCAAACCCCACCCACCCCCATGCCCTCTTGCATGCTAGGCTGGTGCTCTGTTCTGAGTTGTACCCTAGTACCCCAGTGGTGTGGTGATATTTTGTGTGTTTTCACAAATAAAGCTTGCCTGAAGATCAGAGTACAGAGCTAAGCACTAGTTAGCCATAGAGTCTGGGCAGCGGTGGCACACACCTTTAATCCCAGCATTTGGGAGACAGAGGCAGATGGATCTCTGTGAGTTCAGGGTCACCCTGGGCTTCACAAGATTGAATCTGTCTAAAAGAGAAACAGAGCTCACACAAAGGTGATCCCAGGACTTGGGATCACAGGCCTCTAATCCATATGGCTGGGTGGAGAGAGGAATATAAGACAGAACACTGTACCGTATACATAACAAATAAATAGATCTAAAAAAAAAAAAGAAAGAAAGAACTCTAGCGACTGGCCGAGTTTTTATTATTAAGACCAATTAGAATTTGTGCTACACAGTGGAGACCTCAAATCTGAATAAACCAGTCTCCTTTGGGGTGGATGACTACCTTTCTGCTCCAGTCCCCAAAGCCTGTTTGACGGTGGGGTGCTGGAACGTCAGAGCCATCACCCTGGCTCTCCACCAGTCCTGCTTGCAGGATCAGGACTGCACGCTAGACCACTGCATGCTAGGCCACTGCACGCTAGGCCACTGCACGCTAGACCACTGCATGCTAGACCACTGCACGTTAGACCACTGCACGCTAGACCACTGCACGCTAGACCACTGCACGCTAGACCACTGCACGCTAGGTCACTGCACACTAGACCACTGCACGTTAGACCACTGCACGTTAGACCACTGCACGCTAGGTCACTGCACGCTAGACCACTGCACGCTAGGCCACTGCACTCTAGGCCACTGCACGTTAGGCCACTGCACTCTAGGCCACTGCACGCTAGGCCACTGCACGCTAGGCCACTGCACGCTAGGCCACTGCACGCTAGGCCACTGGCACGCTAGGCCACTGCACGTTAGGCCACTGCACGCTAGGCCACTGCACGCTAGGCCACTGCACGCTAGGCCACTGCACGTTAGACCACTGGCACGTTAGGCCACTGCATGCTAGGCCACTGGCTAGCTAGGCCACCGGTATGCTAAGCCACTGCACGCTAGACCACTGGC
Organism: Microtus pennsylvanicus; assembly: GCF_037038515.1. NCBI lineage: Eukaryota > Metazoa > Chordata > Mammalia > Rodentia > Cricetidae > Microtus > Microtus pennsylvanicus. The sequence continues at coordinate 3,768,394 of NC_134589.1, forward strand.
AAGCTAGGCCACTGGCACGCTAGGCCACTGCATGCTAGGCCACTTGCCTTCTGTTTCTACAGTCTAGACTCATGGCCACAGCCTATTCAACAGAGCCATTTGGCGTCCTATTCAACAAAGGGCTCATCTGGGGATCTGTTCCTTTGGGTTTTGGTTTGGGTTGTTTTCTTGAGACAGGGTCTCACTTTGTAGCCCTGGCTGTCCTGAAATTCACTAGGTTGACCAGGCTGGCCTTGAACTCACAGAGATCCGCCTGCCTCTGCCCCAAGTGCTAGAGTTAAAAGTGTGTGCCATCACACCCAGCTTTTTGGCTTTTGATTTTGTCTTTTGAGTCAGGTTTGTGGTTGTCGTTTTGTTTTTTGTATTTTTTGAGATAGGGTTTCTCTGTGTAGCCTTGGCTGTCCTGGAACTTGCTCTGTAGACCAGGCTATACTCAAACTCAGAAATCTACCTGCCTCTGCTGGGATTAAAGGCATGTATCACCACACACACACACATGCACACCACCTGGTGAGATGGTTTTAGCAGCCCAGGCTGGCCCTGAAGTTCTGCCCTTCCTGACTCTACCTCCTAAGGGCTGGGGCTAAAGGTGTGTATCACTGTGCCCACGTTCATGTAGTGCTAGGTGCTAGAGACTGAACACAGGCTTTTGTACACGCTAGCCAAGCTCTCTATCAACTGAGCCACATCCCACAGCAAAGGACTCTTGCTGACCCTCCTCCCTTTACCTGTGCCAGGTCAGACTCCTGTGACCCCTCAGGTGGACAATAGGCCCACTGCCCTTAGTACCTCCCGTCGGGAGGCACACTTTCCTCCCCTGAGCAGAGCCTGGATCCTGATCCTCAGCTACCCCCTCATCTGTGTCTCTGTGTTTTGCAGTGATCAGGGCCAAAGCCGTGAGCGAGAAGGAGGTGGATTCCGGGAACGACATCTACGGCAACCCCATCAAGAGGATTCAGTATGAGATCAAGCAGATAAAGGTAGCCCCTGACTTTGTGGGGGAAGCAGAGGTGGGGCCCTGGAACGTCTCCAAGCCAGCGTAAGCCAGAAAGCTGAGTCGTCAAAGCCACAGAGAAGCTCAGTTCTCCTTAAGCCACAGGAACATGAAAAGCTGGCAGAGATTTTAGGTTTTCAAAGGTCTCAATCACTGTCCTATGTTGGGAAGAGACGCCAGGACCAAGGCAGTCTTGAAAAAGAAAGCATATTAAATGGGGGCTTGCTTACAGTTTCAGAGGCTGAGTCTGTGTCATCATGGTGGGGAGCAGACAGGCATGGTGCTGGGGCAGTAGTTGAGAGCTTTCCATCCTGACCCGAAGGCAGCAGGTGGACTTCCGAAACCTCCAAGCCCACACCCCCAGTGACAGATGTCTTTCAACAAGGCCATACCTCCTAATCTTTCCCAGACAGTTCGGCCAGCTGGGGATCAAGCATTTACATATTTGAACCAATGGGACCATTCTCATTCAAACCACCACATCACCCTAATCCCCGAAACAGGCTAGCTTGATTTTACCGGGTGATAACCCAGTGAGTATCATGTCATAACGGATGAGTCTGGCAGCTTCCCGACTGTGATGGATCACTTACTGAGAACTAGCTTATGGTGTCCCATTGGGAGGACAGGACTGACTGTGGTAGGGTGGAGGGGACCACAGATGGCAGCAGTGGTGGCTGTGGTGGTGTCTGCTGATGTTTTCAGAGTACTGTCCATGTCAGGGACAACAATGTTTGAGAGAGAGCGAGAGGTTAAGGGAGAGGCTGGGGATGTGGCTCAATTGGTAGCATGCTTGCCTAGCATGCAGGAAGTCCCAGGTTTGATCCCCGGCACTGCAGAACTAAGTAGGGTGGTGCCTGCCTGCTCTGAGAGTTTTCATTTACTAACTCTGGGTTCAAAGAAAGACAGCTGGCTGGCTCCTCCAGTGTTAGGGACAGCTTGTCACGCAGTAGTGACCGTAGCCATTCTTATTTACCAAAACTGAAAATAAATATTATCAATGGACCAGAGGAGCGAGCACGTCCTCATCACAGATGCCACCTCAAGGGGACGACTGACCTCTCAATACCAAAGTCCTTCTGTGAGGCAGACAGCAGGTGGATTTCCATAAGCTCCTCGTGGCTTAATGCCAAGGAAGCAACACTGACCCCTTGGCGTCATCTGAGATGCAGAAGGAGACTGTTGCCCTGGCAACCCTCCTTTCTACAGGGTTAGAGTGAAGCTCCCTAAGCTGGTTTGTCCTTGAGAGGGACTGGAGCCCCAGGGCTCAGTGGGTAAGAGCACGCGCCAATGCCCATGTCAGGCAGCTCGAGGGGATCTGGAGATGGGATTCTGAGGGCACCTGCACACACATGGCAGCAGACACACAGGCACAAACACACCGCAGGAATAGAAATAAAAATACATCTTTAAAACTTGAAGAAATGAGAGGAAGAAGGAAGGGAGGAAAAGACAAATGAAAAATGTCTTCTGGAGTGTTAGGGAGGGTATGAGCCAAAGGGAGAGCGGGCGAGCCTCTCCCCTCACCCCACACACCCTCACCCTCACACACCCTCACCTAGGTACTGGGCAATGTCTTCCTCATGGGGCAGCAGGTGCACTCCTGAAGAGCCCAAGCAAGTCAGACCCGAGAAATCCAGCCCTCCCCTGACTCAGAGGTTATGGTCTCCTCCTAGAGGGCACCTTTCGCCCCTTGGTTGTTATTAGGTAGCCAGTGCTTCACCAAGGTCCCTGGAAATAAACAATGTGTTGTAGTGCAAGTCTGTAAACCCAGCATCCTGGCTGCGGCAAGAGAATGGAGAGTTCGAGTCCAGGCTTGGCTACAAAGTGAGACTTTTGTCTCAGGAAAAAAAAATCTGGAAATAGGGCTGGGGTGTAATTATTGGGCTCAAGGCCACAGGTTTAATCCAGAACAGAGGGACAGGGGTTGGGAAAAAGTGAAAGTCAAAAGAAAAAGGAAAAATAAAAATTTCTTTTGTTTTTTGGTTTTTTGTGTGGGGGAGGATTTTTTGTTTTTTATTCGTTTGCTTGTTTGTTTTTGACTTTTGGTTTTTCGAGACAAGGTTCTCTGTGTAGCCTTAGTTGTCCTGAAACTTATAGAGTTCTGACTGCCTCTGCTTCCTGAGTGCTGGGATTAAAGACCCCCCCCCTCACCACCACACACACACACACAACACACACTTTGGTTTGTTTTTGTTTTTGTTTTTTGTTTGTTTTGTTTTGTTTGTTTTTCAGGACAGGGTTTCTCTGTGTAGCCCTGGTTTGTTTTGTTTTTAGTTAAGCAAGCAAATTAACCCAGTCCCTGGGAACAGACAGATGTGACCCTCTGTGGCAAGTGAGACTCTCTAGATTTCTACGGGGGTTCGGAAATGATGACTTCGTGCTCAGAAATGTCCTGCCCATGACAGGCTGTGCTGGCCAGCTGGGGTCTACCTACAGCCCCAAGGGGATATGTGACTCTGAGCACCTTTGCAAAAGCAGTAAAGATTGTGAAGCTCAGTGGCAAGCCTGTTTACCTTCTGGCGTCTTGTGGGGAAGGGGCACATCTGGGCACAGCCCTGGACTCTTGTTCCTATCATTTTCTGACTGGGAACCTATCTGGTCTCACCCCTGCCCTACTGTGCTTACCCCTGCCCTACTGTGCTCACCCCTGCCCTACTGTGCTCACCCCTGCCCTACTGTGCTCACCCCTGCCCTACTGTGCTCACCCCTGCCCTACTGTGCTCACTCCTGCCCTACTGTGCTTACCCCTGCCCTACTGTGCTCACTCCTGCCCTACTGTGCTCACTCCTGCCCTACTGTGCTCACTCCTGCCCTACTGTGCTTACCCCTGCCCTACTGTGCTCACTCCTGCCCTACTGTGCTCACTCCTGCCCTACTGCTTACCCCTGCCCTACTGTGCTCACTCCTGCCCTACTGTGCTCACCCCTGCCCTACTGTGCTCACCCCTGCCCTACTGTGCTTACCCCTGCCCTACTGTGCTTACCCCTGCCCTACTGTGCTTACTCCTGCTTTATTGTGCTTACTCCTGCCCTACTGTGCTCACTCCTGCCCTAATGTGCTCACTCCTGCTCTACTGTGCTTACTCCTGCCCTAATGTGCTCACTCCTGCCCTACTGTGCTCACTCCTGCCCTACTGTGCTCACCCCTGCCCTACTGTGCTCACTCCTGCCCTACTGTGCTCACCCCTGCCCTACTGTGCTCACCCCTGCCCTACTGTGCTCACCCCTGCCCTGCTGTGCTTACCCCTGCCCTGCTGTGCTTACTCCTGCCTTATTGTGCTTACTCCTGCCTTATTGTGCTCACTCCTGCCCTACTGTGCTCACTCCTGCCCTACTGTGCTCACTCCTGCCCTACTGTGCTTACCCCTGCCTTACTGTGCTTACTCCTGTCCTACTGTGTTTTTCAGATGTTCAAAGGACCTGACAAAGACATTGAGTTTATCTACACGGCCCCCTCCTCAGCAGTATGCGGGGTCACGCTGGACGTTGGAGGGAAGAAGGAATATCTAATTGCAGGTGTGTAGAAGCTCAGCCTTGAGTACTAGGTCGTGGTACCCTGACAGAATTAATTCTGCATTCCTATGTCCTGGTCCCTAAGGAACAAGCTTCCCACACTGCCCTCTAGGGGCGAACCAGCCAATCTGCATTGGCACAGGTACTGCTTATAGCCCACGTCTAGGAGACTCTGGTGAAGCTGCCTTTGTCTTGCTAGCACTTACTCCCAGAGGCACCCCCAGGTCCTTGCCTATACAGAAGCTGTCTGTACTAGTGGCCTCTCTAGTGGGCCGCAGTCCTGGGAAGCCCAGCAGCAGCTCCTCCTCTGGGCACTGGCTGGGAGGTAGGGGATTTCCCATTTCTTTCTATGGAGATTGCATAAATCCTTTGCCTTCCTGTTATAAGGTGTACCCGTGATCCCCCAGTGCAGATGAAGGTTTGCCTCAGGCACAGGGATTAACATGGGGTCCACTTGCAACACTTGGCAAGAGCCGGTGGTTCTGTTTCCTCTGAGCCGATTGGTGTCACATTGGCAGCCAGCGTGGGGTCATTTCTGGCACAGAAAGCTTCTGCTAATGCAGAGAGAGGCTTCTCCTCCTAGGAGAGCCAGTAGATAGAGGTTCCTCAGCATAGTCCTGCAGCACCCCTGCTGGCTCTATGCGGTCTTTCTTTTTTTTTTTTTAAGTGGATTTATTTTTATGTGTATGAGTGTTTTGCTTGCTTCATGGCCCACTGGGATTCCCCATAGCCTGTGACACGCCAGATGCCCAGGCTGTATCTAGTGCAAGTCAAGGAGAATGTAGGGCTGAAGTTGGTCCTTTGGTGAGCCCGTGTGTGATCAGGGCTAACATCCAGTTTCTAACCAGAACCTTCCCTGACAAAGGCCAGAAGTTGCCAACAGCTGGTGAGTGCCCACTGGAAGGGATGTACCTCAGTAGTCAAGCACGGCCATCTCCCGTGCACGAACTCCATTTTTGACCTCCTGGGGCCAGACCTGTCAGTCAGACCTGCTTCCTGTTTGGATACCCCAAGCATGGGCACTGCTTTCTGTTTCGTGGGATGGAAACCAGCCCACCAGACCAGTAATGGGCTTCTGGGTAGGCAACTTACAAATCGGTGAGCCATGCCTTGCTATCAGGAGCCCTTACACACCATGGCTGCTACAACAGGCTCAAACTCCTGCTCCATGCCCTGCTTAGTTCCTGGAGAGCATGAGGAGGCTGCAGACGCCTGAGCAAAGGGGGAGGGCGGAGTCCTACAGGGAAGCAGAGTGATGAGCATTGCTGGGAGCTGCTCTGTTTTGTGGACTTGGGGCATTTTGGGGCATCCTCGCTGGCTCTGCCCCTCTTCTGTGCGGACAAAGTCTGGGGAGTCAGTCCACACAGGAGGCCAGATTATTTCAAAGACTGTGCATATGGACCTCAGTGTCTGTTGTGCTGAACCCCAGTCTTCCACACAGACCATCAGAGGTTTCCCACCTGCCCCTTCTGTTCTGTGCTGCCCTACTATGCCCATGTATGTCCACTCCTCCTCTCTCTTTTCCTAGGCCTCATTTCCTAGGTCTGTAAGACCCTAACCCGCTGTAGCTCCAGGTGCCATGCCGACTGGAAATCCCCAAAGCCACGTAGTGACTGTGCGCCTGTCATCTTAGACTACGTCACACTTACTGCCCCAAACACACGGGCACAGTTCATAACATTAATAAAGGACAGCTTTAAGTATGCTTGCAGCATGCTCTTTTAAAAACTGCACTAGTGTAGCTGGGCATGGTGGCACTTGGGAGACAGAGGTGGCCTACACCTCTTGTCTTAAAAAACAAAGCCCCACAAAACTCCTGCAGTATCTAGACCAGCTAGATAGCTTGGTAGGTAAAGTCACGGGCCACGAAGCCTGAGTTTGATCCCCAGGACCGACATGGTAGAAGAAGAAAAACGACACTATATTGTCACCTGACCTCCATACACACGCACACACACAAAATGAATGAATGGAAGAAAACCTGCAGAAAGTACATATGGTAGAATTGCCTTCGTGTCTATGCCTGGACACAGGATTCAGTGGCTCTGTATATAGTCACAGTAGCAGATAATATTGCTCTCTGTGCCAAGACTGTGCCATCTTCCCAAACTGCATCTCTGGCCACTGCCACCGCATCTCACACCTTGTCTTAGGCCCTGGGTCCCAGCCCCCACATTCTACTTTAGTTTCTGTGAACTTGCCTATTCTAGGGAGCTCACGGTTCTGGCAAGATAGATATCCTTTTCTTTTCTTTTCCTTTCTTTCTTTCTTTCTTTCTTTCTTTCTTTCTTTCTTTCTTTTTGATCTCCTTTTCTTTGTTTTCTTTTCTTTCTTTCTTTTTTTTTTTTGAGACAGGGTTTCTCTGTGTAGCTTTGGAGCCTGTTCTGGAACTCACTCTGTAGACCAGGCTGGCCTCAGACTCACAGAGATTCAGCCTGCCTCTGCCATCTGAGTGCTGAGATTAAAGGCGTGCGCCACCACCGCCCAGAAAGATAGATATCTTTTTGTGGCAGCTTATTTTACTGAGTATGATGTCAGGTTCTGTCCATGTGATAGCAGGTGTGAGACTTGCCTCCCTTTTTATGTGTATGTATACACATACATACCTACCTACATACATACACACATACATATAAATACATATGCACACACATATATACATATGTACATACATATGCACATACATATGTACATATACATGCTCATATACATATGCACATACATGCACAACATACGTGCATACACATACATACATCACACACAGACACACATGCACATGTATTTGGTGGTGCTGGGGATGGAACCCAAGGCCTTAGACATGCTATATAAGGGCTCTAGGACTATGTGTAAATTTTTTAATGTGATATTCTTTTCCATTGAATTTGACAAGTGATTCCTATTTTCATACACACACAAATGCAGCTGTATACATGCGCGCATATGATGACACATGAGTGGAGGTCAGAGGACAATTTGAGGGAGCCAGCACTCTCCTACAGTGCAGGTCCCAGGGACTGAACTCGGGTCGACAGGTTTGGCACCAAGTGCCATCACATTGGCCCAATGGAGGGGAATTAAAGATGCCGAGAAGTCACTGTGTTTTGTCTAAAGAGAACAAGCTGGAAGAAAAGGTGACAAGTGGCCCACGTGTGCCTAGGCGCTGCCTCTGCAAACACACCTGCTTGGGTTTGAGCTGATGGCCGACCCCTGAAAAGCCAGTGCGGGGCAGTTGCCACGTGGAAGTGAGAGATGGCAGCGAGACTCCAGGCACCTTGACCTGGGCCTGTACCACGTTCACAAATAACTGTGTTTCAAAAGTGCAAGGTGGCAGGCACCTGTGTGTCACACCGAATGAGGGCCAATGAGTGACGTGCACTCTGGGCTATGAGCAGGTTACCTGCAGGGCAGGACACGTGAGAAGGGTCTGCAGAGGACCTCAGTAGGAAGCCACCCTCAGGGGACTGGGCACTGGGCAGGTGGGTCCATCAGTGAAGTGCTTAAGTCTAATCTCCAGACCCCCATGAAAGCTGGGCATGGTAGCATGTGCCCTAGAGGTGGGACTCCCTAGAGCTCCCTGAATTGGTAAAATCAGTTCAGTGAGAGACTTTGCCTCAAAAATAAGATGTGAGCAATTGGGAAACACACCCAACATGACCTCCAACCCCCAGATACCCCACATACACAAACACGTATGAACATGTACACATACTTATACCATATACACACATATACCACATATACAAGCACATCTGAATATGTCCACATGATTATACCACACACCCACACACACATGCATATACCACATACACAAACACGTATGAACATGTACACATGGTTATGCCACCCACACACATGCATATACCACATACACAAACACGTATGAACATGTACACATGGTTATGCCACCCCCACACATGCATATACCACATATATGAGAACATCTGAACATGTCCACACGGTTATGCCACACAGCACACACATACACCCTTAGAATACCGACGATGACCAGTGTGCTGCTTAGGACAGCCAGAGATGTCTTTCTCTGTGCCTCTCTGGCCTCCCCAGGAGAACTATTCTTTGGCACAACTCAGTGATAAATAATTGTGCCTGCCCATAAGTCAGCTGCTCTGCCAATCAGGATACACACCCCACTCACTCTTGGGAGAGGAACCAGGCCTGAGGCACACTGTCCGAAAAGCCTCTCTAATCTTCCTCTCTTTGGGCTTGGTCAGGTGGCTTCAGATTGGACAAGTTCTTACTGCCCAAGGCACAACAGAACCTGTTTCCCGTTCTTTTTTTTTTGTTGTTGTTGTTTGTTTGTTTTTCGAGACAGGGTTTCTCTATGGTTTTGGAGCCTGTCCTGGAACTAGCTTTTGTAGACCAGGCTGGCCTCGAACTCACAAAGATCCGCCTGCCTCTGCCTCTCAAGTGCTGGGATTAAAGGTGTGCGCCACCACCGCTCGGCTGTTTCCCGTTCTTTAGAGTCAGGACAGGCCCCTTAACCAGGGACTACCCAGAAATCACATGGCCCAGCACACTGCCCAGCCAGCTGGCTATGGAGACCGATGATTCAGCTTCACATGTGGACTTGGGTAGATTTCTCCCTGTAATTTTCTTTCAAGTTTCTCTCTCCTGAAAGGAAAAGTAAACACAAAACCCTCAGCTGCTCGTTTTACTCAATCCCTGTTCTTTGCCCAAGCCTCATGCTTTGCAGTTTCCCAAGTTAAAATGTTGCAATGCTTGACTGTCCCACAGGAGCCCAGTGTGATGGTGCTAAACGGGACTTCTTGTTTTATATTCGTGTTCGCTAACTATACAAATAATAGCAGGCCTTCCAATGGCTCAGCCAGTAAGGGTGCTGGCCAAAGAAGCTTGACCACATTTGTTCAACCCCCGAACCCATGTAAAAGTGGAAGGAAAGGAAAGACAATATAAAGTTTCCCCTGACTCCCACACGCATGCTATGATGTGTAGGAGTGCTCTCACACACATAAACATCATACATGCAATCGGTATTTAGATAAGAATCATTATGACGTTGTCATACGTCTGTATGCTGTACTTTGATCTGGGGCCGGAGAGATGGCTCAGTGGTTAAGGGCTTGCTGTGCAACCACGAGGATCTGAGTTCAGATCCCAGCGCTCATAGTGGTCTCATACGTGGAGGGGTGTGGCAGCTGCAGATGAGGGACTGGGGATCCCCCTTCTCCTTCATTGTTACTCCTAAATTCTCTGCACTGAGCATTATTTTCGCTTCATTTCTGTGATTAAAAAATACCCAGACAAGAAGCAAGTTTGAGGAGAAAGGGTTTCCTGGAACGTAGTGTTCGAGGTTATAGTCTCTCCGTGTGGGAAATCCAAGGCAGAAACACAAAGCAATTAGTCAGGAGCAGAGAGGGAATATGTGCCTACATGCTCACCTGCTTGGTTGCTAGCGTTCAGCTCAACTTCTCCATTCATACATAGTTCAGGACCCCTGCCTAGAGAATGGTGCCACTGCAGTGGGCTTTCCACACGGATTAAATAAGACAGTTCCCCATAGACCTATCCACCTGCCAATCCAAGGCAGATAATCCTTCATTGAGACTGCCTTCCCAAGTGATTCTAGGTTATGTCAAGTTGCAATTAAAGCTAGCCATCATAAACATGCATTTCCCCCCCCCCTTTTTTTTTCAGACAGGGATTTATATAGCCCAGGCTGGCCTCAAACTCACTATGTAGCCAACGTCCTTCAATTCCTGATTCTCCTGCCTTTACCTCTTTGTACCCAACCATACCAGGCTCAAACATGCATTTGTTTAAATTGATGCACACGTTTAATCCTAGTACTCAGGAGGCAGAGGCAGGTGTATCTCGGTGAGTTTGAAGCCACATGGTCTGCAAAGTGAGTTCCAGGACAGTTGGGGCTATTACACAGAGAAACCCTGTCTCAAATAACCAAAAAATTGGGGGTGTATTTTCGTTTTATTTTACATGATGGGGGATATATGTCAGGGGGTACAGTGTCCACAGAGGCTTGAAGAGGGTGTCATCTCCCCAGAAGCTGGAGTTACAGGCTGTTGTAATCTGCCTGACATAGATGCTGGGAACTGAACTCTGGTCACCTGGAAGATCAGCAAACACTCTTAACCACTGGCCATCTCTCTAGCTCCAACATGAGTTATTTTAAAACTCAGTAGTCCAACCACGGTATTGTTAGAACTGGCCCTCAACACCCAGAGCTGTACCCGGATGCAGGAGGAAGTCTGAAGGGGGAGACTTGACCCTCACCCTGAGCCTGGCGACTCTCCCCGCAGGAAAGGCAGAAGGAGATGGCAAGATGCACATTACCCTCTGTGACTTCATTGTGCCCTGGGATACCCTGAGCACCACCCAGAAGAAGAGCCTGAACCACAGGTACCAGATGGGCTGTGAGTGCAAGGTAAGCCAGATCTGTGTCCTGACCCCTTCCCCGCTTTGCCATCACAGGGTCTCCAGGTGGACAGCGGGGGACAGGTTCCTTGGCTTCCCAGACCCTCAGGACGGGGAGTCCTGATTTTGGAACAAACTCTGGGAAGATAAGAAAGCAAGACTGTCTAGCTAGAGACAAAGCCTTTGGTCCCAGGCCTCAGAGAACCTTGAGCTGTGTCCTTGGCGAGGAATATTCGGAAGATAAGGGGATCTGGGGGTGGGACAAAGCACATAAATCGGTCCACATGACTGGCAACTTCTAAGAAGAAAAGCTTCAAGGGAAGGAGATTTTGTAGGGAGAACACGGTCCTGGAAATATTTTTCTACTTGGGTATATGTGCAAACATTGTGTGTCCAAGAGCCTAGGTATTGCTCCTAACATTCTAGACTTCTGTGCATGGGTCTCTGTGACTCTGCCCAGAGATGGCACTAAACAGATGCACACATGCTTAGACGTGATGGAAAAGGGTGAGATCTAGCCAGGCGTTGGTGGCGCACGCCTTTAATCCCAGCACTTGAGAGGCAGAGGCAGGCAGATCTTTGTGAGTTCCAAGCCAGCCTGGTCTACAGAGCTAGTTCCAGGACAGGCTCCAAAGCTACAGAGAAACCCTGTCTCGAAAAACCAAAAAAATAAAAATAAAAAAAGGGTGAGATCCATTCCCAGATTTGGGGATTATGTCAGCTCCAAGGAACAACAATGTTCATGGCCCCTATGCCTTTCCCCTCACCAGTACCGGGTAGCCAGCATTCCTTTATGTTACCAGGAGTAAGTCTGGGACTGAGAGGTGCCAGCAGAATCCTGACCTATGCCCCTGTATGGGCCTATGCCAATTGGCACTTTTTCATGGTGCTTCCCATCACTTGGTTATCAAGATGTCATTCTATGCCCAGCTGTCCAACCAAATCCGGGCCAAGCATGGCTCCTCTGTGCCTAGCACATCAAAGCAAATTCTAGTTGGGCATGCTTATTCACCACACTTGGGAGGGGGAGACAGGAGGATTGCTGGGTTTGAAATCAACCTGTGCTGTAGGGTGAGTTTCATGCCAGCCCAGGCTTGCAGGGTGAGATTCTGTCTCAGAAAAAAAAAAAGCCCTGGGTTTAATCTCCAGCACCATGTTAACCAGGTGTGGAGGTCCATTTCTGTAATCTCAGAGTTCAGGAGGTGAGAGCAGGTGATCCGGAGTTCAAGGTTATCCTTTGCTACAGAGAAATTTCTAGGCCAGGCTAGGACACATGAGACTCTGTTTCAAGAACAAACAAATGAAACTCAAACTCTCTTTCTTCATCTCTGTGTGGCCAGAGTTGGATACTCTCATAGTTCCGTAATCTTTTGTCAAAAAGCTAGTGACCCATTGCCCCAAGCAGGTGCTTTAAAACAAGCATAGGAAATCTTATTTGGCTCTAACCTGTCTCCATTCTAAGCCCTTTGTCATAGCTGTAGCTGCAAATGGACCTAAGCAGAAATCATCAAAAGGTAGACCAGATGGCTAAAAGCAGCCGCACACCTGCACACCTGCACACCAGGGTTATATAAGTAGGTGGGTGTAGAAGCCAGTGCACGCACAGGTTTTCTCCAGGCCTATCCTCAGCTACAGGCCTGCCAAAATACCCTGATGGAAAGCAGCTGAGAGGAGAAAGGGTTTAGTGGAACTCAGTATGCAAGGTCGTAGTCTCTCCACGTGGGAAAGCCAAAGCAGGAACCCGAGAGCAGAGACCAGGAGACCCAGGAATAGGCAGGACTACTGTCCTTAAACACCTTCAACAGGTTGTGTTCTGGAGGTGCATCGAGTGCCCTTGACCCCAACTGTTCTTTGGTCCTAACTAAATCTGCCTGCCTGTGGTCCCCCAGATCACACGCTGCCCCATGATCCCATGCTACATCTCCTCGCCGGATGAGTGCCTCTGGATGGACTGGGTCACGGAGAAGAGCATCAACGGGCACCAGGCCAAGTTCTTTGCCTGCATCAAGAGAAGCGATGGCTCTTGCGCGTGGTACCGCGGGGCGGCACCCCCCAAGCAGGAGTTCCTTGACATCGAGGACCCGTAAACAGGCTGACAAGAGCCCCTGCGGCCATCTGAAAAGCCTCTGAGGGTTTAGACTGGTCCAGCTCTGACATCCCTTCCTGGAAACAGCATGAATAAAACATCAATCATCCAAGTGGGTTCACGCTAGTGTGATTCTGCACCCCCCCCAATTTTCCCTAAATGTGGTTGTGGGTCTGGAGGGGCAGGAGGGCCAGAGTCCCTGCCATACCCCCTCCATCTGCCAGGCTGAGCACTGTGTGTCTCAGTCTTTGATCCTTGGGTACAGGCAGAAGTGGAAAACAGACATTTTGCCAGGTCTCCTTGGCACTGTCACATACAGCTGACAGGCGACATTTAAGGTCCCCCTGGCCAGGTTGGGGCGGAGCCTGGGAATGTGTATTTTGCAGAAACTCTTGAAGGTTGTTGTAAGACTGTGTAGCCGGCCTACCAGGTCCTTTTCATCCTGAGAGGGACATGTCCCTCGTTTTCTGCAGCGGCCACTCCTCTGGCCCAAGGTGGTAGTCTCTCGCCCTTGCAAGTGCCCCCTCTCCCCTGTCCTTCTCTGCACCTGGTGTAGACTCCGAGCACCAGGATCCCGCTCAAGTCCAAGAGTAGCCCTCCAACCAGTGGTTCATTTGTCTAGGAGTCCCAGTCAGCCCCATGAATCCACAGACTTCAGTGGCATGCCCTCGGGCTCGTGGGAATGGGAGCCCTCCCTGAGCCGTGTTTCTGGCTTCAGCCAAGTTATTTCTGTCCTCCCCTTCCCCCATCTCCACCCATCTCCCAGTGGGGATCTGTGAGGTCTCCCGCTGGGGGCAATCATCTGTGGTGAGGGATGCTTGGCTGTCCTCTAGTCACTGCAGAACCTCCTGAGCTGTTCTTAACCCCTTCCCAAGTGGCTTCAGGTGTCTGGGTTGAGCAGCACGGCTCTGCTTTCTGCAGCATCACGCCCTGTCGCTGTTGGGATGGTGATAGCATTCCCTTTTTTGCACAAACCGAAGATGTAAGAGGCCAGTCCTGTAAGGCCCCAAGAGAAAAATTCGAGTGAAATCTCCCTGCCAGACTGGCTGCTGTTACTTGCGTGTAAATTTCTGTAAGTGTTACTAAGCAAGCACACGAATCCATGCAGCGGCAGCGAGGGAGCCTGAGAGGCGGGTAGCTGTCTTACCAAGCTCCCAGGATGCTGCGACTTGTTCTTAAAGCCATCTCGTTCTCCTAAAGGTGATTTCTCAGATACCATATAAGGCCGAGAGGCAAGTGTACTCAGTTCTGCTTCTGTCTCTTAATGTCGCAGAGGCTGCCCACTTCAGGCCCTTATAGGGAACTGGGGCACCTACTTGCTCCCTAAGGAAAATTTGATTTTTCTGATGCCAATAGGATAGGGGTTAAGAGAGGCACAATTTTGTCACTGACAATACAGATAGTCGCTCTTCCTCCTACCTAAGTCTTAAAAATAAGCTGTCCCAAGGACACACATGTATATTATCCAAACATGCACAATGTGCTCATGCAGAAACAGACTCTGAAGTCTGGCAGCCTGTGAGCGGTCCTTTGGTAAAATGCTTCCAAGGCCCTCTATTCCCCAGCCCTTTCCTAACCATCAGAAACCCCAAAGCAACTGTTACAATCCACCCCCAGGACACTCCCTAGTCATGCCCCCACACCAGGACCTGGCCAGCTCAGAACTCCCTTTTAAGACAGACTGGGAGAATGCCCGGGAATCAGCCTGCCCTGCCCGAGGGCGTTTTCATGTTGTGCAGTGATGTTCTTCTTAGGATGCTGTCATGGACCAGCCCACGAGACCCTGCAGTCTATCCCGCCCTGCCTGTTTGCTTCCTGTGCAGTGGTATCATATGTAACAATGCCATTTCTGCTGACTTCTTGACATGTTCTGGTTTGTTTCTGATGTTCGCTGTGAGCATTCTTGTGCTGTGTTTATGCCCTTGGTAGCATTAGACTTTGCACTTTTTAAAAACAAGAAAACAAAAATGTTTCGGCATCGAGGAAGCATTTGACCCAGAGTGGAAAGCATGGCATGGTAGCCGGCCTGGGACCGGGGAACCCTTCCCATCTTTGAGTTCTCTGAATATCTGTTTTTCCGGTCTCCCTATCTTTTGTGCTTGGTTCAAATAATCACGAAGGAAGGACTCTCTGAGTAGATTGATTCTATAAGACGGCCTTTATGTTTCCTACTCACGTTGGCTTTTCTAGCCACACCAGGCAGGTGAGAGACAAGGAACAAGCGAACTATTGGGACAGCATGTCAGACGGCCGCTGAGTAACAGCCACTCAGCTGCGGCCATTTAGAGTTTAAGGAGAATCTCCACTTGGCGTTAACTTCTGCTGTGTTCGAAGCACTGGCTTTCCTCCCTCTGTCTCCGTCATGCCAGCAACTCGAAGTATTTCAGATGACGTTTACATGGCAGTTATTTCCAGATCTCTGCTTGATACATATTAAAACATATCTGTGAGCTCGCTGCATAATTTAAAGCTTTGTTGATTTTGTTTCCGTTTGAACTCTTGGTTGTTGTGTGAGGGGGGAGAAGCACCGTGTTCATGCTGGAGTATGAAGTCTGAGAGGAGCCCCCCCATGCCTCATGCTGGCAGCACCTGAGAGTTGTTGAAAGTCAGCAAGCCGACCGCGCGTGTCTCTGATGCTTTGTATCAGTTTTTATTTTTATTTTTTTGAATGATTGCTCTGTCAATGGACAATAAACCATATTATCAAAGAGAAGGTTGAGTCCCTGTGTGGCTGTTCCTGCTGTCTTCCAGCTGAGGGATGGGAGCCAAGCCTCTGCCAGCTAGAGGAGTGGGGGTCCCTGAGGGAACTGGACGAAAGAAGCAGGCATCCGATGCCTTGGGACTAGGGTTAGAGACAGCTGTGAGCCTCATGAGTTCTGGGAACCAAACCTGGGTCCTCTGAAGAGCAGTCAGTGCTCTTAACTGCTGAGCTGTCTCTTCAGCCCCTACATGTCCGTTAATAAACAAGAGGAACATGTCTGCCCGCTAAAAATGGCCACAAAAGAAATGTTCTGCAGGGCATAAGAAATGACTCCACAGGTAAAGACGTTTGCTGCCACGCCTGGTTACCCAAGTCAGTGTCCCTGAAACCCGCATGGTGAAGGCAAAAACCTACCCCTACAAGTTGCCCTCTGACCCCCACATACACACGTGTGAGTGTGCAAACACACAAATAAATAAACGTGACTTTAATCTTTAAGATGTGAAACTGGCATGGTGGCAAGCATAGAATCCTGCTCTTGAGAGGCTGAAGCAGGAGGACCGTGAATTCGGGGGTATGTTGGACTGCACAGCCAAATCTAAGCCTGCAGAAAAGATGGAGTGCGGGCTATGGGTACAGGAGCACTTCTACAGGTATTGCCTAGAAACAAAACTGACTGCTAAGTTCTGTGTGTAGGTCAACCTGATGTAGGAAGGTCATATGTCTATCTGTTGCTTTCATTGGTTAATTAATAAAGAAACTGCTTGGCCTAATAGGTCAGAACATAGGTGGGTGGAGTAGACAGAATAGAATGCTGGGAAGAAGGGAAGTGAGGTCAGATGCAAAGGAGCCAGCCGCCAGGTCAGACATGCTGAATCTTTCCCCGTAAGCTACCACCTCGTGGTGCTACACAGGTTATTGAGATGGGTTAATCAAGATGTGAGAATTAGCCATTAAGAGGCTGGAACTAATGGGCCAAGCAGTGTTTAAATGAATACAATTTGTGTGGTGTTATTTCCGGGGCTAAGCTAGCCATGTGAGAGCCGGGCAGGACGAAAAGCAAGCCTGCCTGCTGCTCCATCTACATTGACCACTGTGTCTCATTTTGCCCCGTTTAAGGGAAGTCACAGGGAAGCCAGGCTCGATGTTCCAAAAGTCCTGTCCAAGGGGAGTGTGCTGTAGGACTTCCTGGGTCGACGTGAATAGATGTGTATTTGCTCTGGACAGAATACAGTGACAAGCCAGAGAAACAGCCTACCCAAATCCACCACGATAGACGCTGGGGGCTGGCTTGCCTGCCCGACATGCATGAAGCCCTGGATTGGACATCCAGCATGGAATGCATTACCTGTGGGTATACATGACTGTGGTCCTGGGATTCAGGAGGTAAAGACATGAAGACCAGGAACTCAAAGCCAGCCTCAGCTACATAGCGTTCCAGGCTCAACAACAAACGCCCATCAATCTCCCTTGATGACCCAATGGGCTTTTGGGGTTATTTACAGAGGCACGGGTGACCAAAGGCATCTGCATCGCCAGAAAGGGCGCCCCAGCATAGCTGATGCCATACCCCTAGGAACCCCTGCTCAGCTTGAAGGCAGCACCACCCCAATTCTCCTCTCCCAGCTATCACTTCTTACATAACCCAGGGAGGGAGGGGTCTTGTGAATTTTGTGACTGAGGCTTCTGAGCCATCTTCTAGCTCCAGGACGAACATGTCAGCTCAGAAGAAATAGCTGTACAGAGTGAGTGGGATAGTCCTAACGTCCCAGCAATGAGCTCTTAAATACAGCCTCGCCCCCACCCCTGCAAAACTATGATAGGCAATCACTCTTCCAGGTAATACGGTGTCCAGTCTTTACAGTCTCCCTCTGCCCAGCAAGTATTTCCAACTTTCTAAATTCAGTTATAAGGTCATCTTGAAGTTATATCAAGAAAGTAGACCCACTTGTAGGGTTAAGCCAGCCCTTTAGGGGGGCAGGCTTGCCTCGGGCGAATGTTTACTTATAAATCGGGCACGCGGGATCCCCCGCGCCCCTTTTCCTGCTTCCTGTACTCCGCGGGAACCTCGGTTCTGTAAGTTTATTTCTTCATTAAAGCTGTATATATTTCTTTACAATCTGCCTGCATTTAATTACGCCGCTACACCCACTGCTCGGTGGTGGCCATGTTTTCATCCCCGTGCTCAGGAGGCAGAAGCCGGGAAAGTTTTGAGGTTGAGGCTAGCCTCATCTGAGTAGTGAGTGCCAGGTGAGTCAAGACTACAGTGAAATCTTGTCTCAAAAACAGAAAACAAGCCCAGAACCAGGGAGTGGCCCCGTGGTTGGAAGTGCTTACTGTGTGACCGGAAGGACATGAGTTCAAATCCCAGCCTCTGATGGGGTCTTGTGTGTGTGTGACCCCAGTGCTGTGCAGGGAAAGGACAGTATGCTCTCTGTGGCTTACCAGCTGCCAGGCTAGCCAAAGCACTCTAGCTCCAGGTACAGGGGAGGCCCTGCCTCAAAGACATATGATGTGTGCTGTGACTGGAGAGATGGTTCAGTGGTTCAGCACATTGGCTGCTCTTCCAGAGGACCTGGGTTCAATTCCCAGCACCTACATGGTGGCTCATGACTATCTGTAACTCCAGTTCTAGGGGGTTGGCCATCTCTGGTCCCCATGGATACCTCCATGCACAAGGCATACACGTAGACAGACACACACACACATAAATAAATAATAAAAAATACTTTTTAAAGAAAGAAGGTGGAGAGCCAAAGAGGAGACCTGACTCTCCTCTGGCCTTGGCATGTGTACAGGTATGAGTACCCCCCACACATGTGCGCATACTCAATATATATATATACCATCCCAATCAGATTAAAAATCATGAATCATAAGCCATCTTGCATACACATTTATTTTTGTTTTGGGGGAGAGGGGGAGTTCAAGACAGGGTTTCTGTACGTAACGGCCCTGACTGACCCGGAACTTTTTGGTAAACCAGGCTGACCTTGAACTCACAGAGATACAACTGCCTCAGCCTCCCTAATACTGGGATTAAAAGTGTGCGCCACCACTGCATGGCATACACATTTGTGAAGGTCTCAGGAGAACCTCAGACAAGCTGTGGGGACACACACCTGCTCCACCTGCTTGGTGTCCTTACGGCCTTCTCTCGGAGTTCAGGAAGAGCTCACCCGTCCTGTCCTGGACCTGGGCCTCTGTTGGACCCTCCCTCTGGAACATTCTTCCTGTGCTCACCTCCTGGCCCTTGCCCTTCTCATTCCTGGCTCAAATGCTCATGGTAAGTGTCACACTTGAAGAAGGTCAGGCTGAGGTGTGGATGCCACCTGTCAGACTTACTATGAACGATGAATCATTCCGTGTTACTGGAATGCAGTTCAGTCCCATGGGGAGGATGTAGGAGTGACCAGTCGTGGAATGTGGAAAACAAGAAATGAGCTTAGTGCCTGGGGTGAGGTCATTGGGAGGGGGTGTGGCTTAGTCCTGTGGATGGGGTCATTTTGGGAAGGGGTGTGGCTTAGTGCTATGGGTGGGGTCATTTTGGGAAGGGGTGTGGCTTAGTGCCATGGTTGGGACTACTGGGAAGGGGTGTAACCTCAGGACAGTGGGAAGGCTGTGTGTCAAACGTCTGGGACCTTCTGAGGAAGGGAATAGGCTCCTAAGCTCAGGATCGGGGTCCTCTCGGGAAACTTCCCAAAGCACCTTCATCCTACTGAGGATAAATTTTGGGGTGCAGAGAAGAGGTATATAAGGGAAAAAGAGCACAGGACTTGGCCAGGACTGTAATCTTAGCTACTTGAGAGGCTGAGACAGGAGGATAGAAAATTCAAAACTGGCCCTTGTAACTTAGAAGACTCTGTCTCAAGGAGAAAACAAAAAGACCAGGAACAAGGTCACGGCCACGTGGGAGGTGGACATCAGGGATGGGAAGGGTTGTTGTGAAGGCATGAGTGGGCATGAGCGTGGTATAGGAACCACATGACTGTGTGTGTGCTCAGAGTGGAAAGAAATGAATGCATGCAACATGAGCATGTGGCTGTGGATACTGAGTGGATGTGTGACGTATGTATTCCAGAAATATGGCAGGAAGTGAGCATGTGGAAGTCTGGGCAGCGGCAATCCCTGAGACCAACATGCATATGAAGAGTGGATCCTGCCCAGCTTCCTTCAGGGGAAGGACCCTCCAGCCTAGGCACAAGCTGGCCAGGGCCCCAGGGCAGTCCCAAGGGACAGATGTAAGGACCTAGGAGCCCAGGGTTTTCCTGTTTAAAAAACTGGCAACTTGGAGTCTCGTTGAGCCCTGGGGTGGACAGATGTACCCCAGAGAGAAAGGTTGCTCCAAAGGACTGGTTCTAGGATTCCTAACCATGCTGGGGGAAGCACATTACACAAACACACACTGTTGGCTCCAAACAACATAAAACTGTGAATAACCGTGTCCTGTCCCACAGCGGTCCCTAAGCTTGCTGAGGCCCTCAGAGACCCTGTCCTGGCCTCTGCCTGCCTTGCTGAGAAATACTGTCATTTAGGAAAGTCAGTTTCCTGCGTTGTGTTGTTGTTGTTACAAGATTGCTAAATGCCTGAGTGAGGCATTCACTGCAGCGACCAATAAGTGGCAATGGCATAAGAAACGGTTTCCCCAAATGGCTAGGCCCAGCCGTGCTTTCATCTGCATTAGTCAGGTTTCCGGAACAACACTGATAGCAACAACCACCTTGATCCCTGATCCTGCTTGCATGGGTCGGGAGGACGGCGTGTACCAGCCTAACATGGATGTAAGGTAGTAAAACCTTCTATCAGAGGCTGGCTTCCCCCTTGGGCAGCACCGTATCTGGTTGCAGGTAAAGAACTTTTCCTTTACGGATCTCTAACTGTTCAGTGTGACTTCTCATGTCATGTATGTAACTCTACTGTGTCAGGCTTTTTGTTTGTTTTGTGTGTGTGTGTGTGGGGGGGTTCTGGGGATTGAATTCACTACCTGTCAACTGAGCTGTTGACTCTGCCTCTAGGTCAGTGGTCCTCAACCTGTGGGTCATGTTGGGGGGTCGAACGACCCTTTCACAGGGGTTGCATATTAGGTATCCCACATATCAGATATTTATAACAGTAGCAAAATTACTGTTATGAAGTAGCAATAAAAATAATTTACAATCGACGGTCACCACCAAGAGGAACTGGGTTGCAGCACTAGGAAGGTTGAGAACCACTGTTCTAGGTATTGTTCCCCGCACCCCCCCCCAACACAGATGGGAAATCAAGCCTCGAGTAAGAGAAATATCTGAAGTAACAGGGTAATTAGGGCAAAGAAAGGATAAAAACCTAGATCTCATGCCAGGTGCCAGCTCCCACACAGGAAGAACAGGGAAGCAGTGATGGTACACCCAGGGCTTGGGACATCAAAAGTAGCAATTTATTGTATCCAGCTTAGAACAGTGGGTTTAGAGTAACTTCCAGCCAGGGGACAAAGAGTGGTTAGAGGACAAAAGAAATCAGTCTAAAGAAAGGGAGGATTCTGGGGCTGGAGCGAATGCTCAACAGTTAACAGCCCATACTTTTCTTAGAGTCCCAGAGTGTGGTCCCCAGGCCTCACAATAGGCAGCTCACAACCTAAGAGCTGCCTGTAATTCCAGTGCTAAGAGGGGATGGGACCTCCGACCTCCACGGGCAACTACACTCACATAGAAATAGACATAATTTAAAATAATAAAAATAAAGCTTTAAAAATTTAAGAAACCAGTGGTGACAAACACCTTTAATCCCAGCACTTGGGAGGCAGAGGCAGACGGATATCACCCTGGGATACAATGTTTCAGGACAGTCAGGGTGGTTACACAGAGAAACATTGTCTCGGAAAAAAATTGAGAGAACTTTTTTCCTTTAGTTTAGAGGTCAAAAGATCCTGCGGAGGTTGTGAACCTCTGTGTGGGCGCTGGGAAGTCCTGGGCAAGAACAAGCCCTCTTAACCTCTGATCCATCTCTCTAGCTCTTAAGGGGGCATTTTTTTTGCTAGGCATAGGCTAATAGGACTTTTTTGCTTGTTTTTCGAGACAGGGTTTCTCTGTATTTTTGGAGCCTGTCCTGGAACTCGCTCTATAGACCAGGCTGGCCTCGAGAACTCACAGAGATTTCCCCTGCCTCTGCTGGGATTAAAGGCGTGCGCCACCACCGCCTGGCAGGATTTTTTTTTCTTAGTGACAAGGTTCTCCTATGTGGTCCAGGATAACACATTCTCCATGATCCTCCAAATCGGCCACTTAAAAAATGATGGACTAATTCTGGTTTATTTATTTATCTATAGGGAGATATTCATCCTGTATCCCCGGGCGACGTGTAAGTCCTCATCACCCCAGCCTCCACGCCTCGGAACTGCAGTTAAACTGCATTTTCGTGCCACCACGCCTGGTTCTTGTAGTGACGAGTGAAACCTTGCGGCCTCATCCCAAGCCCTTGCTAGCTTTTTCACAAGGACACCAAGCAATGGTGAAATCGTCAAAGACTCGGTCGCCAACGCCACTCCGCAGAGCCCTCAGCACTCAGCGGAGCCGGCATCCAGCTTCCGCCCTTTCCCCGGTCCAGCTCACTGGGCCTGCGCACTCGCGGTGTCGGGCACGCAGCCGGAAGTGACGCCACCGCACCTACTCCGCCGGAACCATGCCAGGCCGCGGCAGAGCCTTTAGGCTGCCGGGCGCTTCCGGAACTTTGAGCTGTACGCGCTTGCGTCATCACGTAGACTGGCTGGGCTGCGGGACGGAGGGGTGACGTATGAGTCGTGACGAGAGAGGTGGGCGGGTCGAAGAGAGAAGAGTGTTCGGCGTTAGCCCCACCTCTTAAAGCTAGCTGGACCTCTCCACGCGGCCTCAGAGCGCGCCCGCTGTGCGGCTCCTTTAAAGGCCGTGGTGACACGTGTGTGAGGCTCCGGAGGCCCGGATGGTGTGCGTGTGGGCCCGGCCCGGAGCGGACGCTCTCGCTGCGCCGGCCTTCCGCGGGCCCCTGAGAGGCCTGTGAGGTGGAGGTTGAGCCCGGCGGAGCGCAGGTGCGTCCGCGCGGCTAGGGACGAGGGCGGGCGGGAGGTGCGTGCCGTACCCGCGGGTCTTGGGGACTCCGGCGAAGGCTGACAGGTGCGTGGCCGGCGACGATGTCCGGGGCTGCGGGGAGGAGGACGGGGGATGCGAGCGGCTTAGGGAACACTGAGGAGGGATGGCGCGTGAGGAGCGTGGAGGAAGGAGGGATGCCGGAGACCGAGGACGGGACCGGTGATGGCGAGGGGCGCCTGCGAACCCCGGCGTGGCCAGAGAATTGCATCAGTCGCTCTGCATCCCGGGGTTCTTCCGGAACTTGGGGTCGCATGGTTCTGGGTGACCCTGAGGTTGCGCTCTCGGTGCGGGTGGTTCCTCAGAAGCTTCCCGGGGCTGCAGACCTCAGGGTAGTCAGGCAGAGCCAAAGCCGAGCTTGTAGCCTAGGGCGGTGACAGATCTGTAGCGCGGATCCGTACCGAATTGTTGTAATAGCAGGACCGCGTTCGAACCCAAATGCTCCTTGCTGCTTGTGAGTGTGTGTGCGCGCGCGTGCCTGCCTGCGTCTGGCGCATCCCTCAGGGATGGAGATGATGGAACAGAATCTTAAAACAGACATACCCCGGCATCTGCATAGTCTGGCTTAGCGGTGGATGTCCAAGAGATGTGTAGTTCACCTGTGCCTGGTTCGACATGCTCTGCGGTGGGGAACCGGGGCGGCCCCAGCCCTGTCTCCCTTCTCCCCCAGCATGTAATTGACCCCATAAGTCTTAAGGGAGGTTTTCTTGGAAAACGTTTTAAAGAGAGAAAGGCTCTGTTTAAATGCTGCCTGTCTGAATGGAGGGGCCAGGCTTGAGCTCAGAACTGGGTATGCATATTGAGGGCACAGCGTAGCCTAGCCCTTAAGAGATCTGGGTAGGTGAGCGCATCCCTCAGCCTCAGCCACACTTGCTGTGCGGGCACGGCAGAGGGCTTGCAGGGAATCACAAGAGCATTTTTCTTAGTTCCTATATCACGCAGCTTTCTGCCATTATTTCACATTATCCTGACCAAGTGAACCAGAAGGTGCTTCTGGCAAATGACTTTTTTAACGTTCCCATTTGGTCATCCTTGGACCACAGTAGGCCAGGACAAAGGTCTCACCTCCCCGTGGGAAGGTCGGATTTTGGAAGTGATGTCAACGGAACCTTCAGAAGTCAGGCTGTCCTCCTTCTGCAGCTTGAGGACGTTCTATCGGGGGTATTGGCTAGATGGAAGGGACATTCTGAGGCATGCTGCATGAGAACCTGGGCATGGGGAGGGGAACCAAGACTGAGCAGTCATTAAGCCCATCGGTGGTGCATTGTGCTGACTGTGCTGTCCTTTGGATTTGCGTGTGTTTGAACAGATGGAAAATGCCTTTATATGATCAAGTTGACTGTGTGGAAATGGAAGAAAAGGTTTATAGTTAAAGTAAAATTTCATGACTGTTTTCTTAAAAAGAAAATAACTGGCTAATGAAATCAAAAAAGTTTGAGGTTTTCATCCATCATTCCTATTGTCTCGTCATCCTTGGACATGATCTTCGGACTGGAGTTGCCCTGTGGGTTTGAGAAGCGTGACGATGGTGATGTAGAGTGGAGGACGGGGCCGTCGGGTTGTGGATTTAGTGGTGTGTTAGTACAGTTGTCCTTGGACTCTGAATTCAGAGCTTCTTAATAAGTCTTGCTCCTTAGCCCAGGCTAGCCTTAAATGTTTGATCCTCTTGCGTCTGTGTCTTCAATGTTGGGGTTATGGGCATGCATCTCTGTGCCTGGCTTCCTTTCACCTTAGTGATGCCGCTTTCCTGGTAGAAGGTCATACATAGTTCACACAAGAAAGCGGTTTACGGGGCCCGCGGGAGAAGCCAGTCGTGGGTGACAGTCTCGCTGCTCATCCTCCAGGTGCTGGCACCCATTCTGGACTCTACACTTGGCAGTGTTGGTGACTGAGCAGGCTGAAGTCCAGGAAAGCACCTGCTGGGTCAGCTCCGTCCCTCCCTTGAGAGCCTGATTCCCTGCTGCAGAGAAAAGCAGCAGCCGGCACAGACACCCCAGGTAAGCCCTGGATGCTGCCTCTTCTTTATTTCTTCCAGTGACCCGAACCTGGCAGTGGCTGGCCTGTGGGTGAAGGTCTTTGTGAGTCCCCACCACCGAAGGCCTTAGGACTGGTGCTTGCTTTGTTTTGTTATTTGTTTTGGGGTCTACCCGTGTAGCTGACTCCTGGATAGTCAGGGTAGTGAGTCTCATTTGTCTGATGTGAATGAGCAGTTCCAGGTCTGTATGTTTGTAAGTGTGGCTCTAGCAGCTAATGGCGGGCAGGATGGGGTATGGGTGACAGTCTGATGATGGCGGGGCTCATCTTTGTTGCGGTGTCTCTGCTGTTGTCCTGACTGACTGTGCCTGTTAGGAGCTGCTGTGCAGCAGGCTTCCTGACTAATCCTTGTGGCCACCTCCCAGTTAACCATCTGAGCCTGGGCCTGTGTGGATATAGAACACACAGGTCTGCCCTTGTGGAGCCTGGGTCCCTGTTGCTCACTTAGCTTTACTTCTCAAGCTCTTCAATCGGCAACAGATAGAGTGTGTGTGTGTGTGTGTGTCTGTCTGTCTGTCTCATCTGGTTGAGACATGGTCATAGTCTGTAGCCCATGCCGGGCTAGAAGTCACAGTAGTCCTTCTGCTTCAACCCCCCAAGTGCTGGGAGCAAGCAGCATGCCCAGCTGAGAGAGCGAATCTGTATGTACGCTGCACCATGGAAATAGAATGGCTAAATGCAAGGTCAAAGTTCACAGCAGCTACATGAGAAAAATAAGAAAGGTAAAATTGATTTTTGTAATATATTTTATTTGAATCAGGCTATGTAAGATATTGATATTTCAGCATGTACCAGGTGATCTCTGGAGATGGAGATGCCATGTGTCGTTTTCTTAAAGTAAACCATGGAGACCTGATGGTGACACCCATAGCGCTCAGCCTGGACCAGGCTGTCCACATGCTTGGTATCGAATGTGGCCCCTGGCCTCTGTAGAAGAGCACAGAGAGGCCTGTGCAGACAAGCCTGGCCATCTGTCTTATGTTGATTCTCGTGTGAGTGTGCACATATGCTTGGTTTTTGTTTTGAGAGGGTCTCTCTGGGGCTGGAGATGTCTCTGGTTAGGAGCTTTGGCTGTTCTTCTAGAGAGAACTGGGTTCAATTCCCAGCACCAGCATGGCAGTTCATAACTGTAACTCCAGTTCCAGGGGATCTGTTGTACCAGGCATGCATGTGTTGCACATATCTGTGTAGGTAGGCAAGATACCCATATATGTAAAATAAAATAAATCTTGAGAGAGACAGACAGACACACTCTCACTGTGTAACCCTGGCTGGCCTGGAACTCTGTGTAAAGCAGGCTGATCTCCAATTCACTGAGATCCACAAGGATTTGCCTTCCAAGTTCTGGGATTAAAGGTTTGTGGACTATTCCCAGCCAACATTTCTTTTTTTAATATTTATTCTTAATTATACATAGTTGTTGGTGTACATGTGAATGCAAGCGCTTGTGAATTCTAGAAGAGGGTATTGGACGCCCTGGATCTGGCTATACGTGGTTGTGAGCTGCTTGGCCTGAGTGCTAGGAACTGCACTTGGTCCTCTTCCAGAGCAGTGCATGCACTAAGTCGTCTCTACAACCCCCCTCCAATTCGTTTTTCACATTTGCTGCCTGAAAACAGAGCGTGTGAGAATATGCCGTCCACTGGTTTTTAAATAGTTTCGGGAAATAATGCCAGTGGTCACATGCAGCTCTGTTTGCTCTGCCTTTAGCTGTGCCTGTAGCTGTCCTGATGGCTGCTGAGTAGAAAGAGCAGGCAGAAGTCGTGTACTTGCTCTGGGATGTAGCTGTTTATGGGTCTGGGGTTCTTCCCACCCCACAGGAATGCACCATGCCAATAGTCGATAAGCTGAAGGAGGCTCTTAAGCCTGGCCGCAAGGACTCAGCAGAGGATGGGGACCTGGGCAAGCTGCTGGCCGCCTCTGCCAAGAAGGTCCTTTTGCAGAGGATTGAGTTTGAACCTGCCAGCAAGAGCTTCTCCTACCAGCTAGAGTCCTTGAAGAGCAAGTATGTGCTGCTGAACTCCAGGGCCGATGGAGCGAGTCGCCACAAGAGTGGAGATGATCTACAGCCCAGGAAACCAGGTACTGGGGGCTGTGTTTTGGCCCAAGTGAGTAGCCCTGAGTTGGCAGCTGGAGTAGTTTTGGGCTTCCAGGAGTCAGTGGTCTGTCATAATAGCTGTCATGATACAGGGTGATCGGGAAGGATATCTGTGTACTTGCCCATTCCTTGAATGTGACCTCCTTCTTTAGTGAGGTCAGAAAGCAGGTCCAAGGGGCTAAGGAATGGCTCAGCCAATGAAAGCGTTAGCTGTGTGAGTCTGCAGCTCAAGCCCACAGAAATGGCTGGATTGGGTGCTCTGGTATGCCTGTCACCCCAGCACCCCTGCAGAGAGAGGGGAGGAGGAGACCTGAGGATCAGCAGGAAGCTCATGGACGGCTCGCTTGGAGTGTGCGTGTGCGGGAGAAACAACTGGAGACACTCTGCCTCAGTGTGGGGGGAGGTGGAGAGTCGAATCCTAAAAGTTGTCCTCTGACCCCGACACACACGCCATCTTACTCTCATGTATACCTACACACAGTTTCAGTGGGGAGAGAATGTGGGGGATGAAAATACAGATGTCGGGTGGGCTCCTTGGCGCACAGTATGGCGCAGAGCTGGGACCCACTGCATCTTCCCATCACAGGGGCCTTGAGCTCTGAACTGAGCTTGGAAGGTCCCTGGGATGACCTGGTCTCATCTTTTTCTCTTCTAGGCACCGAGCGTGTGTCTGGAAGTGGAGGCGACGGAGTCCCTGCCCCACAGAAAGTGCTCTTCCCTATGGAGAGACTGTCGCTGAGGTGGGAGCGCGTTTTCCGTGTTGGGGCAGGGCTGCACAACCTGGGTAACACCTGCTTCCTGAACTCCACCATTCAGTGCTTGACCTACACACCGCCTCTGGCCAACTACCTGCTCTCCAAAGAGCACGCACGGAGCTGTGAGTGGGGCTTACAGTGGGCTTCGGTGTGAGTCACCTGAACCAGGCAGTCCCTCACTTTAACACCAGCTAGATAGACCCCTGTGTGTGAGGGGCTGTCGTTCTGTCTGTCTGACAGTTAGAGTGAAGCTAATGGGACATGGTGGTTGACACAGTAAGGGGAATTTCATCTGCTATTGTATAGGCCATGTGTGGGTCTCACTCAGGGAGGGTCATGCTTTTTAGAGAGAAGGGTTTTTGAAAGATGCCTCCTCACAGCATCTGTTCAACTATCTTGTGTGTGTGCTGAACCAATTTTGGGAACCAAACATGCCCCAAAGTAGAAATTAAAAGCGGGTGAAGAAGCTGGAGTGGTGAGATTTACCAGAGCTAGCTCATGTTATTCCTTTAGTAGCTCTTCTAGTGAACACTAGCTTATGCTGAGGGGTTCTTAAACCTGGAGAAGCAAAACCCATCCTGCCTTACTGATGAGCTGCTCTAAACGTGTTAGCTAATACAAAAGCATCTTGGGCAGCTTGAAATCATCTGGAGAACTGGGGTTCCTCCTGAGAGTACAGGCATTCTGTAGGAAAGCCTCCCACAGATGCTCAGCATGCTGTGAGAGCCTCTGCCTTTCTGTGCCCCAGTTCTGCCGCTAAACTTAGTTGGATCTTTAGAAGGTTCTTTGGCTTTCTTCTGCCCCCTGTCCCTGCTTTACAGAAGAATACTGGCTTTTATACAGAATTGTAAGGATGAAATGAATTCTATCAAAGGCTTGGTCTTATATCACTTGGCACAGAGGGTGTGCTGTGGGTGTCTAGGTGGTCAGGTAGTCACTATATTAGTGGAGTGAGAGGATGCTTGCCTGGAAAACTTGACAGTGATAACAAACCCTCTTAGAATAGTAGAAGGGCCTTTCCCTTCTGATAGTTCACAGAAGGCGGTGGAGCATTATCCTAGGTAGTGACCTTGTAAGTATGTACTGTAAGGTACAGTCAAGCGTGGGTGGCCGCATTGCCACTCTGTAAGACTGCTAGAAAAGGAAAGTGCTCTAAAAACAGTATTCTAGTCAGACACAGCGGCTCACGCCTTTAATCTCAGCTCTTGGTAGGCAGAGGCAAGGGCAACCTGGTCTACACAGAGTTCCAGGCCAGCCCGGGCTATATAGTGAAGTTCTGTCTCAGAAAAGAAAAGAAAGAAAGGGGGCTGGAGAGATACAGCTTAGCGGTTAAGAGCACAGGGGACCTGGGTTCAAGTCTCAGCACCCACATGGCAGCTCACAACTATCAGTAACTCCCAGGATCTGACACCCTCACACAGACATACATACAGGCAAAACACCAATACACATAAAATAAAATTAAAAAAATGAAAAAAAAAGTGTTTCTGCATAAGTCACTAAACCCACATTTGTGTATGTATTTTTTTGGAAAGAAAAACTTTTGTATCCAAAACCAACTCCAAGAACCCAACCTTAGCTGGAGCTGAATTATTCTCATATAAAGTGACTCAGTGGCTCTTGCAGAGGACCTGGGTTCAATCCCCTGCACCTACATGGTGGCTCACAACCATTTGTAACTCTAATTACCTGACACCCTCTTCTGTCATCCAAAGGTAGCAGGCATACAGACAATATACAGACATACACACGGGCCAAATACTCATTAAACATAAAATAAAAATCAAATAAATCTTTTTAAAAAACAGTGTACATAAGTATATTTTATCTTCTGAACAAGTCTTAGTAACATAATGTCCAGTGGGCAGGAAAGTCACAGAAAACACACAAGGGGTGTGTGTGTTTGTCAGTTCACATGCGCAAGCAGATGCAGAGGAACAGAAGTACATTGAATGTTCATCACTTTCTACCTTTTTTTTTTTTTTTTGAGGAGGATTGCTCACTAAACCAGGATCTCACTGGGCTAGGATGGGTTAGCAAACTCCCAGGATCAGTCTGCCTGTCTCAGTGCCCTTCTGCAAGGCTGGGATTTCAGGCCTAGGTGGCCATGCCCAGCATGAGTGTTGGACCTTTGAAATCATGTCCTCTTGCTTTCAAAGGAAGCACTCTCCCTACTAAGCCTGTCCCCAGCTCATAGGTAATGAGATTTTAAAGAAAACAATGGCCAGGCAGTGGTGGCGCATGTCTTTAATCCCAGCACTTGGGAGGCAGAGACAGGCAGATCTCTATGTTCAACACTAGCCTGGTCTACAGAGCAAGTTTCAGAATAGCCAGGGCTACACAGAGAATCCCTGTTTCACTCAGGAAGAGAGAGAGAAAATAAAAAGTCACAGGTGGGAGGGTGGTGGCTAAAGTTAGGAGTCAGATCAGGCTGGATCCAGAGGCAGATGCATGGGATAGGAGGAGTGGCATTAACATGACGTTGAGCTGCGCGATGAGCTCAAGAGTGTTCTGTTACTTAAAGGAGTGAGTGTGCCTGGGGTAGCACCCTTGTTCACGCTGTACAGGGTCAGGGTTTAATCTCCACTGCTGCCAGAAATACTTACAGCTCGGAGAGGAAGGGCTGGGACTGCTGTCAGAGTGTTCAGACTGTCGTCTTGACCTCATGGCCTTGGCAGTCAGATCCTCCTACTGAGCCTTACATAAGTGCTTTCTTCTGTTCTTTTCTTGTCCGCTCTTTCCCTGTAGAGTCCTCCATTTTTTGCTCGCTCCACAGGGGTCTTTTGAACCATTTTTCAGCTTTGTGGGTTGATTCAGTTAAGCCGTGGTATAACCAAATCCTGGTTACCTAGTTAGCTGCAGTGTGGTTCGGCAGGCATGGAGTACCACAGCTGTGGTCTGTAGCCTCTGTGTGGGTCACCTGACTGTGAGCAGCACCTACTCACCCAGGAGCAGCCAGTGCTGCTGGTGAGGGGTCAATACACTGGTCTCAGCTACTGAGAGTAGCACTAATTGGTTTGGGTTGGATTTCGTGTGACAAGATTGGCCTAAAGCATCATGTTCAGGGTTTGTCTCATAGAATTGAAGGTGTACCTGCCAGCACAGCAGGCAGCTAGCCTGTGGCAGGCAGCCAAGGTTCAGAGGTGTAAGTGACCTCAGTCTTCACAAAGCTGACAGCTTCTTTTGTTACAGAAATTTCTCTTCTAGGTGTATTCCTTAGTGCATAAGGAGAAAAATGGCAGGTCCATTCATTGCAGTGGTGGTAGATGTGAAAAAGTGGAGTTTGTTGGGGTGGATACCATAAGTAGACCTGTCTGTCCATTTGTGGAATGTTCCAGCTGTAGAACCAGGGGAAAGAGCTGGGTGGCAGCATGGATGTCAAAAAAGCAAATTGCAGGTGTATGGCATAGCCGGCACACCGCCGTGAGCCTGTTAACTTGTGGCCATGATGATACCGTTCGTATGTTACAGTGAGCAGGCACTGTATTGGGTCAAGGTACCTGTGGGGAAGGATTGTGGGGAGTTGGACTATGACAATCAGCGTTTCACTTACAGCCCCCCAAGACCGTTGAAGCAGGGTGGGGTCATGTTCTTTCTACATCTATTTTAAAAGTCAGTTTTAAGGCAGGAGTGTATCCTGTTCTAGTGCAGTGTTTAATGAGAAACTAGTCCGTTTATATAAGCATCAGGCTTGCTGGTCAGTAGCTTCTGTTGAACTTCTAGGCTGTCATACGTCGCCTGTGTTGCGTTCACCCTGCACGTGAAGTGAGGATGTCATTATGGGTTGTCTGGAAATTACTCACCCTAAAGTTGCTTCTTGCCCACTGTAGGTCACCAAGGAAGCTTCTGCATGCTGTGTGTCATGCAGAACCACATGGTCCAGGCCTTTGCCAACAGCGGCAATGCCATCAAGCCCGTTTCCTTCATCAGAGACCTGAAAAGTAAGAAAGGGTTTTGGTTGAGTATCTGTCTGCCAAGTACTGGCTCTATGGTTGGAGGAAGTAGGAGAAAAACCATGGATGAAGTCTCAGGAATCCTTATGTGTGGAAGGTCCCACATAATGGTGCAGACCCCAGCATGGTAGTTAGTATGCATACGTGTGCTCAGTGCTTCACTGAAGGAAGGCTTTCTCTGGGCACTGCTTGGAAGAATAGTTAGGCTTTTAGCCAGGTGGGAGGGCTGTGTCTGAAATTAAGACACAGGTGAGCATGAAAGCTGGGAGAGGGGTGAGGGAGATGTGCACTGGTGTGCGCTGTAGAGACCCTGTCTTCTAGTCAATGGCACTCTGACATGATGCTGGCTTCTGTGGAAGTGGCCTCCAACAGTCAAGATCCTTTTGCATCTTTCTCTTCTTCCTCCAGAGATCGCCCGGCACTTCCGCTTCGGGAACCAAGAGGACGCACACGAATTCCTGCGATACACCATCGATGCCATGCAGAAGGCCTGCTTGAACGGCTATGCTAAGTATGTGTCTCACTTCCCTACACGTGCTACTTGGCTGAGGACACCTTCTTTATGTAGGGGGCAGCGCAGCATCCTTGTGAACACAGCCAGTCTCCCTCTAGCCATCCTCTGAGGTGTTTGTGTTGTTGCCCAGGTCTGACTACCTGGTGCTCTGCAGCCAGGGCCATTAAGCTCTGTTGGAGGGAGCTGCTCTAGAAAATTTCTTGAAGCTGGGCGGTGGTGGCGCACGCCTTTAATCTCAGCACTTGGGAGGCAGAGGCAGGCAGATCTCAATGAGTTCAAATCCAGCCTGGTCTACAAAGTGGGCTCCAGGATAGCCAGGACTGTTTCACAGAGAAACCCTGTCTCAAAAAAAAAAAAGCTTCAAAAGTTGACCTGTAGCCATGAACTTGTTCAGCTTCTCTAAAACCACGTCTTTACTTTGAAATAGAGAAGGCTATCATTGGAAGTGGGGGCTCACACTTAGAGAAAGAAGGTAGGGAGATCACACTTAGAAATGAGGGAACTCACACTTAGAGGAGGAAGCAGGGGCTTCACACTTGGGGAAGGAATGGGGGACTCACTTCCATGAAAATGCAAAAGCATGGAGGAAAACAGCATGTGGAAAGCTATAATTATTTTTGGGGGGGCGGGAAGGGGGTTGAGACAAATTTTCTCTCTGTAGCTTTGGAGCCTGTCCTGGAACTCACTCTGTAGACCAGGCTGGCCTTGAACTCACAGAGATCAATCTACCTCTGCCTCCTGAGTGCTAGGTTTAAAGCTGTGCACCACCACCACCCAGCTGAAAAGTTATAATTCTTAAAGATCTTATTCTGTTTGATGCTAGATTGTTTTCTCTTGTTTTTTTGTTTTTTTTTTTTTAGTGTTTTAGTCAGGGTCTAACTCTGTCACCTAAACTGGCCTCACGCTCTTGATCCTGCTGCCTCATTTCCCAGAGCAGGAGTCCAGAAGTGTAGCGCCTCACTTCACTGTTTTCCACGTTTGAGAGTGTGGAACACGGCTGGTTACTCTGTGCAGCAGGTACTCCATGGCTGTCCAGTTTCTCATTCATAGAAGGTGGCATTAGCCTAAGACCTGGCTTTGTAACTGCATCCTTCTAGAATATCTGTGGAAGGTGATCTGTGCTACAGAAGTGGCTCTCACCTGTGACGTTGTTTGCTGTGGTCTCCTGTGCTGCAGTTCTGTGTTGCTGACTTAGCTTTGGAGGGTCTCTAGTTAGTTCTGTGACATTTACCACACAGTCTGGTGTTTTTCTGGTGTTTTTCTGTCTTTAGGCCCAGGTCCACTTTCACTTGGACAGGTTCTCTCTGCAGTCTCCACTCAGAAAGGCTGTTCCTTTATTGTTTGTTTTCTTTATTTCTTTTTTTTTTTTAAATTTGATTTGGATTTTGGTTTTCATTTTTGTAGACTAGGTTGGCCTTGAACTCAGAAATCTGCCTGCCTCTGCCTCCCAAGTGATAGGATTAAAGGTGTGTACCACCACCGCCCAGTTCTTTTTTTTTCCTTTGAGACAGGGTGGTAAGTAACCCTTGAACTCTTGATCCTTTTGCCTCTGCCCCCAAGTGCTTGAATTATGGTGTGCACCACCATGCCTTGGCACCTTTTATTTTTAATTTATTTTTATAATTTTATGAGTGTGTCTGTGGACGTATATCTCTGTGAGTGAGTATCATGTGTTGGTTCCCATGGAGGCCAGAGGAGTATGTCAGATCCTCTGGAGCTGGAGTTACAGGCAGTCGTGAGCCACATGGCATGGGTGCTGGGAACTGAGCCTTTTCTCCAACCCCAAATGAGATCTATGTTCTATCTTATTTTGTTTTTAGCGTGTGTTTGTTTATTTAAAGTCTTCTCTTTAGGATGTTTCTTCTGACTCTTGAGTGTCTCAGGCTGTGTGGGTCCCTTTAGACCCTGTTGTCACTCTTCTCCTTTGGCCTGGGGATGGTTTTTATTGACAGACAAGAGTTGCCTGCAGAACGCCTATGTATAGATTGAAACTGCCTATGATTCTTTACTCCAGAGCCCATCTGTCTTTTGCCTGCACTGGGCAGTGTGCAGTGCACCTTCTTGCATTGATGATTTTTTTTTGGCGTGGCGTATTTGTCTCTGCCCTCCAGTGTCAAGATGCTAGTCTGTCGCTTGGCCTTCTTCAAGTGGTTTTGGAGCCTGCTGCCTCCATGTCCTTCAGTTCTCACAGCCCTTGCCCTGGGCCAGGGTGGAGCTGCATTTGACTCTCTTCTCCAGCCCCTGAGCCGTAGCTGCTTCCGACTGAAGAGCTGAGGACCTACTAATATGGGCAGTTGATTATCCCTTTTTTTGATTAATAGTTGTAGTTCATATTTTTTTCATTGCCTATCATTGCACAAAAAAAAATTGGTTTCCAAAAGTTTTGGTGATAAGTGTTTAAAAGTTTACAGGAAAGCCTTGTACATCATCCGTTCAGAGGGCAGTGAACTGTGCAGCATGGGCTCTGGCCAGGTGCTATCGGCCACAGGAGATGGCCTTGGGAGATCTCCACACTTCGTGCCACTCAGTGGTAGTGGCTGAGGATGTAACCTCTTGCCGAGAATAGAACCTGGGGGAGTCAGCGAGCAGCTGAGAGCTGGCCACACTCTCCTATTGCTGTCGTCTTCTGGAGAATACTCCAGGCCTATCCCTAGTGTGGGAGGGTGGCTGTGGCAGGTCAACCAAGTAGAGTACTGAGGTAGAGGAACTGTGCCCGGCCAGGCAAAGAAGGTGCCAGTCAGTGTGGTTTAGTGCTGCCCAGGTATCAGGAAAAAGGAAGGGTATGGTGGCCCTCCTCTGTTCAAGGCTCCTGCTGTCATGTCCCTTCATGTGACAGCCAGTCAAGAAATATTACTGAACCTGCAGCTTTAGCCTCCACAGCCCAGTGGAAGACATGGCAAGGGCCAATGCCATGGGTCCTAGGACTGGACCTGCCTCCCAGTCAAGGCTAGGGTCCTTCTACAGAGAGTGGAAAGCAGGGATACTATTGGATGAAGATGCTGGGTGTTCTGTGGGGTGGTCAAGTGGTTGTGAAAGTTGAAGGTGCTGTTGTGGGGTGGGGGCCCAAGGAGACAGAGGTCTGATGAAGAGTTTAGGAATGCTGCTGGGGGCTGGAGTGGAGTAGGGCATCATCTGTCAGCTGGTGCTGACGAGGGTGGGATGCTGGCTGTGAGTAGCATACTTTGCTGTGCTGTGCTGTGCTCGTCATGGTTGTGGCTTCCTTTTAGGTTGGATCGGCAGACGCAGGCTACTACCCTGGTGCATCAGATCTTTGGAGGGTATCTCAGGTCCCGAGGTAAGCAGATGATCTGTACTTTGAGCCAGGAAGTCCTCAGCATTCCCAGGCAGGTGGGGTGTGCCCCTAGCTGAAAGAGTGTGAGCTGGAGGTCCCAGGCCTTGTCTTTCTGACTGGCCACCCTTGCCCACCGTGGGACTATCCCCTGAGGGAGTTGGAGAAGCAGTGTGTAACGTAATGAGTTCTTTCATTGCTCTCAGTCCTTGGAGTGAGGCCTGTGTTCTGCTGCAGAGGGCTTGTCCACTGGCCTGTGGGAGTAGCCAGGCAGGCAAGGCCTGATAAAAGAACTTGGCATGACCTGTATCTGTGTCTCCAGTTAAGGGACAGTCTCCTTTCGTGAGAGCTGAGTTTAATGTTGTAGACCTGTGGTTCTGGGTGTCTGGACCTGGGTGGTGCTCTGGTGGGTCCCAGCTTCCCACTGCCTCTGTGTTCTGTTGCAGTGAAGTGCTCTGTGTGCAAGAGCGTCTCAGACACATACGATCCCTACTTGGACATAGCGCTGGAGATTCGGGTATGCTTGGCAGTGATCTGTGTTCCTGGGGGTGACGAGGGTGAGAGGGAGGCCAGAGGGATCAACAGCAAGAAAGGTGTGGGTCAGAATAGATGGGAATAAGGGCACTCGGCTCCCCTGTGTCCTCTGTTTGCAGCAGGGTGGTTGCCTCTGCTGCACATAGCACGGATAAGCCAACATTTGTGGCCCAAAGTTCCTTCACTCCATTTTTCAGCTTTCTCTGGTCACAGTACTGTTTTGTTTGCGGGGGGGGGGGGGGGGGGGGAGGTGTAGGTCTTGCCTTTGCCTATGTAAATTCCTTCCTTTTAAAGAATAAAAAGTAAAACTTAGTTTTTTGTTCTGAGGCATCAATAGTGGCAGTGCCTCACACTGGGGCTTGAGGAGAGAACGCCTCTTTGCTGTCAGCCTATCCTTGCCTTTGCAGGGACCTTGAGTTTCTGAGCCACCCCAGCTGCAGTCACAGTGAAAGTGCCTGACTCATGATCTCACATGGCTGTCACCTGTCACCTCTAGAGAAGGGCACTGTCCGCTCCTTGCTTATCTGCTGGGGGTGGGGATGAGTTAGCAAGGCCAATATTTATGCAAGTCAGGTTTTATCACTTGCTGCCTCGGCCTGAAAAGACCTTAAATCTGGGACTTGCGAGTCAGGTTTTTTCTCTTGATGCTCATTCTGTTCTGTTTTCGTCCTCCTCAGCAAGCTGCAAATATTGTGCGTGCTCTGGAACTTTTCGTGAAACCAGATGTGCTGAGTGGAGAGAACGCCTATATGTGTGCTAAGTAAGTGTCATCTGCTTATAAGAAAGTGACCGTCCAGAACACTATAAATAGTTGCCTGACCCTCCTCAGGGATGACCGCTGCTCACATTTCCTGAGTGGCCTTCATCTGGCTTATGGATGCGGCCTACCAGCAGCCTGAGGCCCATAACCGCTGCTCACCCAGCGCCTGTCCTTGTGACATGTATTAGCGTGTTGAAGAATAGTACGCTCTTTTCCCTGTGTTTACCATGGAAACCGCGTCAAAGAGAGGCAAAAGGTCTGATCCGTAGTCCCCCTCAGTGGACGCAATGGAGAACCCTCCACCCTGCTGTTTTGATCTTAAATGAGACCTGTGTGCAGCTCCTGTTTTTAGGGGTCGGGTCATCCTTCTGTCTCAGCACGAACAGTTGTCCTCATGAGGCACACCCTGGGGGAGCTGGCACGGGGGTCATTTTAAAGCTGCAACCACCCAAAGTCCCTTCACTCCAGTTTTTAGTAGGTCACAGCACTGGTTTGTTTGGGGGGTAGTTTGTAATTTTGTTTTGTTTTTTGACTTGGGCAGGATCTCCCTCTGTAGCCCTGACTGACTTCACACTCACAGATCCACCTGCCCCACCCCCTGAGTACTGGGATTGAAGGCCAGCAACATTGCATTGGGCTTTCATTTTTGTTTTGAGACCAGGTCTCACCGTGTAGCCCTGGCTGTCCTGGAACTTTCTGTAGACCAGTCTAGCCTCATTCACCAGAGATCCACTTCTCTGCTTCCTGAGTGCTGGGGATTAAAGTCCTGAGCCACCATGTCTGGCCACATTGGGATTTTTAGGGTTTTTTTGCTTTTATCCCTCTTTAAATTTGCTTCCCCTGGCTTGGGATGAAATTGTCTTTCATCTCAGTTTCCTGTCCGTTTCTCATCTGGCTGTGTTGTGCCTCCACACTGGCCCTGTGTGCTTCCCACGTTTCACAAAGTCTCACCTCTCACTTAGGTTCCTGGTTGAGGGGTCTTCTTGCTTTGGGACTTGTGATTGTCTATCTTAGAGTGTGTGGGTTTGGCTTCAGATGCCTGTTGGCACAGGCCTTCCTGTTACTAAGGCAGCAGGACACCTGCCGAGCACACCAATAGCTTTTCCATTTGCTCTTGTAGGTGTAAGAAGAAGGTTCCAGCCAGCAAGCGCTTCACCATCCATAGAACATCCAATGTCCTAACTCTGTCCCTCAAGCGCTTTGCCAATTTCAGTGGGGGGAAGATCACCAAGGTGAGATACCCCGTTGATGTCCAGGTTGCTCTTGAGAAGAACAGGTCTAGGGATCTGCCCGTCTGTCTTTTAAATTTTTTAAAATTATTTATTTATTTTGGTTTCTCGAGACAGGGTTTCTCTGTAGCTTTGGAACCTGTCCTGGCACTTGCTCTTTTAGACCGCTCTGTTCTCAAACTCACAGAGATCTGCCTGTCCTGCCTCCTGAGTGCAGGGTTTAAAGGCCTTCACCACCACCGCCCGGCTTAAATTTTATTTTAGTTTATTCTATGTGTATGAGTGTTTTTGCCTCATTTATCTGTATATCACTTGTAAGCTTGGTGCCCTCAGAGGCCAGAAGGAGGTGTTAGATTCCCTTGGAAATGTAGTTACAGACGTTTGTGAGCCACCTGTGATGCAGGGAATTAAACCTGGGTCCTCTAAGAACAGCCAGTGCTCTTAACTGCGAGTCATCTCTCCAGTCCCTTAGACCCTTTTTTTTCTTTTTTTAATACAAGGTTTCTCTGTAGCTGTGGCTGTCCTCAGACTCAGAGATCCACCTACCTCTGGTATTTAAAGTGCTAGTATTAAAGGCATGTGACATTACCTAGCTATAGAAGTGACATAGGGAGTTGGAGTCTCTCCTCGGACACATAGTGAAGACTGGTCAAGCAAACATTTCTGAGGCTATGGATATAAATAACCCGTATTCTGCTGTGTGTTACTTAGCTTTTCTTTTTTTAAACCAGGATGTTGGCTATCCCGAGTTCCTGAACATCCGCCCATACATGTCGCAGAGCAGTGGTGACCCTGTCATGTATGGGCTCTATGCTGTCCTGGTTCACTCAGGCTACAGCTGCCACGCTGGGCACTACTACTGCTATGTGAAGGTGAGTGTTGACGCCTGAGCTCAGCTGTGGGCAAGTGACCAGTGCCCATAAAATCTAAACAAGGCCATTGTACTTTTTGTTTTGTTTTTTTCTGGGAAACAGCAGTCCTTTGCATCTGTGTTTTGTTCCTCCATTTTGTGAATGTATAGAAAAAATGAGTTTTACACCGTGGTCCTGGGGCCAGGAAAATGGCTCACCGCCAAGCCTCACCACCTGAGTTCCATCCCAGGAACCCCCAGAGTGGGAGAACAGATTGACCTCCTTCAAGTTGTCCTCTGACTTCCATACTTGCTTGGCATGTGCACATGCCCCCCCCCCAATAAATAAATAAATAAAAATGTGAATTTTAGGAGGTCTTTTAAGGTTCATTAGTGGGTATGGTAAACCATGCCTTTGTAATTCCAGTATTCTGGAAGGTTGAGAGTTTGAGCTCAACTGAAAGCACTGTGAGGCTCTGCCTTACACTTGAAGAGAAGTGTGCTTGTGGCCCATCTGTTGACTGCTGTTTTCTATAACCACCCCCTCCCACTGCTGCTCAGGCTAGCAATGGACAGTGGTACCAGATGAACGACTCCTTGGTCCATTCCAGCAATGTCAAGGTGGTTCTGAACCAGCAGGCTTACGTGCTCTTCTACCTGCGGTGAGTAGCCTCCACCCTCCCTGGATTGTCCTGCTCTAGAGCGTGTTCTGCTTGAGCCAGGGTTCTCGGCAGCGCCTTCCTGTCTGTAAGCTCCTGGGGATTGGCTGGAGGGGGAATGCTTGAACAGACCATCTCTAGACACATGTAGGGAGCTTGTGTCCTGGGAAGGACCTTTCATCCAAGCCCTGCTAGTGGGTGGGTGAAAACTGGATGACAGTGCGGGGAGGGTTCTGACTGCCTACAGCAGTGGGTAGGTAATTGTCACTTATGCTGTTTCCTTAATGAGGCCTTTGCCTTGGTGTGACAGTAGCCTGGGCAACTTCCTCCAGTGAAGTGACCCACTTCACACTGGGGCTAGGCATGCCGCAGATCTTAGGAAGGCACCGGCAGAGACTGGCTATCCCTGAGGTGTTCTTGTCACTTGGTGCCACCCTGCCACGTCTGGCAGATTTGGGGCTCTTTGGTTTTCTGGCTCCTGAGAATCTGCTCTAGAAGGGCTCTGTCCAAGGCTTCTGTCAAGCCTTAGAATGCAGAGGGCGCGGCGGGGGTTCTAGAAAACTGCTGGGACACTGGGGCCTCTGCTGCTCCTTGCATTGCTTTCTTGGCACAAGTAAGGAAATCCCAATCCCTTTCTTCCCCCTGCAGAATTCCAGGCTCTAAGAAAAGTCCTGAGGGCCCTGTCTCCAGGGTGGGTTCCACTCTTCCCAGTCGTCCCAGTGTCATTCCAGATCACCCCAAGAAGAGCCCTGGCAATGGGGTCGTTTCTTCCCCACTGATGGCAAAGGTACTGTGTAAGTGGAAGAACTTGCCTGGCTGCTCTTCTGGTTCCTGCTTTGAACATTGCAGAAATCTAGGGGTCTTCTCTCAGGGACCTTGCCATGGTGAGAGGAAGCTGTAGGCTGTGGCACTGTACCAACAATTTTATTTCTTCAGGTGGTTAGCAGCTGCCCTGGGAAGGGAAAGATAGGACTGTAGGCTCTGCTGCTGCCCAGGAGCGCTAGACAGACTCCCAGGGAAACACCCGCTGTTCTCTGTTAATGCTGGTATCCTGGTTGTAGTCATGGCCTTGTTTCTTTATAATTCTTTGATGCTAGATACAGGCATACCTGTGGGCAAAAGGATGCAATGTCTGCATTTATTCAAATGGTTCAGAGTATGTCTATATACACACAAACATATACCCACATATACACAGTAATAAAACTTAGTCAGCTGTGGACTTCTGAATTTTAATCTACATGATTTAACTGCAGAGTTGGAAGTCATTGCAGCCATTTGGGAAGCTGGCAGCCTCACTTGCAGAGGTGTCCCTGATTGAAGGAGGCAAACCTGGGCATGCAGAAGCAGTGGCAGGTACAGCCACGAGGACAAGGCTGCTTTACTTGCATGATCCAGTTCAGCACACACGCTCCTATACTGCACATTTGTAAAGCCGCCTTTGGAGGAGGAGGCCAGGTCTTCCTCTGTGTCCCAGGCTGGCCTTGAATTTGGAGTGCTCCTTCCACCTGTGCCTGCTGGGTGCTGGGATGTAACGATTACAGATGCGAGTTCTCACACCTGGTATCATTTCACTTGAAGTCCCAGGCAGATGTAATATACAATAAATGACTTGATTTTGCAGAGAGAGATGTCAGGAAATAGTCTTTGTATGAGTAAGTTATCATAACATGTAGGCCAAAAACTCAGAAGACAGAAGTAATTAAACCTGAAAGGCGGCTTTG
This sequence comes from Microtus pennsylvanicus, assembly GCF_037038515.1. Lineage (NCBI taxonomy): Eukaryota > Metazoa > Chordata > Mammalia > Rodentia > Cricetidae > Microtus > Microtus pennsylvanicus. The sequence continues at coordinate 3,809,597 of NC_134589.1, forward strand.
TAACTTTTTAATTGATAAGAAACATAGCTATTGGCTAAAGTAAAATGTAAAGTTTTGTATGCAAAATAAAATAAATATAAAAATTGCCAGGTGATGTTGGCTCACATCTTTAATCCCAGCACTCAGGAGGCAGAGACAGGTGGATCTGAATTTGAGGCCAGCCTCTAGATAGTGAGTTCCAGGACAGCCAGGTCAGTTACACAGAGAAACCCTGCCTTGAAAAACTGAGGGGCGGGGGCTGGAGAGATGGCTCAGAGGTTAAGAGCACTGGCTGCTCTTCCAGAGGTCCTGAGTTCAATTCCCAGCAACCACATGGTGGCTCACAACTATCTGTAATGAGATCTGGCACCCTCCTCTGGCGTGCAGGCATACATCGAGGCAGAATGTTGTATACATAATAAATAAATAAATCTTTAAAAAAAAAAAAAAGAAGAAAAAAAAAAGAAAAACTGAGGGGCTGGAGAGATGGTTCAGTGGTTAAGAGCACTGGATGCTCTTCTGGAGGCCCTGAGTTCAATTTCCAGCACCCACATGATGGCTCACAACCATCTGCAGTGAAATCTAGTGCCCCCTTCTGTCCTGCAGGCATACATGCAGACAGAACATTGTATACATAATAAACAGACAAACAATAAATCTTTAAAACACAGTCAAGTTTTTAAAATGTTTTCAGTAGGGGGCTGGGAGAGGTATCTCTCAGTGGTCAGTGTGTACTTAGCTGAGTTCCAGCACCAGCATTTGCTCTCCCCCACCCCACTCCCCACATATACACAAAAGGAACTGTAGCAGATGCAAGGAAGCGCACGTTTGCTGTGATTGCTGTGAAGGGCAGGGATGGTAGCGTAACGAGATCCCAGATGCCATGGCAGTGTGTGGAAATATGCATATGTTGCCAGACAAGAGGAAATTCAGTCTGACCACCTGTGTCGAAGTTCATGAGGTAATCCACAGCCCAGGAACCCCATTTCTGGTAAATTATTACATGACTACTAAGTACAGAAAAGGCTGGTAAGTATGTGAGGCCATGCCTGGGCCACAAGGACTGTGGTGACCGAGGAGAGGGATGCAGATAGGAGTATGCTCAAGCAGGAGGTGGCCATTATGAAAGGTTTGTGAATAGTGGATTGCTTTCATATGGCCTTGGTTTTAGGACGTCAGAGCATCTGGGATTTTTTTTTTTCCATTGAGTAAATGTATCAAAAAGTACATTTTGACTTGGAGACTGCTGCATAGGGCAGGACTGCATCCAGTATTGTGCTTGACTGTAGTGAGGTGGGGCCATGGGCGGTGAAGGAAAGCTTCACTGGAGGGCTGCCGTGGTGCAATGGGGGCCTCAGTTCTTTAAGAGGTAGCAGAAGAAAATGACTCCCTTTTTTAAAGATGTATTTTTATTTTCTGTGTATGGGTGCTTACTCTGCTTGCAAGTATATCTGTGCACCATGTACATGCAGTGCTCACAGAATCCAGAAGCCACCTGTATCTGCTGGGAATTGAACCCGGGTCTTCTAGAAGTACAGCCAGTGTGCTCTTAACCACTGAGCGATCTCACCAGTCCCCAAAACTAGTTCCCATTGACCTCCAGGAATTTTAGATTGATCTCTTGGACTTCTAAAATGACTTCTAAACTATCAAATGTTTTGTTTGCTTGTTTGTTTTAGTCACGGTATAGGGAATAGTATAAGCCATGAAGAGATACATGGCTGCTAGTGAGACACTGAAGACTGAGGGCCTACCCTGTGAGGAGGCTTTAGCTTGTGGCACTATGATGAAATGGATACAGAGGACACTCAGTGGAGGACAATGTTTATATGATGGGGCCTTGCTACATTCTTTCCTTGTGTATTCTCTCAGATCTTGGTGAAACCTTGTTGCTTTTATAGGAAGGCAGTCCTAAAGTGCAGCCTGTTTTGTATACATGTCCTGAAGTATTTACCATTAGCCAGAACCCAGTTGGCTCCCAGAAGCTACCCTTGATTGGGATGCCTGCTTTGGTTTGGCTGTATTCCCTGGGCAGTGCTCTCTTGGATTCTGAAGGCTTCCTTTCTTGCTCTTCTTTAGCGACAAGACTCTGTGATGATGAAAAAGCCACAGGCCCCTGAGGAGGTTGGTGTGCCTGTATCCAGGAATGGCTCCCTCCCAGCCCTGAAGTTACAGAATGGATGTGTTCCTGCAAAGACATCTGCCGGGTCTCCTTCCCCAAGACTCACCCCCACACCCACACACATGCCTACAATTCTGGATGAGCCTGGAAAGAAGGTGAAGAAGTCAGCTCCCCCACAGTCTCTCACCACATCCCCCACTACTTCTCAGGGCTCTCCTGGGACCAGCGAATCCAGGAGTCAGCGACCTGGGTCCTGGGCAAACAGGGACACCATCTTCTCTACCTCCCCAAAGTTCCTGGTCAAAGCCTTTGCTAACGGGCATAGGCTGAAGGGGGAAGGCAGTGGTGTGGACCTGGAGAAGGGGGCTTCGAGCGGCTCAAGCCCTGAACACTCTGCCAGCAGTGACCCTGCCAGGGCCCCGCAGACCACAGAGGGCAGAGCTACGCATTTCTGTGATTCTCAGGGAACAGACTGTCCCACCACTGGCCATTCCAAAGCACTGCTGAATGGAGCAGATCCCAAGATAGTGAAGCTGAAGTCCCCTGCCCTGAGCAGCACCGCCTCTGAGCCCAGAAGCCTCATGTCTCCTCCACCAGCCAAAAAACTGGCCCTGTCGGCCAAGAAGGTGGGTCTGTGGGGGTCTCCTCTCTGGAAGTAACTTGTAAAATGTCACTTGGGACTCGATGTGGGCATAGGAAGATAGAACATCACAAAGGACTGTGGCCTCCTCTCCTTTAATCCAGAGGAAGAGTGTCTGTTGGCGTTCCCAGCCATTTGCCAATTGAGAGGTTGTCTAGGGTGGAGGTGGTGGTTTGAGGGGACACCAGTTACTTAGCACCGCAGGTGTCTGTGGAGTCTATGCTAAGAGTACTAACCAGTTCTCTGTAAACGGAGTCTGCTAGTTGAGCCACAGAGGAAGGACTGTGGGCTCTTGGGCTGCTCAGGGTGAGAAGGACAGCTGAGCCATGGCGGCGGGAGGGACGTAGGGGACTGGGAAGGAGTTTCACGTTCAGAGCTTGCGTGGGCAGTGAGTGATAGGTGGGAACTGTGCTGGGTGCTTGTTTAAATTCCTCCCTTTTTCCTTTTTATTTCTAACCAACAACACTCTCTGGTTCTTCTTCTGCCATCCCCTTTCTCCACCTACCCCCTCCTTTTTTTTTTCTTCTATCCCTTTATTCATCTTTCTGGGCTCTTTTATTTTATTTTTATTTATTTTTCAATTTTGTTTTCCCTCTTCACTCACGGAAACCTTTTTTAGACCACCAAGTTTTTATTTATGTCAATAACTGCAGGCCAGCACCCTGCGGAGGGCGACCGGCAATGACATCTGTTCACCTCCCCCCTCAGCATTCTCCGACCTCACCTACCCCATGAAAGCCACCCACCCCGTCGTTGCCTCCTCTGGGCCTGTCAGTAAAACCAGGTGAGCTTGGGCACAGGCCCCGGGGTGCCGACTCCTTCCTTCCTGTGGGTACGTGTACTTGGCTAGTGAAGAACCATGGGTCATCGAGGACAGAGGCCCTCTTACTGTCCCTGTCTGGTAAAAGAACCTCAGTTGATCAGAGTTGATCGTCTTCATAGTTCCAAGTCTTAAGTTTTCACCTGCCTGCTACAGCACGTTGTAACCTGGAGTGCTGGGCTCTATGTTGACCTGTACCTCCTCAAGAAGTTAGACCCCGTGAGTCCAGAGGCTTGTGAAGCCTGTAGGGACATCTTTCCTGCCAGGGTCATGACTTGGTCTCCGACAGTGCTTCCATTCTTTAGCTCTGTAAAGCATCCAGGCTGCCAGCTACATGCCAGGCTGGACAGGGAGACCTTAAGTGCTTTAGGATTCTTCAGAGCCCTTTAATCTCATCTGTAGACGATCTTTGTGATCCAGTGCAGTGCAGGAACACATGGTACTGGTGTCCCTTAGGAGTACTGAGTGGCATGATATGAAGATATATGGTTATCTGGGTTCACAGGGACCCAAATGCCTGGGCAGCTGGGAGATAGGAACAAAGAGAGGGCAAGAGTGAGGTCCTGGGTCACTGCTGGGCTCCTCCAATCCTAGGAGGCCGTTAGGGTGACATCTGTTGCTGCCTCCACCCCCACCCTGAGTGTGCATATGTCCTGTCTCTAGCATGACATTGTTGGTGTGTTCTTAAATATTAAGGTTCCCAAATGTTGAGGCGCTGGGGGAAGTTGTTCCTTCCTTGTCAGGATTTTGTGTGAGATGGGGTCTTCCTGTATAGTCCAGGCTGGCCTCAGACTCAGATCCTCCTGCCTCTGCCTCCTCCATGCTGGGATTAAAGCTGCGTCACCACACTTGGCACAAGCTAACAAGCTATTTTGTTTTAATTGTTTTTTAGACTTCAGTGTATGAATGTTTTGCTTGCATGTATATCCGTACCATGCATGTGTGCCTGGTGCCCACAGATTGGAAGAGAGGAGCTGGAGTTACAGTGAATGTGAGCTACCATTTGGGTGCTGGAAACTGAGCCTACAAGAGCAACGAGTGCTCCTAAGTGCGGAGCCGTCTCTCCAGCCCCAGTGTAAATGTTTTCTTAAAGCTTCAGCAGACACTGAGAGACACAAATTTGGGTGGCACGGCTAGTCTCTTCCGTTTGGGTGATGACAAGTACAGCCTCCATGAACCCACTAAGCCTTTGAAGTGCCCACACAGGCATGCCTGACATACTCAGTCCCTACTTTATTCCTGGTCCCCAGTCCCCAGCCCAGATCCAAAGGAACATAACTGTGGATGGCGCATAGCTTGTTTTGCTGCTCTTGGAATGCTCAGTCCCTAAGGGAACCATTGTGGCCTCTGGAGATTGGAAAATCAACCTGGACAGGATGTTTTGTTTATTTTAGCTCTTAACACATTTGAGTTGAAAACTTGAAACATAAGGATTTGGTTCCTTTGTTTTGCTTTTAGTTTTTGTTGTTTGAAGGGAGGGTTTGGGGGTTTGGTTTTGAGACAGAGTTTCACTTACATAGCCCTGGCTGACCAGGAGCTCACCTATCTCTGCCTCCCACGAGCTGTGACTGAGGCTTATGTTGGGCTGCCCAGCTGATCTTGCTTGCTGTATGTAGCCTTTGCCTAACTCAGATTTGAAGAGTGTTGGAAGATGACCTTGAACTTTCGACCCTCCAGCCTCTATTCCCTAAGTTCTGGGTCACAGCAAGTGTCGACACGCTCACTTGTATCATTTATCAGTCTGTTTGAAGACAGGCTGTCAAATGGCACAGGCTGCTCTTCAACTCACTAAGTGGTAAAGGCTGCCCTTGACTGTCTGGTCTTCTTGCCTCAACCTCCTAAGTGCTATGATTGCAGGTATGTGCCACCATGCCTGGATTTAAAAAGAATAGAATGTATAATGCTCAGATCTGTGCTCTGCTTATAGCCCAGGGGTACGATGCTTGCTTGGCATGCCCAAGGTTCCTGTTCAGTTTTCAACCTACCAAAAAATAACCCAAAAAACTTTGTAACAAGAAACTGCGACATGGACTAACTTTGATTTTACTTAGATTGAATTTTGTTAGCCTGCCTTTAAAAGCTATGGAATTTGCACGTGTATCTAAGAATCAGAGACAGAATAACCTTTTAAAATTCCAGGGTGAGCTGGATAGGGTGGCGCTCACCTTTAACCCAGGCACTCAGGAGGCAGAGGCGAGCAGATCTCTGTGAGTTCGAGAACAGCCCGGTCTGCTTAGCCAGTTCTGGACCAGCCCGAACTACATAGAGAGATCTCGTCTCAAACCGTAACATGTGAAGGGAGCTGGGGTGAGGGTTGGCAGAGGAATGACTTGTGCAGGTCTTCTACAGTGACTTTCCCTTACACTGTCTACAGGGCTGTTGCACCTGCTCCCCGACCATCTACCCTCCCGAAGCATTCCATCCACCCCCACTCTGCATCACTGTCCAGTAGTAGCGCCAAGCCCTTAGGGACATCAGAGCCACAGAGCTGCCGCTCCTCTGCCTGGATGCCCCTGCCTCAGGTCAACGGGCACTTCATGTCCCACTTACACCAGCTGCCAGAGGCCAGCGAGGCCCCGCACAGCCCCTCCAGAAAGAGGAAAAAGACCCCTAATGGAGATCCCCAGAGACTGGGTATAGATACACATCTCCCACAGTGCCTCGGGGGAGCACCTGCAGCAGTACGCAAGAAGAGGAAGAAGAAGAAGTATGTGGAGGATATGGCTACCACGGCTCCCCAGCAGAAAGGCCAGTCTCAGGACCAGAAGGAAGAGGGTACACAGCCCCAGGTAAATGGCCATCAAATGAGTCACATCCTGGACAGTCACCATGTAAGCAGCAGGAAAAGGAGGAAGAGGAAGAGATCAGAGAGACTTAGCCAGGAAGCCATCCTCTCCCAGAGTCTTCTACAGCATGGGTAAGAGCATGGCTGGGATGTATCCATAGCCTTCCCGGGTGGTGTGGGCTAACAATACAGTGCTGGCCTTGACGTAGGGTGGAAAGTGTCCTGTGTGAGTTTATGCCAAAGGCTGAAAGAAGATAGCCACATCCAGGCCGTGGATATCACTGTGCATAAGAAGGGCCAAGAATTACAGGGTCATGTGGCCCCAGGCCAGGCTGTGTGTTTAGATGAGGTTGCAACAACATCCTGTGGATGCAGTGTACGTGCCCCAGATAAAGCAAGTATTGGGTGTTATCTTCAGCATCATGCTGACTGTCATTGTGGACAGCGAGCCTCACACAGGGTGGAGTGAGCTCGGTGTGGAGTAAACTCCCATCTGCACGGCACTGCCAGCGGTCTCAGGAGTGTTGGGGTGGAGCTTTCGGGGTTTTTATTATTTATTTGTTTGTTTTATGTGCATTGATAGAGGGGTTTCAGAGCCCCTAGAACTAGAGGTACAGGTGGTTATGATGTGCCATGTGGGTGCTGGGAGTTGAGCCTTGGTCCTGTGGAAGAACAGCCAGTGCTCTTAAATTCTAAGCCATCTCTCCAGCCTGCTTTGGTTTCTTTCTAAGTCCCCCTTCCCCTTGTAATTAAATGAATTTAATTTAATTTTAATTTGTGTATGTGTGTGTGCTGTGTGTGCATGCACATGCATGTACATGGAGGTCAGAGGACAGCTTGCAGGTGTTAATTCTCACCTTCTACCATGTAGGTTCTGGGGATCAAACTCAAGTTCTCAGTCTTGGTGGCAAGCACATTTACCCACTGAGCCATATCAACAACTTTTTTTAAGCATTATATTTACTTGTTTACACGTGTGTGTGTGCATGTGAGCATGATTGCACACACCATGGCACATGTATAGTGGACAACTTGAGGGAATAGGAATCAAACTCGGGTCAGCAGGCTGAGTTGTCTCCCAGGCCCATGGGGTGGAGCTGTGGTGCCATCAAGGGGCTTCACTCTTGCCTGTGGTGTGCCTGCAGGGCTGACTGTCCCCCTCCTCTGGCTCCCCACAGCTGCTGCCCTGCAGACCACTGTGAGCCTGAGGCCAGGGCAGAGTTGCAGAGGAAGAAGAAGAGGAGAAAAAGGACACATGCCTCACAGCAGGAAGAGGAAGAAAGCCAGCACCCAGAAGGCCAGAGGAGCCCAAGGCCCAGTGTCACCCCAGTCCCTGAGTTGAGCGTGAATGGCCATCTTTGTAGTGACCGCCTGGGTGAGGACTGCTGCTGATAGCCACAAAGGTGGCCTCTCACTATTCCTCATTGCAGGCAACTGGGAGCTCTCACCACATGCCATCTTTCTGTCGGCAGCTAATCCCTCAGTCATTTCAGAGGAAAGGCATGGCTAGCATAGCCATGAGCATATAATCCAAGAGCTCGGGAGGGAGGCAGGAGCAGAGCTCTAGTCTAGGTTCCATGCATCTTGTAGTTCTGGGCCTGTGGTGCAGCTCATCGCTGTGGCGCATGCAGAGCAGAGCTGCTCGCTGACGGTCAGGAAGCCAGAGAGCAAAAGGGTGACTGTGAACCTACTCCTCCTGGGGAGGGCAAGCGCCCAGTGCCCTGAAACACTTCCCGCAACAGGGCATGGTCTTGTGGGACACTTGAAGGTCCTGCCTGCAGCAGGCCCTTTGTGGCTGGGTAGTTAGATTGCACTTGGAGGTGGTTCTGTCAGCTGAGGACAGAGATCTCAGTGCTGGCTTTTTGTTTTCTCACGAATGGACTTGGACAGTGAGGTAGGATTATCACTAGGAAGTTATCTGTTGGTGCCGTTACAAGGATGTATGATTGTTTCTTCAGTGATTTGTTTTAGTATGTCCTCTGATTACAGGACTGGGACAAGCGCCTCTTGTTGGCTGGAACAGAGATCAAGAGCCCGATGTGGTCCAGGCGTTGCTCCAGGACTCATCTGATAAGGCTTATGGGAAAAAAGGTACGGGTCTGGAGCAGGGCTTCCTAGGGACTGACTGATTTGGGTTGTGGGAGGGGGTAAGGTGGGTCTTGGTGTGCTATGAGATGTGGAAACCACACTGCTCAGGTTTATAAAACTTCAACAGTTGTTGAATATGCTTTAACACGACCTCTGCTGTGGCAGAAAGGCAGATTCTCTCCCTGGATCCGAAAGATCTGAGACCCAAGAGCAGGGCAAAGTGAGGAGCATAAACCCTGGGCCACCTGAGCAGAATATCCCGGTCCCCAGTTCAGAAGAGCAAAGGGATGAAGCCTTCCGGCCCTCGTGTTGGCAGTACTGACTTTGGCCCTGTTTTACAAAGCAGACTTGGTGCATGAACCCTTTTTCTGAAGTGGGAGCCCAGGTTAGAGAGAAGTTTGCAGTTGGAATTGGAGCTCACTTCGATCACACCCACCTCCCCTTCCATGTTTCCTGTGTTGAGAGGCAGTCAGAACCCTACAGTGGGTAGAACAGATGGATGCTGACAGGATGTGTCTTGTACAGTTCTGACCTGGGATGGTGAGCCTTCAGCAGTCAGTCAGGATGCCATCAAAGACAGCAGGTTGGCCCGGACCCAGACCGTGCTGGATGACTGGGATGAGGAGTTTGATCGAGGAAAGGTATGGTGTGCGGCTGTGACCATAGGCTTGGGGCGCAGGTGGGCACGGTTCAGCGTGAGCACTGAGAGCAGTTTCTGGTGCAGTTGTGTGTGCACAGAGCAGCTGGGCAAGGCTAGAGTCGGCCTCCTGGGTTCCCTCCCACTGAACTGTTTCTCCGTGCATCCAGTACTCTGGGCAGGTGTGGGTCTCTTCCTTCTGTCTCATCCTCAGGAAGACGAGGGTGGCAGGAGCCTCCCTCAGAGGCCATCCATGTGCGGTAACTGCATGTGTGTCTAGGAAGCATATGCCATGTATGCAGCAAGAAGTCTCTGAGGCTTGGAGGAGCCCTCTCTGGGAACTGTGTGACACTGTGGTTCTTAATGTAGGAAAAGAAAATTAAAAAGTTCAAGAGAGAAAAGAAGAGAAACTTCAATGCCTTCCAGAAGCTCCAGAGCAGACGGAACTTTTGGTCTGTGACTCACCCGGCTAAGGTCGCCAGTCTCAGCTATCGCCGCTGAGCTTGCTGTGCTTGTTAGAGGTCAGCTTGGGTGTGTGCCTGTCCGCTGTGCGTGGTGCTCTGTATGTCTAGTCATATGGTGTGCGTGTCAGTGTGTACTTCTATCTTGTACATCTGTCTTTTGTAGCTGATTGTATGTCTGGTATGTGTGTGGCGTGTGTAGTCTCTGGTGTATGGTCTGTTGTGTATGTGTTTATCTGTGGGGGGAGTGTACTATGTGTCTGCGGCGTGTGTATGGTATGTATGTCTGGTATGTACGTGGCGTGTGTAGTCTCTGGTGTATGGTCTGTTGTGTATGTGTTTATCTGTGGGGGAGTGTACTATGTGTCTGCGGCGTGTGTATGGTATGTATGTGACCTGTGGTGTGTATGGTGTCTGACCATTTGGTGTATGTGTGCAGTGTGTGTAGTGTGTTTGGTAAACGTCTTGCATGTCTGGTGCATGAGTTTGTGGTGTGTGTGTCTTGTGTCTGTTTGTAGATGTGGCCGACTGTCTTTTGAAGGACCCAGGGATGTCATAAGATTGTCATGGTCTCTCTTCTCACCAGGAAGACCAGTGCACCTGTGCCACTTCATCCCAAAGCTGTCACATCACATCCTGGGAACTGTCCACTTGATTCGGAGGAGGGACCTTGTGCAGACTCCACTGCACTGTGAGCCTGCCATGGTGGAGGCTCCTGGTGCCACTGTTCACAGATGATCTAACGTAGAAGCCCTGGGGCTTCAGCTCAGGGCCTCTGGTGGCATTCATAACGAACCTCGCAAGAGAAAGACTTGCCTGTGGTGTCATGCTGACAGTAACGCAGGAGACATCTGCAAAGGCTGAGCATCCTTATAGACCCTGGGGTCTAGGTAGGAAACCCCTCTGTTCCTGGTCTGGGGTTGTCAGAGACAAGACTGGGGCCAGCATCTCCCAGCATGTCCTTCACTCAGGATGGCGGCATGTTAGTGCCTCTTCTGGTGAGCCCTCCTTTACTCTCCTGCTGGAGCTGTATTGTGGCCCTATCCTCAAAAGGGCCTCTGTATGACTGACTGTCAGCTGCAGAACCCCTGGTGACTGCACTGCCCCCCACCCCCAAGTGCATCTCCTCGAAAGGCCTCCGTACCTTCTAGAAATCAGCAGCTTCTAGGCATAGGAGAGCCTTGAACTACGTGCCAGCGCCTCTGCTTCTAAGGCTGCTATCCCTGCCGAGGTAACTTTGACGAGCTTCTCCTGCATCTGCACTAACCTACGGGTCTCTGTCAAAATGGTGGTCTTTAGAGATGAATTCTTCGTTATTTTACTACTTATGATAAAGCATTTATTTTTGACCAGGCCTGTGGCTTCCTGTAGCAATATGTTCCCTGATATGCAAATACTGGCTTCATTTGCTCAATTTTGTGAGTGCTTTGAAATTGAGAAGATTGTATGACTCAAAAAGAGTCCTTTTCTGTCTTGCTCAAGCTGTTCCTGCAGACTTTGATTTAACAAGACTCCCTAGTGAGGGCCATATTTCCAAGGGAAGACAGCACCCAGGAGATGGGAGTTTCCAGAAGGTTCTTGCTCATGGGGCATGTCTCTTTCCCGAAGTCCTAGGCTGCTCTGGACTGGCCTCCTCAGTCTGGGCCTCTTGGGAGGGGTGGGGGCTGCCTTGTCAATTCCACGTGTAGCGTTTTATCCAGCTGCCCAATCAGGGCCTAGGTGCTGCGTTGTGGAAAAAGCTGTGTTCTCTGTGTGAGGAGGTAAGGTCTTGTTTCCATGTGGGTGTGTCCCTCCCTTTATTTCCAAAGGGAGGGAGCAGCAGTTCCATGATGGGTCTGCTGGCTGAGTCTTCCAGCCGAATGTAATCAGTCTTGTGTGGGCCAGGGTCTGGACACCATGTCCATGAAGGGTGAGGACTCCATGCCTTGTCTTGGAGGGAGGCAGATGCCTTCATGGGCAGGGATTGTCACTTGTTCCTGTATCAGTTGCTTCTAGGCCACATTTGTTTTTTCCTATGACATTCTCTAGTTGAGTGTCGTAGAAGCTGCCAGCACAGAATTGATCTGTCTCCTGTGTTTTCCTCTACATTGGTTCCTTCCTTTGTCTGCTAGATTATCCGTTGTAAAATATCTTCCAGGGGGTGTAACCCACCACTGCCTCTTGGATAGTCATGATCCCCCAACTGACATCCTAACCTCTGGCAGCATATGTTACCGTCAGTGAAGGCAAGTCCTTTCCTTCCTTAGAAGCCATTAGAAACAGGCTAGGGACACAGTGGTCTTGGAAAAATTATCAAGAGTTCTAGGCGACATATCCTGACATAAGTAACTGAGGCTTTTCTAAAAGTAGCCTTTTTGTTGGATCAAATCATATCAGTTTGAACCTTGTGTTTGGCAGTTGATGTGGTTTGGGCCCATGTGCAGAGGGCTGTCTCCCTGGTGTTTCTGTTCTCGCTCACCCGCCTGTTTGGGGGCTGTTCTTACCCTACATCCTTGTGTGACTGCGTCTGTATGTGTACAGGTATCCCCACACTCTCCACTCTCTCTCTCAAGAGCTCCCAGATATTGCCAAGATCTTGGTGCAATAAAGTAATGCATTTTTGTGAGTTCTCTCTGTGTCTGTCTTTTCCTTTCATTTTTTAAAAAAGCTCACCCAGCAATGGCCAGGCTGTGTTTCCATGCGCTCTCAGGCGGCCATCCACAGCTGGGATCAGAGCGGATCGTCGTTTGAACCTAGGAGTTATGGGCCATCTTGGACAATGTACTGGGATCCCCTTCTCAGGGAAAAAAGAATGGTTTTAAATAAAAGATTTAAAGAAATGTATCTAAGTTTATCCCATAATTTTTTTTTTAAGATTTATTTATTATGTATACAACATTCTGCCTCGATGTATGCCCGCACGCCAGAGGAGGGCGCCACATCTCAGTACAGATGGTTGTGAGCCACCATGTGGTTGCTGGGAATTGAACTCAGGACCTCTGGAAGAGCAGTCAGTGCTCTCAACCTCTGAGCCATCTCTCCAGTCCCAGTTTATCCCATAATTGTATTTGTTTAAATTTAAGAATGAAGGTGGCTGGACACTCCTTTAATCCCAGAACTTGGGAACAGAGGCAGGTGGATCTCTGAGTTCGAGGCCAGCCTGGTCTACTGAATGAGTTCCAGAACAGCCGGAGGTGTTATACAGAACAACCCTGTCTCAAAAATCCATAAAAGAAAATAAAAAAGACAAATGTTGGAGGTGGTTTTTAAAGAACACTGTAGAAAGGAAACTCAGGGAAGTGTTGTTTCCCCTAGGTGTATTGTCAGGTATAGAATGTTGTCACCATCAGTTGTGTGGGACATTTTCTGGGGAGACAAACAAATGTCCACCACCTCATAGGGTACCAGAGACAAACTGTAGACTTCACTGGAGCCCAGCTCTGGGGACCAGAAAGGTTATTGGGTTTGCCTACAGAATCTGACTGACTAGAAGGGAACCACACCCAGGCATGGATGGTGACTTCCCACCCTTCTGCCAACCCTGGACAGGGCATATACTCTAACAAGTCCTGAGACTACAGGTTCATGCACAATCGATGTGGGAAGTCCTTCTGCAGATGTGTTGCTCTTATTGGTTAATGAATAAAGCTGCTTTGGCCTATAGCAGACAGAATATAGCCAGGCTGGAAGAGAGAGAGAGTACGTGGGGGTCAGAGAGATGCCATGTAGCTGCTGAAGGAAATAGACGTCTGAGCCTTACCAGTAGGCCACAACCTCATGGCGATATATAGATTAATAATATGGGTTAGCTTAAAATGTAAAAGTCAATTAATAAGAAGCCTGAGCTAATAGGCCAAACAGTGTTGTAATTAATATGGTTTTTGTGAGACTATTCGGGCCTGGACGGCTAGGAAATGGACATGCAGTCTCCATTTACATACAGTTTTGGCAAAATTACCTACAGGTGTCTGGGAGGAGCTGAAAGGATGACTTGAAACACTATTAATAAAAACAAACTGGGGCTCAGCCTGAAGATCTGAAAAGCAAAACAGCCAGTCACTGGCTCTTAATCTTGACCTGAGGCCAAAATGGCGATCCTGCCTCCAGGAATCTCAGAGTGAGACTGAGAGCTGTCTCCCATTTTACAATCCTCTCTAGTTCTGGGATTAAAGGCATGCACTGCCCAGTTTCAATGGCAACTAGTGTGTCTACCGGGATTAAAGGTGTGTGTTACTGCGGCCTGGTCTGTAAGGCTGGTCAGTGTGGCTGTTTTACTTTCTGCACTTCAGGCTAGCTTTATTAAAAATACAAATGAATTGCCTCTTCCATGGCTGAGATAGATGAGAGTCCGGTGATGCTCCTCGGCCCATCTAGCAGGAATATCAGCTGTCAACTGCCCAATTCTGAGGGTCTTTTAAAAGTTGCCCCAGAGCTGGGCGGTGGTGGCGCACGCCTTTAATCCCAGCACTCGGGAGGCAGAGGCAGGCTGATCTCTGTGAGTTCGAGACCAGCCTGGTCTACAAGAGCTAGTTCCAGGACAGGCTCCAAAACCACAGAGAAACCCTGTCTCGAAAAAAAAAAAAAGTTGCCCTAGCTCTGACAGTGGCTGTTACATTCCAAGGATAGTGTTGTACAATACCATAATGCTCATATCAGCATAGTCCCTTCTGATCTAGTGGCACGATGTCCCAGCAGCTTCCCCAGCCACAGGTTGGAGGCGTGATGAGAAGACACTTGTGTTTTGTGTGGACTGGGTTTCTTCCATTGACACAGGACTTTGTTAGGTGTCTATGGAAATGGCCATCCCAACCCCACTGGTTTTGCTCAGCAGAGCATTTGTCCTGAAAGTTGGGATCAGGCAGTTCCTTCCAAAGTTGCCTGTGAGCAGGAGGGTTCCAATTAGGAAAACCAACCTTCTGAACCCGTGGCTCAGACCCGGAAGTTTCTGGTCTAATAGACGCAAGGATTTGGTCTTTGGCATAGTGTTCTCAGCTGTTTATCCAGACAATATTAGGACAGAAAAGCAAGCATGGGTAAAATGAGTGAGGTCACTGCTGGCCACAAACCAGAGAAGCGTGCAGTGACTTCTCAGTAGCCAGGCTGACACTTCTGGGGCACAGTGCTGACAAGGGTACTAAGATCACCCTCTTATTGCCACTTTGCCAAAGCCTGGCTGGCTCTGGCATGAATGTGAAGCCAAGCCGATGACTTGTGGAACTGGTGGTTCCAATGTAGGATGAGTGCTTTTGGAAAAAGACCACAAGGATGGAGGAAGGTGTGGCCGGGTCTCCCGGAAGTGCCTGAAGGAGGCAGTGTGAGAGTGTTGACATGGGGTCAGCTGGGTTCCTGGGATAACTTCAGGCCGTGATAAAGGTGATCTAGGCAGGCGATACTGGCTAACCTGGTCTGACTGGCCTCTTAGACACCTGAGCTGACAACTTCTACACCTGGAGAGGGGTGGAGTACAGAGGACACAGTAAGGATGACCAGGCCTGTGGGAGGCCAAGAAGGCTGGGAGCCCAGAGCTAAATGCTTACTGTTCTTGTGGCAAAGTACCAACAGAAGTTGATGTGGGATTCCCCTCCGTGTGCTGTGAATACCATTGGTGAATAAAGAAACTGCCTTGGCCTGTTGGTAAGGCAGAACTTAGATAAGCCAGGGAAACTAAACTGAATGCTCGGAGAAAGGAGACAGTAGACAGCCACCGGACAGAACTTTACCCAGTAAGCCACAGCCACGTGGTGATACACAGATTAATAGAGATGGGTTAGTTTAGAATATAAGTTAACCAGAAATATGCTTAAGCTATTGGCAATAACAGTATTGCAAATAATATGGTTTGTGTGTGTGATTATTTCGGGGCTGAGCAGCCGGGAACCAACAGGTGAGCTCCTCCAACGAGAAGTAACTTGCAAAAGGATGGTTTATTCTGGACCACCAAGCTACAGCCCTTCCTGATGGGGTGGTCATGGTGTCAGGAGCATGAGGCAGCTGTCACACTGTGTCTGGTGCTCAACTTGTCTTCAGCCTACAGAATGGTGCCACCACCCCCAGTTAGGGTGAATCTTCTCATCTCGGTAAACCCAGGCTAGAAACTTCATCACTGGCCTGCCCAGAGATGTGTCTCCTAGGTGACTTTTAGACCCTGTCAAGCTGGCAATATCAACCATTGTGTGCATGAAACGAAGCTATGGACACTGCTGCCCTCCATCCTCTGTGGCCTGCAGCCTCAGGAAGAGGTACCTTTGGCTGAGCTGGGCCCTCCGCTTTTTTACATCCAGGGGTGGACCTTAGTGCCTTCATACCCTGTCTGCCTCCTGGGCCTCCTGCTCTCCACCATGCCCACAAGTCCTGTCTTGAGCGCTGTCATTCTTTGCCTTCACCCAGCTCCCTCAACCTCCCAGTATGCGTCAGCTTCTTGTTCTCTGCTCTCCCTTTCCACTGCCCTCATCCCTCCCTTCGTGCCCCACTTCGGTTCCCATAGGTGATGTGTGTTTGCCCCAGGCCTCTCAGGATCCTCCCCAGTTGCTCTCATCCCCATTCAGGGTGAGCCAGCGGGCACTCAAGTGTGCATTTCTCGCAGCTCAGTGGCTCTTTGGGATCACCCTGCTGGCAGGTTGTGGTCTGCCTCTTTGATCTGTGCTTACTCCTGTAGTTAGTTGGTTAGTCTCTGACTTCAGCCTGGAGCTCCTCCCCTTGATGCACCTGTATACATGCACACATCTGTCTTAAACACCTGATCTAACTGCCCGCTGTCTTGAAATGCCTGATGAAGCCTGGGACACTGTCCCTTCTCCAGGACTCGGTCTCCCCTCTGGTTCTCCAGTCTCACTGTCTCCTAAAGCAGGAACCCCTGCCTGAATGGTGGGATGGCCAAGCTGCCTGTGAGAGGATACGGTCAGATGATGTCCCCCTGCTCTCAGCCAGGGCATCTGTGAGGTCCCAGTGACCTTGGAGCTCTTGTCTGGAAGGTCCGCCTCTACCAGGTGCCTTGGGTCAGACACTGGCTCCTCCCCACTGACCAGCTGGAGGCAGTTGCCTAGGCCCAACACTTCCTCAAGGATATCTCCTTTCGCCTGTTCCAGCTCTGCCGAGGTCAGGTTGGACTGAGGTTTTGTTTCTTTCTTTTCCTTTTAGTTTTTCAAGACAGAGTTTGTCTATATAGCTCTGTAACTCACTCTTTGATCACTCAGAGATCCTCTGTCTGCCTCTGCCTCCTACGAGCTGGGATTAAAGGTGTGTGCCACCATTACCCGGCTGGATTGAGGTTGCCAATCAGAAGGACAGGAATCTAGATCAGGGTGTGATGGGGTCTTACACAGGTCAGCATTGCCAATGATGTCACCTGTGTTCTACTCTAAAGTGCAGGGGTGTAGCCACACCATTATGACTGGGGTATCTTTGTCATCTGGTCTACTTGTTTTCAGTGCTTTTCTTCTTCGTTTAGGACGGTCCCTGCTGCCAATAGAAAGATCGGAATTAGAGTAGCTTCTTGCTATGGTTGGGTATCCTCTAACAGCATCTAATGTACATAGCAAATACCTGCGAAATGTGTGGGATTTTACTTTCAGCAAGATTTTCTTAACTATTGTTTTGTTTATTTATTTGAGACAGGGTCTTACTGTGTACCCTCAGAGGTACAGAAGAGGGTTATCAGATCTGAAGATTACAGATTATCAGAATTGAAGTTACAGGCAGTTTTATTTTTTTTTAAGATTTATTATTTATTTATTATGTATACAACATTCTGCCTCCATGTATGCCTGCTTGCCAGAAGAGGGCGCCAGATCTTACTACAGATGGCTGTGAGCCACCATGTGGTTGCTGGGAATTGAACTCAGGACCTCTGGAAGAGCAGGCAATGCTCTTAACCACTGAGCCATCTCTCCAGCCCCCTACAGGCAGTTTTGAGCTTCGGTATGGGTGCTGGGGATTAAACCCAGGTCCTCTGCAAGCGTAGCCAAGGTTCTTAGCTGCTGAACCATCTTTCCAGCCTCTAATGGCTGTATTGTCAAATGAATCTAAATCGTCATCACCTCATACTAAGAGTGGATATTCTTTTTTTTGTTGTTGTTTTTGTTTTTGTTTTGGATTTTTCGAGACAGGGTTTCTCCGTAGCTTTTGGTTCCTGTTCTGGAACTAGCTCTTGTAGACCAGGCTGGCCTCGAACTCACAGAGATCCGCCTGCCTCTGCCTCCCGAGTGCTGGGATTAAAGGCGTGCGCCACCACCGCCCGGCTAAGAGTGGACATTCTTAAGATATATCTTAGATGATTTGGTTTTTATTTTTGGATTATATTTATTTTGTGGGGTGTGGGCACATACTACGCTTAGAAGACCGAGTGTGGGAGTCCGTTCTCTTCTACCGTATGGGTTCCAGGAATGGAGCTCAGAGCCAGCTCACCCCACATATGATCCTTCTGTTCTTGTGATGTTAAAAGTGACCCCGTTAAGTGTATTTCCCCCACACTTTGCTGTACTCTTCTGACATTTCTGTCCTACGCTGTTACAGTTAAATCGTTCCCATTGTCTTCAGCCAGGGCCTAGCTACCTGGTAGGATTTGTCGAATGCACGAACTGGAAAAGCTTGTGGAAGAAGCATGACTGTGACCATGATTTAGACGGCTCAGGAAACAGGCAGCCCCTCCCCCCAGCGCCAACACACACAAAGCTAGGCCTCCAAAGCCTCCTTACCCACTTGGCTTTCCTGTGCCTTCTGAGGACCCCACCCCACCCCCTTTGCCTTTTTCATGCTTGGAAACATTTTGGTGAAGTCGAGCTGGAACCAGAGCAGTAATTCCTCTATTGGAAGTGAACGCCCCAATGTGGCCCGTGGCCAGCTGCCTTCTGGGTGGCACAGGAACAGTTGGTGACAGCTGGATACAATCAAGTTCCATTACAAACACGTTTTAAGTGCCATTCACACACGGAAGAAACTGCGCGCTTTAGCAAAACAAAATCTGGGGCTTTACAGAGCAAGACAGTGCCCCATCTGAGCCTGTGCAGCCTTTTCCTGCGTAAGCACCCTCTTCTCCCACGGCCTCCAGGCTCTCCAAAGCCCAGAGCTGGCAAGTGCAGGCCACGATGGCTCCTGCCTGAGCGCGAAGGCCTCCAGGTCGGAATCAAAGGCATGCCCACACATTCCACCTAGGTGGGAGAGACCCAAGGCTGGCCCCTGGGAGAGCTTGCTCTGCCTCGGTTCGTTTGCTTCCTTCCTTGGGGAGCATAGAGGACTCCGGACAGGGTCAGGTATGGCATTTGCTCACTGGATCATGAAGCAGGTGTCTTGATGATTTCTCAGGCTTTGTCATCCTTTTCCCAAAACTGCGTCAGTCCTCCTTGGGCCCCTGCCCAGTAGCCCGTGTTGGTCACACTTGTGTGAACATAACCATCTGGCTTCCTTGTGTGGCCTCCACTGGCTCCTGCGTTTATGTGCACCTACCTCTGCATACAGAATGAAAATAAACATTTAAAATATTTGTTTATTCACATACGTGTATACCTGCATGAGTTTATGTGTGCGACGAGTGTGCATTCCCTGGATTTAAAGTTACAGGCAGTTCTGAGCAGCCCGATGTGAGTCCTGGGAACTGAACTTGGTTCTTCTGGATGGAAGAGCAGCAAATGCTTTTAACCACTGATCCATCCTTCCAGTCTTCAAATAAGTCATAAAACCACAGAAACATATGGGGAGCGTGTCCAAAACTGGTTGGTTTAAAACAATAGGAATGTGTTTCAGGTTCTGGAGGGCAGGTGTGGGCCTGTGGGGCTGTGTTCCCTCCAGAGGTTCTGAGCGAGGATCCTTCCCGCCTTTCGATTATTGTTCCAGGTGATCTTGGGCTGGCGAGACACCAGCCCATGCCTCTTCACATGGCTTCTCTTGGCTGCTTCTGCGTCCAGCCCACTATCTTAGACGTCCCACCGTCTACTCTAACATCCTCTTGATCACACGGCAAGGATGTAGTCCCCAGATATAGTTGTGTTCGCAGGCAGCGGGGGTTGGAGCATCAACACATCTTTTATGGGACACAGCTCAAGGCTCTGTTAGGAAACTCAGAGCGCAGGGCTTCCCAGAAACTCTGCATGTGGACTGACTGGATGTACGAGGGCAAATGTATATGCGCATATGTGGTTTTATTTTAACTTTTATTTATTTTTGAATGTGTATTGTAATGATAAATGTTTTTATTTTTCCCCACTTCCTACAGCATAGAAATCATCTTGTATCCATAAACACAGAAATCTGTCTCAATCTTTTTTTTTCAAAAAATATCAGCACAGTAAAACCATTTAATGCTCTTACTCTTCAAAAATATGTATTTATTTAATATGCATGTGTGTGTCTCTGAGTGTATGTCTGTGCACCATGTGCATAGAGGAGGTGTCAGAAGAGGCCAAAGGGTTAGACTCTAGAGTGTGGTCTGTCTGATGTAGGTGCTGGGAACTAAACCAGGTCCTCTGTAAGAGCAGCAAATGCTCTTGGCAGCTAAGCCATGTCCCCAACTCTCTTCTCTGCCAAACAAAAATAACAAAAAGCAAACACTAAAACTTTGATTTATTTCAGGGTGGTTGCTACAGTGTTCCTGTGGAGGTCAGAGAACAGCATGTGGGAGCTGATTCTTTCCTTCCATCCTCTAGGGCCCCTGGGACAGAAATCAGGCCGGCAGAATGGCAGCAGGCACCTTGACCCACTGAGCCATCTCCCTGACTCTGCCTCAGTGTTTTCGAAGGCTCCCAGCACTCTGTATACAAAGCAATCCAAACATATTCAGCTTGTCCCTGTTGATTGCCTCTGAGGATGCTTTCCCACAAGAATATTTGGGGTTATTGTTGCTAAACAAATTTATTTCTCAACTCTAAATTTTGAAATTATAATGGAAGGCTGGGGTAGGTGGTAGGAGGTCAGGTGTGAGTGTATAACCTGGAGTAACTGAGGGAACCAGTACAGTAAAGGGCGATTGTGGGGTGGGCGGGAAAGGAACAATAGAGGGGGATAGCAGGGTGCATGTGGGGTGGGCGGGAAAGGAGCAATAGAGGGGGATAGCAGGGTTCATGTGGGGTGGGCGGGAAAGGAGCAATAGAGGGGGATAGCAGGGTGCATGTGGGGTGGGCGGGAAAGGAGCAATAGAGGGGGGATTGCAGGGTGCATGTGACATGAAGGGGGAATAGGGAAAATGGGCTCTAATTGGGGATGGGGAGGGAAATAATTATGGGAGAAAGAGGGAGGAGGGTAAAATAGCAGTGAGGATGTCTGGAAAAGTCCTAAGGTCTATTCCTCCTCCTATCTACCTAAGGTACCTATAAAGCTAGAAGTCGGTGTATAAACAATCAGTTTCAGTGAAACTTTCCCATTTGGGCTGACAGTCTCCACCCCCAAGAGCCGTAGACTAACAAAAACCCAATACCAGGCATGAGAAGCTGTCTTTTGAGTTGTTTTGAAGGCTGTCCAAGAGACTCCCAAAACATTATGGGTTATTGCCCTCAGTTACACCCCCTCCCCTCAAAGATTGCAAATCCCTATTGCTGAAGAAACCATGTACTTCAGACACGGCCCAGAGGCCCAAGAGCTGGAACTGACCTGGAAGCCTCCTTGACGACTATCTTCATACTACCAACAGGTACCCTGCAAGCTTCCGAAGGAGGGGAACAACCAACCTACGTACCTAGGACAACTTTGAGCCGTCACGATGCCAGCACCGCAGCAGTGGCACATGGACGGTGGTGGTGACCACCAGCTCTCTAATTAGACTTAAAATTCACTCAGCACAAGGAGAATCGCCTAGTACTAGAAGCCAAGTCCGTTACCCAGTGCTTGTGAAGTCAGTCATCTTAGAGAAGAGCCTACAACCACCACTTTACGGAACCAGCATAATCCCTCACTATATTCTAGGTATTTGTCCTGCTACCCACAGATAAGAGTAATTCTCTGTTCTAACCAAGGAAAGTTGTGTTTTGCAACAGACAGAGACCATTATAGAAAACCACAACTAATCAAAATGCAGAGCTGTGGAGCCCGGCCCCAGCTGATGCATCGAAGGCACGCGTCCTACACCCAGCGAAGAGCAGGGGGAAAGACTCTAAGCACCAGGGGATTGGGAGGTCTGCTGCAAGATTGTGTCTCCTAGAAATCCATGAAGTCTCAGCAACATGAGTGTCTAAGCGTGACCCAGCGAGGCTGACACCAATAGTCACATTAACGTGGGAGGGGAAAGCTCAGCCATACTAAGAGAATTGCGGAAAGCTAAGGAATGCCGAGAGTGGGGGAAATAGCGTTCCCAGGAAGAGCACACCGAATAACTGGTCACCCACAACCAAATGGTCAGCCCTGAAAACATACATATGAGGAAGAGTGTCCTGCCTGAGCAGGCTGTGCATGTACATTTAGGGACAGGAACACACCTACACATGGGTACCAACTAAAGAGGTCATGAAATTGAGAGACAATAATGAGGAAATACATGGGTGGGTTTGGAGGGAGGAAAGGAAGTAGGAAATGATGTAATAATATTATAATCTCAAAAAAATGTGTTTAAAGGAGCGGCATTTCGCTGGGCGATGGTGGCGCATGCCTTTAATCCCAGCACTCGGGAGGCAGAGGCAGGCGGATCTCTGTGAGTTTGAGGCCAGCCTGGTCTACAGAGCTAGTTCCAGGACAGGCTCCAAAGCCACAGAGAAACCCTGTCTCGAAAAAACAAAAAAAAAAAAAAAAAAGGAACGGCATTTCTAAGAAGCAGCTCTTGTGGCTGAGGATGTGTAGGGGGACGATTAGGTGAGACAGGCAATCTTTTTTATTTTTACTTTTTTGAGATAGGGTCTCTCTTCATAGTCCTAGCTGTTCTGGAACTCACTCTGTAGACCAGGCTAACCTCAAACTCACAGAGATCCGCCTGCTTCTGCCTTGTGACTTCTGAGTGCTGGGATTAAAGGCATGCACCACCACATGCTGGTAAATTTCTCAAGAAAATGTTTTTGGCGTTTTTTTTTTCTTTTGTTCTTCCTAATGTACCTAGCATAAGCAAATAACCAAGTCCCTGGAGGCAACACCACGGGGATCCTTGTTGGGAGAATGAGGTAACAGGAGCCAAACTGTGATTCACAGGCCACTGGGGGAGTGAACAACAGATGTGAAGGCCCCAGAGGATTTGGAAAAAGGGGACCAGGGACCAAGGACCAGGACTTGAGCTGGGGAAAGAGTGAGGCAGCATGGGCTGGAGTTAGAATGGAACTGGCAGGGTGAGCCAGACTTCCAGCAAACTACAGCATGATGTATGATCACAAGGTAAAGAGTGATTTCACAGACAGACAGACACATAGACAGACAGACACATTATAGAAAAGTTGTCAGTGGGATCAACTAGAAAAGGGAACATCATAGTGAGAGGCCCGAGGAGGCTAATTCTATTTTATTTTTTAAATTTAATTTAATTTTATTAGTATATGGGCATTTGCATGCACGTAAGTGTAGTCTCCACACGTATGCAGTGCCCTGGAGTCCAGAAGATCTGGAACTGCAGCCATAGATTGTTATGAATCACCTCATGAGCGCTGGGGATCAAACCTGGGTCTTCTACAAGAACAGGTGCTTTTAACAGCTCTGCCATCTCTCCTGCCTCACCAAACCTATTTTAATGGTTTCAAAAGAGGAAGATGGAGAAGGAGGAGGAAGAGGAGGAAAAGATTTGTTTATTTTAATTTTACATGTGAGTGTATGTATGTATGTGCACCACATGCATGCCTGGTGGATGCTGGGCACTGGACCTGGGTCTGCTGCAAGAACAGCATGTGCTCTTAACTTCTGAGCCATCTCTCCACCTCCGGCCTTTTCTTCTTGTTGATATTAGTGTATGCAAGTGCACCCTTTTCTAGTGGTTCACAACCATCCGTATCTCCAGCTCCCAGGGATCTGATGCCCTCTTTGGGCCTGCATGGATACCTTCACACACATGTTCACGCACACAGAGGTATTCTCACTAACACAGACACAGACATTTCTAAAAAAGTCTTCAAAGAAAAAAATCAAGTCCCAGTTTCTCCGCCTTCCATTTCATTTCTGATATTTTTCTCATAGATCCTTCCAGGAAAATGTGCATATACTTACTGCAGCGTATCCACCACAGGGGCACATATAAGGTGGTGCATTGGGGAATCTAAATGCATTGAAGCTGCACAGCGATTCTGAGCAGTTACAGACTTGGCTGTCACCCCTCGGAGAGGAGGAATTGCTGCAGGCCACCCACCAGTCCCATGCTCTGCAGCCAAGGGCACGTACTGGGGAGAGGGGACCCACAAGGAAAGGCTTGACTTTTCTTCCACCTTCATCTAACCCCTTCGTGCCCCAGAGAGCCCCACCAAGCTGTTCAGGTAGTGATGTCACAGAAGGGGGAGCTGTGGAGAGAGAAGGCTGGTTCTGGGGCTGCCCTTGGGCAGCTCTGGGATTTCAGTTCTGTTTCAGTGACGAAGGAGCTCCTGCCCGGTGTCCCCTTTGGTCCCTTTGTACATTCTTTTGCTGTATTTTGAGTTGTTTTTGTTTTTGAGATGGAGTTTCATTATGTTGTCTTTCTACTTCAGCTTCCAGGGATGCTGGGCTAACAGGCGTGCAACAGGCAGGCACCACTACCCTAGGCCTTTCGGGAGTTATTTTAAAGGGCCCTGTAGGACCTCAGTGGGGTTGGAAGTGCTTGCCTGGTGTAGCGGTGGGGACATCCGGGACAGGGACCTATCACCTGGTGATGATGTCCCAGCCTACGTGTGACTCTCTGACTCTTTAGGGATCAGTTTTCTTTTTCTCTGGTCTCTGGGATGCAGCCTACGGCCTCTTTACCTGCTAGGGAAGTGCTTTGTCACTGAGCTGCAGTCCCTGCCCTAAGTGTCACTTGTCTGGGGTTCACACACAGGACAGGGTATTCCCTAAGGTCCTTTCCACATCATTAGTTGGTGCTTCCACGGATGGATTCCGCAGAGACCTCCTGGGGAACAAACGTTTGAACCTCCCCAGGAACAGCCCCTGCCAGCACTGCTAAGGAGGATCAACTGGTCCTTCCCCAACGAGCCCAAGAAAGCAGCACAGTTGACGCTACTAAGGTCGTGAAGCCTGCAGTTGGAACGGGACCCAGCTAGCAAGTATAAGAACTCAGATGAACTTAGGTAACTTCCTCTTGGCCAAGCTGGAATCCAAGGTGGATTCAGCTAGGGCCACCTACTCTTCGGTGGCGCCCGTGACCTTGGGTCCGGTAATCAGCCTAGCGTTGGACCGCCTGTTTGGCCAGTAAGCCACGCCTGCGGCCTACGCACTCTTAAGAAACTCGAAACCCGAAACTCTGCTCCGCCCCGCGGAGGGTAAGGGGCGGTGCTTAAAAGCAAAGGCGTGGTTTAGGGCGGGGCCACATAATAGGCTGAGCTGCCGGTGCCGCGCGTGCGTAAACGCAAATCAAAGAAGCGTCCGTAAACACCTGGTTGGAGCTCGGGGGCGGGGGCGGGGGGGCGTCCACGCACGCGCGCTATCCGAGGGGGCGGGGGGTGGGAGGTGGAAAGAGAAGGGGCGGGACCTCGTGCCGGGGGCGGGGCCTCTGGAGGCGCGTGCGCAGGCGCGTGCGGGGCAGTGCGGGCGCGGCGCGGGGGGCGGGGCTCCGGGGCTCGGAGCTGGCCTGAGGCGAGCTGGTGTCTTGGAGGACTCGGGTTGCGGGAGGTCAGCGGCGGTCTCGGGGGCCGGAGCTGATCGCCGGCGCCATGGACGACGACGACAGCTATGGTGAGTGGGGCCCGGCCGGTCCGCCGCTCCTCCTTGCGCTTTCGCCGGCTCCCGGCGTCCCTGGGACGGGCGGGGGGCGCGGAGCTACGGGTGGCCGTAGTGCGAGGGCCCCGGGGTGACTGGCCGGGCACTCGCCGGCCTGAGGGTCGCTGGGGCTGAGGGTCACCTGGACCTTAGAGTCGCCGGGAACTGTGTCATCCGGGCCTGATGATCGTCGGGAATCGAGGGTCATCCGGGGCTGAGGGTCACCCAGGCCTGGAGAGTCCGGGGCAGGGGTCGCCCGAGGCTGAGGGTGCCCGGAGCGGGTGGTGTTAAACCCGGTCTGACGGTCTCCGGAACCCGGGTTACTCGGGCCTGAGGGTCGCTGGGGCTGAGGGTTTCCGAGTCTGAGGGACCCCAGGAGGGGAGTCAAGGGGTCCCCGGGGCGGGGGTAACCGGGGCGCTGAGGGTCGCCAGGGTCATCAGGATGCCGCGGAGCCCCGGGACGTCGAGGGTCGCCAGGGCCGGGTGGCTTGGGTCGGCGTCTGGGAGGCGAGTCTCCTGCTGCTTGTCACCCGCTTGGCTGGCGCCGCGAGCGGCTGCGGGAGCCACACGCCCGGCCTGCGTTCCCTAGTAGTTTCCGGCTCTCCGGGGTGTTAGAAGTTACGTGCCCTATCCAGCTCTTTGTTCCGAGATGAACATGAGTGGCTTGACCAAGGCCTCTGAGACGGGACCTCGGCCAGGTTCGTGCTCCTGGTCCCTACGTCTGTCAGTCACGGCCTGACCACACTTGACAAGGAGATCAAGTTTGAGCTGTTGCCTGCAGGTAGACGGGAGGGTAATGACACCAGTCCACACCCTCGGTCAGGACTGAAGCAATTCAGATTCTCTCGGCTCACCTTGCTGGTGGTCAGCCAGGGCTCTGGTCGCTTAGAGGCTTTTCTGTCTCAGGAGCTGCAGAAGGTTATTTGAAATGCCTTACGTGATGTCAGCATTGTGTCCAAGAGGAAAGGAAGAAAGAATGGCAGGTAGAGCGTGGCAAACTTTTCTGGTTTGGCAGGGAAGTACAGATCGGGAACTTAACATGCTTCTTGGAGTCGGACTCTGGTTTATTGCCACACAGGCAGCATTGCTGCCTTCCACTCTGCCATCAGGTATGAAAATGCCAGAAGGGAAGCATGCTAGGTCTTTGCAGGTAGACCGTAGAGAACTCTGACCTGGTGAAGCTAGGAGGGTTATGGCTAAGAGCCCGACCCTGAGCCTTGAATGTGTGAACACTGTTACCTTGAGCGTTAGAGGTGGCGCCTGTGCAGTGGAATTCAGGCCAGCCTTTGCTGCCTTCCAGGTAAAAGTAACGTGCGCCTTCCTTTATGGTTGAAAAGCTGCTGGCAGGCCCCAAGAGAGTGCTCGTCTCCTTTGGACCCTCTGAGCTTTGTCTTCCGCTGGAAACCTTCACAAGCTTTGCCTGCTGCTCTCTCACTCCTGTCATTTGTTGCCCCTGAGTCCCCGTGTTCTGCCATGCTTTGTTCATGCCCTCCCCTGGTGGTATTGCCTGCTGTGTGAGGCAAGAGGCCACTGCTCTGGTTGGTTTTAATAGGAACTGCCTTGATTCAGGCCTGACTTCTACTTGGAAAGGAAAAATGGAAGCAGAGCGTTTTAGTTCCTGTTATTGACATGAACAGGGACTGAAACCCAAATTTACTATATAGTTCTGGAGGTCAGAAGTCCAAATTAGGTCCCACAGGGCTGGTACCAAGACTTCATTAGGGCAGTATTCCTTCCAGAGACCGGAGGGAAAAGTCGGCTTCCTTGTCCTTCCAGCTCTGAGCATGTTCGCTTCCCTTGGTGCATGGCTCCCTCCGCTCTTTAAAGCCGGTGGGTAGCATCTCTCCATTCTGTCTACCAGCTGAGCTTTCATGAGGATACTTTGTGTCACAGCCACCTGGGGAACCCAGGATAAACATTGTAGCCACCCAGGACATCAGCCTTTCTTGTGTCCTGTGAGGAGACACTTATTAAAGGTTTTAGGATTAGCACATTAACATCTTTAAGTTTTTTGTTGCATGTTTTTGTTTGTTTAATGCATATGTAAGTCAGAGGGCAACTTACAGGAATTGGTTCTCTGCTTCTGCTCTTCCAGTCCCAGGATCACACTCCGGTTGTCAGGCTTGTCACCAGGTGCCTTTACCCTCTAAGGTGTCTCACCATCCCAGATGTGGGCATGTTTGCAAGCCATTGTTAGAGGACCTGCACAGCGTGGTGAAAGCTTGTCTCCCCCTTTATATACCTTTACAGCTTTTTATCTAGGAGGAACTAGAGGGACTAAACACAAGAAAACTTCAAGTATCATATGGTATACAATGATCATGGGAAGGTGGAGGTTAGCCTCCCTCGCTTTTTCCCTGCCTCCATCCCTGTCCTCCTCTCTCCTCTTCTCCCCCTTTTCTCCCCGCTTCCCCTTTATTTCCTCTATCCTTTCCCCTTCCCCGTCTTCTCGCCTTTCTTCTCCTCCTCCCTCCCGTCTTCCCTCCATCTCTCCCCTCCTCTCTCCTTCCCCCTCTTCCTTCCTTCTCTCCTCCTCTCCTCTTCTCCTCTTCTCCCCTCTTCTCTCTTCTCTCCCCCTCCTCTTTCCTTCCCCCTTTCTTTCCCATCTTCTCTCCTCCTTTCCCTCTTCTCTCCATCCCTCCCCTCCTCTCTCCTTTCCCCCTCTTCCCTCCTTCTCTCCTCCTCTCCTCTTCTCCCCTCTTCTCTCTTCCCTTCCCCTCCTCTCTCCTTGTCTTCTCTCTTTTCCCCCTTCTCCTTTTCTCTTTCCTTTTTGAGTTAGGGAAGCACCTCTCTCTGATGCTGGGGCTAGCCTCAAACTCCTAGGTTTAAGTGATCCTCCTGCCTTCTGAGTAGCTGGTACTACAGGTGTGTTGCCTTTGTGCCTGGCTGACCTGCCAGCTCATTTTGCTTTAGTGTCAGAACTACCCATTCCCCTTAGAGGTTATGTAGAGAATTCACTTGGGCCAGTTTCTGCATGTTAAGAGGAACCGCGTGCTGGGGATTCATGAAGCACACAGGCATGCTCAGGGCCTCCATTGTCGTCTTCCAGATGAACTTCTTGCGCCATAATACTTCGTTTTTTAAATAATAAGAAACTGTTTCATGTGGCCTTGACATTTTTACATGCAAATGTTTTAGCCAGCTTTGCCCTATCTGCCTTGGGCCTTTACTGCGTTCTGTGGGAAATACATTTGGATTACAGAGCCATCAGTTTGGTATTGAAATGAAACCTTTGGAGCACAACTCATGTATGGTGTGCTGAAGACAGAGTGCATATCTTCGAGGTTTGCTGCTCAGTTAAAGGAACTTACAAAAGCACGCAGTGAGGCCTGTCTTGACTGCAGCCTCTTTAGTATTCACCAGGCAGAGATCATTCGATAACTGCACCTATGCAGGCTGTACCTTTCCTGGTTCTAGAAAAAACTCTGGTGGCACCATGGAGTCCTGCCGAACAGTACTGTTGCCTTTATGTTCAACTGTGTGTGTTCAGGAAAAAAAAAAAGTGTAAGCTTAGATTTTGCGTCCATCCTGTTTAGGACACAGACACTGGGTCTAACTGGAGTCAGATAGTGCTGTGCAGGACTGTGACCACGGAGCACGGGAGGACCTCCCCAGGGCAGATCTTCACTCTGCTGCACACTAATGGTCATCAGGTTGGGGCTAATTCCTGGATTATATTATTAACTTTTTTTTTTTAACTTTGAGACTAGGTCTTATGTAGGTTAAACTTGCCACAAACTCATGTGTCTCTCAGAATAACCTTGAACTCTGGTCTTCCTGCCTCTACCTCTAAGTGCTGGATCACAGATGTGCACCACTCCCAGGTTAACGTCTTTCCTAAGCATCATGTCCATATAAGTTTAATTCTGGTTTTGCTTTATGTGTATGAGTCTTTTGTCTACTGTGTATATATATGCACTATATGTGTGCCTGGTGCCCTTGAAGGTCAGAGGAGGGGTCATATCCCCGAGACTGGAGTTGCAGAGGGTTGTGAGCATCATGTGGGGGTTAGGAATCAAAGCTGGGTTCTCTGCAAGAGTAGTCAGCGCTCTCAACCACAGAGATAACTCCAGCTGCCATTTAATATATTTTTTTTTGAGACAGGGTCTCGTTGTGTAGCCCTGGCTAGCCGAGAACTTATTATGTAAACCAGGCTGGCCTTGTATTTACAGAGATCTACCTGTCTCTGACTCTCTAACACTGGGATTAAAGGTGTGCGCACCGTGCCTGTCTTCCCCGTATAGAAATTTAAAAGGAAAGCCCTTGGACTCTGCCCTTTATCGTAGCAGACACATGTTGAACTCCTTGTTTCTGCTCCTTTCAGGTCGGATTGCCTAGGCAAGCTGTCGACAGGTAACTGGCCTTTATGTTTAGGAAAGCTTTCATATGAGCTGCGTGGTGATTCCTTACAAAAGAGGTCTACCAGATAGCCTGCACCATCCAGCTCCTGAAGAGCCTGTGATGTAATCTCCGTGCTGAGCTCCTGGGCCCAGTGCAAGCAAAGTGGGGTCAACTTTTAGTTAGATTATCAGCATTTAAGAAGAGTTGAGAAAATCTAGGTTTCAGTTTCTTGGTAGAGGGCGAGCAGCGAGGTAGGACATGCAGGAAGATAGCTGATTTGCATAGCATGTGGGGATGACTGAAGCGCAGCTGCACACTTGGTGTCTCTGGCTCATGAAGGAAGTGTGCAGAGCGCACTCAGGGCTAGGATGGGAAGATAAAAACAGACACAGCACCCAGGGTTTTCAGGATCACCTCTCATCTGTTCCTCCTGTCCATCTGTCTCCTGTCGCTGTGTTCACTGAAGGCTGCCAGGATCTGGTCTGGTTTCTGTGCATGGTTAGGTGTGGTGTCTAAAGCACAAGGGTGCCCCAAGAGAAGTAGAGCTGTCTTTAACTGTGGTCACTGTAGGAGCCTCACTATGGAGAAGCATGGCTGTGAAGGGCAGGTGTGGAGGATGTAGGCTGTAGTGAGTCTATTGGTGGGAGTAGGGCCTCTGGGCAGTTGTAGCCTAATTTTATGTGCCCAGGACTCTGGAAGGTACTTTCAGGGAAAGGGTTGTAGAGTGGAAATAGTAACTGTCCACAACAAGAAATCCATGTGTTACACTATAGCCAAAAGGAGACTTTATATCCGCATCTGATATAGGAAGAGCTGACCATGCTCTAGGGTGAGTTATGAAGATCCATGGAGTTACAGAGGTTGTGAGCCACTGTGGGGATGCTGGGAATCAAACCCAGGTCCTCTGCAAAAGCAACAAGTGATCCTAACCACTGAACCATCTCTCTAGCCCCCAAAATAATTTTAAAGCTGATTTTTCTTTAAAGAAAAAAGATAGGATTAGTCATTTTCTTTCCCTCCCTCCCTCCCTCCGTTCCTCCCTTCTTCCCTCCCTCCCTTCCTCCCTCCATCCCTCCCTCCCTCCCTTCCTTCTTTCTTTTTTGTTTGTTGTTTGAGACAAGGTTTCTTGGCAGTCCTAGAGCTCACTCTGTAGACCAGGCTGGCCTTGGACTCAGAGAGATCCACCTGCTTCTGCCTCCCAAGTGCTGGGATTAAAGATGTGTGCCACCACAACCTGAAGTTTATTTATTTATTTTTGTTTTTATGTGTATGGGTGTTTTGCCTATATGTCTTTGTAGCATGTGTATGACTGGTGCCTGATATATAGAGTTACTGATGGCTCTGAGTCACCATCTGGGTGCTGAGAATTGAACCTAAATTTTCTGGAAGACCAGGAAGTGCTCTTAACCACATTTTCTAAAATGCTGATGTCTTAAGAAAGGTTTTCATATTTCTCACTATTGGTCGATATCCTAGTCTCTGAACACTCAAGTAATTGGCTCTTTTTTCCCTTATGGGTCTTACTACTTCCTTACTCATCAATGTGCATCCTGACTCCCCAGTCCTCGGGCTTGAAAATAAGACTTGTTTTTAACCTTCATAGGGTACCCTACCCCAGAGAAGACTGACTTGGGGATTTTGTTTCTTCTTCCTGGTTTTTGACCTCAAGCTTTGTAACCTGATTTCCTGTGCCCAGGATTGTTCCCAAGGGTTGGTCTCCTGCCCGACCTCTGGGAACTCTCAGAGACTGTGCAATAACTTCTGAATGTGTATTTTGCCAGGTTCTTGGCTAACTCCAGATCTTTAGCGACATGGAATCACCCCATTCTTCTCTTGGGATAGGCTTAGATGTAGTGACATGGCCGTCCAGGGTGACTTCCTGGTAGCGATCATTTTGCATCAGAACCCTGGCAGGATGACCACTTTCCCATGACTGGTTCTTAGAAAGACCGTGGTGTTCCCTCTGCCCTCACTTAGAGCAGCTTCTGCTGGACTTTTCTTTGTCCCATATGAGGGAAGAAATGGACTTTGGGACGTCAGTGTGGAGTGAGGGAGTGGAGATGGGCCTCCACTCGCCTTGGCTCTCTGCAGACAGTGTTCTGGACAGGACCGGAACATGTTGCATTTTGAAGAGAGCTGCTTTTTTTAAAAAAAATTGTGACTCTAGGGCAGGCTGTGGGGCCTAAGGTCCCATTGTAGGCAGCCTAGCAACCACAGAGGACTAAAAGATTGAACCAAGTCCCTTCTGGTGTAACGTGCAGAGTTCAGGGTTTGCTTTCATTCTCCGTCCCAAACAGGACTACTGACTCTCCTGGGCCTGTTTCACCATATGTAAACACTTTCTGGATGGCATTTCGTTGTTTTCAAATTTGGTTGTACACTTAATGATTTTGCTTAAAAAAGGGCACAATTACGCGAATTGAGAGCTTCCTTGGAAACATAAGACTGCTATAATTACACATTCCTGGATGGATGTCGACATGTAAGGGAGGGTAAGTATATTTAGAGTTCTTGGTGCATGGTGCCAGTTTGCTTTTCAAAAGGACTGTACCTGTGTGCCCCATTCCTAGCCATGTGGACAGTTACATGTACACATAAGTGCAATTAAGCCTGGTGGGAGGGTTGGCATCTAAGAGCTTTTCAGCTAGAACTGGTGTGGTGGTCATCAAATGATGTCTCGCTAAATCTGTTGACTCCTGGCTAGGTTAGAAGTATTCATTTTGCATCTTTGTGTGTCATGAGCTGGCTATAGGATGATGATGTCTTAACCATGATGAGCCCTTCTAATGACCTCTGTCAAATCACCTGATTTACATATTTGCTCACTCTGCTATTTTAGGCATGGGGAAAGTAGATGTCAGTTCTGATGGGGGCTTGAGTCAGATTTTGGTCAATTTTAGTTGCTTTGAACCTGTCACTGATACTGTTCCTAAAATTAAAATCTCTCTATTTTATAGTGTTATACCTCTGATAAAGTTCAGAATCTTTCCTTTAGAGCAGTGGTTCTCAACCTGTGGGCTTGGGGGTTAAATGACCCTTTTAGAGGGTCATTCCGTTTTTTTTGGAAAACACAGCTTTTTTATTACGATTCCTAACAGTGGAAGATTACAGTTATGAAGTAGCAATGAAAATAATTTTACGGTTGGGGTCACCACAACACGAGGAACTGTGTTGAAGGGCTGCAGCATTAAAGGCTGAGAATACTACACTAGAGGAAAATTGCAAGTTAAATGGATGGTTAGTCTGGCCTTTGATGGTGGACAGCTCTGTCTGTGGGTTTGTAGGCACCATACTTTCTCCTCTTTGAATATTCCATGTGCCAAAGGAGATCCTTTTTTCAGGTAGAGTTTTGTCTTATCTGTTTGGAGCACCCATGACTAGTAGGCTATTACTCTCCAGTACAAAACAGGTGATGGTCTTTTTTCCCAAGGGTGTAGAACCAGATTAGAGGTCACTTAAGGGCAGGGTAGCCCTGACCAGCAAGCTTCAGAGGCTGGAGAATCTGAGCTGAAGATCCTTGCTGGTAGATCTCTCCTTCATGCCCCTGACCAGTCTCCTGCCACACCCAGGCCCCAAGATGAAAGTCCTGCAGAGTGGGCTTCCAAAGGAAAGCTCTTGCCTGAACCTGTCTGCACTGCATCCCCAGCCACAGCCTGGTTGTCTGTCTAATTATTGTTGCTTAGTTTCAGTTGCAATAATAGAGGCCTGGAGGAGGCGGAGAAGCATTTAGAAATGTTCAAGAAGTGAATCCCACATCCTCTCAAACTGCTGGTGATGGGGTTTTGCTTCTCTTTGCCCCGGCAGACGGGGGCAGCGGGGATTTTAGCAGGTTGTTGTTCAGGGAGGATAATGCTGGTGTTCCTGCGCTGGTTGATTGGGACTTACAGCATGGGTCGGGACAGCACCTTCCTGCCTGCCATGTGCCTATGTGCACTGTTTTTGCTTAGGGTCCCTGTTGTCCTTCATGCCATTGCTGTGAAGGGTGTGCTGGTGAGAGCCTTTCCAGTAGCTGGTTTGACTGTGAAGGGTGTGCTGGTGAGAGCCTTTCCAGTAGCTGGTTTGACTGTGAAGGGTGTGCTGGTGAGAGCCTTTCCAGTAGCTGGTTTGACTGTGAAGGGTGCGCTGGTGAGAGCCTTTCCAGTAGCTGGTTTGACTGTGAAGGGTGCGCTGGTGAGAGCCTTTCCAGTAGCTGGTTTGACTGTGAAGGGTGCGCTGGTGAGAGCCTTTCCAGTAGCTGGTTTGACTGCTTATTTAGTCAGCAGGTAGTGGTCACCACTCCGGTCCACACAGCCTAGGTGTCAGGAGGCTTTGGGCCTTAGAGAAGGACATGAGCATGAAGGTAAGCCATGAAGGACCATGTGATAATGGACGTGACAGGCACTGCACTGGGCAGGGAAACTGTCATAGAAGAGCTGGTGGTGCTTGGACTTGTTTAGAAAGGTCAGGTGATCTAAGCAGGCAGAACACGGCAGACACACTGCAGGCAGAGAGAGAGAGAGGTAGGCCAGGAGGCCTGAGCTACAGGTATGGTGTGTGCCTGGCAAAAGGTGGAGGGAGGAAGCCTGAGTGGCTAAGAAGCAGCAGGAGCTGTGTGTGTGTGTGTGTGTGTGTGTGTGTGTGTGTGTGAATGTATGAGAGTGTGTGTGTATTTTTAAAAGATCTATGAATTAATCTGGCACTGAGTGCACAACCTTCCATGTGTAGCGTGCTGAGGGCCTAACTTGGGGCAGTGGAAGTAAAGGAGAGAATAAATACAGTGATGGGCAGGAAGTGGACAAAATTTGGTTACCAGTGCTTGGGAGGGCACAACACTGAGAAGATGTGAAGGAAGAGCCAAAAGGAAGTACCAAAGTCAGGTACTCTGGTTTCTGACTTTGATTGCTGGAGAACACCAGATTCTGACTGCAGCAGTGAACATACTGCGGGAGTCTAACCCGCTGCGGCAGTGGGCATACTGCGGGAGTCTAACCCGCTGCGGCAGTGGGCATACTGCGGGAGTCTAACCCGCTGCGGCAGTGGGCATACTGCGGGAGTCTAACCCGCTGCGGCAGTGGGCATACTGCGAGAGTCTAACCAGCTGGGGCAGTGGGCATACTGCGGGAGTCTAACCCGCTGCGGCAGTGGGCATACTGCGAGAGTCTAACCCGCTGCGGCAGTGGGCATGCTGCGGGAGTCTAACCCGCTGCGGCAGTGGGCATACTGCGGGAGTCTAACCAGCTGGGGCAGTGGGCATACTGCGGGAGTCTAACCCGCTGCGGCAGTGGGCATGCTGCGGGAGTCTAACCCGCTGCGGCAGTGGGCATACTGCGAGAGTCTAACCAGCTGGGGTAGTGGGCATACTGCGGGAGTCTAACCCGCTGCGGCAGTGGGCATACTGCGGGAGTCTAACCCGCTGCGGCAGTGGGCATACTGCGAGAGTCTAACCAGCTGGGGCAGTGGGCATACTGCGGGAGTCTAACCCGCTGCGGCAGTGGGCATACTGCGAGAGTCTAACCCGCTGCGGCAGTGGGCATACTGCGGGAGTCTAACCCGCTGCGGCAGTGGGCATACTGCGGGAGTCTAACCCGCTGCGGCAATGGGCATACTGCAGGAGTCTTTGGAACTTTACATAGCTGGATTTGGATAAAAACCGAGGCTATGAGTATCTGAGTGGGAGGTGATGCCCAGAGCTCACTGCGAAGATGCCAGCAGTGGCGCCTCAAGCACAGTCCCACTGATGGACAGGAGAGAGGAGACCAAAGACACAGGCATGCCATGCTTCAAGCAGCTAGATTGTAAATGGAGAGAGTAAGAGGGTGGAGAAAAAGGCACACCAGGAGCACACTCAATAGCTGGAGGTGATGCAGAATAGAGAATGCTTTTTGCTTTTAATTTATAGTCCGGGTAGCATTGAACCCCTGTGTAGCCAAGGGTGATCTTGAACTTCAGCCTGTTCCTCCTGAGTGCTAGGATAATGGGTGGTTTGTGTGGTGCTGGGGAGGAACCTAGGGATTTGTGCACGCTAGGCAAGCACTCTACCAACCAAGCCATTGCCCCTGCTCATAATAGAATTAAAAACACCCCTTTCGGGAGTTATTCCAGGCCAGTATTGAGTTAAACAGTGTTCCTTTGTGCTGGGCAGTGACCAGCAAGAGTGGGCTCATGTTTCATCTCCCTCCTGCCCTGTGTGTAGCAGCTGCAGACTGCATGTGCTTTTGGAATCTCTTCAGCATGTAACTTTTTCTTGCCTTCTGAGTCCCTGAAACATAATCTCCAACAACCATAATGACCAAAGTAAGAGCATATGTTGAGTTTTAGCAAATTCTGATGGTTCAGCACTGATCAGACTCCCTTGTCATCTGAAAGCATCCTGGCAGCTCATGCTCTCTCCATTCCGGAGTTCCTCCACATACCATTAGCATCATTGCTTTATCGCCATTCATGTACCGTCACACACACACACACACACACACACACCTGTCATCCTCAGGAATGCCCTCCATCTACCACCTTTGGGATAGGGGGTCTCTCATTGGCCTGGAACTCACCAATTTGGCTAGGCTGACTGGCCAGTGAGCCCCAGGGAGTCCCCTGCCTCTGCCTCCCAGCCCTGGGATTACATGTGCACACCACTATTTCCAGCATTCTTACATGGGTTTTGGGGAATCAAACTCAGGCTTTCATGCTTCAAGACAAGCATGTACCGACAGAGTTGTCACCTCAACCCCTCTTCTCTTTCTCCCTCACTCTCTCTCTCTCCCTCTCTTTCCTCTTTCTGTCTCTCCCCCTCTCTCTCCCTCTCTCCCTTTCTCCCCCATTGTGGTCTAAACTGTTCTATTTGTCTAGTCAACTTAGAACAGACAAACCTCTCTTCTCTGCTAAGAATTAGATTGCTTTGAGAATCTAAGAGGGTACAGATCCTGCTTTCACAAAGCTTGTGGCATGGGGCTCACAGTTGTTTTCATGACTGTATGAGACCTGTGTGGGGACAGGGACAAGGCTGTGAGGCCTACAGGCACCTAGTTTCCACCATGCTCTGTGTCGAGGAGGGAGCATTCCTGGTCAGGGTGACCCTGTGAACTGCTTCTACCATGGTGAGCTGCTGGCGTTGTGTACTTGCTGTTTATCCCCACCGAGGGATGGAGGGTTGCAGGATTGCTGTCAATGAAGTGGCAGGGCCCCCTCCTCCTCCCCATGCTCCTCCCTCCTGCACTCCTTGCTCTTTCCCTGCCACCTCTCCTTCCCTCCTGGCATCGCTAGAACCTTTCTCAGATCCAAAGCTGTTCTTCCAGTGGATGTGCCCTGCCCTGTCCTTGGGTCGCTCTTGCTGCCCACATCTGTTATTACACATTTTATGTGTTCTGTGCTGTGTATACTCTGTTTAAATACCACTTTTAAAACTTTTTTTTTTTTGCCTCCCCTCGTAACTGGGCATAAAAAGCTCTGTGTCCCAGTGTTGTCTGTGGTGCAGGTCACTGAATCATTTATGCTGAAAGAATTGCGACTCCTAGGGTTGACGTGTTTGTGGGGTCACAGGTAAAGGTAGTTTCTGTTTCCTAAGCCTTCTCTGGGTAGTAGTAATTTGGATGAACCCATGTCCTCTTAGAGCCTCTGGCCAGTGAGTTGGTGTGGTAGCATTAGGGTCATGCAACCAGTCTTTGATTCCCTGGAGCCCAAATACTCCAGGTTGGTAGCAGTCAGCCACACCTTAGTTACAGTCTGAGCTGACTGCCTCATGGGCACCTAGAGCCTCGTGTGGTAGAGACAAAGACTGTCTGTGGGAAGCACACTTTCAGTGGAGGAACAGAGCAGAGCCAGGTAGGTACAGCTCTGGAATCTGTGTAGCTGAGCTGACTGTGCAGCTTCCAGAGGAGAAGCAGGGTTTGGGCATGGTCATCAATAGGCCAGAGAGCTCAAGCAGTACAGGTTAAGAATGAGCTTTAGACTCACGTCCAAAGCTAACTGGACTAACTGTCTTTGAGGGACTTCTGCAAAATCAGTCTTGTGTCACCTGGTGCCGGAGGCTCAGCTGTGGTCTGTGGGTCTCAGGAGCACATCCAGGTGCCCTGGAAACACTGATGCCATCTTGTTCTGATGCCTCTTGGTGGACTGTCACTCTTGGGAGGATGACTACCTGGTAATTGGACTGAGTGGTTGGAGCTTCAGAGGACCCTGCTGGTGCTCTGACAGCCACTTCCCGCTACTCCAGTTTTGACTGGAGAGTTAAAGAGCAATTTCTTTTTTATATATCACTGAGAATATCTTACAGATGCTCTCTGTTCAGACTTCCGTGGCAAAGCATGAAGGAGGCAAGATTCTGCAGGGGTTTCTAGGATTAGACCTAGAAAGTTGTCTTATACCGTGTAATGGTTCTCTGATCTCCCAGCCTAGATTCTGCCTCCAGAGGAAGCAGCACTTTGGGAGTGTACCACAGGGCAGCAGGAAGGCTCCTCTGTGTCTGGGATGTCTCAGAGGCCCAGGGGTTCCTGCTGCAGTGACCTCTGACCCTGCTTGTCTGTGTCACTTAGTTGACAGGACTTCCTCTTGTTATCTGACCAGCC
Organism: Microtus pennsylvanicus; assembly: GCF_037038515.1. NCBI lineage: Eukaryota > Metazoa > Chordata > Mammalia > Rodentia > Cricetidae > Microtus > Microtus pennsylvanicus. The sequence goes on from NC_134589.1 coordinate 3,847,760, forward strand.
TACAAGCTTAGCAGGGCTTGGCACATTGGCTCTAAGTTTGTTGACTAAATCCTAAAATCTCTGCCCCAGTCAGTTTCAGCGTAGGAGCTGAAGTTACAGGCTTGCTCATGGCAGTTAAGTCCCACTTGGAACCAGAGCCCTTGTAGCTCATGCACGTGACCTGCTTTCCTCCTCTGTGGGTCTGTGGTCTGTTTGGAGGTCCGGTTCCTGATGCAGCTGGATGTGGGCTAAAGCAGTTAAGTCCCACTCTTGGCTTGTTGGGACAGTGATGAAACACTTTGTACCTTTGATTTGATTTGTTTTGTTTAGTTTTTATGTTTTTTGAGACAGGGTGTCTCTGTGTAGCCCTGGCTGTTCTGGAACTCGGCTGTGTAGATCAGGCTGGACTCGAACTCACAGGGCCTTGAACTCACAGAGATCTGCCTGCCTCTACCTCCTGAGTGCTGGGATTAAAAGCATGTGCCACCACTACCTTGCTTTGTTTGTTTGTTTGTTTATTTGTTTTAGACAGGGTCTAACTATGTAGCCTGTGACTGACTTGGAACTTGCTATGTAGACCAGGGATGGTCTGGAAGTCACAGAGATTTGCCTCCCTCTGCCTCCTGAATGCTGAGATTAAAGGTGTATGTCCCCACATCACTTTGTGCCTTTGCGATTTCAGTACAATTTTTAAAAAATGCACATTTTCTTGAAAAATATGATTATTATATACTTGAAAGGTGAGTGTACCTAGCCAGGAGGTGGTGGCACATGTCTTTAATCCCAGCACTCAGAATGCAGAAGCAGGCAGATCTGTGTGAGTTCAAGGCCCCCTGGTCTGTAGAGCTGAGTTCCAGGACAGCCAGGGCTACACAGAGAAACCCTGTCTCAAAAAACAAAAAGCACCCCACCTCCCCCCCAAAAAAAAGGAAAAGAAGGAAGGAAGTGTATTCCCAATTCAAGGGGAAGGGCAGACATAAATAATCCTTACAGCCGCCACTCTGTGGCTCACCAGAGTACTGGGTCAGAAGACTGTGTTGTTGCTGCCCAGCCCTTAAGGTGTTTCTGTGCTCTCTTCCAGAATACAGCTAGTTCTCTTCTGTTTTCAGGCAGTGGAAATATGTCTGAACAATGGGCTGGGAAGGAAAAGGAGTTCCTTATTCTGAAAGGACCTTGTTTGATGATTGTTTCCTCAGATGTCTGTCCTTTTCCTACATCACGTGGACACTGGAGGACGAAGGGGAGCGCTGCTGTGTTGAAGGCTAACTCAGTTTAATTTCTGCTCTGAGTAGATCTCAAGCCAAGTTTCTGGCTAAATACTGGTGTCCTTCCCTTCCTGGCCATTGTGTTAGCTTCCATTTTCTTAAACATAGAAACTTGTGTGCACAGCATTGTAATAAGGGGAATTTACATATCCTCAAAGGTCAGCACAGAAGAATGTGGTTTACAGTGCATGTGGCTCTGGAAGGGCTTTAGTCAGCTTGAGGGCGTCACAGTGATTTTCTTTTCTTTTGTTATCATATTCCTAGGCCAGCTCATTTCCACACCAAAATAAGGTTAGGTTTCACCACATTGCAGCCAAGGGCTGTTTTGGAATATGACTTTAACTACATAAAGATATGTATGATATATTTGCTTATGCTGCATTTGTGTAATGATGTAAAGATGTGTTGCTTTGCCTGCCTAAGACACCTGATTGGTCTAATAAAAAGCTGAATGGCCAAACTAGGCAGAGGAGGGATAGGCAGGGCTGGCAGACAGAGACAAAGAAGGAGGGGGAATCTAGACTCCAGAGAAGAGAGAGCAAGGGAGGAAAAGAGAAACAGGAGACTGTCAAGGCCAGCTAGTCAGGCAGCTGACAGCAGACAGGGGAGAAGCAGGAAAAGGAGGACATACAGAATGAAACAAAGGTAAAAAAGCCCCGAGGCAAAACACAGATGAAGAGAAACTGGTTAAATTAAGTCTTAAGAGTTAGTGGGGCAAGCATAAGATGAGGCCAAACATTAATAGCTAATAATAAGTTCTCTGTGTCATGATTTGTGAGCTGGTTGGTGGCCCAAAAGAAAGCCTGCTACAGAGGGCAGAAGGAAAAGGAGCAGATCCTAGGAGGACTTGTCTCCCTTGGAGAAAACAAGAACCTCAGTAGATTGGATTTAAAGGCAGGAAGTGCTCAGTCATGCTGGGATGAGGACCTGGAGGAGCCATCCAAGGTGTTAGCCCAGGTTCATGCTTGAGAGTGTTAGGTGAGCCTGCCATGCATTCCGGAAGCTAAGCATGTGTTGCTGAGTGGGAAACAATCCATAATGCCCACCCGGTGAGAAAACGACCATTTCCACTCATATTTGTCTGCACTGAAACATTTCTCTTCTTAAAAATATAGCAGAGTATATATCACTCTTTAAAAAAAAAATAAAAGCCAGGCATGGTGGCATACACCTTTAATCCCAGCATTTGGAAGGCAGAGGCAAGTGGCTCTCTCTGAGCTCCAGGACAGTCTACTATAAATAATGCACACAAGGATAACCAGAGCTATACAGAGAGACCCTGTTACATATTTTTAAGGCTTGAAATTTTGGAGACTCTAGTTGTAGACCATTCAACCCCAGGAGCCTCAGAGTATCCTCCACAAGGTTTTGTGGCAGACTGCACAGGCTGGTGACGGCGTGGGCTGACCAGAGAGTGGTTGCCTTCGTTCCCTATATAGATGGTGTTGGATGAGGGCAGGCTTTTGTGCCATCACTGCTGCACAGGGTGGGTGTGCTGGCTGGTTACACTTCCCCAACTGTGACTCTCTAGTTTGATTACTGCAATTTTGCCCTGGGCCATTCAGAATTCCCCTTAGAGAGCTGTACGTTTTCAGAAGTTCTTAAGAAGAGATTCAGCAGATAAAAGAAGCAAGAAATACCCGAGCCTGGCTGCCTTTGCTCCTTTATTCTAATTACCGAGTTTAACTACCCACCTACTTTAGCTTCCTGAGTGCCTTTGTGTGGTTTTCTGTTTTGTTTCTTTGAAGAGGTATCCTCCCTACATACAACTGCCATTGCTAGGCAGCCCCTGGCCTGGTGCCAGCTGTGCTAGGCACGGGCCCTGGTCTCTACAGCAGAGAGGAAGTGTCCCACAGGACCCTCCACCTTCCCTGCCTGCTGCCAGACACAGGAGACCTTCAGAAGAGCGAGGCCAAGCTGTTTGCCCCAAGGGTTTTCTGGGTGGCAGTTTGTCTTTCCGTGGGGTCAGACAGGCGGTATGCTGTACTTGGCAGCGACTGTGCCTTCTTACTTTACTTTAGCACTTGTGCATATTTTTAAAAATTATTATGGAAATATTCAAACATAAGCAAAAATAGAAGAGTGTATGACCCTCAGCTCTCTTCATCAGCGTTGGGTGTGATCACCTTTGAGTTTTTCTTTTGTTCCTGTTCTCCTATCTGTTCTCTCTTCCTAAGTCTTTTTTGGAAATATGGAATGTTTTGTGGCGTGCTCCTTAAAAAAATATTTTTTAACGTATGTGTGTGTGTGTGTATTGAACTTGTGTCCTTTGGAAAAATAGTGCTTTTAACCTCTTGAGCCCTTTTAAAATATATTTATTTATTTATTGTGAGAGCTACCTTGATATAGTTCTTTTTAAGTCTGTTTTAGTGTTGGTGGGAATGAACTTCGTCAGTAAGTCTTTCTCGTGTCTATCAGTCAAAATTATAGCTGCTTTTCCCCCCAGGTAGTGGGTCTGATGTGTCCGTGGGGCATGAGTGTGAAGGCCATACGTGGCATTGGGTGTCCTTCCCCGTTTCCTCTGCCTCGTTTGCTGTTGTGTTTTCAGACAGGGTCTCCCTGTGTGGCCCTGGCTGGCCTTGGAACTTGTTAAGTCAGGTTGGCATCAGAAGAGCTCCACCTGCCTCTGGCTTCCAAATGCTGAAGTTAAGGCGTGTGCCATCACGCTCAGCTTCACCACATATTTTGGGACAGGGTTTCTCACTGAACTTGGAGCTCATTGGCCATCCAGTCTAACCTAAACAATGAACTCCAAGAATCTGTCTCCCTGTCTCCAGTGCTAAGATCTACAGCCCCATGCTGCTGTGCTGGCTGCCAGGGATACTAACTCAGGTCCTCATCCGTGAGTGGCAAACTCTGTCCCGACTGAGCCATATCCCTAGCCCTACCAGGTCATTTTTCAGTTCACTTACTCAGCAGGTATCTCTTAGGCACTTATTATGGAGCCTTTTCCCTGGGGTGACTTAAGCAGAGGTCTGCCCCCTCCTTAGTACAGATAAGCCAAAACACAAATCCACCAACATCCAACATAGAGAACCTGTGATTTATCAGTCTTACTTACAGAGCATGGGTGAGGGGTTACTTACAGGAACATGCATGACCCCAAAGTGACCACATACTCAGACAGTCTTATCCAGCATGGACAACTTCCCCTGGCTGCATACAAAGTGTCCTTCCTTCAGTTAACCTTCCTCTTTCTGCTTGGCTTAGCACCTGCCAAAGACTGTGAGGAAATGTCAGTTAGAGTCAAGTTACATACAGATCTCCAGGATATGCATGGGGAGCAACCAGAGTCTCAGGTGAAGTCCAGTGGCCTTTCCTACTTCCCTCAGTCAGGGAACATCAGTGGTCAGCAGGCCGGTCCTGGTCCCCTGCAAGGAGAAGCAATGATGAGATGAAGATGGAGGCTGCTGTGCTCAGAGGACAACCTATTGTGACGGGTGTGTCGGCCTGTTGTGAGGGTGTGTCAGCCTGTTGTGAGGGTGTGTCGGCCTGTTGTGAGGGTGTGTCGGCCTGTTGTGAGGGTGTGTCGGCCTGTTGTGAGGGTGTGTCGGCCTGTTGTGAGGGTGTGTCAGCCTGTTGTGAGGGTGTGTCAGCCTGTTGTGAGGGTGTGTCGGCCTGTTGTGAGGGTGTGTCAGCCTGTTGTGAGGGTGTGTCGGCCTGTTGTGAGGGTGTGTCGGCCTGTTGTGAGGGTGTGTCAGCCTGTTGTGAGGGTGTGTCAGCCTGTCGTGAGGGTGTGTCAGCCTGTTGTGACGGGTGTGTCAGCCTGTTGTGAGGGTGTCTCGGCCTATTGTGATGGGTGTCTCAACCTGTTGTGAGGGTGTGTCAGCCTGTTGTGAGGGTGTGTCAGCCCGTTGTGACGGGTGTGTCGGCCTGTTGTGACGGGTGTGTCGGCCTGTTGTGAGGGTGTCTCGGCCTATTGTGATGGGTGTCTCAACCTGTTGTGAGGGTGTGTCAGCCTATTGTGAGGATGTGTCAACCTGTTGTGAGGGTGTGTCAACCTGTTGTGAGGGTGTGTCAGCCTGTTGTGACGGGTGTGTCGGCCTGTTGTGAGGGTGTCTCGGCCTATTGTGACAGGTGTCTCAACCTGTTGTGAGGATGTGTCAGCCTGTTGTGAGGGTGTGTCAGCCTGTTGTAAGGGTGTGTCAGCCTGTTGTGAGGGTGTGCCTCAGCCTATTGTGAGGGTGTGCCAACCTGTTGTGAGGGTGTGCCAGCCTGTTGTGAGGGTGTGTGTCAGCCTGTTGTGACAGGTGTGTGTCAGCCTCTTGTGACAGGTGTGTGTCAGCCTGTTGTGACAGGTGTGTGTCAGCCTGTTGTGACAGGTGTGTGTCAGCCTGTTGTGAGGGTGTGTGTCAGCCTGTTGTGACAGGTGTGTGTCAGCCTGTTGTGACAGGTGTGTGTCAGCCTGTTGTGACAGGTGTGTGTCAGCCTGTTGTGAGGGTGTGTGTCAGCCTGTTGTGACAGGTGTGTGTCAGCCTGTTGTGACAGGTGTGCCACAGCCTATTGTGAAGGTGTGTCTCAGCGTGTTGTGACAGGTGTGCCTAGCCTTTTGTGATGGGTTTGTCTCAGCCTGTTGTGACGGGTATGTCTTAGCCTATTGTGACGGATGTGCCTGACAGCCTATTGTGATGGGTGTGCCTCAGCCTGCTGTGACGGTGTGCCACACAGGCCTCAGACTGGACAGTCTCCAGAGAAGCTGCATCTTTGCTAGAGAAAAGAACAGGTGCTGAGTCCTTCCATGGAATTAGGGATTTGAGTAACTGGAGTGGCAGGGGAATGAAGAAAAGACAAACACAGAGAAGCACAGAGAAGTTGGGGCTGGGCTCTTTAATGGAGAGGCCTAGCTCCGTAGACACTTAGCATATCTATTATGTACAAGGAGTCAGATTTAGCTAGGTAGGAGCATTCTCTGGGCTGTAAACATCTGGCGGGAGAAAGCTACAGTGGACATTTTGCGCACACTTTGTCAACATTTACACTTGGACTGGGAGGGAAGGCTTCGCCATTTTCCCATGGGTCTGTGGCATGGTCCTTCATGTGGCCAACTCATACCAACTACACATATCCACTCAGGACTTTGCACACTCAGGTCTTCTTGTACTGTCCATGACTGAGGACATTTAGCCAAGGAAACTTGGTGATTTCCGTATAGAGGGGATGTTTTATCAGCAGTATTTGGAGTTGTTGAGCTCAGATGAGGGTTTCTTAGCGGTTGAAACCATAGTGACATGATGTCTGCTTTTCTACCTCCGTGACTAATCCTCATTTAGTTTCCTGGGTTTGTTGAACACAGGCTTGTGGTTGAACTTTTTCTACCTTCTCAGCATTCTGGAGCCCCATAGTGACTGACAAGGCATCTTTCATAAGGTCTGTGTGCTCTCACATGTGTTAGACTTTAGAAAATGAGTCCACTAAAATCTCTGTTTTATGTTTAGTAAGGAAAACATTGCCTGCTCAGGAAAGTCAGTTAGAGACGTCCAGATAGCTGGGGTTGTAGCTCAGTGGCAGAGCACTTACCTGATAAATGTGAAGACCTGGGTGCCATCTTCAGCCCCATGAAAATAACACCTTGGTATTTGTCCATGACATTTGTGACACAACATAGCACAGCTTCTGATGGTTACTTGGCCTTCACCCATACCTAAGGAAAATAGGATCCCCTCCTGTTATCAGGGGGCTTGCCAACCTACAAATCACACACAGTCACTACTCAGTTGTTAATCTCTAAAAGTGTGTGTGTGTGTGAAGGGGCTCTGAAGAGAGATGGCTCAGCAGTTAGCGCTGGCTACTTCCAGAGGACCTGAGTTCAGTTCCCAGCAACCATAACCATCTGTAGTGGAATCTGAGCCATCTTCTGGCAAAAATTTGATAGAGCACTCATATACATTAAATAAATATTTTTTTTAAAAAAGTGTACATGTGTGCGTGTGCGTGCACCCACTCACATGCCTATGTATTTTTATTATTTCTGGGGGTAGAACCTGGGGTCTCAAGCTTGCTAATTGCTGTAGCATAGCTCTACCCCAGCCCTAAAGGATTCTTTCTAAAACTTATTTGAGAATAACTCCGTTGTTTAGGGAGATTATTTAGTATTTGAACTGCCAGGTAGATGGATGATCTTCTGCTTTGGAACTAAGTTTTTAATTATAGGTTATTCTGAGAGTTAGTGATTTGTGTCCCTGATGAATTAGATGGCAATAATTATATTTAAGTAATTATACTAATTTAAATTTGGAGAAATTGGTCCTTTCATAACTGCAATATGGCATATCATCATTATGTACTGTTTTCTGTCCTAATTGTTATTACGATTTAATGTTGTGATCTGATAGATTCCCCAAAGTCAGTTTGTAAGCCCTGTGGTTAACTAGGGGTGCTAGCATCCATCTGACCCCTCATTTTGAGTCCACCAGCTTCATTCTCATGTTCTTGGTGGCTCCCAGTATCCTCTACTTCAGACATACTTTAGGGCTTGAGGAAGCAGAATGTAGTGACACATACCTCCAGTCTAAGCCATGGAGAGATCGGAGCAGGAGGATCTTGAGTTTGAGGCCAGCCTGAGCTATATAATACCCAGTTTTAAACAAAGAGGGATTGGGGTGTGGCTTAGTGGCTAGATAAGAATATTTATCTAGGGTGCATAAGGCCCTGGGTTCTTTCTGCAGCACTACAACGCTGAAATACTTTCCTTGACAGCAAGAGAGAGCAATAGTTTCCTTCCTTCCCTTCCATGTTCTGAACTGACTAGAGACGTAGAACAAGGAATCAGACCATCGGCCTTATGACTAGTGACCACTAGTGTCAGACATCGGGAAATAAGCTGCACATTTGTAAATTTCTCCGTTTCTTTCCAAGAGCTAGAACTCTGAACCAGATTCTTTAGAATTGAATAGCTGATGGGCTGGGCTGGTAGGAAGGCTTTCTGGGTAAAGGTGCTAGCTGCTGAGACTGACAGCCTGAGTTCAGTCCCCAGGACCCAACTGGTGGAATGGGAAGACAGCTTCCCCCAAGTTGTCTACTGACCTTCACATGGGCACCATGGTGTGTGCCTAATCCCACTTGTTACATACATACACACATATGCATGCACACACGGAGACACACACACACACTCTAAAATTTTTAATGTAAAAATAGAATGAAATAACTGATAGCGACACGTACTACCTGTGCTCTATTGTCTCCCAGAGTCTTGTTATCAGGGACCATTCTGGGTGGACACGGAACAGTGAAGAGTTCAGGTTGCCTAGGGAGGGAGCCCATTTTGAGCCACTGTGAAAGAAGGTGACAGACTTCAGCTCTCACCCATACACAAATGTCTTTATGTAGCCTGATAGAGTCACATTGTTTGACATTTTAGTTGATGTCTAAATGGCTTACCAACAAGTGCTAAAGTGCTCTAGAGCTACATACTGGACCATGGCACTGCTGGGACAGTCCCCGTGACAGTGCTCGTTTCCTAGGCTAACTGTAGCTGCTCTGATTTGCTTCTAAACCTGATGGGGTATTTTTGAACCCAGGTTTTTGTTCTTGTTGCTATTACTTGTTTTAAACAAACATTTAGACAATGACCTAAGTAAAATGTCACTTAAGCAATAGATTTAAAGGTGTTTTCGTTTTTTATTCTTGAACCAACCTCTGCTTTTTAAAGCAAAGGTTAGACCAAGCAGAGTTCTCTCACCTTTGTTTAACATCTGTGGCCAGCGTCGAAGAGCTGTTGGCCTAGTTGACCTCAGGGGAACCGGCTGGAGCTCCTGGGTCACTGTGGCAGGAGCAGCTCCTAGTCTGGCAGCTTGTCAGCTGACTAGGAGGATGGGTGGAGTGCTTCATTTTGTAACATTGGTCTGTGGTTTTACAAAGAAGGGGCTGTGTAATTTAGACTGAAGAAGAGAGACAAAACAAGAAGGGGACATGTTTGACAGCAGCAGAGACCACACCCACCTATTGTGGCATGAATTCTAATTGGTTTTAATAAATAAAACCTGGAATCAGATAGTGTGGGTGGAAGCTGAAGGATCAGAGAAGCAGTGCAGCCAGCCACTAGAGAGGGCGATCCTGTTCTCAAATTGTCTCCTCAGACTTCATCTTCTGACTTCAGGGGCAGTCATTAGACTGCATCTGTCTCCAACAAACCTCAGACTGCAGAGAACTCCTATCTCCTTCTGCCTTATATTATTCTTTCCAGACCCAGCCGTATCACTTCTGTCTCCACATCCCTAGTGCTGGGTTAAAGGTGTGTGCCACCACTCCCTGGCCTCTGCTGGCTTAGCTCTGCACTCTGATCTTCAGGCAAGCTTTATTTGTTAAAATGTAAACAAAATATCATTACACACCTGTCTGTACTGCTTTGTGCTGCCAGCGAGCTGCTTCATAAGTGAGCTTAAATTTTGCACCACAACCAATTTTTTTTGGTAAAGGCTAAAAATTTTGTCTTAAATCCCCTAATTGAATTTGCATTAGAATGCAGAGAAAAATATGAAGCAATTTAATAATCTACCTCCTCCCCTTTTTATGTCCTGTATCTCCAACTACTAAAAGTAACCAGAGACTGTAGTTTTAAAATATACTGCAAGTACTTGTACTGTATTACCTTATTCCAGATACAGAACAGATTTCCCTGTGTCCTGACCAGAAGTGTTCCTATAGCAACTGCTGTATTGAAATTGTTTGTTCATTTTCTGATGGGATGGCCAGTACTTACACCAAGCAGTTGGGACACTTGACATGACTGCTGGGTGGTACCTAAGATACAGGCATGTTCAGCAGATATGTTCAGTAGAGAATAGTGCTTGTAGGCCATAAAATTAAAATGCATAGAGGTGAGGCCCAGCAATCTGAGCCAGCACTCTGTTTCCTTTTCTGTTTTTGTTTTTTTTAATATTTATTTATTTATTATGTATACAATGTTCTGTCTGTGTGTATGCCTGCTGGCCAGAAGAGGGCATCAGACCTCATTACAGATGGTTGTGAGCCACCATGTGGTTGCTGGGAATTGAACTCAGGACCTTTGGAAGAGCAGGCAATACTCTTAACCTCTGAGCCATCTCTCCAGCCCCTCTGTTTCCTTTTCTGTGGCCACAGCAGACAGGCAGCTGAAAGAGGGGCCCTGGAGTGGACTGTGAAGGATGGTAGAGCTAGAAAAGCAGAAACCACTATCAGAATGCTGCATGCAAAAGTGTAAGGCCATGAAAAATATAGAGACATTGAGTACACCCAGCAGCACCAATCAGAAGAGCCAAAGAGTGCACATAGCCTGGGTGCCCGTCAACAGGGAGCTGTGGACGATCTAGTACGGATTATTGAGGCATTGAAGAGGTCGAAGGTGTAGAATGGCTGCAGCCTGAAGACAGATTGTGCCAGAACCAGTCACAAAAGGCCACGTGTACATAAAAGACCTGACCAGACGGAAAGGCTAGCTGGTAGTTTCCAGAACTGGGGGTGGCAGGAGTGTAGATGGTGCTTCCTTTTAGGGGAATTTGGTGCTGGGACCAAACCCATTTCTCTAGAAGAGCAGCTCATGTCCCTCAGTCCCTTAAGCGTTGCTGTAAGGATGTTCAACACTGATACAATTCTCAGGTTAAAGTAATTTTCAGAACATTGTTAAGTCTTTGCTTAGTGCAACCCACAGTACTCATTTCAGGACCCCCTCCCCAGTACAATAGGACGGGACAGAACCTCATTTCAGGACCCCCTCCCCAGTACAATAGGAGGGCACAGAACCTCATTTCAGCACCCCCTCCCCAGTACAATAGGAGGGCACAGAACCTCATTTCAGGACCCCCTCCCCAGTACAATAGGACGGGACAGAACCTCATTTCAGGACCCCCTCCCCAGTACAATAGGAGGGCACAGAACCTCATTTCAGGACCCCCTCCCCAGTACAATAGGACGGGACAGAACCTCATTTCAGGACCCCCTCCCCAGTACAATAGGAGGGCACAGAACCTCATTTCAGGACCCCCTCCCCAGTACAATAGGAGGGCACAGAACCGCGCGGTCTCTGTCTTCTGCAGCCTTTCCTGGAGCTACCGATTGCATCAGTTTGTCATTTGTTTGGTTTTCTTTGAAACTCTCAGGTTCTTTGTTTTGTTTTTCTGTTTTTTATTTTAACACTCCCTTCTTTACCTTCTGCCTAGCCACAGTGTCTTCTGTCTGCTCCCACCTCCAGGTAGCCATTCTTCCTCTGGAGGACCCTGGAGCCTTCTCAGGACTAGCTCTGCTGGGGACTTTTGGGTTTTGACTTCCCTCCTGAAGTGTCCTGCAACCACCATGCCACCTTCTCTGTGGGATCACCTTGAGTAGCTGAGGACCTGTTTTAGGTGTCAGTGACATTCTCAGAAGTCCTCTAGAAATTCCTTAGCAAAGGGTGCTTGGAGACTTGGGTTCGAGTTTCCGTGCTAGAAGCTGCCTTCATGAATCTGCAGTTGTTTTGTATTTAGTCAAAATTCTTTTGTTTTGAAGTGGGGGGAGAGAATATGTAATGTTCAGGTTTGCTATGTTGTGTTTTTGTTTCCCAGCACACCACAATTTAGGAACCTTGGCTATACTTTTGATGGGCTCTTAGGTGGTTTCCAGTGTTGCTATGGATGCTACATGAACATTTACACTCCTATCTGTAGTGCCAGCTCCATCATTTGTTAGAAGTTTTTCTCTGGAGAGAGATGTCTGAACTCTGTGTCTTGTACAGCACTGTGACACCCCAAATCCCTAAAATGACTTCTGGAGGTCACTGGGAGAAACTGACCCCTTTAGTGTGCAGAAGCCTTCTGTGTGTGAGCACGCTCCTCTCTGCTTCTTTAGAAAGTCTATAACATTTTAGATGTTTTTTTTTTTTGTAAAGTTTTGCACATTGCGATAAATTCCCGACTGCTGACATGAGGATTTGTAGTCAGCAGCATTACTAAACTCTGTGATGACTCTGACACTTTACCCTAGTGTGTGGACAGTCAAAACAACTGAGAGATAATGTTTTCATTTCCCCTTCCCAGTCCTTCCTCTGGCTTTTCTGCCCTGTGTAATTGGCCTCTGCATGAGCGTTTAATCCTTTCAGGGATTCCTGCTAGAGGGAAACTAGTATAGAAAATTAAGCCATTGATGGTGGGAAGCCTTCATTTTCTCCGATTGTAAAGGGAGAGCTGTACCAGTGTTCCACATAGTGTGTGTGTCGTGTAAAATAATGTATGTTGTAGTAGATAACTTTATTATACTAAGAAATTCTTGTTTTGGCTTTCCAAGAGATTTTTCTCAATCTTAAGCAGACTTCAACTTTTTAAATATTTTTCCACCTGTGCATATATGATATTTCAAAAAATTACACAATTAAATCAATGAGGTGTAGGCAGATTTTTCTGTCCTCCTGCCAAATAACCACAAGCACTTCTTATTAATTATGAAAGCTTGGCCAATAGCTTAGGCTTGTCTCTAACTACTCTTACTACCTAAATTAACTGACTTCTATTCATCTTCATGCTGCCACGTGGCTCATAGCATCTCCTTGAGACTCCACCCTTCTTCCCAGCATTCTCTCTGCTCTGAAAATCCTACCTAAATATTGGCCGTTCAGTTTTTTATTAAATCAATCTGAGTGATACATTCACAGTATACAAAAAGATTATTCCACAAAGTCTGGTGTGCTTTTCTTGGGTGACAGATATTATTAAAGACTTGAAATATACAAAACATAAACACACAACACATACACAAAAATACCTTAACTTTCATATTGCTTACATGTTGAAATACTGTTTCAGCTATATTTGTGTCTGAGGATTTTTATTGCTGTTAAGGAACATCATGGTCACGGCAGCTCTTACAAAGAAAACATTTCATTGGGTGGCTTATAGTTTCAGAGGTTCAGTCCGTTATCATCATTGTGGGACATGGCAGACATAGTGCTGGAGAAGTAGCTGAGAGTCATACATCTTGCAGGTAACAGGAAGTGATCTGAAACACTAGGTGGTATCTTGATCATATATGAGACCTTAAAGCCTGCCCCCACAGTGATACTCTTCCTCCAACAAGGCCATGCCTACTCCAACAAAGCCACACCTGCTAATGCTAATCTCAGTGAGATTCTGGGGGCCAGTTACATTCAAACTACCACAATTTTGCTAAGTAAAATATAGTCTTTTTTTTTTTAGTCTGTATTCTTGTCAACTCTTTTTTTTAAATTGATTTTTATTGAGCTCTACATTTTTCTCTGCTCTCCTCCCTGCCTCTCCCCTCCCCCAAGATCCCCATGCTCCCAATTTACTCAGGAGATCTTGTCTTTGTCTATTTTCTACTTCGTAAAATATAGTCTTAAGATTAATTTATTTTCTGTTTTCTCTTCCTCTCATCTTCTCCCCATCTTCTTTTCTTTCCTTGTTTCACAAACTCCCTCTATATAGCCCAGGCTGACCTCGAATTCAAGGTCCTTGTGCCTTAGTTAGAATTACAGGCATGGACTTACACCTGGTTCTGAAGTGTAAGAAATATATTTCTTAGCTGAGAAAATCCTCATATATGCAGAGAGCAGGCAGCTCCTGTACAAAGAGAATATATCGTGGCCCAGGACCTTGATTGCTGGGTTTTTGCTGATGCCAGTGACATTTTCACAGATGTTGATGACAGCTAATTATCCTTTTAGAAAGAAATTTGAATTTGTTTATTATTATTATTATTGTGTGTGTGTAAATTTTGAATAGTTTTAGTATTATTGGGAACACAGTCCCCTGAGTTACTCTCCTGCAGACCCAGAAGTCATAAAGAATAGTGTGACAGACTAGACTGTAGATAAATGGACTTTTGTACAAAAGTCCTTCCAAAGAAAGCTAAGAGAGGTGGTGGATTTGGAAGTGTATAGCACACAGATACAAAGGATCAGTATCCAAGCTACATGCAGAACACCTACAACCAGCAATAAAAATCTCAGCCAGTAGAACAGGGTCCACGTGTGTTTGGCATCCCAGCACAGGCTCTGGTCACACCGTGGGAAGGAGAGTGGCTGGCGCCCTCCTGAAGGTGTCTGAGAGGCGACTTCACAGCGCAGCCACTCATTCATTGCACTCAAGAGCCCGAATATTGTTTCCAAGCACATCTCCCTTCAAGACCCACAGTCCTTGGAAGATAGTTGATGCCACAGTGAGCTAGCCTGGGGTTCAGAAGTGACAGCCACCTTGAGGACACTGGCAGTGAAATTGCCAGGCAGAGGAAGGTGCTGAGGAGCGAGAGTCTCCCCAGTGAGAGACTAGTCTGGTGACCGTTGGTGCGGATGGGGTGACCTCACAGAAGCTCGACATTCTCACCTTGTCCCAATTCGAGGTCATCGGTGCTGACAGAAAGATTGATTGGCATCACATACCCCTGACCCAGGCGCAGCCTCCTTCTTAGTGTTATTCTTGTCCACATGGCCTGACCTCAGTGTGATCCAAAGAAAGCAGCTGACAGAACCAAAGCTGAGGGACTGTTTAGGGTCTGCTCATGCGGCAAGCTCTGAAACATGGAGGACTGAGGCGCTGTCCCAGACTGAAAGCGACCGAAGGGCTTGGTGGTTAAATGTGATGGAAGCCTCTTGTGGTGATGTGCACTGGGAGGTGGAGGGGTAGGAGTTCAGGCCATCTCAGTTACAGAGTGAGTTGAGGCGGGCCTGGTATATGAGGCCCTGTCTTAGCAAAACAAGACAAATAATATTTAAATGTTAAAAATTGAAACTAGGATAGGGTGTTCTGAGTTTGAACGAAAATGGCATTTATGTGGAAGGTTTAAGGTGTGAGTAAGCTCACTGGAGCCACAGGCCAGGCACTCGTCTCACTGTGCTGTGGTCACATAGGATGTGACCTCGGGAGGGTGGGGCAAGAGTTCAAGGAAGCATCATTCTCTGCTGTCCATCCAAAAGTTTTCAAATAACAGGGTGAAGAAATGACTCAGCTCTCTGAATCTCTGCCTTAGAATTCCCACAGGTGCAGGCAGCTGACTGTGGGAGAATGCTCTCTAGTGTGGCTTGGGGAGACATTCAGACAGACCTTTCTGTGGAGTGCATCCCTGGATACAACCTGAAGTGAAGTCACATGCTGTGACAGAAAAACCTGGCACCTCATAGGAAGTTGTATTGTTTAGTCTGGAGACCATTCGCAAGGGATGGATGGAGGCTTCCTGCTGGGCTGTGAGTGTGCTCAGGACTTTTATTTCTGTGTTTTATGTACTCTGCATGCCTGGCTCCATACAAAGACGTCACCATGTATTTATTCCTTATGCAGTGTTTACATAGGAGGAAGGAAGTGTGGGAAAATATGCCTTTGATGAAATGTTTTAAAAACTCTCATTGTGTTTTTTATAAAACAACTTAGGCTACTCATTTAATGTTTTATTTAATAAGTTTATTTTGATAAAAAATAAAACAAAGATTGGCGTTTAGCTGCTCAGAAAACTTCCTTGCTGTTTTCTGAGCATGAGATTTTGATAGAGAGGAGCTGCCATTTAGGAATTTTAGAGTTTAGGCAAACAGTGCCTTTGTGGTACCATGGGGTGAGGTGCAGGGG
Source organism: Microtus pennsylvanicus (assembly GCF_037038515.1). NCBI lineage: Eukaryota > Metazoa > Chordata > Mammalia > Rodentia > Cricetidae > Microtus > Microtus pennsylvanicus. The sequence continues at coordinate 3,863,523 of NC_134589.1, forward strand.
AGAGTGAGGTGGGAAGGGGTGAGGTGCAGAGGAGAGTGAAATGGGAGGGGTGAGGTGCAGGGGAGAGTGAGGTGGGAAGGGGTGAGGTGCAGGGGAGAGTGAAATGGGGAGGGGTAGGGTGCAGGGGAAAGTGTGGTGGGAGGGAGTGGAGTGCAGGGGAGAGTGAAGTGGGAGGGAGTGGGGTACAGGGGAGAGCCAATGAGAGGGCTCCCAAGGCTGGCCAGTCCAGGTACCTCTCAGCTTCCTTCACTCTGAAGCAGAGTCTTGAGATGGAGATGATGGTGATGACTAGGAGGAGGAGGTGACTGGAGAGTGCCTGTTCTGTTTCAGTCACCTCTCAGAGTGATCATGTAGACCCTCAGAAGTATTTCTGTATTTCTTTGCAAACCGATACATGCATTTAAAATTTAACCAATAGCCGAGCAGTGGTGGCGCACGCCTTTAATCCCAGCACTCGGGAGGCATAGGCAGGTGGATCTCTGCGAGTTCGAGACCAGCCTGGTCTAGAAAAGCTATCCAGGACAGAGAAACCCTGTCTCGAAAATCAAAAAAAAAAAAAAGCTTAAAATTTAACCAATAGCCAGGTGGTGGTGGCCTTTAATCCCAGCACTTAGTGGGCAGAGCCAGGTGGATCTCTGTGAGTTCAAGACCAGCCTGGTTTACAAAGCGAGTTCCAGGGTGTCCAGGGCTACACAGGGAATTCCTGTCTCACAACAAAACAACAATAACAACAACAACAACAACAAATAAACAAACTTACCCAGTGGATTCTCAGACCAAAGCCTCTGGTCTTTTAGCTGGTGAAGCAGGTCTTGCTAGCCCACCTGGCAGTTTGATGACCTGGTTTCCTGACAACTCCTCTGTCTCTGAGTTAGCCTTTCCTCCATCCCTGTTTCTCTTTCTTGTAGCCTGAGAAGAGGATGAGGTTGGTTCTGATTGGTCATACAGTTGTTTTCAAAGAGTAGATCAGCAAGGAAAGCTAGAGTGGAGGGTTAGGAACCAGCATGCTGGTGGGAGGAGCCAGCATGCTGGTGGAGGCCTCCTCACCCTACAGGTTATATAGACCCCCTGAGATGGTGACCTCTGCATCCTTTCTCAGCCTCTTAGATCACTTCCTGAGGAAATGCCAGATGATGCCTCCAAGTTCATGGTCTTCTTGAAAAGTGTTTCTTTTTGTTTTCCTTCTCCAGTTGCTCTACCGTTCCCGTGGGGGAAATTTTCTTTGTATTCTTCCTCTGAGCTTGGAGCTCCTCAAGCCTCAGAACCCAGCCGTAGCTGCTTTATGGTCATTGGTCTGAGTGCTGCCGCCTGTGCCTTTTAGTAAACCCCACACTTAAGCCGGACAGAATGGCACTTGATGGCTCAGCAGTGTTTGCTGAACCAGTGCAGAGCATTCGGTGCACACGTTACCCTGGAGAAGAGGACACCTGGGGAACCATAAAGACGCAGGGAAGGCTGGGATGGTGGTGTAAGCCTGTGCCATGCTGGATGGCAGAGAGAGCAGTGACTTCAAGATTGGCTTGGTGCCCATAGTGAGATCCTGTCTCAAACATCAAGGGGAAAAAAAGCCCCAAGGAGGAGTGTAGCTGGAAGTTGCTACATAGTCACAAAGTGCATTTCCTGCATTATGGTTGCACTGAACACATTCCAAGGTAGACTAAGAGTCATGATTAGTAATAGTTTATTCATTTAGCCAGCAGAGGGCAGCATAGATCAAGTCTCTAGATATAATGGTTTTTCTTTTTTAATTTATTTTTTAAACTTTTTAAAAATTAATTAATTTGTTTAACGTAAAAAATATTTAAAGGTATTTCAGCAACAATGTCGAAGTGTAGTGTGGATATTATTTCAGCCTTAGCTTTACCATTCCCCCTGTGGATCAAACTGTGTGTTCTCTGTCATGGAGGAAAGTGTCTCCCTCAAATCAGGAACATGTCAATCAAGTCTTCAGGATGCATCTTCCAGCATCTGTGGACTGTGGTCAGTTGGTGAGCTGTCTGTCAAGTGGCCAAGAAGGCCTTATTTCCATCATGATCTCTGGATATCACTCCTCCTTAGGGGAGGGCTCTCTGAGGTCATGTCAGGGCTGTCTGTCCTTGTTACAGAAATGGAACCCAAGCTATACAGTGTTCATTCTGGGACACTTATGGTACCAGTAGTGGATTTCCTTCACAAAAGGAATATAGATAAGATCAGTCTTTATTTTACAATGTCACACCTGTGTCTTATTTTTTTTCTTACAAATATCAGTTGCTCTTCTTAGAAAAAAATAAGGGATGTTCATGGTGGCACACTCTTGTGATCTGGGTTTCCTGGATTGCAAGTTCAAACCCAGCCTAGATCAGTGATAACCTGAAGAAGGAGGAGGGGCAGGCAACCTAAAACATAGATAAGGCCTGCATAAGGTTAATGTTTGTTTTGACACCTTGTTAACTTGACTCTTGGTTTTGATGATAAAAGGGTTACAATTCTGCCTCATAAAGGCTTCTTCTCATCAGCCATGAGAACCCTATGGGTGCCAGGGACCAGAGAGACTTGTTAGAGAATGGGAACAGGCTTTGTGGGTGGGTATCAGTAGTATGCATCCCTTTATCCCAGAGTCTTCAATGGAAGATACAGTGCTTGGCGCACTTGACCCTGCTGATACAGTTTATGCTGCGGTAGAGTTTGACATTTAATTAGTGACAGACATAAGACAGGAAAAAGTGACCCTTCATGCTGCTGTGGTAATTCCATCCATAGTGTATTTTGAAAGCAATATTTATTTGTTTTTAGATGCTAAGTAGTTGTTTCACCAAAATGTATCTGTAGTTACCCTCAGTGAGTAGGCATGTAGAGAAGCCGAGCCGCAGCCTCTGAGCCAGGCAGGGTGTGTTCTAGAGTCAGAGAATTAAGAGTGGTAGTGGAACTGGGCAGCACTTGGGAGGCAGAGGCAGGTAGATCTCTGGGTTTGAGTCTAACCTGGTCTACAGATCGAGTTTCAAGATATCCAGGGTTTCACAAAGAAACCGTTTTTTTTTTTTTTTTTTTAAAAAAAAGGTAGTGGAACCACAGAATATCATAGAAATATTCATGACATTTAGTGTCATGGCAAGTTGGCCCATGTTTGTATATTCTCACCTATCCATTGCGGGTGGGGGTGTGTGTAAAGGATTAACTATGTTTTTGGTCTTAATTGTTTGGAAACATGAAACATCTTGAGTCTAGACGCTGCATTAGTGTTTGAGATATTGGTCAGAAGAACTACAGCTTGGTGTGAAAACACAGCTCAGCAGTGTGCTGGGAGCATGCTGTAAGATGACAGGTGTGTTAACTTGCCCCACCATGCAGCCTTCTCATTATCTACAAGCCTTCCAGAACATCATACTGCACACCTTAAATATGCATAGTAAAATGTATTTTAAAAGCAAACTTGTGTAGGAACGCTCTGACACATGATATGAGGATGCGTTGTTTTCAGTGTCTTCCCTTTGGCCAGTTTCCTACTCATTGCAGGGCCTGCCCCCATCCTGCGCGTCTACATCATCTGAATCACTGTTCTGAGGCCTCATAACGTGGTCTGCTTTTGTAATGTGCCTAGTTATTTCAGAATGTACATGGGAGCTTTCTAACAGTGCCCATCCAGGCACAGCACAGTGACCTCTACAAAGCTCCATTCGGCACTGGCGGACATGTGTCTAGTATATGTGGTAAATGCTTATATATTCCAGTGTTATGGATAGTTCCTGATTGCATTTTTTGTTTATTTATTTTATGTATATGAGTACTCTATCTGTATGTATGCCTTTATGTCAGAGTGATTTTACTGTAGATGGTTGTGAGCTGCTACCATGTGATTGCCAGGAATTGAATTCAGAACTTCTGGAAGAGCAGCCAGTGCTTTCAACTGCTGAACCATCTCTCCAGTTTGTTCCTGCTTGTATTATAACTAATTTTGTTATGCATTTGAGACAGTGTCTCTGTATGCAGCCTTGGCTCTCTGGAACTCACTAGATAGACCAGGCTTGCCTTGAATCCATACAGATCCACTTGACTCTGCCTTTCGAATATTGGGATTGTAGATGTGTGCTAATATGTCCAGGTATGGTACTGTAACTCTATTTTTAAATTAATCAATTAATTAATTTTTATTATATGTGCATATATGTCTATATGAGGGTGCCAGAGCCCTTGGAACAGGGAATTGAACCCAGGTCCCTCTAGAAGAGCAGCGTATGCATATTTTTTTAAACCTCTGAGCCATCTCTCCAACTCCATGAGTAGATGCTGTAACTCTTAATATTGCCAGCTTTCAAGTTATATATTGCAATTTGGAAGATAAATTCTCATGATGTTTGTTTTGGTCATTGCTAGGGTTAAAGCCTGGCATAAGCTAGATGAATGTTCTTTCACGGATCCGCCTTCTTGTCTGTGTTGAATCTCTAAGTTATGTAGTCCAGCCTTGAATGTACTTTGTAGCACGGGCTTTAGACTTGTAGTCCTCTTGATTCAGCCTTTTCGGTAGATGTCATTTCAGCCTGTACTGCCAGGACCGTGGGTCTTCTTGTTACTTGTTTAGACTGTGAGAGAGATGGTCTTGTTGTGTAGCTCATGCAGGTCTCTAGCTTATGATCCCCCTGCCTCAGGCTCCTGAGTGCTGGAATTACAGTGGTACACCACATGCCTTGCCTAGTAAGGATGATAAATTATGTAGTCACTTTCCTTTGAGCCAGACATGGGCCTTTGGGAGCTAATGTCTGTTTTAAAGATTGGAGAAGGGTTTCTTTATTTCCCTTTTATAGTTAGCAGAGTTGATGCTGCATTAGCTTTAGCAGAACAGAAGTCAGCAGAGGGCATCATGGCGGCACTGTGGGCTGGCCAGGGTTTCTGTTGCACTCCAGTGTGTAGGGCAGCTTTTGTCAGGCTCCCAGAGACTGGGACTCAGGACTGCCGGGAAGTCATCCTAAATAGGGATAGTAGCTACTGTTTGAGTTACTCTGAGTCACTTTTTGGAAATTATACTAAGAATGAATCATTGGCTAATAGAGGTGAAAGTTGTGAAGGCCGAAAACAAGAGACTAAGGGACGGGGCTGTGAGGAGCTGTGGGGCAGGGGCAGTGAACAGGGCTGTGAAGTCCTGTCTTGTAGAGGATATGGAGTCACAGGAACTGAAGGGATGAGGCTGAGAACCTGAGAAACAGGGGTCTAGGTTCCTGGGCTGATGGAGAGGACTGGGCAGGAGCTGCAGAGGCCCAGCCTATGGCCTGCTACTCAAGCCTGACTCTTCTTCGTGCCTCCATGCCTCGGATGGAGTCCATCCATAGGCCCTGACATAACCTAGACATAAATAGAACAGGAATTTGACCCTTTTATTGCTCAACTTCCACCTCTCATAGCAGCTTCTCAGGCCACCCTGCTTCTGCCCTGGCTGTCTGCAGTCTGTTCTTATAAGCCAGCACCCAGGGTGCTCTGGTCACAAAGGAAATCAGATGTCTGCTCTGCCTAGAACAGAAACTGCAGTCCCCGAAACAGCCCAGGCTCCCCACAGCGCTCCAGAGGCCTCAGCCCTCTGACCTCACCTTGCATTCCTTCCTGCTCCCGTGGAACTTGACACTGTCCTGAGCCCCAGAGCACATGTCCGAGAGTGGCTCCCACTCTGCTTTTGTATAGTTCCCTGCTGTCGTCATCCCACACAGTGGAAATGCTGTGTCCATTTAGTCCTTGATGTCTCTACAGCCCACACCCACTGTGCTCAGGGACCCTTATTGGGTGAAACAGTAGAAAGATTATAGATTTGATTGATTTCTTTTTAAATGTGTGAAACTGAAGATAGAACTGGAGTTAAAAACAAGTGACAGATTGCATTATATGTTGTAAATATTCTATTCAGTCCTTCAAACCAGTAGGAGGGATGACGGTTAGAAAAAAGAACATAAGGTGTGACATCATTGCACAGAACAGAAGTGTTCTCACACTTAGGAAAAGACAAGCTTGATGGCAGTGAGGTCCATTCAGAGGTCAGCACTGGGAATGTCCCCACCTGTCAGTGCTGTTCAATGTACATGTGATGTCCTACTTCTGGAACATAGGAAGCAGAAATGACCTGTCCCACCCAAGTCAGGGTTGCCTGGGAATCAGGTCTAGTGCCAGAAGGTAGAAGTATGGGTTAGGAACTGTCAAACAGGTTTTAAATGGTACAGACAGGATTCATCAAGGGCAGAGGTTGGAGAGAACACTCAGCCTACAGGGTTTTCAGGGTTAGACAAGGCAGGATATGTTAGTGAAGCCTAGAGAGGAGACTTGGTGAAAGCCACCAGTACTGCTTAGTTTTAACTGTCCGCTTGACACTACCCGGACTCTCCCAAGAAGTGAGTGAATTGAGATTAGAGGGCTTGCTTAGATCAGGCTGGCCTCCGGGCATGTCTGTTGGGGATGTCTTGATTGTTTGTTCATTGATATGAGAGTTCCCAGTCCACTGTGGGTGGCACCATTTTATGGCTGTAAAGCTAACTGAGAAAAAAAGCAAGCAAGCAGACAGCTTGGGTATATTCATTTCTCTCTGCTCTTGGCGGTGGGTGTGATGTGACTAGCTGTTTGAGTTCTGCCTTGGCTTCCCTGAATTGATGAACTGTGTCCTGGAATTGTAAGCCAAATAAACTTTGTTTCCCCAGAGTTGCTTTTAATCAGGATATTTATCACATTAACAGAAATGAAACTAGGACACCACCCAGTGATGTCATGGCGGTGCTTTGTGGTTGTTCCCTTTTAAGTTGATGCTATTGCAGATAGCTGGCTAAGGAACTTCACAGTCCACCCTGGGAACACAGGGGAGCTTTGGATCAAGGAACTCTACTTCTAAGAAAGACTTCTAGAGAGAACTAGAGCTTTGTACAGAGCATGGGCCTAGGACCCTGAGCTTGGCCCTACTTCAAAGTCTTCCAGACTACGAATAGTGGAAACATGATATCCCTTTATAATCCTGGGAGGAAGTAGGGCTAGGGAGATGGCATAATTGATAAACACGAGAGTCTGAATTCCATCCCAACTCCTTGTTAAAGTCAGGGGTGGCAACATATTGCGTTATTATCGGGTTTTCTGGCCAGGCAGTCTGACTGAATCAGTGAGGGCCAGTGAGCACTCAGTGAGAGACCCAGTCTCAAAATTAAACTGAAGAGCTGGGTGTGTTGGCCCACATCTTTAATCCCAGCATTAAAGAGACGGTAGTAGGAAGGCCTATCTCTGTGAGTTTGAGGCCAGCTTGGTCTACACAGTGTGTTCTGGCTAGAGCTATCTAGAAAAATCCTGTCTCAAAAAAAAAAAAAAAAGCAACTGAGAAAATGCCTGTTATATTTGATGCACACCCCTGAACCCACATATACACACAAAAGTAAACGAGGTGTTTATAAACAGCATGCAAAAATAGTTGCTAACTTTCTGGTGTGTGTATACATAGATGTGTGTGACATGAAAGACACAGTATAACATAATATATATTGCATGCAAAAGAATCAGGCCAAACCCTACAGTGTTGTCTGTGGTCACACTGGGGGAAGGATCAGACTGCCTGCTACTGCTTTCTGATGTTTCATGAACATGGTGAAAAGCACACAGGAAAGAGCATTCTGGTGTGGTGCATTAGGATTCAGGAAAGGAGTACTACCCAGTGTTAAGTTTAAGTAAAATGGTGCTGTTCCCCAAGTAGCCCGTGGGCCATGTAGCGGATCCAGGCTGGGAGCCGCATGGTGGGTGAGAGACAGAGATGGGGCAGCCAGTCTCAGGAGGAGCCGCCACCACAGTGGGTGGACGGATAGGCACACCATGCAGAGTGAGGTTGGAGAAGAGCAGAGAGAGAGAGAGAGAGAGAGAGAGGAGAGGAGCCATGGCAGCAGCTACCTCTTTAGGAGAGAGACAGAAAAGGAAAGACTTGATACAGGCAGGAAGGAAGATCTGCCTGCCTCGGTGAACTGAGGAGGGAATGGGTGGGGCTTGTCTCTTAAAGGGACAGGCCAGGCAGGCCATTACACCCTGTGCAATGTGCAGCTCCGCTGTGGCCGCCAGCAAAACAGCAGGGACTGATGCGCCCCAGAGTCCTTTAGCAAGGTCAAGCAACCTGACCCAGTCTGCAGGGCGGCAGAGGACAGTCTGTAAACTCAGGCAAGAGACCACTTTTAGTTCATCTTCCTTAGGAGGTAGCTTTCTAATTCTAGATTAGTGTTACTTGTCAGAATACATTAAACAAAGGTGCCCTTCTTCACAGATAGGAAAAAACAGTAGTAAAATTCACAAAAGGTCCCTAATGACTATCGCAATCTGAGGAAAATGGACACAGCCGGAGGCTGATTCAAACACAGTGTAAAACAGAACAGCCCAAATAGTATGATATTGTCACACAGACATGAAACCAAAGTGGGAACCCAGAAGTCACATGTCTGCAGCCAATTGACTCTCAACAGAGGCAGTGGTGCCAGCAAAAGTGGATATTCACATATAGAAGAATGAAACCTGACCCTGCCTCACCATCGTAAAAAATCAACTCCAGACGATCAAAGACCTGAATTATACTAGGAACTACAAAACCAATAGAAAAGCCGGGCGGTGCTGTAAGATGTTATAGGCAATGGAACTATGGTAAGATCCCCAGACAAAGGCCAAAACAGATCACGAGATTTTACCAAACTAAATAGCTTTGGAGAAAGAATATTTGTGAACTGTGTAGAATATAATATCTGAAATATACAAAGAACCAAATAGAAGAAGAAACATAATTAAAAAGAAGCCAGCGACTGGGCATGGTGGTACCTGCCTGCACCTTAGCACTTGGGAGGTGGAGCAGGAAGGTCAGAGTTGAGGTCATTTTCAGCTACTAAGAAGTTTGAGGCCACCCAAACTACATAAGACTTGTCTAGAGCAGATGGAAAGACAGCAGAAAACAAAGCAGGAGATCAAAGTAGACTTTTTAAGTTTCTCAAGACAGGGTTTCTTGGTGTAGCCACCTGGCTGTTCTGGAACTCACTCTGTAGACCAGGCTGGCCTTGAGCTCACAGAGATCTGCCTGCCTCTGCCTCCCTAGTGCTGGGATTAAAGACATGTGCCACCACCACTGCCCGGTGACCTATTTTGAAAGAAACAATACAAATGGCCATAGATGAGCCAGGCATGGTGAAATAGGCCTGTGTGTAATTCTAGCACTCCCCAAGTATAGGTGTGTATGTGGGTAGGTGGGTGAGTTCAAGTCAGTCTGGGCTATGTGATGAAGCTGTGTCTCAAGCAAACAAACAAAACCCCGAAACCCAGCAACAAAAATGACCAAAATATTTAAAATGCTCAGTATCACCCAATCGTCAGGGATATGTCAGCAAAAAGTAGCAACTGTTGACTAGGCCGCAGAGGTGATGAGTACGAGCCTTGCAGCAAATGCTGTGTGGAACTGTTTGGCTGGCCTGAGTTGTTGTTGTTGTTGTTGTTGTTGTTGTTATTTTTAACTTACTTACTTTGTTTTGTTTTGTTTTTTTGAGACAAGGTTTCTTTGTATAACCCTAGCTGTCCTGGAACTTGCTGTGTGTAGACTAGACTAGCCTCTAACTCAGATATCTGCCTGCCACTGCCTTCTGAGTGCTGGAACTAAAGGTGCATGCCACCGCACCTGGCTTCCTGATTTACTATTATTATCATTACTATTATTTACATTGATTTGTTGTGCTGGGGTGGGCGGGTTGTACATGCCATCTTGAGAATGTGGAGGCCAGAAGACAACTTATGGAAGTTGGGTATCTCCTCCCACCTTTACGCATTCTGGGGTTCAACTCGATCATCAGACTATGTGTCAAGCTCTTTACCCATTGGGCCATCTTGCCAGCTCCACGTTTATAATGAGAAGAGTTGGGAGTCCCCAGTACAAGAAAAGACATTTAAGGACAAGGAGATCCATTACTCACCCTAATTTAGGAGCTAAACCTTGTATATATGGAATTTTCGATTTGAATACCATAAATGTGCAATTGTTACATGTAGGTTAAAATTGCAGAAATGAGAATGGAGTTGAAATTGACTTCATATTGATTGGGAGTGTGGCCCTTGATTGTCTCATCTCTGGGCCCTGCCTTCTGCTTTTAGCTGGGACGTGATGGCAAGCTGTGGTGATTGCCATCTTTGTCACCGTCTTGTGGCTGTTAGTGTGCTGCTTCCTCACCGGAAGGTGACGGGTTTTAGGGGATCCTGTCACTGGGAAGACTTAGGAGCTGAAGCCAAAAGCAGCAGCTGCTGTGTCCTTGTTTGGGTGAGTGAGGACAGGGTGGGCCCTCTACTGAGCTGCCGTGATGACTCAGTGCTCTTTGACGTGCTAGAAGGTGCTTGAGCTTGACTTGAGGAACTGGGCGGTGACAGACTGCAGTGACGCCTGCACAGCCTGCAGGCTAATTGGTCCCCTTGTCACTGGCTGTTCCTCTGGTAGTCTAGAAGCAGCCCCAGCTGTCCAAGTGACTGGACAGCTCCCCGTAGGTGTTCCTAGCCCCACCCAACCACTGCCCAGGAAACTTTGCTCAGGGTACTGTGCTGAGTGAGTAAGCCACAGCCCGTCCTTCGTGGCAGAGCCCAGCCTGTGCTGCCCCGAGAAGCCAAACAATGGTTCTTAAAGAAGGAGAAGGGGAGGATGGTGAGTCCCAGCCCCAGACTAGATCCAGGTGGCCGAAGGTGGGTGGGATGGGCTTCTGAGGGTCTCCATGGACTCAACTGTGAGCTCCTGTGGGAACAACTTTACTGGGCCTGTGTGGCAGGGTGCAGTTAGAGTCTGGTTTTTAATCCTGTTCCTTTCAGAAGATATACAATATGCTGAGTAAGACTAAGGTGTGTGTGTGTGTGTGTGTGTGTGTGTGTGTGTGTGTGTCTCAGTCAGAGGGAGAGAGGCAAAAAGAGTGAATAAATACAAGATTCTAAATGAGGTAGCAAGAGTCATCCAGGCTTCTACCAGCTGCCGCCTCCTGCTTGCTGACCATTTACTGTATCTGCTGAGCAGTGGGACTATAGCTCTGGGAACTCCCTGACACAGTGGAGCTGGGCTGGGAAGGCATCTCCTGAGTTATGTCTTCAAAATTCGGCTTCAATGGTTCTTGTTTTTCCTAAATGAAGTGTGGCCAGCGGAGAGGCTTCCTCTTTGTTGGCCAGGTGAAGACTGTTTGAAGTCTTGTGGTGTCTGTTGCGCTTCCCTCATCTTCCCCAACCCATGCTGTAAACAGAGGAGCTGTGCAGCTGCAGGAGCTGCAACACTGGGAGCCTCCCTGCTGTGCCTGCCTTGGCTCAGCTGCAGTGCTTCAGCCCTGAGGCAAAAGGGGGCAAGTGTGACCAGCTGCAGCCAGTGTGGGTACTAGAGTAAACCTAACATGGGGCTGGTTCCAGGAAATCTGGCTGTCTCTTTCACTTCCCTCTCCTGGCTTACTGAGCACACACTTGAAGTCTCGCCTTTAAAGAGAGCTCACCCTGGGCACTTTCCACGAGGCTTCTTGGAAAACTCTATTGTGGGTACTCTTCTGAGTGAGAAGGTTGTGCCGTTTTTATTGCAGTCCTTTTGATTTCAAAGAAGGTTGGTAATGAGAGCCGATGCCAGGCCAGGGTGAGCTGCCCGCTGCGAACGTTTTTTTCCAGAGGTGGAATTCACATTAGCCCTGGTATTATTTCTCCAAGGGAAATAATTTTGAGAGAAGAAGACATGGAATAAAATTCTAGAAATATCAGAGTGAGGCTGCCTAACCAGTGATCACTGGCTTCCATGTCACATCTCCATGGCTACTGGCTGCTAGAACTTCACCCAGCTAGGAAGTGTGGTATAGTAACTTTGAGCCAGAGGGGTCCTATGTGGTTGGCTCCCCCATTGCCTTATAGGCTCTAAAGTGTATCATCAGTTGCCCTGAGTGTGGGTGCAGGCCAAAATCCAGAGCTGGGGTGATGGACCTGGAGCAGGCCTTAGGGCAGAGCTTTAGGGGCAGTGCCTGAGGGGTTCAGACCAGCTCTGCTTTTAATGAACAACCCTGAAAAGCCAGTGCCCCCATTTCCCAACCTCCTTCTAATGTTTCCTGTTTGGAACAAAGGGGAAGAGCATTGTCCTTTTAACCATTGCTAAGGTAGATTCCCGAGGTGTAGCCACAGACACAGGATGGCATTTATGTGGGTGTAAAATGGAGGAGAACCAGTGGAGTTTCCTGTGGCAAGTCCCTAAGGTCCCCGAGGAGGAGACGTTCAGAAGGCCGGTCTTCCGCTGTGCACATCAGCTGTGCTGCTTTCACATCCTTCTTTTAAAAATTATTTCTTACATTTACTTACTTACTTTTTTTTTTTTTTTTTTTTTTTTGGTTTTTCGAGACAGGGTTTCTCTGTGGTTTTGGAGCCTGTCCTGGAACTATTTATGTGCATGAATGTTTTGCCTGCATGTATGTACATGTAGCACATGTGCCTCTGGTGTCTTGGGATGTCAGAAGAGGGTATCGGATCCCCTGGAACTGGAGTTATACATGGTTGTGAGCCGCCATGTGGGTGCTGGGGTCAAACCTGGGTGCTCTGGAAGAGCAGCAAGTGCTCTAACTGCTGAGCCATCTCTCCAGCCCGGTACCCTTCTTTCTTATCTGTACTTAAATAATTGGTTGTTCTCCAGCATCTTGTGTTTATTTGCCTAAGTGAGAGTTACCAATATAATTAATTGGGCACTGTTTCCTTAACTGCCATAGGTTTGTTTCTAGTAGATTAGCTATTTGAGCTTATCTGTTTATGTGTAGTCCCTCTTGATGTGTACCCATGGCCCTCCACAGCAGTCACTAAGCCCTCTTCCTGGGTTCCCTGGGCCCAGTGTTCCCTAGGCCCTGATTAGTGATGTGCCCACCATCCTTAAGGCTTCTTCTGTCACTTAGGAGTCACCATTCCCTTAAGTCCTGATCTAGCTGGCCCCTCTGCAGCATCTTGGCATGTCCTTAGCATGCACAGATGCTGTGTCAGGTTGCTGCTGCCACAGGCCTGCCTGCCTCTCCCCATTGGCAAGGCTGAGTCTAGAGCTATTTAAGTCGCAGCTCTAAGCACAGGCTGCGCCTATGGCAGATGCTCAGCAAATGCTAGCTAGATGGATCTGTAGGTTTCAGTAGGAGAATAAATTGCTGAGGACCAGTCAGGGACCAGAATATGAAGCAGGCTGTTGGTGTTGGATCTGTGCCTCATTGGGGAGCTGTCAGGAGCGGTTCATCTCAGAGAGCAGTTTAGACCTGAGCTAAAAAGACTCAAAAATGTCTGAAGCTTTGAGGTACTACAAGGGTATCAAATAGTATTATTTATAGGAAAACACACCAAATAGAGTTGCATATAGCACCTCTTGACTAAAATACTAGGTTTTCAGCGACAGATAAACAGTTCACCTTGATGTTAACTTGGCCCACAGCAGCATCCCTGGTGACCTGTGTCCTGGTTTGGAACAAGTTGTTTGGTAGGTGTTAGAAGGAAGACCCCAGGTGCTGTGGATGAACACCTCAGGTGCTTCTCCAGGTGACACTTGCTTCCATCTCATTTTTAAGCAGAGCATATCTGACTTTGTACAAAGCACACATCAAGGCAGGAAGACTGTGCCACCACCTGCAGTTACAGTGTTGAGGGCTTCCCTCTGGTTTGAGCTTTACAGGCCTCCCTGTGGAGCACAGCAGCCACGATTGCACCTTTTCTCCTTAATGAGGAGGTGGGGCAGAAGCAAGGGCCTGAGGCCTTCTGCCACCTGCCACGTTTACTTGTGTGTAGTATGAAAGCTAGGCTAGCTGCAGGCACCCAGGACCAGTTAGAAAGGAGGTCTGGGGAGGCAGAAGGTGGAGCCAGAGTTTAAGAGTCCAGTATCGGTGGGAAGAAAGCAGGCTTAGGTCTTGGATATCAGGAGTCCTGTTGACTTTCAGAGTGGTCAGCGAGGAGGAAGCTGGGCACGGCAGAGGAGCGGCTTGAGGCAGCATGCTTCTGTTCTCAGCCAACATCCTAGGGCCGCAGAAACTGCTGAAATGGGATGGAGGTTGTATAGTTTGCTGTTGGCTGCATCGAGGATGGAGAGCTAGACCTGGAAATATCTGTAGTTCCCACCTCTCATTTTCCCTTTGGACCTTGACACCCTTCTGAGAGCAGCTTCAATGAACATAGTGTGCTAGTGTCTGCTCGTCCGTCTGTCTCCCACTCAGCTGTACTTTCTTCTTAGGAAGAACGCCAGGGAACGCTGCTTCTCCTGCGCACCCTCCCAGGGTCTTCAGCCTCGCTTAAGCATTTTGTGTGGCTCCAGCCCAGCGCCAGGGGTCACTAGCAGCTGTGCAGTCAGACTTCCAGAGCAAGAAGTGCCTTTGCAGTTATCCAGCCAGTTCCTGCTCAGCACTAAAACAACAGCCATTGCCTTGGCTCCCAGGAGAGCAGGCCTCTGAACACAGACAGCCAGGAAGAAGTGGACTGTCCCTGCCGATGTGACCCCTCTTGTCTGTGGAGGTTATCTGCTACCATTTTGTTTCTCCTGCCTTGGTATGGCAGAGAGCTATGGGGGCAGGAAGTCAAGTCCTGCTCCCTGCAGATGGACTGCTGTGGAAGGACCCACCCAGTATGTCCCTTCCTTTCTTGAGAAAATAAGGAAGTCATATTTTGCCTTAACCCTGTGTTTCACACTTTACAGAGGACAGACTCATAGAACTCAACTTCTGACCTCAGAGACGTGAGTCTCTTTTGAGGGTCAGTGTTTGCTCTGACCCCATTCTTAGTGCTCAGTATTCTTTCCCTGCCTTACTTTGAGTTAGGATTCTGAGCAGCAAGCCCATATGAAAGGTTATGGTGCTACCACAGCAGCGTCCGGGTGCCAAGCAGGCGTTTCGCTGACAGTGAACCAGAGCACATGAATGTTCCTAACATAGAGAAGGGCTCCTGCTCTGCCTGGCAAAGGAGCCAGTGGCTTTTTTGCATTTTCCCTGAGGAGAAGCCTCAACAGCAAAGATTGCATTTCCTGTGGACCCAGCTCATAGAACTATAGCAAAGGAAGAGTTAAAGCATGCAGCTTCCCTGTGGACCTCATTTATGTGGTGCCCGCTGATGGTGCGGGGTTCACGTGTCCACCAGGCACACATTGTACATAAGGAGGAACCTGACATAGTGCTGCCTGATGCCATTATGTGTTACTCCTGGCACCTCTAGAATACCTCATTCTCGTCACTATGTACAGTACTGAAACTTTTCAACTTTTACCATTTTGATGTTGTTGTCATTGGGAAAATTCTTATACACTAAGAATCCAAATTTAGGGACTGGAGAGATGGTTCAGAGGTTAAGAGCACTGACTGCTTTTCCAGAGGTCCTAAATTCAATTCGCAGCAACCACATGGGGGCCCACAATCATCTATAATAAGATCTGGTGCTCTCTTCTGGCCTGCAGGCAAACATGCAGTCAGAACACTACTTTAAAAAAAAAAAAAGAATCCAAATCTAGCTTGAGAAGCAGAGTCATATTTTCGGATGGAAAGACCTGTGTGTTTAAGGTGGCACAGAAAGCTGCACCGCACCAGCCGTCTGCACTGCTGGTAGCGCGGGCTCTGGCGGTCCGTCTGCTTTTGTTTGCACTTCCTGGGATAGGTGAGCTTCAGCATCTTTTCATGTCCCAGTTCTTGTGCTTCCTCCTCAGTCTGTCTTTTACATCCTACCTTGGGTCTCAGAGACACAAGTCTTGCTTCTTCCAGTCCCTCCTCTGTACAGGGCCCATCTAAGAGCAGTGCCTGAGAACACTTGTGGATGGAGCAGAGATGAAACCTGCTCCCACCCCCTACATTGCTCTGGTACCTGCAGCAGAGGCCAGAGGCCTGGGCCTCTGTGGCTACTCCTCAGCCTTGGCCTCCTGCTAAGCTACAGTGACTCTAATGGGCCAGCAGTTGGACTTGCTCTGCTCAGGGAGTTGGGGCTCCACCCAGTGTCACCATTTATTCCCGAGCTCCTTTCAGACTTCAATCCTGCTGCCAGGACTAAGAACAACTCCAAAGAGTGGATGTCTGGAACTCTTCTGTGATGCTCTAGTTAGGTTTTTGGCACCTCAACACGTTAGGTCATCTGGGAAGAGCAAACCTCAACGGAGAAATTGCCTCTATCATATTGACTAGTAGGCAATCTGTGGACATTTTCTTGATTAATGATGTGGGAGGATCCACTGTGGGTGGTTCCATCCCTACACACATGGTCCTCTGGTATATAAGAAGTAAACTTAGTCACCTGTGGGAGCAAGCCAGTGAGCAGTGTTTCCTTTAGGCGTCTCTGTGTGTTTTCTTAACTTGGGTCTCCCTGGCTTTACTCTGTTATGGACTATAGCTGTAAGCTAAAGGAACCCTTTTCTTCCCAAGCTGCTTTTGGGCATGGTGATTATCTCAGCAATAAAACCCAACTAATACATGTGAGGTTAGGATAGAAATACCCCTCTCAGCTTTCAGACCCTTATTGAGTGAAAGTTGGAGAAGCTTTTCATTGTTTCTGTGGCCTTGTTGGAGAAGTTTTTCATTGTTTCTCTTCTTACTAAAGAGTCTCAAAGCATTTTAAGTATAAAGAATTTCAGATCCTCCAGGACCAGGAGGTTGGCGTTATGCCTGGGCAGGGACTTTGTGTTCATTGTGTTCTTTAGTGTCTTAGGTGTAGAGAGCCTGCAGGCAGCACTGAGCATCCTCAGTGAGCTGAGGGGCCACCAGGATACTTTGGTCTGTGCCTATCTCATCAGAAGTTGCCGAAGAAACCAGCAACAGTGGACTCTCATCAGAGGCCATCTTTGCTCCAGCAGACCCTGTGCCTGAGACAGGGGTAGGGGGGCTAGTGGGTGTGTTTCGAGTGTTAGAATCAGGTAAGAGAGGCAGTCGAAGCCACCAGCACCAGTAGGCGAGGAAGCACTTTCTCTTTATGACACTTGGAGTTTTAGCCATCCGTCCCTGTTCTCCTCTCTGGAGCTGGAAGACCTCCAGGTCCTTTTCTCCCTGGCGCCTCCTTGCTGCTTTTGCTTTTCAGCTCAGCTCAGCAACAGTGGAACCCACTGTCTCAGCTGGAGTCAAAGTTACTAGCCCATTCCAGCTTGCCTTCCAGACTTTTCCCACTTGGGCCACCCTTCCGCCTCTGTTCCACCCCCCACCTCACCCCTGAGTCTGGGCACTCTTTCCTTCCTGGTGAACTCTGGCTCAATGTCAATCTTGGCTCTTGTATAGAGTCAGTTTAGACTAATGTGTGCCTGCTGTCTAATTCTTCTTTTTGTAAGAATCACAGTGGAGCCCTATCTTATCAACTTTGTATCTTCCACAGTCACTAATAAACCTGATTGGTTTATTGTTATAAATAATTGTTGAATTATTAGTCTAAGAAAATAATTTCTTAAAAACTTCTGTTTTCTGTGTCTGGATTCCTGTGCTGCAAGCAGGTTTTTCCCTGTTTTGTTTTGTTTTGTTTTCCTGGTCACTGTGCTTTCATAAATTTGGATGTACATGGATTTATTTTAGCATCTTTTTTCTTTAGGTATGGGAGGGACTCGGTTTGCAGCCTTTCCCCCTCCTTCTGGTCTGCTGGCTCCCTATACCTTCTAGTTTGTGCCTAGAGTTGAGTTCATACAGGCTTTTGCTACCACATTCATTTAGCATGGGTTCCAGCTGAAGGTGACCAGTCCATGAGTAAAGCCAGCAGAAGATCCACTTAGTATGCATGTTGGAAGTGGCCACATAAGGGAGAGCCATGGAGAGCCTTGCACATTATGGGTGAACACCTGGGGAGGGGATAGGTCAGGATTCACCTGCTGGGGTCTTTCAGTCCCCAGAGTGTGCACATACCTGTATAAGAACAGCACTGCCACCCACCTCAACAAGGCAATTGTAACACTTGGGACTGTGAGAAGTGCGGACGGACATATTCAGTGTAAGGTACTGAGCGTGGAGAGCGTGTGAGTGGGCCATGGCTAGTGTGATACAAACAAACCTGCTAATCCTGTGATCTGAAGGTTGTCAGACGATGCCATAAGGAGATACACAGGTGATCAGGGAGTCTCCCTGGAAGAGGTGGGTCTGTGGAGTGTGGGGATGAGCCTGCAAACAGGAGGACGCTAGACTCCTCAGACCTGGCAGAGCAGGGAGAGTGGATGCTCCACACAAGTGGCTGAGAGACAGGAGCCTATGACTGTGTCCAACAGGATTCCCTATCCGCATTTCATTGAAGACTTGTAGGCTTTTGCAGCTTAAGGCAGACACATCATAAGTGATTTAGGATTTGTGGCTGATTTTAGAAGACATGGGTTGGAATGGAGAACACAGTGAGGGACAGGTGCCTGTGGAAAGAGGGGCAACCTTAGACAGTGGTTCCCTAGTGCAGAAGGCTGTAAGGAAGAGAGGCCTGGGGTGGGGATCCCCTTTTGTTATATGTCTAGAGACATGGTTCCTAATCAGAGTTGTCCAGGGACTCTCAGCAATATCTGGAAACATTTTGGTAGTCACACCTGGCTGAGAGAGGGTTGCTATGGCAATGGAAAGAGGCCTGGTAATCTAGCCCCTTCTGGCTTCCTTTTTGTTTCCTTTGGTAGCCTCAGGTGGTCCCAGAAGCACACAGGGATGAGTTCCCAGCACTGAGTGATGTGTTCTAGATGGCCTTGGGGCCCAGACTGAAGAACTGGCCTAGGGCAGTGGGGCATTTTCAGGTTTTTCTCATTGCTTATTTGGCTACTTGTTTAAATGGCCACCTCCTCCCTTCATAGTCTCAAGCGATGCCTCCTGGTGTGTCCGCAGTCATGACATGCCTTGTTGCCCCTTCAACGTTAGGCCTGGACCCGTGGAGTTTTTGTCCTGGGCTCTGGGTCCCACTTACCTTGTCTAATAGGTGTTCTTGTGACCCTTGCACTCCTTGAAGACTCAGAGACACTGCTTGTGCCTAGGCTGTATGTAGCTGTGTTTCTTGTCACCAGCCATCTTATAGAATCATCCCAGAATCAGTCTGCCTGGCCCTGCTACCCAGGGCACTTAGCACATGTGGTTCCCCTCTGGTGAAGAATGCCTGGGTGCCAGCATACACGAACAGCAGAAGAAAGAAGGCTGCAGTATCCACGTGGAAGTGGAGGGAGGAGATCCTCCAGGGGTGGATCTTGTAGAATGCTGCCTCTCAAGACCCTCCCAGACAGTATGTAGGAAGGGCAGACTGGTCTGCCATAGGACTGCCACGCAGGCTGAGGCGATGCCACATGGGTGACAGATGTTTGACACCCAGATCCGTGTCTTGTGTGAAAAGGCAGAAGGGTCACCCTCCTCCTGGAGAGAGCAGCCGTGAAGCTTTGCTTCTAAGAGGAGAGAAGGCAAGCGCAGCCTATGAGCAAACGTGAGCCGGCCTCCCCTCCCCCAGGAGGCCAGGAAGAGGGTAGCAGGAGGGGCGGTGTGATTACATTCATGGAAATGAGCCTGCTAGAGAGGAGCCGCGCTCGAGTGTCAGCTGCTGCTGCATCCCCGGGGCTGCGCCAGCCTTCCCCACCAGGCTCCGCTCACTCCCGCCCGCTGTTTGGCCATTCGGCTTTTGTCTCCTCTGGACGCCTCCTCCCCTGCCCTTGTGTGCTGGCACTCAAATGCTGTTCTTGCTCCAGCTCTCCCTGCACCCAGAGCTGGGAGAGCTCCGAGGAGCCTGGGCCTGTGGGGTTGCTGTACAGATCCACCATGGCCTCTGACATGAAGAACTACAGACCAGCTGAGGTTTTGATGTTGCTGCCCAGGGCTTGACAGGACACTGGGGCCAGAGAAGAGGGGACACGCTGCTGGTAAGATTCTAGTGGGTGTGCATGGAACCGGTCTGCAGCTCCCCCGTTTTGCCTAGATGTAGCGTCTCCCACCCTGCACCCCATACCCTGCAGCAGGCAGCAGGAGCTGACGTGTGCCGCTGACTCTGCATGTCTGTCCTTGGATTCCCATCCCCTGCTCTCTCCTCTCAGGGATTTTCCAAGGTGCTTCTGGATAGGTATCCAATGATTTGTTGTTGTTTCTTCTTGGGCTGAGACTTAAGAGCAACCCAATAACCAGTTCCCAGTTCTGGCTTTGATGAGGTTAAAAATAGGATAGCAGAAAACAAGGGGCAAATTCACAGCCAGACTGTCTAGATCTGCCCACCACTTGGGGTTTCTGCTGACTCGGGGGCCTTTGGACCTTCCTGGTTGGGGCAGCTGAGGTTCTAGCAGAATCCACCAAGAAGAGTAAAATTTGACCCTAGGCCCTTTCCAGCTGCTCATCAGGGAGAAGGCTGGATGAAGTATGCAGGAAAATCCAAGGTTGTATAAAGGACTGGTGTGCAGTCTTTAGAGAGGAGGAAAAGTGACAGAGAAGTAACTTCTGAAAACCCCCAGTCTGCTTCTGTTCGGGATGCACAGGGGGTGTGGTGGCCCAGCTGTGCAGTGTGATGGTGGCTGCAGCTGGCAGGCACCAGAATGACAGGGCTTAACCCAAAAGATAGTGTCCTCTGACCCCCAGAGGAGGGAGAGCTCACTGATCTGGGTTCCTGGGGGAGTAGGGAACTCTCCGGCTGTCCAAGAGCTAAGAACCCAGTGCTGTCCGGGAAGGGTCCAGAAGGTTCTTCCTCACCTAGGGGTCCCAGCTTTGTACTGTGTAGAGAAAGCTGGGAGCCTGGTGCTGAAGAGAAGCCGCTGCGAACCCTGGCCGTGTCACTGCTCCTGCCTGGGCTCTCTCAGCTATGAGGATAGCTACTTGTTTGTTTTAATAAAATCACATTTTTATAATAAAATTTGATGGCTTAGTTCTTGTTACTGCTTTGAAATTTGACCTCATTTTCCTTTAGTGAGTTGCCTAAATTATAGCACTCAAAATCAGTTTTGAGTTCTAGGATTTACTGGATAAATTGTATTGATTCTCTTCTCTAAATGATAGTAAAATATCTTCCTTTTATAAGAATGTTCTTGGAGCCTTTAGAATACACATTCCTATTTCATGTCACACACGAGGAAACTGGGGAAAGGAGGTCATGTTTTGCCCAAGGTCACAAAGAAGTCAGTGAAGTCCTGGCTGGTGCTGGGCCTCCTTCCTCCCTCCTGTCCCTGGACAGTGTCCCCTCTGAACTCAACGGGCAAGGTTGAGGCAGAGGCTCTTGTTAAGGTATTCATCAAAGGAGCTGTCCCTGAGCTTTAAACACAGAACAAAAATCTTCCCTCAAAATGCAAAATATGGCAATAAAACCTTTAATACTCTTACTTCTGAGCAGAGGCCTGGGTGGATTTGCCTGGAAAGAATGTAGACTAGAGTGTGTAAATGTCCACATTGGCAGTTTGCCCACCACATCTGTCTCGGAGGCCATTTGTGCTTGCTGCATGTGGATTCAACAAGCCTGTGAGTGCATGAATTTTTTTAAAACTCATGTAGTGCAGGAGGGTAGTGGATAAAGGGTGCTCTTTCCAGAACCAAATCATAATAAAAAAGGCTCTAAACCGGAATCAAGAAGTTAGAATATGATCATTAAAATTTTTATTTTTAATTATGACAAAATTCATATAACATAAAACTTACCATCTTAACCATTTGAAGCATACAGTTAATGGTGCTGAACAATAGTGGTATATCCATCCCCAGAAATGTCCCCAGAAAAGGTTACCACTCTGCCCCTGTTAATCTTCTCAGCCCACCCTCGCCTCCCCAAACCATCACTACTCTGTCTCTGGGGGTACGAACCAAGAACCCTTAAGTAAGGGAAATCTCACATTGCCCATCTTGTGATTGGGCATTTTACTGAGTGTCTTCAGGTTCATCTGGGTTATAGTGATGTCAGAACGTCCTTCCTTTTAAACCCTACTGGTGTATTCAGTTGTAGGAGGATTGCGAAGGAATGGGATTAGTTCTCTAAAGCTGGCAGACTCCACAAAGGTGTGATGGGAATTTAGCACACTTGAGACAGCACGTGTGTCACTAGGTCTCTGACTACGATCCTTCCATCCTGATCACTATCCCAAGGACTGGAAACAATTCTGGCTTTTCTATGTGGCCTGGAGCATCAGAGCTGTGGGTTTCCATCTTTTGCTGTTACCTGAAAGATTCTTGGAAAGTAGGTTGCATTCTCAGTCCTTCTGAGTGACTCAGCCCCTTCACTTGTGAGTGGAGTGAGGGAAAACAGACTCTCAAGACAGTGTAGCAGTGATCCGTAAGAAACTTAGTTCTGTCTTTGAATCTGCAGTTGCTGGCTTTTATGCCAGCCCCTCCTGCCTTGCCCCCCATTCCCTGTGGTTTCTGACTCACCGCTATATAGGCTTAGGGATGTCACTTTTCTCTGTGCTCCACTTCAGAGGGTTCCTTCAAGAAGCAGCCTGCCAGTTTACTGTTTGCTGAGGGACACACACTGATGAGATAGCTTGTTTTGGGCCACATAGCCAGTGAGTATGGACTGTGGGTGATAGGACCAAGTGACTTATTCAGTTTCTGCTAAGCTGTTGGGTGGGTGCAGCGCCCAACAGATTTGGCTCACATTAACATGCATTTCTAAATTGTCCATGGCCTCTAGATCTTCTCTGGGCTGATGTTCCTCCAGGAAGGGAGAGTCTGCCGTCCAGCTGGGAGCCAGCAGTAGTTGTAGGTAGGATGAGCATCAGTGGTATGTAGGCAAAAGAGGAGGAGAGTGAGCTGGATCTGTAGGTGAAGGGACCTGGCTCAGCAGGGTGCCCACTGAACCAGCTGTTCCATCTCTTTCCTGAGCCGACGGCTACAGCAGTGGATGGGTAGTTCCATCTTACAGAGAGGCGAGCAGCTGCTTAGCATTGGTGTGGCCCCAGAACCTGAGTTCTTTCTAGTGCTTGCAAACTTTTGAAAGTGTAAGTCCCTGGGGTTTCCTGGGTGAAAAAGTGATATAGGCCCCTGGAGGGGACAGACCCTGGCCTCGTTGCTGAGGTTACACTGGCCAGGTTCACTCTGGGGCAGACAGTTGATGGGTTGGTGCCTTGCTGTGGCTGGTGCTGCTGGCCTTCAGGGCTCCTCACACTGTGGGCCCTGTGGACCTCACAGGACATTTCAACAGCAGCTTCCTGTGTTTGTGCTCTTGGAACTCGGAGAGCCACTGTCCTCTGAGAGTGGGTGCTTGCTCTGTGGGGTGTGGGAAAACTTGGGCTTGATTTTACCACCTCTGTAGCTCTTTAGGTTGCCGGAGGTGAACCAGAGACAGGGAAGGGGTGGGGAGAAGGAGAGAAAGGAAAAACCCATGTACATGTTCATTCCAGGTCTGGATAGGAAAGGTAGCTTAGCAGGAAATTTGCATGGAAATATGGGGGAGCCCTGCGGCCTGGGTTTGGGGCTATTACCATGGCAGCCATGCTTTGTCTATTTATCTTTTTCACGGTGAGGAAAAGGTGAGCCCTCCGAGAAGACCCATTTCTTGGTTACTCTTAAATGTCTCCCTGTAATACTGCATTAAATGGGGGACTCTGTGGATGCTGGTTAATAACTATGGTAATGATAATTAAAAACAAGGCAGGTAGTGCATTTTCAAGCCAGGCAGAGGGGTCTGAGGAGAGCAAGATGACCTCAAAAAGCAAGAAGAAGGAGATCTGAGTTCCAAAGCACGCCTGCACTCGTGTGGCTGCTGAATAGAACCTGACATGCCACAGGAGCTACATCCTCAGTGGGACCTCTGTCACACCCCTGGGCAGCTGCCATGGAACAGAACAGGGACTGCAGGGCTTTAGACCCGTGCCTGCCATCCTGTGCACATTTTCTCTTCCTTGGCTTGGAAAGAAGGCACCGTCTCTTTAAGACAGTTCTCCTTTGTATGCACTGGCTGGACCATATTTTAGCTCTGGGTTTCTGCCTACAGTTAAAATCTGCAAAGCAACATTTTTAAATAAATAAATGAAAGCTTCCCTTGTATGACTTCTGCCTTTACAACTGGACACAATGGCTCCTTGTTGTTCGGCCACTTTAATCCCCTTAATTAAATTGGAACCTGGGAAAGGATTGGTGTGGAGACCAGTGCTGGACTGTTCCCTCTGCCTGCCGGCTGGACACCTTACAAATTAACCTCAGAGCATGGGTTCCTGGCCCTCAGGCTCAGGAAAGGGTGAGTCCTGGTGTGGCAGGAGGGCTCCTCTGATCTGTCTCCATTGTGCTCTGACTGTGGCAAGGACAACCTGCTGCCCTGCCCAGTGGCCATTCTTTTAGAGAAAAGGGTTTAGCCGCCTCCTGGCACAGAAGCATGGCTATAGCACGTGGCAGCGGGGGAGGGGAAGTTGTTTGTTGTTCTGCCATCTGGCCTGTCGGAGAGCTCTTGTGCAGTTTAACCCTGGCAGACCATGGGGTTAGATAGCCTTTCCTGCTGGTTCCCCCTGGTTCTGTAGACTGGGTGACCCAGTGTCCCTTGTCCTTCTCTCCCTTCTCCTTCCCAGCATGGTTCCACTGTTCATGGTGCCTGTGTTATCAGCCCAAGTCTCAGAACCTTCACACCCCAGCACCCCAGCAATCATTTAGATCCTTTGTATAAAATGAAGCAGTCATTGGGATTTGTTTTTTCCTCTGGCACAGAGGCTTGAACAAAAGATTTGCATTGGTAAGATTGGTGTTGTGTTGGTAAGGTTTGGTGTTGTATTGGTGTTGTTTGGTGCTGTGTTGGTATGGTTTAGTGCTGCATTGGTAAGGTTTGATGTTGTGTTGATAAGGTTTGGTGTTGCGTTGGTATGGTTTGGTGTTGTATTGATATGGTTTGGTGTTGTGTTGATAAGATTTGGTGTTGCATTGGTATGGTTTGGTGTTGCGTTGGTAAGATTTAGTGCTGCATTGGTAAGGTTTGTGCTGTATTGTTAAAGTTTGGTGTTGTGTTGGTAAGGTCTGGTGTTGTGTTGGTAAGATTTGGTGTTATGTTGGTGAGTTTCTGCAGAGGGAAGTACTTGTTAAAGTGTTATATTTGTCTCATCTTAGAACAAAATTCCAGGAGGATAAGATGAGATCTAGATTTTTTTTATTTCTTCTCCTAATTTCTTAGTTCTTCTTTGAACCAAAATGGAAGGAAGCATTGGTTTCAGGTTATTACATATTACAAAAGAAGTAACTTAGAGATCACATGGTTAGTGTCAGGAGACTGGATCAAAATGACAACAAATGTCATGGCTTTTTTGTTTTATTTTTAATGTCTTTATTATAACTGCAAACTGGCTAGAAGCCATTTGTGTGACTGCAAGGACACAGAGTCCTTTTCCCTGGAAACTCTGGGTTAGTATGTCAGACATGTGACATGTGAATATTCATGGTAGCCCCATCAGTCCATTCTGAGGCCGTCTCAAGCGAGTCGTGGGCTCCTTGGTGTTAGTCTGCCTGGGTCTTCAGTGGCTTGTTACTGTGTCAGAGCCAGGA
The DNA here is from genome assembly GCF_037038515.1 of Microtus pennsylvanicus. Taxonomy (NCBI): domain Eukaryota; kingdom Metazoa; phylum Chordata; class Mammalia; order Rodentia; family Cricetidae; genus Microtus; species Microtus pennsylvanicus. The sequence continues at coordinate 3,888,842 of NC_134589.1, forward strand.
ATGAACTCCCACTTCCTCCGTGGTGGACAGAGGCTCCAACGCGTCTTTTCTTCTTTTGAGTAGTTGCTGTGCCTTTTTTTCTTCTATTTTACCTTCGCGAGTCCCGTAAGTGTGTCTGCACCGTGCTCTTCTCACCCTGGTCTTTTTACTCAGGCTCTTGCTTCCTTTTCCCTCTTCCCTGCAGTGGGGACCCTGACTCTCTCCCATCACACCTGTCTTGTCCATTGTTGCTATGATAAGAACTGTTCTTCCCTGGTGAACATTTTATGCTTTGCAAACAGACTGATTCTGAAAACCAACAAGCAGTAAATAGTACAAGAGTGAGATACTGAGCAAGCTGCTCTAGCATCCCTGGCTGCCCAGACTTCTCATTGACTTCCTTCCAGTATTCTTTTTCCTATTGTGTTAGGAGAAGGTGAAACATGCCCATTTCATAAGCATTTCCCAGTATCCCCAAGACAGTATTGCTGTACAGTCCTTGCTGGCTTCAAACTCGGGCTGCCCCCACCTCAGCATCAGGATTGTTGGGGTCACAGACATGTGTTGCAGAAGAAGTAACTTAGAAATCTCATGGTTAGTATCAGGAGACTTAATCAAAACAAATGACAAATGCCGTGACTTTTTTGTTTTATTTTTAATGTGTTTTTAATATAACCTGTTCTTCATTTGCAGTCGATTTTGTTTGTTGCAATACCCTTCCTGCAGTCCACAGCCTGCATGCCAACCTGTTCTCCCAGTCGTTTGCCATCCTCAGGCTCCTGAATCGGCCCTGCCCCTTGTCCTACATTGTGCTCCTCTTGAAGTCAGTTGAGAACATATGGCCAGGAGCCTGGCTCTCTGCTACTAAGGCATCTGATGACTCTGACTTATCCCCATCTTGGCTGAGGGTTAGGGTCCAGGAATTTTCACTTAGAATTTTGAAGACCTTCACACTCCTCACTGGACTGTGTGGATCTCTTCAGCTGCAGTCTGGTGAACCCCACTCCCTCCCCTGTAGAGGTCTTGGGGCCTATTTGCATCCATTTATTTCTCTATAGGACTTTAGTTTTTACTGTGCAGTGGACTGATGGGCTGCTCATGTTCAGGTCTTTCCTTGTTGCTCTTCTTGTAGGCTCAGGTTTGTCCTTTACACCTTTCTTGACATCTTTTTATTTAGATAGGAGGATTGAAAAAGGGAAAAAGGTTTAATTTAATTTGCAACACTGTGTTCTTTTTTCCTCCTTAATTGTCCCCTTTTCAAGAGTCTGGGTTTTGTTTTGTTTTGTTTTAAAGAGCAGAGTTTTCTATTTGCTACAGAGTTTGTTTGTGGTCTTCCTCTTTCCCACTGTAGGTGTAACTGTAAAAGGGAAAACTGTGGGGAGGTTGGGTCTTAGGACATAGGGGCTTTGCTAGGTGGAGCAGGCAGGAGCCTTTGTCTCAGGGCACTGTGGGTCTCCAGGCATCAGAACCAAAGGCTCCCATCCCACCTGGGGCAACTACCCACTAGATAGCTTGCTCACCAGCAGCTAGTCCATTCTTGTTTGCTTGTGATAAATGTGTATTCCAGACTTTGGCACACAGAGCCCTGTGACTAGGTACCAGAGAGATGATGGCATCATCATGTGATCGCCTTCTGAGTCCCAGGTTCTCTGTCAGGAAGACTTGCTGAAATCCGGTCTCCCGATGCCCTACAAGAGTGTGGGTTTGTTGACTTGTTAGACTATCTTCCTTATTTCTAAAGTAGCGTCTTGGAAGGAAGGCAGCGAAAAGCACAACTCAAATATAAAATGCAGATAATGGGACCTGACTGTCACAGTGATGAGAGAAGGGTCGGTTCTCTGATCTCAAGGCAACCCCAGAGTTTCTGACTCAAGTGATAATGGTCAGCAGTCTGGGGGTAAGTTTTTTTATTTATTTTTTATTTATTTATTTTTTAATCAGCTTTATAGTAAGGGCCTGGGATTTATTAGTCTTGCTTCTGCTCAAATGGATGCTTGTAGGAAGAGGGCCCTCTTGCTCGTCCCGGCTAGCTTAGCCCCGAAATAACCACACAGAAACTGTATTAATTAAATCACTGCTTGGCCCATTAGCTCTGACTTGTTATTGGCTAATTCTTACATCTTAATTTAACCCATTTTTATTAATCTGTGTATCACCATGAGGTCGTGGCCTACCAGCAAAGTTCCAGCACATCTATCTCTGGAGGCGGATCCATGGCATCTCTCTGACTCTGCCTTCTTCCTCCCAGAATCCACTTCCGTCTTCCCCACCTACCTAAGTTCTGCCCTATCAACAGGCCAAGGCAGTTTCTTTATTAACCAATGAAAGCAACACACAGACAGAAGGATCTCCTACACCAGAGGCTCATTGATGATCTAATTAACCAGCTCTGTAAGCATCAAATCAGATTCTAGGTATTAATGTCCTCATGGAATAGGTTTTTTAAAATAAAATAATTTATTTAATGTTATTTTATGTACATTGGTGTGAGGATGTCAGATTCCCTGGAACTGAGTTACAGACAGGTGTGAGCTGCCATGTTGGTGCTGGGAATTGAACTCAGGCCCTCTGGGAAGGCAGCCAGTGTTCTTAACCACTGAGCCACCTCTGCAGCCCTAGAATAGATTTTTTTTGTTTTTTGTTTTCTTTTGAGACAGGGTTTCTGTGTAGCTTTGGAGCCTGTCCTGGAACTAGCTCTTGTAGTCCAGGTTGGCCTCTAACTCACACAGATCCTCCTGCCTCTGCCTCCTGAGTGCTGGGACTAAAGGCGTACGCCACCACTACCCGGCTCAGAATAGATATTTTTAAAGTGAACTTCCGTAGCATGCTATGTCAGGATGAGCGTGAGTCCATTTGTGCTGTAAACAGAGACATCATTAAACCTCTGAGGGGTCAGCTAAACACTTACTCTGTCACACCAGTGTGTCCTCAGTGTGAGGCGTTACTCCATCACTCCAGTGTGTCCTCAGTGTGAGGCGTTACTCCATCACTCCAGTGTGTCCTCAGTGTGAGGCGTTACGCCATCACTCCAGTGTGTCCTCAGTGTGAGGCGTTACTCCATCACTCCAGTGTGTCCTCAGAGTGAGGCGTTACTCCAGTGTGTCCTCAGAGTGAGGCGTTACTCCAGTGCGTCCTCAGTGTGAGGCATTACTCCATCACTCCAGTCCTCAGAGTGAGGCGTTACTCCAGTGTGTCCTCAGAGTGAGGCGTTACTCCAGTGCGTCCTCAGTGTGAGGCGTTACTCCAGTGTGCCCTCAGTGTGAGGCGTTACTCCATCACTCCAGTCCTCAGAGTGAGGCGTTACTCCAGTGTGCCCTCAGAGTGAGGCGTTACTCCAGTGTGTCCTCAGAGTGAGGCGTTACTCCAGTGTCTCCTCAGAGTGAGGCGTTACTCCAGTGTGTCCTCAGAGTGAGGCGTTACTCCAGTGTGTCCTCAGAGTGAGGCGTTACTCCAGTATGTCCTCAGAGTGAGGCGTTACTCCAGTGTGTCCTCAGAGTGAGGCGTTACTCCAGTGCGTCCTCAGTGTGAGGCATTACTCCATCACTCCAGTCCTCAGAGTGAGGCGTTACTCCAGTGTGTCCTCAGAGTGAGGCGTTACTCCAGTGCGTCCTCAGTGTGAGGCGTTACTCCAGTGTGCCCTCAGTGTGAGGCGTTACTCCAGTGCGTCCTCAGTGTGAGGCGTTACTCCAGTGTGTCCTCAGAGTGAGGTGTTACTCCAGTGTGCCCTCAGTGTGAGGCGTTATTCCATCGCTCCAATGTGTCACCATACTGTGCAGGAACAGAAGCCAACACTTTGCCCGTTAAACACCAGGCAGGGTTGAGGCACTTTAGTTAAAATCATTGCCCATTGTCATCTGCAGCCCAGAGTATTAAATAGAAAATCCCAGAAACAAATAATTAATTTAAGCCTTTGTTTGCATTCTGAGTAGCAGGATGACTTTTCCACTCTCCTGCTCTGCCTTGCTCTGTCTGTGACCCTCGTAATAGTGAGAAACTGTTGACTCATTTTGATGCTGTACCTCAGGCTGCCAAAGGTTTGGCCACAGTGTAGGGTGGTGCCTGGGCCAGACAGAAAAAGCATCCAGTGTGGATGTATATGGAGACAAAACCAGTGTATCTGTCTGTCCAGAAGTCTGCTGGGGTCCTTGGAATGTGTCCTCTGAGGGTAAGAGAATACATCTGTATTCCACTTCTTCCTCAGATAACCCATGAAGTCAGACAGCGTGTGACTGAGTGGGTTATGTGGTCTGTCTGAAGCAGCGGGGACTGGGGGTGGGGTGCGTGGGGATGGCGGACAGGCGGCATGGTGACTGGAGATGTGGGAACAGGGACAATTTGCCGTTTCCAGTGCTTGCTGTCCATGTAGCCACCACTTTCGACAGAGGGGTGTTCAGACAAGGAGCTGGTCATTGGGGGGCCCATGTTCATGTATTGATGGTAGGAGCACACTACGGACGTTCACACCAGGTTGAAAAGAGTCTCATGATCCCTGCTCCCAGAGTAAATGCTCTTTCCATTTTGCTCTTGGTCTTCTAGATTTTCTTCTCTGTTTGCCAAGAATCCTCACCCCACTTTTTTCCAAAATGGCACAGAACATTCATGTTGCTTTCATGAACCAATTGGCCTGGTTCCACTTCAGGTGCCAGGGACAGCTCCTGGGAGATGTAGTTCCACTTTTGACCACCAGGGAGCCGAGGCCTGGCCTGAGGCAAAAGGCCTGAGGAGAAAGGCCTCTCTCCCCCTCCTCACTGGCAAATTCACCTGGCAGCATCTCCCTCCTGTCCTTTGGAGCTGTCCTTGCTCAGCTGGTCTAAGAACTGAAGGGTCCTGCCTCTCTTCGTAAGCCTGCCAGAGTGATTCCCAGCAGCGGTCATGGCCAAAATTGGCTTCTGGCTTCTTTGGTCACATTTTTACATATGAGTCTTTGAAATTTTGGTGGTGGTAGTGGTAGTGGTAGTGAGGGTTGTTTTGTTTTGTTTTTGAGACAGGGTTTCTCTGTGTAGCTTTTGAGCCTGTCCTGGAACTCGCTCTGTAAACCAGGCTGGCCTTGAACTTATAGAGATCTGCCTGCCTCTGGCTCTCAAGTGCTGGAATTAAAGATGTGTGCCACCACTGCTTGGCAAATTTTTGTCATTTTTTTGTGGGAAGATGCTTTCTTGGTAACATTCCTCTCTTTGCAGTTCCCAGTGACCTCACTGCAGAAGAGCGTCAGGAACTGGAGAACATCCGGCGGAGGAAGCAGGAGCTGCTGGCTGACATTCAGGTTGGAGGGTGCTGGGAGGCTGGCCAATGTGGGAACACTTGGTTTGTGGCTGTCGGTGTCACAAGGTGCCCTTAAGAGCTGGTGCTTGCCACAGCTATGGCCGAAGCACAAGTATTAGTGGTTATCTTTGATTTACCAGAAAGCAGAGTCTCTGGAGGCTTGCTATTTGTCAGAGGTAGAGCGACTCTGAGCTAAGTTTTCTCAGCTGACACACCAAAGAACACAGGCCTCAGGTTTGTGGCTCCTTCTGTAGGTCCTGACTCTGCTGCACCAGCTGAGGGCATGGGATGCAGCTCCAGCTGTCACTACTGAGAACAGCAGCACCTTCACAACTTCCTGCAAGGGCCTGCTGCACTGGGGCTTACAGGCTCATCCCTAGAAAGGGTTGGTGACTGCAGACAGCAGTGCTGCTCTTTCCCCAAGTTCCTTTCCTAGCCAAAGACTGTGCTGGGAAGAAGGTCCAGGAGCTATGGGGTGGGTTATTTTTCTCTGGGCAGCTGGATGCCACTCTTCTAAAACCCTTTGTAAGATTTCAGGGGTGAGAAAGGAGGGCATGGAACCTCACAGGGCAGTGAGAGGACAGGCCCTCTTGCCATTGGCAATTGGGGACTATTTGGATGGTTTTTCCTGATTCTCTGGTTCTTGTTTCTCTGGTAAGTGCTAGGAACATGGAGGAGTTCACCCTACCCTCTACATGGAGACAGTCCCTCCCTTCCAAGACTGAGTGAAGTGGAAGGCACTGGCTGGTAGTGAGTTTGCTGCTGGGGTGAATGGTCAGCAGATTTAGTGGGACACTCTCATGTCCAGCTATGGCAACATGAGGCAGTAGAGTGGGCCCAGCTGGTCCAGCCAGCCATGTGTGTGGGTGCCTGTGTGCTATGAGCTGCGTCATGCCTGTATTTGGGGACTGCAGATTGTTCTAAGCACTATGCTGAAGTGGCTGTTCTTCAGTGAGTGCTCCTTTTACAACGTCATGAGCCTAGAAGGCTTCTTCCCTAGCCCAGGAACACGGGCCAGCCTTCCCACCTTTGCAGTCCTAAAGTAGATGTTTATTGAGTAGTGCATTCTGCTAGTTGACCTCTTAGAGTTTTTGCATGTGTCCTTGTTGTCGTTGCTCTGTTCTGCTGTGCTGTGGTGTTGGGATGGAGGGAGTCTTTGGAAGTGTCGCTGTGGTCTGCAGTTCTCATCCTGGTGACTCCTGTTTACAGAGGCTGAAAGACGAGATAGCAGAAGTCGCTAATGAAATTGAAAGCCTGGGATCCACAGAGGAAAGGTGAGTCTGCCTTGCTGCTGGCTGGGCTCCTGGGTCTAGCTCCCAGTGCACCTTCCCCATGTGTCCTGGCACATTCGAGGAGAAAGTAGGTTTTCTGCCGTGTATCCCTAGCAGATACACGGAAGCCTTCATGGCCTTCCTCTAAGTCCTCACTGAACACAGGAAACTTTTTTCTTTTTTGAGATAGTCTTTCTACATAACTTTGGCTGTTCTGAAATTCACTCTGTAGACCAGGCTGAACTGGTCACAGAGATCTGCCTGCCTCTGCCTACCAAGTGCTGGAATTAAAAGTGTGTGCCACCACCTGGCCTCAGGACACCTTTTACATGTACAAAACTGAGTTAGAAAATTCAAAGGCACCCAGAAACCTTAAGTCAGCAGTTCTCAGCCTGTGGGTCATGACTCCTTTGGGGAACAACCCTTTCACAGGGGTCACATATCAGATGTCCAGCATATCAGATATTTAAATTATGATTCATAACAGTAACAAAATTACAGTTATGAAGTATGGTTGGGGTCACTACACCGTGAGAAACTATGTTAAAGATCAGAGCATTAGGAAGGGCAAGAACACTGCTCTAAGTGCTCATAGATTGTTGTATAGATTATTTGTTTCCCCTTCTTTTGTCCACTCTGTATGAATTTTTAAAATTTCTGTTTTACTTTGTTTAACGGAGGAAAAGCTTAGCACTTCTGATATCATTTCCAAAGGCTGGTGACCACCTGTGTCTGGTGTAATGTCAGGTGCACTTGTACCTCTTTATGCTTCAGGGAGAATAGTGTGGAAATGATTACAGTGTAAAATGACAAGATGTCAGGGACTTTGAGCGGAATTCCCAGGCTGTTTTTAATGGTCTCACTCGATAAATGATCTGCTTCCAGCTCCCTCTATGTCTGTGTTTTTCTAAGCCTAAGCTTCTCTGTCTGACTTTGTAAGGCCCTTTGATTTGTTATTTTAAACTTGCGTGTGCAGTGCCATAGGGATGAAGGGGCTACATCCTCCACAGAGAGTGGCCAGTGGGATATTGCCAGCCTCCAGGTTGTCTTTTAGGGTTACAGCTTTCTTACTTTCTATTAAAGTTTTTATTTTAGATTTAAAAAAATATGTATATAAGTGCTTTACCTGCAAGTCGGTAGTTCACTGCATGTGTGCCTAGTGCCCGAGGAAGTCAGAAGAGAGCATCAGATCTCCTTGAACTAAAGTTATGAATGGTTGTGAGCCATTGTGTGGGTGTTGGGAAATGATCCCTGGTCCTCTGCAAGAGGAACAGGTGCTCTTAACTGCTGAGCCATCTCTGCAGCCCCTTATTTTCTGTTAAAAAAAAAAAAAGCATAGAAATTGGTAGATTAAGAGTTATTCTAGAGAGCTGGGTCTCTAGCCACATCTCAGGAGGCAGAGGCAGGCAGAACTCTGTGAGTTTGAGACTAGCCTGATCTACACAGAGAAACCCTGTCTTGGAAAGCAAAAACAAAACAAACAAAAGAGTTCATCTAGATTTAAAGCTTCTTCTCATAGAAAAGATAATAAGTTGGGTGTGGTGCCGCACACCTGTAATCCCAGCACTTGGAAGGCAGAAGCAGATGGACCTTTGTGAGTTTGAGGCCAGCCTGGTCTACATAGTGAGTTCCAGGACAGCCAAAGCTACATAGTGAGACCCCCATCTCCAAAACCAGAAACCAAACCAACTAAACAAACAGGCAAGGGCTGTGACTCAGTGGCAGGATACTTGCCTGGCATGGGAGGGCCTAGATTCAGTGCATCAGCAGCTCTTCCACCACAGCAAGCAAGAAACTGCTAAATGGATAAGCAAGTCACAGAGTAGGAGAGAATAGCTGCAGTGTGTGTCTGAGACCTTGTCCAGTGTAGACACCTTGCAGCGCAGTACCATGTGATGGCTCAAGCAGATGGACACAAATGCTAAGCAGATCTATTCAAGATGTTGTAAATAATAGATGTCCACATGGAAGAGGCTCAGTACCATCATCTGTGCAGGTGAGCGCTGTAAAACTACCTGAAATGCAGCCTAACACATCTTGCAATGGCTAGAATCAAAAGGTATACGTGTTCAGCGCTGATCCCCAGCAACACAGGTGTTTATTCAAGAGAATGAAAATATGTCCTTAAACACTTTTACCAAGGATATTTACAGTACTCTTATTAAAAATGGACCAAGGTAGAAATTGCCCAGCCATCCACCAATAGGTGAATGCATAAGTAGACTGGGACAATGGGCCATTACTCGGTAGTATCAGAGGAGCGTGCTCATCCAGAGCAATAGCATGTGCAGGCCCCACAAACACAACAGAGAAGCAGTTCGTATGTGTGTACACAGTACCACATGGACACAATACATACTTCTGTCATAAAGCTGAGACAGAAGATAGGGATCTACCATCAAAAATAGCAGTGGATGCTGACAGGTGTCAGGGGAGACCTGACCAGAACCCAGTGGGGTGGTCACCAGGGCATACACACCTGTCACACTGAATGAGTCCTTGGGATGCAAGCCTCACACTGAATTAGAATTATCCCTGACTTAAAAAAGAAAATTATTGGCCTTTTCCTGGTTATAAGTGGAATTTTTAATTTTAAAAATTATATGTATTTATTTATTTAGTGAAAATGAGCACATGTGCCTCAGCACACACGTAGAAGTCTGAGGACACCTTTCTGGAGCTGGTTCCATCCTGCCGTGTGGGTCCAGAGGTTGAATTTAGGTTGTCAGCTTAGCTACAAGTCCCTGTACCTGCTGAGTCATTGCACTGTCCAGGAGTAGATGTTTATTGCAGTAATCTGGTAAAAGATGGAAAAGTATGAAGAAAACAGATTTTCCCAAATCAGCAACCGAGAGAGAACGATTAATATCATAGTATGCTTTCTCTCTGTGTCTTTTTGTGCCAGCACATATATGTGGGATTCAGGGTACTGTTTGCTTAATGTCCTGTGGGTTATCACAGTTCCAGTGGACGAAAGACCCCAGCGGTGTGCAAAGATAGGTCCTGAGAACCCTCAGCTCTCTATTCACTAGTGCTTAGCTCTCCATGGAGTCCTGACCTGCCCATCCTGAGCTAGAGAACCAGGACTGGTCTGGAGATGTTCTGTGTGAGTGGACAACAGGATACCATGGTTTTGAGTAGACAAGTAACACTATCATCTGATGGACCTCGAGACATAAAGAATGCCTTAAAGGTAACATATAAGGGCTGACAAGATGGCTCAGCATATAAAAGTGCTTGCCTTGCAAGCCTGATGACCTAAATTCAATCCCTGGAACATATGTAGAGGTGGAAGGAGAGAACAGACTCCACAAAGCCGTCTTTTGACCTCTACACCCATGCATGCACATTGTGTAAGTTTACACAAACAATACAAATAAATAAAAAATGTAAAAAATAACATAAGGAAAAAACACCACCGTTCATCAGTGCATCTGGTGCCTGTGAGCTCAAGAACCATACTTCAGTGATTTATGCTTTAAACTCTGGAGTTTAAGCTAGTTTTCCAGAATTAAAGATCCTGAAAGGAGAGCTGTTCTGCAGATTCTGAGCATCTGTATAGTTGGGATTTGTTATTAATTCTGGTTTTCCATAGGTAGTTGTCATACTTGTAATCAAAGGCCTGATAAGCATTTTGTAGCAGTAACTCCAAATGCTGTGTAAGAAATAGAGACAACGTAAAACTGTGAGAAGCTTTCTCAATTGACCTAGTTGATACAGCTGCTGTCCAAGGGAGACTGTGCTGAAGTTAGGACAGCTGACCCATTGATGATTTAGCCAGCCACTGACAGTGACTGTCCCATCAGTCATAAACAGCAATGCTAGACAGGTAGGGACAAGAACTGACTCATGGAGAACTGGGAACTTTAGCCAGCCGCATCCTGTGATATGTCAGGCATCATCGGCGGCCACTCTGAATGGGTAGGGCCGGGAGCTGATTCATGGGGAACTAGTGAAGTTAGCCAGCCACTGCTGTAAGCACCCAGAGTGGTCAGAAGCAGTGATTGTAGCTGGTAGAGATCTGGAAGTGTACTACTGAAGTCTGGGCTTGTCAGAGGCCCAAGAAGCCTTCAGTAAGGAACCAAACCAAGCAAAGGATGCTGAGGGCCCTTGTGGGTGGTTATGTGCCTTGCCATTGTAGGGCCCCTAAATACTGCACACTCTTATAGGAAATAGCCCAACAGCTTTTTTCTTATATTTTTTTAAAAATATGGATCAAAGTAGTAGTATTGGATTTAGGGAAAATGTAATTAGATAACCTAAGACTCATACCTGTTCATTCCAAACCTCAAGTCAGGCTGGCCAAACATGGTGGGCTCACACGTGTAATCCCAGCATTTAGCAGAAGGAATGTTGTGAATTTCAGCCCAGCCTGAGCTACAGTCACCTCTGTCTCAACCAGGAAAGAAGAAGAAGAAAGGGGGGAAAAAAAAGAACTTTGGGGATTTGGCCAGTGCTGATGTGCTCCTTAAAACAATGCATAAGCTATTTCTGAGTAGCTCGTTGGCTCAGAAACGGTAGAATTACTGTCAGTTCCCAGGTATAGCCCCGCTTACAGGAGGTTTTAGAAATGTCACCTAGCCTCTACCCCTAACACTCTGAGTCACTCAGCAGCCCAGAACCTGTGGGATTGGATAAAATGGGCAGACACGCTAGGTGAGAGCTGGCATTCTGCATGTCTGACGCGCTCCCTCATCTGTGTGTGGACCACACCCTGGGAAGCATGGTCTATGAACCTGCATTTGTTTAGTCTAGTGCACAGTTATGAAAACTGCAGCTTGCTTGTACAGCATCTGAACAGCTGACTGTGAAAGCACTACATGACCATCTCCATACAGCCTTGACCCTTCTGCCCGACACATGCTGAGAGCAGCCCTGGGCGTAATGACCCCAGACTTGACTCTACATCTGCCATCTGAAAAGCAGAGGGAGGTAGGCATGCAGAGGAATGTCACTCAGCAATAGGCAGGAGTGTTGTGCTGACAGACCTTGAAGACAGCTAAGCGAAACAAGTCCAGATACTCCACGAGTCAGGCAGATCAGTGCATAAGCGGTAGACTGCGAGTTCCTGGGGTTGAAGTGGGAATGTGGGTGGGGAACTTTGTTGGACTGGTGAAAGTATTCTAAAACTGGTTATGGTAATGGTTGCACAGTTTAAATAACTTATTAAAAGCATTCAGATGTACACTTTAAAAAACCTTTTTTTATTTTACATACCAATTCCAGTTCCCCATTCTTCTCTTCCCCCTTTTCCCCCCACCTGACCCCTACCCTACTCCCCAACTACTCCTCAGAGAGGGTGAGACCTCCTATGGGAAGTCAACAACGTTTCTCACATCACTTGAGGCAGGACCAAGGCCCTCCCCCTGTGTCTAGGTTGAGCAAGGTATCCCTCCAAAGGAAATGGGCTCCAAAAAGCCAGTTCATGCACTGGTTCCACTGCTAGTGACCTCACAAACTGTCCAAGCCGCACAACTGTCACACAATCAGTGGGCCTAGTTTGGTCCTAGGCAGGTTCCCCAACTGTCAGTCCAGAGTCAGTGAGCTCCCACTAGCTCAGGTCAGCTGTTTCTGTGGGTTTCCCCATCATGGTCTTGATCGCTTTTCTCATAATATTGTTCCTCCCTATGACTGGACTCGAGGAGCTCAGCCCAGTGCTTAGCTATGGATCTCTGTATCTGCTTCCACCAGTTTCTGGATGAAGGTTCTATGATGACAATTAAGGTAGTCATCAATTTGATTTTAGGGGAAGGGCAGGTAAGGCACCCTCTCCACTACTGCTTAGATTCTTAGCTGGGATCATCCTTGTAGATTCCTGGGAATTTCCCTACTGCCAGGTTTCTCACTAATCCCCAGGTCTATACACTTAAAATTGGCTGATTCTATAATATGTAGACGACAAAGTTTAAGAAAATAAAAATTCTAAGAGAAACCATGAATCTAGAGGGAAAGAGGTCAGTGAGCCTGAGCATTGACCAGGACTTTAGCTGGCCAGACCTAGCTGGCCCAGTCTTCCAAAACTGTCAGCGGTGCTCGTGAAGACTGCTGCAGGCCCCAGAGCTCCCGCTGCCGAGCACTAATGGCTGCACTTCTCTTCCAGGAAGAACATGCAGAGGAACAAACAGGTAGCCATGGGCAGGAAGAAATTTAACATGGATCCTAAAAAGGTACGCAAAAAGAAGTGACAAAAACCCCGAGTCTTAAGGTGCAGCCTCCTTGGTGATCGAGGGGAACCAGCAGTGTTTGTTCTAAGCTGCTATTTGCTGGTGTACATGCTGGGTGGTTACCTCACTGTCCTGAGTCTGGCGCCCTGCAATGCCCCATCCCTGTGTCCACTGGTGGATGTTTACTGTACGTGTGCCAGGGCCCACACTCACTGACTCTTTCTGGTCTTTCTGCAGGGGATCCAGTTCTTAATAGAAAATGACCTGCTGAAGAACACTTGTGAAGATATTGCCCAATTCTTATATAAAGGGGAAGGGCTTAACAAAACAGCCATTGGTGACTACCTTGGGGAGAGGTAAGGCATTTAGAGAGGATGGTCAGACTCATGGGAAGAGACAAGTTCCTTAGTTCATGGGGTAGCTGTGGTCCTAAGGCAGCAGGAGCCATGGTATTGAGTGGAAGTGTGCTGAGGAACAGTAACTTACCTGTCCGGGGATGCAGGTTCCTTGCTTGTCTAGTTAGTAAACAGAGCCAGTCCAGCGTTGTTCTGTGGATGGCCAGGCTTGAGAAGCCTCATGGCCTGGGACTCTGGGGATACCATCTGTTTGGGGTTAGGGGTCTGACTTGTGCTCCATCCCATCTCTTATTTGTTTCCTAACAGAGATGAGTTCAGCATCCAGGTCCTGCATGCATTTGTCGAGCTCCACGAGTTCACCGACTTAAACCTCGTCCAGGCCTTGCGGTGGGTGTTGTCAGCGGGGCCTGTGTGCTGTTTGACTAATGTCCCCTTGCGGGGGTCCTGGTGACTGTGCTGAAGTATTTAAGGGGCCAGTGTACATGCCTATGAGTGGGAAAACATGCTAAGACTGCTTATTGGTTTAGGGGGTGGAAGGACTGTCCAGTGTTCAAATATTTTTTCAAAAAATTGTTTCTACTATTCAGAATATAGAGCCCTTTAATATCTTGCCCTAAACTAGGTATCTCATTTCATTTTAAAAAGAAAAAATAAATTAACTTTTTTTTTTTTTGGTTTTTTGAGACAGGGTTTCTCTATATAACCCTGGCTATCATGGAATTCACTCTGTAGACCAGGCTGGCCTCGAACTCACAGAGATCCTCCTGCCTCTGCCTCCAGAGTCTGGAATTAAAGGCCTGCACCCCCACTGCCCAGCAACTTTAATTTTTTAATCAAACTTATTTTATGTCTTTTAAAGACATTGTCTTTTTAACTTTCTCTGCTACAGGTATAAATTCTGAGGTTATTTTTTTGAGCTATGATTTTAATACATGCGATAATTGCAGACTCATTTAAACCCATGACGTGGGTCCATATGACTTCCATGGTTTCATCATGAATGCTCTGAATGAATCCTTACCTTAGAGTTCATTTTAAATGATTAACTCCTGTGTTTCAATTTTGTGTGTTATTCTGAGGAGGGGGGCTGTTCTTTGGAATAGGAAAATCTCAACATCTTGGTTTACCTAAGCACTTTACCTCCAGTTAAAGCCACAGTGATGGGCAGTGGCTAAATTCGCTTCTGTTCAGTTTCTGTAAAAGTGGACGGAAGCCCCCTCACCTCCCTTTGCCCTCTGATATTAAAGCCACCAGCAGCAGCAAGGCAGGTCAAAGCAGTGCTCCTGTCTCCACCCTTAGGCAGTTCCTGTGGAGCTTCCGGCTCCCTGGAGAGGCCCAGAAGATCGACCGGATGATGGAGGCCTTTGCCCAGCGGTACTGTCAGTGTAATAACGGGGTGTTCCAGTCCACAGGTGCGTGAGGAGGCTTCTGTGTGAGTGGGGAGGAAAGCTTTCTCCACAGGTTCTCTTCTAGGCAGTGGAGGGTTTCTGAGACACGAGGAACAGTTTGCTAATGGTGTGTATAACTGTGAAAGATCGGAAGTATCCAGAAGAGACGACAGAGATGCAGTAAAGACCTGGGTGTGACGTAGTGGTGGAGTGTGTGCCTCTGTGCGTGAGGCCCTGGGTTCAGAATTACCAAGCATGTAACTGTTAAAGATGTCTCCAGAAGCTGACTGCTGTGATTTTATCTGCCTTCCCAGCTACTCAGGAGGCAGAAGCAGAATTATGACTGTAGTTGGCTAGTTAAGCACAGCCTTGTCTTAGAAAAAAAAAAGAAAGAAAATCATGTTTTTAAAAAGATATTGGCATGGGAAAATGATAAGATGAACAAAAAGCATGTGTATGTGTATATATGTGTATCTATCACCTGTGTATGTGTGTATATGTGTGTACCTATCACCTGTGTATATGTGTATTAATACGTGTGTATATATGTGTGTGTGTCTATCACCTATGTATGTGTGTGTTATCTGTCACCTGTGTATTGTGTATGTTTATGTACCTACCCCTATGTAAGTATCCATATATATGCGTTGGGGGGACAGTGTGTTACCATGTCTGTAACATGATTTTTCTACATAGTCACATTTATATAGAAGAAATAAAGCAGACCAAACATTACTAAATAGAATTGTGGGTAGTTTTTTCTTTTCTATGCATTGTATTGGTTTGGGGTTTTGTTATGTGGCCCTAGATGGCCTGGAACTCTCTTTAGAGATCAGACTGTGCTGGAACTCACAAGAAATCTGTCTCCTGAGTGCTGGGACCAAAGACATGTTCCACCATGCCCAGATGGCCATTTTATTGTTTTCTGTCTGAATCTTTAGTGTACTCATGTGCCTTGCTCCTTTCATAAGCGTAAGCCTAGGAACATGTGTGCACTTGGCTCACCCACTCTCACTGCCCATGGTTTTGTATTCCTGATCTTACTCCTGTCCTGAGTGGGTGTTTCCCTTACTCTTACATTCTGTTCTTCTCTTCCCTAGACACTTGCTACGTCCTCTCCTTTGCCATCATTATGCTGAACACCAGCCTACACAACCCCAATGTCAAGGACAAGCCTACAGTGGAGAGGTTCATTGCCATGAATCGAGGCATCAATGATGGAGGAGACCTGCCCGAGGAGTTGCTCCGGGTGAGCAGGGCCAGGGCGGCTTCATTTCAGCTGGCTGAGGATCATCCTTAGAGGAGAGGAGACAAGAATAACTTGCCAAGTGCCTGCTCTCTTAATTCATTTCAATATGTGAATTTCACAAAGGCCAGTGAGAAACAGGAAGGGGAAGAGGCTTCTAAATCTGAAACTAAAGGCTTGAGTAGACTCCAAGCTGCTATTTTTTTTCCTTCCTTAATTATCCACCAGGCATCTTATTTTTGTCCCTGTGAGCTGATGTAGAGCAGAAAAATGGTTGTGTTCTTCTCTAGTCCTTACTACAGGCTCACAGTGAGTGCCTGTGTGATGAGTAGACAGAGGGGAGGAAGAAAAGCTACTTCT
The DNA here is from genome assembly GCF_037038515.1 of Microtus pennsylvanicus. Taxonomy (NCBI): domain Eukaryota; kingdom Metazoa; phylum Chordata; class Mammalia; order Rodentia; family Cricetidae; genus Microtus; species Microtus pennsylvanicus. The sequence goes on from NC_134589.1 coordinate 3,904,868, forward strand.
AGAATGAAACATGCAATGTCATCTTCTGTCCCAGAATCTCTATGAGAGCATAAAAAACGAACCCTTTAAAATCCCGGAAGATGACGGGAATGACCTCACCCACACTTTCTTCAACCCGGACAGAGAAGGCTGGCTGCTGAAACTTGGTGAGTCCCCTCTCCCAGCGACCCAGCGTGGGGTCCCTGCAGTAGAGCTCAGGAAGAAGGGCTATGTGCACACAGGCCTGGGGTGTGGGGCAGGGGCAGGTCACAGGCATCCCACCCACAGAGAATGCCCTGAGTTATGCTCTTATTAAAAGTCCCACCTCCAGAAAGAAAGCTGCTGATGGCCATTCACCATAGAATGGAGACTCCTGGGCTCCCTTGTAAACATTGCCCATGTGTATCTGGGCCCTGTGTGTTCATTCCTGAATAGATGGCCATGTTCTTTGAGGCACTTTCTAGGGACCTGATCCATTCCCCCTTTCTGCCCTCTTACCCTTGGGAGGGTAACCAGCCATATCCATCTCTCTACTTCCCATCCCAGATTTATCCCTGGCACTCCTGCCCCACCCAATGCATCATCACTTCCCTCTGCATCTGGCTCCCACAGGCAGTGTGCATGGCAAACCTAGAGCCCTTGGCTGCAGCGCAAACCACAGCACTCTTCCTCATGCTCTGGCATTGACCCCCTTTCCAGTCCCAATCAGCCACATTAATGATTGTGTCATCAAAAAGTGCAGGTGCATCTCTCTTCCCTCTGCCAGAAGTAAGCCTGTATTGTTAAGATTTATGGTCATGCCTTGCCAGGAAGGTGACAAAGTAACTAAACAGAAGAAATTCAGTGGGTTCTCATGCACATCCATGTCCACCTGTGATTGCTTTATTAATTATCAGACATAAGAGAGGTCTCTGAACTCTCTGGACATGATAATATTCAAGTTTTTTTGAACTCTAGAGAGCACATTCATTTCCTTCTGCCTTGGCCTTTGATGAGCTAATCCCATATCAGAAGGACGTAACCCATTAGAGACATGCTCCTCCTCCATCTCGGTTACTTGTCCTGATAAGCAGCATCCCACTCTTGGCCCTTACTGACACATGCAGAAAAGTAAGATAGCACACCCTCTGCTACTAATTCATCCAGCTAGGCTGGGGTTGACATTCCTTTATAAGGCCTAAAGCCTGTGTTCCCACATGACAATTCATAAATTCCCTTCAAGTACTGCTTCACTGATTAGAGCCTTGCAGTGTCTGACTGTGGCCAACAGTCTGTGATCTCTAAGCAGAGGGTCTGAAATGTTTAACCCATGGGTGACCTGCTCCACATTCTTCTTATCCAACCCATGGAGTGAAGAGGAAATGTGCTGGGAATTTCAAAAGTGTCTCCAAGTTTAGATTTATTTTCCCCTCCAGGGAAATTTGTTTCCATGAGAATGCTAAGTGTTAGCTTTGACAGCTGAGACACTAAAATTAGAACAGAGATGATCTTGGCTCTTGTACCAGGTTGACATGCAAATTCATGAGGCATCCTATATTTTTAAAAATCAAAAATTTAAACGGAGTGCAATGGTGCACACCTGTGATCCCAGACAAGCAGGAGACAGCAGGAGAATCCCTGGAGCCCATGACATCGAGCTGGCCTGGTGGTAGAGCAAGGCTTCATCCTAAAGAATAAAACTCTAACGATATGGGACTTGTTCATCGTGGGGCCATTGCTTCACGTTTTCCAACTGCCTAGGGTGTTTCCACTGTGGCACACTGAGACGCGGTCCTCTGTGTCTGTACACCGCACAGGGTAGGACTTTGTGCCCTCTGTAGTTGTCTGTCTATGTCCCTGTATGCAGAGAGCCATAAGCATGTGTGTCCTTGTGTACACACATATGTACATGTATATCTGTGGGTTACGTGTGTGCATCCTTGCACACATTTAAAAAGTGATGGTGTCTTAAGGAAGATACCGACTTTCTCAGAGGTGCACATCCCCCTCTTTGCTCTGGGTTGTGAGGAGTCTGGCAAATGCTGGCCTTACAACAATGGATTTGTGGCACTGTTAGGCCAGGTGTGGGTAAGGCCTCCAACCTTGCTGACTAGCATGGTGGTCAGCTGCCCACCAGTGTTTTCAGGTCTACCTCCCTCTCCAGGCATACATAAATGTGACCGGTGCGCTGCACTTTAAGATTAAGGAATCGGGTTTGATTTCTTTGTTTTAATTTTCTTTTCTCCCTCATTTATATGTTTCCATGATTTTGGCTCTCCTTTTCCTTGCCCCAAACTCCAGGAGGTATGTAACCCTGCAACCTGCTCGCTCACTCTGCCCAGGCCACTGTCATTGCTGCAGCGTTTTGGTTTTTTTTTTTTTTTAATTTTGTTATTTTTGGTTATTTTGTTTTTTAATTGCTGGTAGTAGTGTTAATGCTGCTTCTAACTTACTGTACAGTCCCTAGGGAACCAGCCAGGATCAGGGGTTTGGGGCAGTGTTCACACTTCCTCTTGGAGCAGAGAGTGGTACAGCAGCCGCCAGGTCAGAGGCCCCAAACTGGAAGTAGTCTCGCAGTCCTAGCCTGGAGCAAGCTGGGGAAGGCTGAGGAGCACAGGCTTTGTGTTCCTGGGAATTGCTGGATTCAAATTGACCCCTGATGTCAATCTGATCAAAAGTAATTTCTGACGTGAGGAATCAGAGAAGAGGGTGCTGCTGCGTTAACTCCCAAAGCCATGTGCTTCTGAGGAAAGGTTAAATTAGAAGACACTTGAGGCATTTGCCTTTCCATGAAAAAGAGAAATGGTGTCTTCCACACTCACAAGCGGAAATTTTAAAACCTCGAAACCAGAAACCCCTACCTGTAGTCCTTGATTCCATTTCTTGAGTATCAGGGAGGCCTCATAGTCTGGATCCTCTGTCTGTGTTTCTTCTGGTACAAATCCCCATCTGTTTCAAAGAGTCATCCTCAAAACTCAGATTGGCCTTGTAGTTCTCTGGTTGCTGATATGGGGAAACATTCAGAGGAACCAGAATACTCCTTGGATCTGTGCCTAAGCTTGACTAGAACAGAGCCACCCTTAGGAGAGCAAACACAGTCATTCCTTCCAGTGCTCGGAACAGGCAGGCTGCACCGTTAGGGCAGTGCAGCCCTTCTGTCTAAGGGAGGCCCGCGAAGCCCTGGAGGGGGGGGGGGGTCCTGTGAGTTCCACAGGGACTGTCCTAGGCTCACATCGATCTGTCTGCTTGTCCCATGTCTGTTTTTCTTTCCACGTGGAAGTGTTCCCCGTGGTTCCCGCAAGGATGCTTTGTGGTAGAGGGCTCTGTGGTGCAGCAAACTGTCCGGGGGACGTAATGAAGCTTTATAACCAGACAGAACTTCCCAGCTTTGCTTCTTCTTCTTGATTTCCTGCCATCTTGTTTCTTTTGGTATCTAACTCACTTTTTCCACCCTTTCCTGAGCCCCATTGTCACCTGGGGTAATGTCCTGCGACAGAGTGCATGGGAGGTCAGCATGGGTTGGCCATCCTTGTGTACCAAGCCCTGAATGGGAAACGATCTCCCCAAGAGGCTGGAAGACAGAAGCATTCAAACTCAGAAATGGGAAGGGATCCAATTTAAGACCAACTCCTTCAGTTTTGAGCACATTCTTTGTCTTCCTTCTCATTTGTTCTAATTCTGCCCAGCCTCCCTGTTGGCCAACATGCATGTCATATATTACTCATGTCTTTTCTCATTCATGCCACTCACCCTTGGGGTGCTTCCATGAAACTTACAGACGATCACCATGAGGGAGAGTGCCTCACTGTGCACCACACAGAAGGGTTGGTGGCTGGCACACTCCATCTGGAAACCTAGGTCTCGGTCATTTAGAATCTTGTAGTTAATGATGCTTACATGTCCTTCTCCACTCCTCCAGCTCAGGCACCCAGGCAGAGCTGTAAAATAGCCCAGAAAGGTCTAGGTCCTACCTGTTCCGCAGGACCTCTTCTCTCAGATTCTAGGGATGAGCCTGCATGCAGATGCTGGCATTTGGAAACAGTCTTTGTAAAATTGCCCTGCTCTGCATGGCTGTTAGCAAGAGGTCAGGGGAGCAGGGGGGTAGGCATGGCAGGTGTCCCACTCCCCTGCCCTCCATGTAGACTGTAGAGAAATAATATTCTCCATAGTGCTAAGGTCAGGGACTAAGTGTGTTTATGCAATCTCGTGTACATGTCAGCACGGGAATCCCTTGGGTAATTCCAAATGGTTCGTGTCAAGACGGTCTCCCCTGACCAGAGGTAAGTCGGGGAAAGTGGGCATCCTGAGCATGATTCAAATGAGGATGTAGCCTCCTTCAGAGTGGGCACAGTTCCCCTGTACCAACGCAGAGTAACGTCACAAGGCCCACACTTTGCTGCTTAAATCTTGCTAGCATTGAAGAGGACTAAGGAAGGCCTTGATCAGCTGCTAGTCACCACCTCCTAGCTGTCAGGGCTGCCTCCTGTACTTAGTCACACAAGGCCACAGTGGAAAGGCTCCTGAACTGACCTCTTGGATAGGCTAGTCCTTTCCTGGTAAAGGAGCCCTGCTTCAGTTCACACCCAGAACTCGAGGACATGACTCTCAGGACACTAACCAAGGGGGCTGAAGCCAGTGAGAACTTCCACAGGCAGGTGGGAGAGGAAAGCCATGATTTGGCTGTAAGGGCTCATATTGCCTCACTTTCTGTATCTTTTCTCCTGTCACTTCATGGAACTCCCTGCCCATGCCACCTGCATCAGGGTGCTGACACCTCCCTTCTTTTTTCCTTTGCCTGTATCTACCACACAGGGTACGGCTGGCTTCTCCAGCCTCAGGTACACCTGCATTGCACCGCCATTGCCCTGGGTCTTCCTCCCTAGCCCATGCTCTCATCTTGCTGTCCGGGACATCTCAGGGTGTCACCCAGACACGCTTGCTCTGCTCATACCATAGACTTTCACTCTGTGAAAGATGCTTCTGTCTTGGCTGTGTCTTGTCACTGATGTAAATTTTGCCATGATCTAAATGTTCTCCTGATGCCCTGCCCGACCCATGCCCTCCCTGGGAAGAGAGGTGTGTGTGGGGGTGTGTGTATGTGTGTGGGTGTGTCTGTGGGTGGGTGGGTGCGCGTGTGTGTATGTAGCATGCACCTGCTTTGATGTCTGTTGTCAAGAACATCCTCTTTTTTGCTGTCAGGTGGCAGGGTAAAGACCTGGAAGAGGCGCTGGTTCATTCTGACAGACAACTGCCTTTACTACTTTGAGTACACCACGGTGAGTATCTGCTGGTCCAGTCCTCCACTTCCAAACCACTCTAACCAAACACAGCCAGAGCGGGGCCTGGGAAGACAGTCAGATCTGTCCCCTACTTCCCTGGGGGGGTCAAGGAAGAGCTAAGGTAGATCTTAGAATGGGTGTGGAGGGGCTGGCCAGGAGACTGTGGTTCAGAGCCAGCACCTGACTTTAGATAAAATGGAGACACAAGTCCCAGAACTGAGAAGGAGCAGTGAACACAGTGTTGGGGGCTTGTTCGTAGCTGGGCTGGAAACAAGGAACTGGAGCCAGCTGCCAGGAAAGACATGTGAACCTAGTGAAAGGGATAATAATCGTGAGTTGGAGAATTTAGATTTTCTGTGGTCTCAGAAATGCCAAAGGATCTGACTCAGAAAGAGCAGCCCCGGTGAGAAGAGGGACAATAGAGAGAAAGGGCGGGATGGAATGGGAGGAAGTTTCCTTACCCCATGGAAACTCGTGGGTGTCTGCTCAGTGGGATAAGACGTCACTGCAGGACGGTCTTCCTGCAGGTGCCTTTTGGAGCTGCAGGAATAAGAAATATCCAGTAAAATTCCTCCAGACTCCTGTGGGCGGAACACGCAGGAAGCCATCGGGTGTTGGTGCTCAGACCGTGACTCCCACACTGGTGACACGGCACTATGGTTCTGCCATCTTCCTGGGCACCTGTGGAGGTGGTTCTTCTTGCATATATATTGGACTAAAGTCTTGAACTAGGTCGGTGTAGCTAACTTGGCTGAATTTTCACTGATTAAAAGTCATTGACCCCACTGAGAAAGCAGGGCTGAAGCCTTATATGTGGTCAAGGAGGTGCAAAATGGTTTTAAGAAAGTTTAAGAAAAGCAACAGGAGCATTACACAAGTTTGAGGCTAGCCTGGGCTACATAGTGTGTTCCAGGTTAACCTCATAGAGTTAACAGGTTTAGTTCAGTCATTCATGCTAAGGATGGCTGTGGGCCTGACAGGAAATTGTTTTCAAAGTATGTCTCACCAGGGCCCCACGCATGCCGCCCAAGTGCTGCATGCAGGCTTGGCTTTGCTGTGTTTAACTTCTTTTCAAACATTAGAACAATACGTTAAGTATATAAAAATAGTAAGAGTCTCCCTGTTCCTTCCCCAGGGTACTGTGCATAAAAGGCTAAGTAGGTTTCCTTCCAGGGCCCCCACCCTCCAAAACCCTTCTTTCCTTTGACTTTATAGGGTCTAGGCAGCAAGGAGAGGTTTCCCAGCAAGGGCTACGAGATACTGACACAGAGTAACTGAGTGCGTGGGATGAGACAACCAGAGCAGAAAGGGCACAGCTGCTCTCTGGCAGTGGGAACGGAGTAATCGCTGGGCTTGCAGAGCAGCTTTGATGCAGCTTGGGCATGAGATCAGCCCACTCCACCCTTTGGCCTGGAGGAAGACACAGGCCAGTGAGAGTGGAGCAGAGTAGTGAGGGAGGAAAGTCCAGAGCGGGCAGGACTTGACTCTGTAATGGGATGGTGTGTTCACCCAGGAAGCTGCCTTTGGGGCTTCTGGGAGCCAACAGGTGGAGCCAGCTCTTCCCTGGACAAGCTCCACACGAGCCTCCTCCAGTTCTCTTGACACACTATAGAAAGTAGAGTGGCAAACACTTGGTCCCCAGAGATTCCAGGGAAATCGTCTGGAGTCTCTTAACTAGTGACCAGAATGATCTAGAGGGCAGAACAGGACTTCAGCTCATTTTTGACATATTGCACATGTATAACTCTGACTAATATGTTTGAGGAGCACCACGTCTTGACCTAGGTTAGCTGGCTGGGATGGGTAGAAGTGTGTTCATGGTGGGGGCCTTGGCTGACACAGTGGGCAGTACCTCGAGGGCCAGCTGAGGTGAAGGAGGGGGGAGGGTCTGTCTGGACCTGAGCTCAGGCACCTCTGTGGATCTTGGAGCAGCTGTCCCAGGGGTTACAACTTCAGGTGATGTGCAGTGAGCAAGAGGCAATTTGAAACTCAGCTGGAATCCCTATGTCAGGCATGAGCAGGAAGGCCTAGACCTAGGCCTGAAAATGTTTCCAGGAGTTAGTTGCTCAGAACCACGGCTAGAAAAGGACATGGAGGAGGGGGAAGACACATCTCCTGCTTGATGCCCCATGGGTCATTTCCAGGGACACTTTGATGGCACCTGCTGAGCTCTCTGACTTTGTGATCTGCAGAGGGCTTTGGATTTTTCCCAGTTTTGCCACACACTGCTGACCCTGATCCTGTTGTAGAACCCAAGGGTGGCTGAAGCCAACCTGGGAGAAGTCAGATGGGCTGAGGGGGAAGCAGGTGTTTCCTCAGCCGAGAGTGACATCCTTCTGCACTCTTGCAGGATAAAGAGCCCCGTGGGATCATCCCCTTAGAGAATCTGAGCATCCGAGAGGTAGAAGACTCCAAAAAGCCAGTAAGTGTTCCTGTGACAATGCCCAGGGCCAGAAGGGCTGGTCATAACCTTGCTCTGAAGAAGAGTGACATTCAAAGGCATTTTAAGACAGACATGAGAACCTAGAAAACAAAGCCATGCCTTTGCCTCCCCCCGTTCTGATTATCCTTAGTGTTCAAGGGAAAGATGAAACAAATAGCCTTATTGTCTTTAGTCGGCCTGCCTCCATCACCTACTGACTGAGCCGTCCCCTACAGGTCAGCTGTGAGCACCCGCAGCTCAGTGCTGACTTTATAACCGATGCACTATGAGGCGTGGGAGCAGCCTTCCCCTGCAGCTCTGTGCGTGCTCCTGTCCGTCAGGAATGGAGCCAGCAGATGTCAGGCCAGCATCTCAGTCAACAGAGAGGTCTGAAACACAGTTGACAACCTGCAGTGTTCTAGTCTGAGTGTCTTTTTACATAGAAGAAATATTTGTGTATGTGTGCAGGTGCACATGTATGGGGAATGTGTTTACACATATGCACGTGAGGTCAACCTCAAGTATCGTTCCTCAGGAACTGCCCACCTTGTTTTCTGAGACAGGGTCTCAGGCTGGGGGAGAAAGTGTGAGTGGGACAAGTTTTGGCAAGCGCCAGAACCTGAGTTGGGATCCTCAGAGAAGCTGGGTGTGGTGACGTGTGTCACTAGCACTCCTGCAGTGAAGCAGGGAATGGAGAAGCCCATGGGCTTGCTAACCTCGCGTATGCAGTGGGAAACAGCAGTGAGACCCTGTCTCAATCAAGGTAGGAGACAGGGACTGGCACTCAAGGTTGTCTTCCGCGTACCATGCTCGTTTAGTGCACCTGCCTGTGTGTACCCACACACAAATTTATATTTTTATTGCTTATTTATTTTTGTTTTTTCGAGACTGCATAGCCCTAGCTGTCCTAGAGCTTGCATTGTAGACCAGGCTGGCCTTGAACTCATAAATCCACCTGCCTCTGCCTCCCAAGAGCAGGGGGAGGGGTGTAAAGGTGTGCACCACCACACTGGCCCACACTTGGCTTTTTAAATTTTTTTTTGTTTTGTTTTTTGTCTTTTGTTTTTCGAGACAGGGTTTCTCTGTAGCTTTGGGGCCTGTCCTGGAACTAGCTCTTGTAGACAAGGCTGGCCTTGAACTCACAGAGATCCTCCTGTCTCTGCCTCCCGAGTGCTGGGATTAAATGTGTGTGCCACCACCGCCTGGCTTAACACATACTTGGCTTTTTAAATGCAGAAGCAAACTCAGGTCCTCATGCTCCTATGGCCAGCACCTTATCAACTGACTTTGTCCTCTGCCCTCACTTCCCTAATGTATAGTTCTTGAGAGTAAGAAAGGGTGTGGGGAAATAATATTTTCCTTGGTCAGCAGCTTCCTAAAATCTGACTGCACTTTCTCTTCTTCTCAGAACTGCTTTGAACTTTATATCCCTGACAATAAAGACCAGGTGATTAAGGCCTGTAAGACGGAGGCCGACGGGCGAGTGGTGGAAGGGAACCACACTGTGTACCGCATCTCAGCCCCCACTCCCGAAGAGAAGGAGGAGTGGATCAAGTGCATCAAGTAGGTGGCCCCCACACGCTGGAGGACTGGCCTCTCCTCTGCAGCTCCTGTCCTTCCAGCTCTGGGTTCCCAGCTTGCTTCCCAGCAGGCCTTTGGTTTTCTTCCTGTTCGAGCCATACTAAGTCATGTCTGCAGCCTAAGGCACTAAGAGAATTCAAAGGCCCAGAGTGGGGACAAAGGCCACCTACCTCCATTGTGTACGTGGCTGGGGGAACAGCTCTCTCCCTGGTGCCTCCCCAGTGAATAGCGCTCGACTTCATTGTACTTTTTTATCCAGAGAGACCGTTCTCCCAGTCACAGATATGGGAACTAAGGCCCATAGGTCATGAGAGTTGTGGAAAGGGGCAGAAGGGAGATGCACGGTCATGAAGCAGAGCCCAGCCCCTCACCATGTGCTGTGAGAACACAGCAACCTTTGTGGAGGAGCTTCTCCAAGTCCCACAACGTGAGGTTTACTGCAGAGACAGGAACGTCCTAGTGTGGCACGTGACTCGAAACAGGCTTTGCAAAGCTCATTCACATCTTCCACCAACATTGCCCCTGGGACTCAGATGAAACCTGGGTGATGGGCATCTTTCTCCTTGCCCCAGGAAGATGGCCATTGTGCGGTCTGACTTCCCCACCCTCTCTGCAATTATTCCTTGCAGTAATACATTCTTAGTCACAGTTCTGAGGGCTTCGATCTTCAGTTATGCAGGTGTTTTCCTTAGCTTTCCTTGTTATCTGGGTCCTAGTGACCTGAGGAGTGACGGAGATATGCCATCAGGTCACAGGCTGCCTCTGTGTCGTCGGACATAGCATGCCTGCCACTCAGCTACAGCTTTCCTCGGGACGTAACTGTTACCTAGTCTAAATTATGTTTGAGGACTTCACTCACCCAGTGCAGTGTTTGCCCAAGACGAGAGCCGTAGGAGTGCCAGTACAGCGGGGCTGGTGCTTTGCTCTGCAAAGAAAGGGAGCAGATGGCTGGGGCTTGGACTCAGGTCAGGGGGCATGTTATCCATCTTTCTCTGGAATTCCCAACTTAGAGGGCTGCTTGAGGACTAAGGTAGAGTGCTGAGGTTGAGAGCATGCTGCCCTGATTTAGGCATTGTCCTTAAGTGACAGCCATTGTGACAGTTATGGTCTACAGATGGGGCCAGGTAGGCAACCCATCCTCTGAGCATTGGCTCCGTGTCGTGAAAAGACCTGAGACCAGGGAACAGATAGCACTCGATATCTCCTATGCCCTTTTGTTGGAAGTTCATTTCTTGCCTGTGGTTTAGCGTGAGGGTTGGAACTATTCTCTCAATCCAGTAAGTGTCTGTTTGACATGTGGTTATACCACAGTCTGAATAGCCTCTGACCGGCCTGTGTGGACCACTGTCTTCCCATGTGAACACCCGTTGCCTCTGACAGTAGAATATGCTTTGGTAAAGGCTCCTTCCCCTCAATTCTTTCAAAAGAATTTTGGCTATTTTTATCCATTTTGGCTATTATATAAGCTTTTGCTGCTCTAATCAGAAAAATGGAGTGTTCTTTAAAATGCTCTTGAATTCTTGTGAATACTGGGCCTTTGGTGGATGCTAGACTTCCTCATGATACTGCCAAGCTCCTCTCACAACTCCCCCAACTAGTCTTAATGTTTCCCTGGGTGACCTGGCTCTGCACCTGGAGGATATGCAGATGCTGGGACTCTGTGTCGTGGTCTCTACATCCCGGGACATCCCCATGAGGAAGGCCCAGAAAATGATAAGCACCATCCCACAGATGAGGAGCTGCAACACTGCATGGCTCAGAACCTGTGTGGAGGGGAGAGACGAGAGAGCACTGGGGTCATGGGCTTCGCGGAGTTGTAGAAGAGCCAAGATACTTTCCCTTGGCAGCTGCCCTTCCTAGGGGTTCCCAGCAGCCTGAGCAGACTCCTGTTTCACATGTCCATCTCAATACTGAGTTCAACGGAGTCTAGGCTGCAATCAGACACTCAGTAAACCAGAGGTGTCCACTGTCAGCCACGGGGAGCCTGTACCTGTTGGAGCAGAGTGATACGATTTCCAATGCCAAGAATTAACAGGGCAAGATCTCAGAACCAGGGATAAAGAGGGAGCTAAACACAGCCCATAACTGAGGAGTGTCTGATGCCAACCTAGTTCTTGGCACCGTTTCCAAGCATAATTTCCTCTGGACGTCATGAACACTGCTCTACAAGGACAAGCAGCCTACCAGAAAGTTAGCCACCCCCAGAAGCCAAAGTAGAATCACCTGCACCCTGAAAATGAGAGACTTCTGACGGGCCATGTTCCTTTGGGTGCTGAGTCCCTATAGTGAGACCCAGCTAGCTGCCAGCATTGTGGCAGGGAGAGCGAGCACTGGAATGTGTGTGCTGTGGACTCTGGGTCGCTGGTGACCACTAGAACTAAGCATCACACAGACTCTGCTTCCCTAGGAGGCCAAGCACCAGCTCTGTGGCCTTAGCCGCCTCCACTGTCTAGTGCAGGTCATGCATGCCCTCCCTCAACACGGCTGTTCCCTTTCACACTGGGCCCCCAGCAACAGCTCTCGTCTACATGGAGCTGGTGCTCACAGGCCCCCAGAAGTTCCTCTGCCGTCCATGCCAGCCTCTCGAACACCACGAGTGGAGTAACTTATTACGGCATGGCACTCAGGGCTACAGAGGACAGTCGCTTGGCTGAGAAAACCACATCCCCATACTTGGAGCTCAGCTACGGAATGTATGAGTCTACTCACAAATGTTAAGTAATGTTAGTTTAAAATAGGCAGAGTCCTCCACAGTTACTTTGTTACATGTCCCTGTGTGTCACCTTAAGCTTGGACAGAGTGAGGGTGGGCGTTCCTGGTGACAGCTGGTAGCTAAGTCAGTCTGCCCCTCATGCCTCTTCTCTCCCTTTTCTGCCCTCCAGGGCTGCCATCAGCAGAGACCCTTTCTACGAGATGCTTGCAGCACGGAAAAAGAAGGTCTCCTCCACAAAGAGACACTGAGAGCGAACCGGGGCACAGCCAGCCCAGGAAGCTGTGGCCCTTTCTCCTGCCTCCCCTTGAGGGGCGCTGCGGAGCCCAGCAAAGGAGAGCAGAGGGCTCCCCTGCCAGTCCCTGCCAGCTCCCAGAGACTAAGCTTCAGCTTTCTCAGTTTTCTAGGTGGGAGAAGGGTGGCAGTGAGGGCTGGGGCTGGAGACTGCTACTGCCACGCCTGGGCGCTGGAGCCGCTCCCAGCACCGCTGCGATCCCCACGCCTCGGCTCAGCGGGCTGACGGCAGCGCCCAGAGCTCTCTCTTTACCTCGCAGTGTTCCTGGCCAAGGGCCTTCACCTCTGCTCCACAGATGCCTGTGAGGACGTACTCTTACGTACTAAGGAGAAAGGAGGAAAGGAAAAGAAGCCACGCACTATAAAGATTTATTTTTGTTTTTTTAAGCAAAAGTGAACGTAGCACTGTATCCTGCTCTCCTGTGCCCTGCTTGGGAAGCCTCCCCTAGAAAGGGGCTCTGGGACTGCTGGCACCCCAGAGGGGCAAAAGCAGAGCTGCTGGCAGCACCCAGCAGACACAGGGAGGCCTCCAGGGCTCCAGTAGGGCAGCAGGCAGGCAGTATGGGTAGCTCCTGCCCAGTGCCTGTGGGATGGGGTGAAGTAGATAGCTCCTTGCCTGGCCCTCAGTATCCAGGCCCTCTGCGCTTTAAAGCGGAAAGTCTGCATTTCCCTATTAACCAAAACTGTGAGGAGGTCACCCCATGGTCCCGGGTGGCTGACTGTTTCATAGCTGGTTTTTCTTTCTCCTCCCCGAGAACTCCATTCCTCGTTCTAGAGGAAGGAGTAGGTTTTATCTGATTCCCTTGGGGCTTCAGCCTTTTCTGCCTCAAATGTATCCCCAACTGGACTATTCTGGTGCACTCTGTGGTAGCCTCCAGGAGCAGGGGTTTTGCTCAGCAGGGTGCAGTCAAGCAAGGGTGAGGTGGCCTTTTTGTCCCCTTGCCCTCTGTGACATGGCATGCCATGGCATGTGTGTGAGCTGGCCCTGGTCTCCTGACTCAGTGTGAAGGGAGCCAGGAAATGCAGCATCTCCTGCCGTTCTCTCAGGGACTCTCAGGGCAGCTCCTGCTCCTCCATGTGGCCAGGGCCTCAGTGGCAGAATGCTGCCTCCAGGCAGGTTGGAGGAGCCATGGGCCCCCACTGGGCTGTGTGAGCTCAATCTCAGAAGGGGGCAGCACCTCTGGAAATAGCTTTGCAAAGAGGGGTGAGTTTGGGGGCAGCACTCTGGCCCCCTTCCTGTGGATCCGGCCTCGAGTGGCTTCAGGTGCTTGATGCTGGAGTGTGTGAAGGCGACAGTGACGGAAGAGGGTCCAGGCTGGAAACTGAGCCTCCTGGTAGAGAACCAGGCAGTGCCGGTCCCTGTTGTGGGGGAGTCGGGCCAGGGCCAGAGCCCCTCCTGCACAGCAGTTCTCATGGGTGTGTCCTGGGCGGACCAGCATCTGGCTCAGTCCCAGTCTATTTATCAGAGGTGTAAATAATCCATACATAGTTTTCCTCCTTTTAGATTATTTTGTATTTGTTTTAAAAAAAATTTGTCAAAATACAGAGAAATGACTGAAAGTTGTTGACAGGGTTTTTTAAAAATATTATTATTCCAGCTGTTTTTGTTTGTTTTTGCCTTGTAAACTAGCTCCAAGGAACTGCAGCAAATAAACTCCAAACCTGCCCAAACCGCTCTCGTTGTCCGCCTGGCTGTGGGGCCGTCTCTCGTTGTCCGCCTGGCTGTGGGGCCGTCTCTGCCCAAGCCACTCTGATTGTCCGCCTGGCTGTGGGGCCGTCTCTCGTCCAGCCTGGGGTTGAGCTGGTGTGCGCCTGTGGCATGGACGCGGGCCCATCCTGAGTGTGGTGGAGATTAAAAGCAGAAGTTGGGTAGGCAGTGTTTCTGCAAAGGATGGCATAGCAAGAGGAGAATGGACTTAACCTTTGCCCCTTCTTTTTGGGGTGGAGCAGAAGTGTCCACATTAGCTCCCCGCAGCATGGCATTGAATCTCCTTGTCAGGCAATTGAGCAGGGTCAGGAAACAAAAAGCTAGAAGTACATGATCAATGTATCAGAAGTTGGCGTCTCTCTTTGCTCCTTTCTTTTTTCCTTCCTTCCTTTCTTTCTTCTTTCTTCCTCCCTCCCTTTCTTCCTCCCTTTACAGCATTTCATGTAGCTCAAACTGGACTTAAATTCCCTGTCCAGCTGAGGATGACCCTAATTTCTGATTTTCCTGAATCCACCTCTGTCTAGTGCTGGGATTACAGGTATGTACTGTGCCCGGTTTGTGCAGTGCTGGAGATTGCCCCAGAGCTTCCTGTGTGTGAGGTAAGCAACTTAACTTCATCCCAAGCCTGGGGGGCAGGCCAGAGCCAGAGCCCCTCCCACAAACCTATTCTCACTGTGTATCCTGGGTGGACCAGCGCCTGGGTCAGTACCAGTCTATTTATCAGAGGTGTAAATAATCTATACGTAGTTTCCCCTCCCTTTAGATTATCTTATATTTCTTTTTTTTTTCTTTTGATTTTTCGAGACAGGGTTTCTCCATAGCTTTTGGTTCCTGTCCTGGAACTAGCTCTTGTAGACCAGGCTGGCCTCGAACTCAGAGATCCGCCTGCCTCTGCCTCCCGAGTGCTGGGATTAAAGGCGTGCGCCACCACCGCCCGGCTTTTTTTTTTTAATACAAAGAGATGACTGAAAGCTGTAGACGGGTTTTTTGAAAATATCACTCCAGCTGGTTTTTGTGCCTGCCTTGTAAACTAAGGGAGTTTACTCCAAGGGAGTAGTAGGTCACTAGGGGCATGTATTTGAGACTGTATCTTGTCCTCTCTCTCTCTCTCTCTCTCTGCCTCCTGTGTGCTGTGAGGTAACATGGTCCAGCTGTCACTATGCTCTACTTCATCAATCCCAGTATCACCAGATCCCTGACACCGCTGAAGCCGTGAGTCAAACAAACATTATCCCTTTTGGTTCCAGGTGTTTGGTTCACATCCGGTAAGGACTAACAACCTGATGAACTCTATGCTCAGCAAACAGACCACTGCCCTGACTTCCAAGACAAGAAGCAGGCCTGGGCAAGAACAGCCCCAGCAGGGATACTATTCTTGTCTCCCTTAATCCAGGTGTCTGCATCTCATTCCTTGACATTTGATGGCATTTACTTATCTCCTTTTGGTTTAATTTTCTGTACATATTTGATCAAAATGAATCTGCTGATGTGTTCTGCATGGCTCTTGCTGTTTCCACTGCATCTTGCTCATAGCACGAGGTCAGCACTAAGCACCGAGCCCCTGCCTGTGAGCATCTCACATTTAACTCTCTCGGCCCTTTAGATGAGCTGCTTCTACCACTTCCTTCTGTGCGGCTCCAGGCCCGTGAAAGTCGCTCCCCGGTCAGTTCAGTCAAAAACACTATCCCGAGCTCGTCTCTGCGCCCTTCACAGCTCCTGTTCATTCATTCGCTTTCCTTCAACAAACGCCACCTGGGGTCTCCTAGACTTGAAAGCCAAGAACTGTGTCCATGACCTGACTCCAAAACGGCCTGGCTGAGACGCCCCCAGCAGAAATAGAGCAACAGAACAGCACAGCAGCTGTGCTGGAGACAGGACAGCCGGGTCAGGGCGTGTTTGCCGCTCCTGACTCATCTCTTCCTGAGCACTAGACTGACCGCCAGCGTCTGCTAGAGAGCAGCAGAGCAGTAGACTGTGGGCAGTGAGACAATACCAAACCTTCCCTGTGTGTGTTACTCCTAGACTGTCAGAGTGGCTTAAACAGAAACAATGCTTTGCAAAGGTAGGAGCCATGGATGGCTAGCTTGCTGCCCGTGGTGCTGTGCTGGCCACAGGAAGTGACCTCATCACTGCTGGGCAGGGTAGTGCCTTGTCTCTGGCGTTCCTCCTAGGCTCCAGCCTTGCCACTGGGTTGACCTGTGTAGCCCTGCGTAGCTTGTTTGCCAGCTGTGAGGCTCACTCCACTGTGAGTGTGACCCTGAGCGTGACAGCCACACTCAGTGTCGGAGGTTCTCTGGGCCCAGTAGAAGGTGAAAGCAGAAAGTTTACCCACTGGGGGCCAGCTTTCTCTGAAACTAGCCAGTGTTGGAAAATGCTCAGGGGAGGGCCAGACTTGGGTCCGTCTGTCTGTCCCATCCACGGTTCTGATCCTTCCGGTTAGAGGCTGTCTTAGTGAAGGAGGAGTACCAGTCCTTGGGAAATGAAGTATCCAGTATCCACTGCTTAGCAGCTGGAGCAAACCCAAGCTAAGAGCAGAGATGGGGGTGATGGGGGCACAGGCAGGGAAGCACTGTCCCCCGTCTCCATCCCAAGTTGCTTCATCACATCAGAATGTGACACAGACCTCTCAGGCGTGTGTGTGTGGGAACTTAGCAGAACCCAGGCTAACAGGGACAGTCACGGATATGTTGTTTATTGTGTAGGCCTCTGTATCCTTGGCGTGTGCGTGTCTGAGTGTGTCTGCTCATACCAACACTTGGTTTGTTTTGCTTTTGTGTTTGGCCCTGGTTTTTGTTTTATTTTTGTTCTTTGGGAGCTCACTGTGTAGTCCTTACAGGCTGGGACTCCCTGTGCAAACCAGGCTGGCTGAGACGGGTAGAGCAGTCACTGCCTCTAGCTCCCAAGTGCCGGGACAACAAGCCTGTGCCTCTGCACTCAGCCTCGGCTCCTGTCTCACGGGCCTTTTACTAATTAAGAATCTCACTGTGAGGATCCAGAAGAGGACTGTCTCTGAGGTGAGCTATCAGATTGGAAGGAAGCCACTGCTAAAGCACCTGAGGCTGTGATGCATACCTGAGCCCTACTGGTCAGGGGCTGTAGGTTAGGGACTAATCCTTGATAACTCTACATTCATAGTAGGGGGGAGTTAGGCCATGGTGCCTCCAGGCTTTTACATCCAGGTGAGTGAGAACATGGAAGGCAATGGTGTTGACAGAATGCTATCCTAGCACTGTTGGCAGACAGCCTTGGCTATAAAAGGCAAGAGGGAAAAGGGTGGTGTGGGGTGCCAGGTGGATGCCCCCTAACCCACAGAGAAATACAGAACATGGCCGTTTCCAAGGTCTTGGGAGGGTACAGCCATTGGTCACATCATTCCCTAGTATGTGCTCTAGGGAATTGTACCATACACCAGGTAGAGGAGGGGCCTGCCTGAGGAGAAGGCCAGCCTTCATGAGTGGGTTGATTTCACCAAGGGCCAGGGCAGCCCAGAGTGGGCAGGACCAGCATGACTAGCAAGTTCCTGATACTTCTAATGACATAGCTGGGCATGGCATGATTGTTGACATGCCAAGCCCTTGGTTTAAATCTGCAAATACACCCCCACCTCACCCCCACTGCCACACTGGGCAGACTGCGGCTGGGTCATGGACGTTCATGCTGTCTTGGTCTCTGTCAGACGGCAGGGGAACAGGCACACATACAGTGTTCTTCAGTCAGCGTGTTTTTCAGGCCAGTTCTTGGGCTCCAGGAAAGCACCCAGGGGCCAGGGCTTTGCAGGGGTGCCCAAGTCATTCATTTGTCTTTCTGTTGGGGCATGTGTGTGTCTCACTAATCAGCCCAAGAATCTGGGGTTCACTGTGTAGCCCAAGTTGGCCTCCAATACGCAATCTTCCTGTTCCAGCGCTTTAAGCACTAGAATTACCGCTTGAGTGCACAGGCCCAGCTTGAGCTGTTCATACTATAGTGACATGGGTGGTGTCGAATGGGGCGGTTAGAAGTTGAGACCCTTGCCTGTCCTGGTGAGGACCTGATTTAAATGGGTTGCCTGTGGGAAATGCAGAAACCACGCTATGTGCTATGCAAGCAAGGGCTAGCAGAGGCATCAGGTCCCAAGGAGCAGAGGCGCTGCTGGAGATGTAGATACAGCGGAGAAGGCAGGCTGCCCAGCTGCCCAGCTGTCTGGCAAGGCCCAGTGGAGAAGCCCGGGGTATCTTCTGTCTCAGAACTTCTCCCCAAGTAGACCTTCCTAAAACAGGAAGTCCAATGAGATCCCATCTCAGCTCTCCACAGGAAGACAGCCTAGTCCAGAGAGCCTCCATGTTGTCCACACAGCCCAACACGTTGAAAACGATGATGCATGAACAGAGCTAGGCACACACAGCCAAAAGACAAGAGAAACAGCAAACAAAGGCAGATCCCATGGTAACCTAATGAGGAAATCTGTTATCACTCATATAAAGTCAGTGAGGCAATCCAGTGGGGACAGCAAAGCCTTTTCAACAAGCAGCACGGGAACCAACTGCATGAGTAAGCTACACACTCCAAAATATTTCAAGATGGGTGTTACTTGATCCTCCGACATAAAGCCAAGAAGCCTCTAAATGAAAACATAAAAGTGTATAATAATGACCTTGGAGTCAGCAAAGGTTCCACAAGCTGGGCTTAGGAAGGTTGAGAACCACCTTCTGACAGCAAGCGCGGTGCTCGCTAGCCCTCTTGATGGGTTCTGGAACCTGGGGCCTGCTGTGAAGAGGACAGCCACAGCACCCCAGGGAGACACATGTATTTAATCCTGCTACCACCTAATGGGGGCATTAAGTTCAAGCAATACTGAGATACATGCAGGAGAGCATGGTCCACAGACAAGACAGGCTCCCACCGGCTTTCTGGAAGCCAGTACAAAACAAGAAATGGGATCAGATAATGCTGCTATCCGCCACTTCCGTGGGGAAAGTTAGAACTCACTGCGTGAGAGACTGAATAATGGGTGTTGAGATCCAGTCAAAGCAGAGCTCATTGCATGAGAAACGCTGAATGATGAACCTTGAGACCTGTTTTTACAAGCCAGGAAGGGGACCCTAGATCTCCCCAACTAGTGCGGAGTTAAACAGATCTGTCGAAATGGCTTGACTTGTGTTACGAGAGTTGTCTGAGAAAACCTAATGTGTCTTTATGAAACCCAAGGGATTTTAGAACTGGACAAAACTAAGAGAGCCCAGTGCTCCCTGCTCCCCTGAGGAGTGAGGAGCCTGAGCCCTCCTAGGTGAAGGTCCCTGTGCCAGGTCACCTGGCAGCGTGGCCCAGGGTAAGGAACAGTGAACTCTGCTGGGAAAGTTTTCCCTGTAGTTCCGTGCTGAGCTGAGAGACGCCTGCTGAGTGAGGTCAGTGTTTGTTTTGCTGACTGAATTATGCAGACGCAAGTGGGATCATTTGTGGTCGCATCCCGTACTTTAACAACAGATTATTCTAAACTAATGACTCATGTGGCTTCCCGCTTACAGTAGCTTTTGTTTTCCGTCCTTGCATCTCGAATTAGTGAGAGGTGTACTTTGCTTTGAAAGCTCAGGGACCTTCTGGGATGCTGTGGCCCTTCTTAACCTCTCGCTGTAGTCTTTATTTCTTTCTTTTTTTTTTTTTAGCCATATAAGAATTTATTAACAAGGAGGGAAAGAGAGAGAGAAAAGAGAGAGAGAGAGAGAGAAGGAGAGAGAGAGAGAAAGAGAAGAGAGAGAAGAAGGAGGAGGAGGAGGAGGAGGAGAGAGGCAAAGCCCCGTGTACACCAGGAGAGGAAACAGGAAGAGAGCAATGGAGGGGTGGAGGTCAGAATTTAAAAGGAGTGGGCGTGGCCAGGGCAGGGACTCTTGTGTTAAGAGTCTTGCTGTGCAGCCCAAGATGGCCTTGAACTCAAGCATCCAAATGCTGGGACTATAAACATGTACTTACATGTCCTTCATATTTTTATTTTCAGGGTGTGTGTGTGTGTGTGTGTGTGTGTCTGTGTGTGTGTGTGTCTGTGTGTGTGTGTCTGTGTGTGTGTGTAAGAGAGAGACTTCTTTAGAATGTTATTTAATTTTTATTGATTACAGTTATTCTTTGACAGTTTCATACGTGTATGTAATATTTTCCTTTAACTCTTAGCCCTCATCTCTCCTCAAGTCCCTCCCACCCCTGTTGCCCTTCCCCTCCCTGCTCCCTTGTCCCACAGTCTCTGTGCTTCGTCACACAGATTTGGAACTGTCCATTCTGTGCAGCTGAGGATGCTGGGCAAGTCTCCTGCCACTAAGCCCCGCCCCGGCGCCCTCTGTTCATTGGTTATGGCCTTTTCCTGGGATTCATGTCTAGGTCGTGTCAGTGTCTCTGCCCTGACTTCTGAGACTCAGTGGCAGCCTTCTCAGTTGAACTTTTGGAAGCAGGTCAGGAGAGCATTGGCGGGAAGCACCCCAGAGCTGACCGGACTCCCCAGCAGCAGCAGCGCCTTCGTTTCCCCATTTGGTGGAGGCCTGGAGAGTCCCCAACTGTTGTCCCTGTCCAGTGGGGGCTCCTACGTGCATAGATATAGTGAGTCTCGTGTTAAATCTGGGGCTGAAGTGCACGAAGGTGGGGTTCGGGGGACAGCTTAGTAGATAATGTTCTCGAGATGCAACGTGAAGACCTGAGTTCAGTTCCCCAGAGCCCACAGAAAGCGGGACATGGTAGTGCAGGTCTGTGATCCCAGCATTACCGTGGTGAGAAGGGAGGGGGAGACTGGATAAGTCGTGGAAGCTTGTGAGCCAGCCAGCCTGGAGTACAGGGTGGCAAGTAACAAAACATTCTCAAAGGAGATGGAAGGTGAGGAGCAACCTCCTGGACTGTCTTCTGATCTTCACACAAGTGCCATGGTGCATATGCACCTACACTTATACGCTGAACACACACCACACACGGAGACTCTTTTTAAAAAGTTCACAGAAGCGAAAGTTAGAATTAAGGAGAACTTCATGCATCCCCACAGCCCTTCCCTTTCCTGCATTCCCATGGGGATGGAGGGCTCCTAAGCACCCACTTCCTCTCAGCCAGCATCTGGGAAAACCTCTGGTGATCAGTCCTCCAGGCTCTACATGTGCCTGTCTGTCTGTCCCCTTTAGACAGCACTAAGTGGACCCCGTGTGACCTGGAGCAGAAGGCCATGTGTGGCGTTCTCGCTAGACTGCACTCAGCTGCGTGTCTTAGACCTGTGCATAATCACTGTTTAACTTTGCCATGACTGAGCTCTGTGAGGGGCAAAACATGCGTGCAGAGTGCTGCCAGCTGCTCCCTCCTGGTCTACAAACCAAATCTGGTAATCCCATGTGCTATGTGGAATTCATCCTAAAATGCAGTCGGACAAAATCAAATATCAGGACTTAGAAATATAGATGAGTGGATTTTTATCTCACCCTCCAGGCTCTTGAAATGGTGTTTGTACATGATAGTGTGTGCTTAGCAAAACAATTCCCCGGTCCACACAGTGTGCTCAGCACACTAGTGTTGTTGGTGAATCTATCCCTGCTATCCGTATCCCAGAGTCAAGTCTGCGGTGAAACACTGGCTCCTCATTCCAGCCTCTGGTGACCTTGATCTATTAGTTCCCTGTGAACTGACCACTCCAGGGACCTCACAAATGGCAACAGATGGTATTTGGTCTTTGTGTCTGACCCGTGGCATTCGGCAGGCTTCATCAAGGTTTGTCTGCTTGTTTTTGGCATTGGTGGTGGTCTCTTGATGGATTTGATATCAATAAAGAGTCATCAGAGGTATACAGTAGAGAGGAAGACTCGCTGTCACAGACTGCCACCAAGCAGAAACCAGGCCAGAGCCTGTATGGAAACCTGCAGTCTGTAGCATTTCCAAGTTCTGGAGTCAAGGCCCAGCAGCCCTCACCCCTACCTTTTCCAGGATCTGTGTGCATCCCAGCCGGACTCTTCCCTGTCTGCCCAGGTGCTGCTCGCGGCAGCCTCCAGGACTGTGGCCTCCCCTTTACCACACATCTAAAAAGTGTGTTTCCTTCCCTGCCGGTCTTTGCAAAGAGAATGTCTCCAGCTGCGTTCACCTCTCTCTGACCTCAGTAGCCCCTTAGGGATCCTTCTCTTGGGACCACATTCTGCCTGTGGGATTATCCACCACCCTTTTTCCTATATAAATTGCAAGGACCGTGCGGGACCCTGCCCTCAGTCCCTGGAGCTCTGAACATAGTGAGCTTGCCCTGCCCCTTCAAATCCTCAGGTTCAGCCAACCCCGGGTGGGTATTACCACACATGCACAGAACCTGTGTGCATGCACTGATGTCGCCACAGGAATTACAGTGTCTTGGGAGTGACTCACCGGGAGGACACACGCAGGTGACATGCCGGTACCACATGAAGGAACCTGAGCGGCTTCAGACTTTGGAGGACTTCCTGGAACCAGTGCCCTGTGGCTTCTGAGGAACGACTCTACTCACATGAGTTCATTCACCATTTTGCCACTCAGAATGGACTTCCTCTGCCAGCAGTGGTGTTTTTCGGTCCCTGTCTTAGCCACAGAGCACAGAAAAAAATTAACTGTGCCTTGGCCCTGAGGTCTCCATACATGCATCTTATAATGTTCAGTTTCATTGTTTCTATGGTTTGCCGATAAGTTAGTTTTAATTGAGAAGGTTTGGGTTTTTTCCCCCCAAAGACCTCTGAGAATTGACATAATCATATGGTTTTCCAGTCTCAATTTACTCAGATGACCAATCCCACTAATGGCCAATGAACTATCCTTGCTGTCAGGAAGGAGCCCAGTAGGCCACAGCATCAATTCTGCTCATGGCCTTGGGGAGTCTGGGATCTTGAGCCTACCTTTCCTTCCTGTTCTTGTTGAGGCTTTGCCATGCCACACACTAGAACTGTGCCCTGCTCAGGTCCTGTGTGCCAACCTAAAGACATGGTCATTGCCCAGGAGGTTTATCAAAACATGTAAGAGGACCTGGAGTTCTGGAGGTCCCAAGTCAGAGTAAGGCCTCTGCTGGGTGTCCCCTCTGGGGCTATACCAGACCTCTCATGCCTTCTGGGGTGGCTGTGGCCTTTGTCGCCTGAGCTCTGCCTGTGTATTCTCGTGGCATTCTCCTGCGTGTGATCACATTTTCCCTTTGTCTAAAGATGCCTGTCGTGTTGGATCTGGGCCCACCAGCTCCAGCATGATCTCATCTTAGCCACCGCAGTACTGATGCTACTTCCAGATACGCCTGCCAGCTAGCCCTTCAGCCTGGGAGTGTGGGGAGGAGGGGACACAGTAGGACTCAGCAGTGGGGGACACCCTTCATCATGTCTCGGTTTTCTTAGGTTGGCTGGTTGGTTTATACTGCTTCCCTTAGGCCCAGTGTCCTTGTCAGTGTCCTGCGGTCTGGCAGTCCTCAGTGTCAGGGTGCACAGGGATCCCAGGGGAGCTTGTAATGGATGCAGGGTGCAAGGGGAGGTGGAACTCTGCTTCTCCAGAGTACTGGAGGACCTTGGAGTACATGGTCAGAAAAGTCGATTGGAGATACTGTAGAGTAAGCAGTTATTGCACGGAAGGGTCTATACAGATCTGTGTTTTTTTAATCTGCCTATTTGAATCACATCTACATTCTCAGTCCTAATTAGCATTTTTTGCTCTTATCTTCATTTAACTTTTAGCTGTTTGTTTTGTTGATTGTTTGTTTTCTTTTGATTTTTTTTTTAAAGACATGATCGTACACCCAGGCTGGCCTCTAAGTCAGGATTCCCCTGCCTCTACCACCTGAGTGCTGGGTTTATAGACATTTGCCACTCTACCCAACTTTCTAATCTATTTTCTTTTAAGGTTTATTCATTTTTAATTGTGTATATGTGTGTGTGTGTGTGTGTGAATGTATGCCATGTGGGTGCAGTGCTTACAGAGGCCAGAAGAGGGCATCAGAGTTCCCAGAACTGGGGTGACAGGCAGTTGTGAGCTGCCTGACCAGGGTTCTGGAAACCAGACTCGCGTCCTCTGTAAGAGGCAGTATGTGCTCTTAACTTCTGAACCATCTCTTCAGTCCCCTGGATCTTTTAAACAGCTGGAATCTGTGTTTTCCTTGGGGTCAGGAGGGTGCTCTATGGTTGCTGCCTCTGTGACTGCAGCCCTACCTTCTCTGGGGTGCGGTTGGCTAGGGTTTTGCTCTGGCACAGGCTTGGCTCCAGTGCCACATCTCTGTGACTTAAGGCGGCTGCGGCTCCACCTTCGCCATCAGTTGCATGCAAACGTGAAGATCTATTTTTATGCATCCTCAGCCGGTTGACAGTGCCTCTCTCCTGCCTAGCAACAAGAAAACCAAATTTAACTTAACCTGTAAACATGTCTGTCAGGCATTTCCCCCCTACTGATAACCAACTGGTTTCACTTTGTTGCACTCAGATAAACATCAGCCCCTGTTCGAGCACTAGGCCCATAGCTTTTGGCTGGCAGGGAGACCTGGCCACTCCTCTGTCTGTCCTGTCCTGAACCTAAGTTGCCATTCCTGTAGGCTGGTAGGGATATGGCGAGAGAATGGAGTGGGGAGGTCTCTGGTGGCTGATAGACACTCCAGTGGTATGGGGCTGTGGCACACTGAAGAGTTCACCCCCCACCCCACCCCACCCTCCCGCGCTTGTCTCCCAATGCTGGGCTCCTACGGAGACATGGCTTCTGCAGCCCCCTGTGACCCAGAGGCCAGTCCTGTGGCCGTCTTCTGTGTCCTCTCTCCCCAGAGGAACCTGCTGGCCACTCATGCCTGCCATGCCTCAGCACTGGCATGGAGGGGGTGCTGCTTCCTGAGCCCAGGGTCCTTGAACACAGAGACAATCTGGTAGCTGTTGGGGGTGGGGGACTTCCTGAAGGACGACAGAATGAGATCTTATTTGGTTTTTATTTACTTATCTGTTATAGTAGACACTCTCAGAGAGGAAGGTATTTGGGGACATAAATGGAGTGGAGGGACAGGAAGGAAACATGTAGGGATGGTCATGCTGGCTACAGCATGCATCTGCCTTATGGTTTGAACAGCTATGGTCTTTGGTCTGTTGTAGATTGGCTGACACTTGGCTGCTTGTCCTGGGAGAGCAGTCCTAGCTGGACTTTCTATAGATGTGTGTGCCACCGTAGGGCGCAGCTCTTCGTGCAAGGACCTCTGGGCAGCTTGGTTTAGCACACTTGTTCCCTGCATTCTACATATGGTTTACTCTGTAACATCCAGTAACCTGGTTGCTGAGTCCCCCTGTGCCACCAATCCCTCTGTTCAGCTGCTCTTCTCCACCGCCCACCGCCATCCTCCATCACCCTCCTCCACCGCCATCCTCCATCACCCTCCTCCACCGCCGTCCTCCACCGCTGCCCTCCACTGCCGTCTTCCACCACCGTCCTCCATCACCCTCCTCCACCGCTGTCCTCCACCGCCGTCCTCCATCACCCTCCTCCACTGCCGTCCTCCATCACCGTCCTCCATCACCCTCCTCCACCGCCGTCCTCCACCACCGTCCTCCATCACCCTCCTCCACCACCGTCCTCCATCACCCTCCTCCACTGCCGTCCTCCATCACCGTCCTCCATCACCCTCCTCCACCGCCGTCCTCCACCACCGTCCTCCATCACCCTCCTCCACCACCGTCCTCCATCACCCTCCTCCACCGCCCACCGCCATCCTCCATCACCCTCCTCCACCGCCCACCGCCATCCTCCATCACCCTCCTCCACCGCTGCCCTCCACCACCATCCTCCATCACCCTCCTCCACCACCGTCCTCCATCACCCTCCTCCACCGCCCACCGCCATCCTCCATCACCCTCCTCCACCGCTGTCCTCCACCGCCGTCCTCCATCACCCTCCTCCACCTCCGTCCTCCACCGCTGTCCTCCATCACTCTCCTCCACCGCTGTCCTCCACCACCGTCCTCCATCACCCTCCTCCATTGCCGTCCTCCACTAACGTCCTCCATCACCCTCCTCCACCGCTGTCCTCCACCGCCGTGCTCCACTACTCACCAGCAGAGCTCTACCTTTCTTCTTTGATGTCTGCTTTTTGTTTTCATTCTCTCTTTGGTTCCTGGATAGAATTTGTGGTGATCTGGCTGCCTGGTGGTGGCTATCAGTGTGAAGAATGGAAGCTAAAAGGGAGAGATGATACCATGTTTGTTAAACAAACAAATCCCTGCCCTTCCAGGGAGTGTGAGATCCTCTTCACACCGGCTGTGTTCTTGCTTGTCCTCTGTCTCCGTGGAGGCAGATGGAGGACCAGGCTGGATGGGCCTTTCTTCCCACTCCATGAGTTTGGCTGAGGACCACTTGGAAGGTTGCGTTCTCCAGGTAGGCACCAAGGTGTCTGTGGTAGAGGTTGTCTCCAGCAGGCCTGGCTAGACCTTACACTCCTTAGAATCGCTCCTTGGTTTTGTTTGTTTGTTTGTTTTTTCTTTTTGGGTTTTTCGAGACAGGGTTTCTCTGTGGCTTTGGGGCCTGTCCTGGAGCCAGTCCTGTAGACCAGGCTGGTCTCGAACTCACAGAGATCCGCCTGCCTCTGCCTCCCGAGCGCTGGGATTAAAGGCGTGCGCCACCACCGCCTGGCCTGTTTGTTTGTTTTTGAGACAGGTTTTTCACATTACCGAGGCTGGCCTTTAACTCACTGTGTAGCCGAGGGTGATCTCGAATTTGACGTCCTCCTGTCTCCACCTCCTGAGTGCTGGCCACCACTCCCAGTGTTACTTAGAGCTGAGGACTGAATCCAGGACTAGGAAGCACTCTGCCTATGGAGCTACGCGCCCCCAATCCCAGGGGAGCTTCTGGAATCCCCAATTCGTAGCCCTTGTTACAAACCTATTATGTAATGGTGTTTGCAGTAGGACCCCAGAGTCAACATTGCTTATGGGAACTGCAGGAGGTGCTGACTGACATTCACCTCAAAGGCAGGTGTACATGTCTGATGGCCAGCTGGCCAGACGTCCCCATTAGCAAATGCCACGCAAGCAGCGAGGCCCTTCCAGTCAGCAAATGGGAGACTGACAGGTGGAAGGGGCAGACAATAGCAAGAACCTGGCAACTGGGCTCTGTCAGTGCTGGGACCCCCAGGGTGATGGTGTACAAAGATAGCCTGTGGATTCAGGTCAGGGAAAAGGCTTCAAACATCAGCCCAGCAGGCACCGTCAAGACCACAGCTCAATGCAAGTTACCTTCTGGCATCTCAGAGCAAGGAGAACCAGGTGGTGAGTAGGGTCTCAGCAGCCTTAGTCCCAGAACGGCCATGACGATAGTGGGCTTTGCCCAAGAATTTATCACAGTACCAGTCCTTAGTAGAGGCCTTGTTTAGCCAGAGCTGGCAGTAGTCATGTCTCACTAGGAGTCACCTGGCTGGGCCAGGACTTTGGCCATTTATGTGCCCATTCGTGGAACATTCTCCTATATAACCCATAGCTGGTTTGGGTGCCTGTAGCTTCTTGGGCTGAAGGACAGGAGCTGGCTGTCCTCTGGGTGTCCCCAGGCATGTTTTATGATAGCAGATGAAGTATAAACAGTCGATGTAGATTCCTGGGCTGACTGCCGCGTGGCGGAGATGGGTTAGCTGTCTTTTTGGTTCTCTGCCAGGTGCATACACTGTCTCCATTCCTGCTGAATCCACACATTTCTTGTGGGCGTCCTGGTCTTCATCGTGTCCTCAGAGGCTGCCGTGACCTGCCCGTGCTGCCTGCACAGGGCTTCCCACTCCTGCCCTTGCTGTGGCATCAGGAGTCCTGTGCAGAGGAGGCAAGGCTTGGGAATCTCACAGTTGCCACAAGGACCCACACGACATAGAGGAGGAATGTGGCTTGCTGGGATGGTCCATCTCTTACTCAATCGAGACCCATTCCTGCCTCACACTGGTCTACCAAAGCCCCGAAGGTGGTGGCGAGGATTGACAGCATTCTGCGTCTCCCTGTACCCTCCAAAGTGCCACCAAAGAGAGGAATGGGGCGAAGGACTGACTGGGGAGGATTTCTGACTTTCGTCCATGGGGACTTGCTGCAGCTGGATATGATTAGAGTGTGTCTCCCGGAGGAGGGGGGTACTAGGTCACCGGTGTGCTGATGTTGTGTTGGTGGGCTCTTGAAGAGACAAGGCCTTAGGCCTTTGAGGTGGCTCAGCAGGTAAAGATGTGTGCCCTAAGCGTGATGGCCTGAGTTTGATCACTAGGACCCACATGGCAGA
Organism: Microtus pennsylvanicus; assembly: GCF_037038515.1. Lineage (NCBI taxonomy): Eukaryota > Metazoa > Chordata > Mammalia > Rodentia > Cricetidae > Microtus > Microtus pennsylvanicus. Next base: position 3,933,006 of record NC_134589.1, read on the forward strand.
AGGAGGAAAACTCTCATCCCCAGAACTCTGCCTTATAGCGTCCAGATGTAAGGGCCTCATGACAGCCACGAAGAGACTCGACAGGGTCCTCTGTCTTACAGCTGTGCTGAAAGTCTAGGAGGAAGATCCTCAATCTGCCAGCTGTGATACAGAAACAGCTCTTTCAGACAGTCTAGACCACTCATTACGCAAATCCTAAGTTTGCATGTTGCCTTGACATGCAGGAAAAGGCCACATAGGCCTCAGAACATTAGGCAAGATAGACTGTGAGTTGTGACATGTGATTGCTACATGTTACGAAATCAAAGCCACCTCTGCCTTTTTGATGCAAGCGTGGGTACACAGCCTCGATGGGGAAGTCCCTTCTGTGCAGCGGTCTTAACAGGGCTGTTTCCTAGCCGCACAGTGGTGTAGCAATCCCCCCGCCACCACCCACCGAGGCTCACACTGTGTAGCCCTGGCTGTCCTGGCACTCACTCCATAGACCAGGCTGGCCTTGAGCTTCCTGAGTGCTAGGATTAAAGGTGTGCACACGCCACTGCTTGGCTATGTGTGTGTGTGTCTTTTAAGATTGAGTCTCACTTAGCCAAGGGTGGCCCTGAACTCACTCTGTAGCTTAGGCTGGCCTTCAGGAGATACCGATCCTCCTGCCTCCACTTTCCAAGTGCTGGGATTACAGGTGACCCCAAGCCTGGCTGGAGCCTGTGACCTCTGTGCTGTGTTCTGGAGAATCTGAGGGTGTCCCAGGCATGAGCATGCGTCATTCCCGGCATGCCTGCTGTCTCCAGCTCTTCAGCCCAGGATGGAGAATGCAGCTATTTGGATGAAGGTGGGAAGGGGTGGGATGGGACCGAATATTGGAGCAGGGAGGGTAACATAAATTTCTAACCGGTCTTAATAATAAAAACCCGGAGGTAGGGGGTGAAGGCTGAAAGATCTGAGCAGCAGAGCAGCCAGCCACTGGTTCTTACCTCTACGAACTCCCCGGAACCAAGGGAACAAGATCCTGTTTCTGTGAATCCTCAGACCAAATGCCATGCGCTCCCATTTCCTCCTGCCTTTTCTGTTCCGTTCTCTGCCCAGCCATATTGCTTCCTTTTGGGCACTGGTCTCCCTTATTCCTGTGGTGCATTCATGGGGACAGTTTATGATCAACTAACTAAGGTTCCTGTGTGTTTCTGTGCTATGCTTGTCCCGCCTGGTGGTTAGCTGCAGGGCATTTACTCCATTGTTAATATGGTAATTTCCCACCTGCCTGGGCGGAGATCCTTGTGCTGCAGTCAGGTAGATAAGGACTCCCCCAATGCTGAATAAAGTGGCATTCGGCTGATCTCCTTTCGAATGACCCTGGTCTCTCTGTGTCTTCTTTTCAATCTCCAGGCCCTTGCCCGACTCGCGTTCGGTACAGTGGCGCGCGAACTGTATACCGAGGGTGTAACACCAAATCGGGTGTTACACTTCCTGTCTTCACTTCCCTGGTGCTGGGATTAAAGGTGTGAGCACCACGCCTGGCTCTGTTTCTCTGAGTCTGGATTGCTCTACCGTAGCCCTGGGTGGCCTTGAACTCACAGAGATCTGTCTGCCTCTGGAGTACTGGGATTAAAGGTGTGCACCACCACTGCCTGGCCTCTGCGGCTAACTAGTGTCTTGCTCTTCACTGGGCTCCTCAGGCAAGCTTTATTTGTTACAGCATCACCACAGGGGAGTCTGAGGCCAGATCAGTCCCAGCACTCCCACCTCACGTCCTCTGCATCCTGCCGTCCACAGGAAATCACAGGGCCAGGCCATGCAGGAGCCATAGATGCCCACCTCCTACTGGGAGGCACAGCGGGGGCCCTGTGGTTGGGATGCCTGCATCTTAAGGCTGCTGCAGACTTCCTTTTCTTGCTTCCTAGCTTCTCGATGTGAGGAGGCTCCTAGTCCTAGATGTGCAAACACTTCATGGTGCCCCTCCCCCTGCTTTGTCCTTCCCCAGGCCCCATTTATTCCCTGACCACTGTCAGTACCCACAAGCTCTGTGTGAGTCTCAGTAATGCCCAAAGCACCATGCCCTGGTGTCGATCCTGAGGCTTCTTATGTCATCGTCCTCCTGCCCGGCCTGCCTGTCTTCTCCTTCCTGCTGTGTGTAACCTACCTGGTTCTGAAGGCTGCCTCCCCTGTCTTCCCCCACTCCTCCTCTGGCACTCAGCCCTCTACTGTTTCTGCTGGCTTTCAGTTTGATGTTTGCTTCCTGTGCGAGTCTTTGCAATTTGCCTAGGAGCCTCAATCTGGTGAGCTCCACTGCTGGGCTGAAGAGCACTGGGCAGTTTGTCGGGCAAAGCTGGAGCAATGGTGACAGGGACTGGAGCTGATCGTGTATGACGTGTTGATGTGGGCGGCACTCAGGATATACTGAGCCATGCTCCCGTGGAAAAGCGGAGAAGGGATCTCAGCCTCCCAGAGGCTAAGGCCTCATTGCAGTGTGTGCTCAGGGAAGAGGAAGGGAGTCACTGTGAGTTAGGCACTGCCACACGGCCAGTCACGTGTCCCAGCACACACTTGGATCCAGAGTGTAGAGTTCTGCACACCAGAAGGAAAACCGGAGTCTCCGTGGCTTCGTGACATTTTATGTCTATTTTTGTGTGTACACATGGATACATGTGTGTGTCCGTGCCTACAGAGAGATCAGAGGACAGCTTACAGTAACCCATTCTCTCCTCCCATCATGGGGTCCCAGACATCAAATGCAGGTCGTCAGGCTTAGCAGTGCATGCCTATGCCCACCGAGCCACCCCATTGGTCTGTTGTTCTTCTGAGACCAAGTGTCACTTAGTTCAGGCTGGCTTCAAACCCTCTGTGTAGCGAGGAGGACTTTAGACTTCAGATCCCCTTCCCTCTACCTCCCAAGTGGTGGGATGTCAGTCATGTTCCTCAGTGGGTGGGGTGCTGAGGAGCAGGCCAGCGAGCAGAGCCTTGTGAGTACCAGGTAAGCACTGCCAATGGCGCTCTCTCCAGCCCTAAGAACTGCCCTCTCAGGAAGGACTCAGGATTGTCACACCAGGCAGTTGCTCTGACAAGCCCGCCTTCCAGCGTGTCTTCATACACTGGTGCTTGAAGTGGCCACCTTGCCAGCTCCCAGCCTCACATGCGGGGTGCATGTTCACCAACATACTGGGTTAGTTAAGGAAGGAAGGGTTTCTCTGGGCTCTCACTTGTGGGAGGACACAGAGGCAGGAGCATGTGACAGCCGGTCACATTGCATCTGCAGGCGGGAAGCAGAGGCAGATGCAGTGCTCAGCTCACTTTATTCAGTGCAAGACCCCAGCCCAGGGGCTGGTGCCATCCATACCCCAGTCTAGGGGATGGGGCCACCCTCACTCAAGGTGGGTCTTCTCTTTTTAGTGAGACTTCTCCACATCTGATCTTATCCCAAAGCCTCCCCAGGTCACGCTAGCCGACATAGCTGCGTTTCCACAGGCCTGAGCCCAGTGACGCTGACCATGAAGACTGGGTACCACAGCACCTCAGCAAGGCCCTCAGAGAACTGGACAGGAGTCAGAGATTGAGCTCGGCTGCTTGCGTGTGACCCACACTGGATGTGGAGCCTCTCCGAGAACTCCCTTCCGGGGGTGGGGGAGTGTCCACACACCTCCCTGGAAGGTCATTGGAAGATTATTAGTTCTGGTCGTTGTAAGTCAACGTGACAAAACTGGAGTCATTTGGAGCAGGGCCCCGGCCTTAGCACAATGGATGCCATGATGGAAGTACCATCCAGGCAGTAAGACAGCGTGTAGACAGCACCACCAGCAAAGGCCTAATCCACCAAAGCCCATGGTTCTAGGAAAGCCTCTGAATGTTCTAACCTTGCCTTTTGACTCCTGTAGTTCCACTTCTGGCTAACTGCTCTTGTTAACGGAAGAAGTATGTCAACCCAGGATGTGGTTTTGTGCTTAAAAGCTCACCCTGAGAGAGGCTCAGGGTGACACTGGGATCCCAAACACCCAGTGTAGTCACCAGCCAGCTAATGAAGACTTTCTATTGTAGTGGTTCTCAGCCTTCCTAACGCTGTGACCCTTTATTTTTTTTATTTTTTATTTTTTTATTTTTTGTTTTTTGGTTTTTCGAGACAGGGTTTCTCTGTGGTTTTGGAGCCTGTCCTGGAACTAGCTCTTGTAGACCAGGCTGGTCTTGAACTCACAGAGATCCGCCTGCCTCTGCCTCCCAAGTGCTGGGATTAAAGATGTGCACTACCACCGCCGGGCCGCTGTGACCCTTTGACACAGTTCCTCATGTGGTGGTGACCCCAACCGTAGAATTATCTTCATTGCTACTTCAGAGCTGTGATTTTGCTACTGTTATGAATCGTAATGTAAATATCTGATATGCGGAATATCTGATATGTGAGCCCTGTGAAGGAGTTATTCCAGTCCTAAAAGGGTCGTGACCCACAGGTTGAGAGCCACTGTTCAAACCCATATCTGAGACGTCTTTTCTGGTGGTTATCCCACAATGTATTGGGAAGAGGTTTTCTCAGTTGAGAAAATGTGTCCATAAGATTAGCCTACAGGCAAATTTGTTGAGCATTTTCTAGATAAATGACTGATGTGGGAGGGGCCCAGGCCATTGTGGGCAGTGCCACTTTCTGGATGAAATGAAAAAGCAGGTTGGGTAAAGTCACAAGAAGCAAACCAGTAAGCAGCACTCCTCTAAGACCATGGCTTCAGTTCCTGTCTCCAGGCTCCTGCCTCCAGGTTCCTGTCTCCAAGCTCCTGCCTCCAGGTTCCTGTCTCCAGGCTCCTGCCTCCAGGTTCCTGTCTCCAGGCTCCTGCCTCCAGGTTCCTGTCTCCAGGCTCCTGCCTCCAGGTTCCTGTCTCCAGGCTCCTGCCTTGAGTCTTCTTGCCCTGGTTTCCCTGTAGATAATGACCTGAGAGTCCTAAGCGGAAGCCAACACTGACCTCTGTCTTTGTTAGAGTTTCTATGGCCGCAATAAAACACCATAACCAAAAGCCACTTGCTCAGCCTACCTTCTGAAAACCAGAGAGGGAAGCCCGCTGTGCCAGGCTAGCACAGCTTCCTGCCTTCTCAACCAGCAGCTTTTGATTTTAACAGGACGTTCTCATCAGTTAACAAAAACCACCCAGGACAATGAGCCTTTGGGAGCAGGGAAACACAGGGATCGTGGACGGCAGAAGGGTGGGAGAACTGGAGGCAGAGACAAAAGATTTCGTAAAAGCCAGCTCTCTGCCACCCGGGAAGCTCAGCTAGGAGGAGGAGGTTCTGTGTTAACTGGGTAGAGGCAGAGAAGGAGGCCCCTGAGTCCTGTAAACTTAATGGTGTGGGCAAGCAGGGTGGGGGGGGCATTCATTCATCTTACTGCAATTAGCGAGTCTCAGCAACGGTGCTGGTGGATGGAGCTGAGCTGCAGAGCGGAGAATGCAGGAAAAGCAGGAACACCGAGAGAGGCTCCCATGAGGCCCTTTGCGGTCACTGAGCAATCCATGAGGTGGAGGTGGGCTCATCACAGACGGCCCGGCTACTCTGTATAGATGCTCAGTCTCTCCTATGAGGTGAGAACCTTCTCCATACCCTGGGTCTTTGCAGCTGTCAATCATTCCTCAGTCCCATACACTGGTGTGATGGTTATTGTTGGTTGTCAACTTGATGACGACATCTGGAATTAACTAAAACCCAAGTGCCTAGGTAGATCTGTGAGGAACATTTTTTTTTTTTTGGTGAGGAACTTTTTTAATTAAATCATTTGAATCGTGAAGACCGATTTCTTATTTGCAACTTTCTTTTCATGTGTTCTTTGTGTCTTTCACATCATCCTCATGCTCCCACCCCATAATAAAACAAATAAAATTTAAGAGAAAAAGGGAGGGGAAGAAGGGGGAAATCTCGTCATGGAAGCTGTAGTGAGATACAGTGAGTCACGCAGTGAACCCCTTTATCCACACGTCTTTACATGCAGGTGTTCCTCGCAAAGAATCATTGGTCTGGTTTGAGGCCCCTGGTCTCTACTACACCATCAATGCTGGGCCCTCACTGGGACTCTCTCTGGACATCCTGTTGCTGCCCTGTGTGGTGGAGATCCTGCAGTCCTGGGTCCACAGGACAGACACTCTGCCTCTCCCCCCACTTCAGCAGCTCATAGATGGGGTGGATGTTGGGGCGGGCCAACACATAACCCTGGTTCTGGGCCTGGGTAGTTGCAGGGTTGGTCAGCCCATCAGCTCTTCCCTGTCCTCTCCACCAGGGGGAGCTCTCCAGCATTGCCCTGGCTAGTTACCCCTTGCAGCGATAAGCAAGGGGCAGGGCCAGTTCTGCTTTCATATCCTCAGGGTCTGTTCTTCCACATCTACACCTTCAGGGTCGGCTCTACTGTGTCGCCCAGGTGAGGTGTGAGGGCCACTCTCCCAAGTGCAGCAGCTGATGAGGGGCAGGGACAGCTTTCTCCTGCTCTTATGGCCTCGGGGGCAGCTCTCCCACCTGCCTCAGGCATTGATGGGCACGGCCTGGGGCGGGCATCTCTCCCCCACCCATATTGCCACGCGGCAGATGAATGATGAACAAACAGCTTTGTTCATCAGCCAATAAAGCAACACATGTATAAAAGGACATCCCACATCATCCCAGATGAAGGGGCCTTGCCCTTTTAGAAAGACACTCTTCCACAGCTCCTCTAGTTGAGGAACTGGTGTGGTGAGGTCTGGGAGGAACCGGTCTCATAAGGAGGCTGTCAATGAGGCAAGCTGTGCTGGAGTGAGCTGTGAGATTGGCCTGTGGCATGGCCCCCTTTCAGCAACCCCAGAATTAGTCATGTGACTTGGGCTGGAGTCCACAGGGCCCAGCAGGACCTTCTCTGGGAGGCCTTCAGGCCTCACCCAAACTCTCTCCCCTTAGAGACACAGTGTCTTCAGGGCTAGGTGACAGGCATTCTGAGTTCTGAGGTCCCTCAGAGTCACTGAGGATGAGTTCAGCAGCATCATGGATAGCTTTTGTCTCAAACCCAATTACTAATTTACTTTATTATCAGCTTTCCACCCAAGGGGCCAGAACTCAACTCTGTGGGGCCCTGACTGGACCAGAATGTCCCCACTTGCCTCTACTTAGACTCTGGGAAATAGGATAATAGCAAATTCAAGAGGCTAGTATCTAACAACAAGAGTCTGAACTTGGGGGCCAGGAAGGGTTGTTCCTAGGGAACTTGTCAGAGGGTGTCCCTCCTAGGGCATAGTTTGCCCCCAGTAGGGTTAGCATAGCACCTTCAGGTCCATGTAAAACCCTTCACATTGGGCACATGGTGACAAAAGGGCTGCCAGCAAAAGGGCAAAAATGGTTGGAGTGTTGACCTGGTGTAAGACAGTGATTTCTATAGTTAGAGGATCCTGAGAAATTCCTGTCACATTTTCTGTAGGCCAGTACTTGCTCCCCAAACTCCCCATCCTATTGGTTCATGAGTCAAAGCCATATCAATTGGACGTTCTGGGGCTTGACATTGCCCCTTGTCTTAGTTAGGGCTTCAATTGCTGTGAAGAGACACCTTGGCCACAGCAACTCTTATAAAGGAAGACCTTTAGTGGGGTGGCTTACAGTTTCAGAGGTTCAGTCCATTATCACCATGGTGGGACATGGCAGCGTGCTGGAAAAGGAGCTGAGAGTTCTAGATCTTGATCCACAGGCTACAGGAAGCGAAAGTGAACAACTAGGCAGAGCCTGAGCATAGATCTCAAAGCCCATCCCCACAGTGGCACACTTCCTCTAACAAGGCCACACCTCCTTTTTTTTTTTTAATTTTTCGAGACAGGGTTTCTCTGTAGCTTTTGGTTCCTGTCCTGGAACTAGCTCTTGTAGACCAGGCTGGCCTCGAACTCACAGAGATCCGCCTGCCTCTGCCTCCCGAGTGCTGGGGTTAAAGGCGTGCGCCACCACCGCCCGGCAAGGCCACACCTCCTAATAGTGCCGCTCCACTCCGTATGAAGGCCATTTTCTTTTAAATCACCACCCTCCTGTTCTGATCTTGGGCCATCACATAGCCGACTGAGTGCAGTTCATGTTGAAATGGTCCATGGAATGGTTGCTTCTTACCATCATGAAGTTTTGAGGACAGTGGGCCCCTTCTTGGCCCAGGTGTTCCCAACTGAGAGACTACGGTTCCAGAAACTCTACTGCCACCAAAAGTCAACCTGAGACAGTGGTTCTGAGTTCCTCGTCTGCCAAGATGTGGACACTCACGAGTGTAAGCAAAGCAGAAGTAAGCTTCATTAAGAGAGGGTCCCCAAAGTGGGAGGGCTTCCCAAGAGATGAATTAACAGTGCCAGGGGATTTATTGGACCATGACAGAAACTGAACAGAGATGGAGGAGCTTTGTTGAGATTGGATGTCTCCCTGGTCCAACCAGGCAGGGGACCATGTTTTGTCCATGATGCCCACCCAGCTATGGTGGTCCATCCCTGAGTCCTGCTTTGAAAGCTGCCAACCTTCACTTGGCCTCGTAGGCATCTTGCTAGCTGACTACGCTCTCTTGTCCTTTTGGCTACGGGATTGTGTATAGCTACACTGGAACCTAACCCATCGCCACCACCAAGAAGTAGCTGCAGGTTTTCTTGGTTGCCTCACACTAAAAAACAAAAACCAAACCTTTTTAGATTCCTTTATTTTGTGTGAGTGCTTAGCGTGCATCCATGCCTGCATGTACACCATGCTTAGCGTGCATCCATGCCTGCATGTACACCATGCTTAGCGTGCATCCATGCCTGCATGTACACCATGCTTAGCGTGCATCCATGCCTGCATGTACACCATGCTTAGCATGCATCCATGCCTGCATGTACACCATGCTTAGCGTGCATCCATGCCTGCATGTACACCATGCTTAGCGTGCATCCATGCCTGCATGTACACCATGCTTAGCGTGCATCCATACCTGCATGTACACCATGCTTAGCGTGCATCCATACCTGCATGTACACCATGCTTAGCGTGCATCCATGCCTGCATGTACACCATGCTTAGCGTGCATCCATACCTGCATGTACACCATGCTTAGCGTGCATCCATGCCTGCATGTACACCATGCTTAGCGTGCATCCATACCTGCATGTACACCATGCTTAGCGTGCATCCATGCCTGCATGTACACCATGCTTAGCGTGCATCCATGCCTGCATGTACACCATGCTTAGCGTGCATCCATGCCTGCATGTACACCATGCTTAGCGTGCATCCATGCCTGCATGTACACCATGCTTAGCGTGCATCCATACCTGCATATACACCATGCGCATGGCTAGCGCCCACACTAGTCAGAAAAGGGTTTCAAACCCCCTGGAACTGGAATGGCAGACGGTTTTGAGCAATAGTGTAGGTGCTGGGAACTGAACCCTGGGTCCTCTACAGATTTCTTGAAATAGGTGGAGGCTTGTCAGCAGCCATTGTTTAATCTGCTATAATTAGTTGCATTACAGGTGGAGGTTTGTTATCAGCTACAGTTTAATCTCTTATAATTAGTTGCGTTAGAAGCAGGAAGATACAAAAAGGTAGCAGAGCCCTGCTTATACTCCCGGAGTGGGCGTGTCTCATAGAAGCCAGCCAGCCAGTGCCCTGCTTACACTCCTGGGGTAGACATGTCTTATGGAAACCAGGTGCTACAGACACTGGTCTTGCCTCTTAGAGCCCCGACTCCCCTCAGGACAGCTACAAGCCCTCAGTCTGTTTTCATCCTAACACTTGTGAGCTCTTTTCCCTCACTGCCTATAGTGAGCCAGCTCCCGCTTCAACCCACGCAATAGTTTCGAAAGCTTTGCTTCTGCCTGTCTAACCGTATTAGTTCTGGAAGCTTCTCAGGTGCCTTTCAAAGATAGAGGATTTTTTTTTTAAGACAGGGTTTCTCTGTGTAACAGCCCTGGCTGTCCTAGAACTCACTTTGTAAACCAAACTAGCCTCAAATTCACAGATATCTGCCTGCCTCTGCCTCCCAAGTGCTGGAATTAAAGGTGTGCGCTACCACATACAGCTAAGGATAGAGTTTTTGATCTGAGTTCTATCTCCAGCAAACCAATGAAAGTTACAAAATATCTTCTATTTGATGAAAACAGATTGCAGGTACCATGGTACTTGGGCCAAACACTGCCTACTCCCTTCCCTGTCAAGGAGAAAGTTCTTGCAATGGGGGTTGGAGAGGCTGTCTCAATGTGTGTATGCACAGAGAGGCCAGAGGCCATCGTGAGATGTCTTCTTTGGTGGCTCTCCATCTTGTCTTTTGAGTTAGGGCTCTCGCTCAGCCTGGAGCATGTTGATTCTAGACGGACTGAGCCCCAGAACCCTCCTGTCCCTACCTCCACGACATTGGGATGACAAATACTTGTCACCGTGCCTGGCTCTTTACATGCCTGTGCAGCAAGCACTTAACCTGCTGAGCCATCTCCTGGTCCCATGTGGCTTTGGGACCTGGATGCCTCGGGATAACAGGATTTGGATGGAAGCTGGTCTGGCTGAAAGTTTTGTCCCTTAGCTGCTCCTTGAGTCTGAGATGTACGTGCAAGGAATTACTTTCTGGAGGCTAGCGAGTTTGGGGAACACTGTGTTGGGTGAGGTTTGACACATGTCTTGACAGCAAGAGGACTTCATAGAGCCTTATCCTTTCCGGAATATTCTCGGAGCCTGCTCTGGGCCAGGCTCAGTGCCAGATCCCGGAGCGACGATGCCTATCACCAGGGATTAGAGAGGCCGGCAGCACAGGCCGATTGCGAGGCTGACTAATTGCAGCACTGCTGGGTGAGAGCCCATGAAGCTGAAAATGCTTGCCCATAGGGCGGGGGTGGGGCTGCAGAGGCCGGTGAGCTGTAGCTGTGGTCCTGAGGATGAGGATGAGTGGGGAGAGGGGCTTCATCCTAAAAACAGGAGGCTAGTGATGGTTTTTAAGGGATTTTGTCATGATAGATGTTTTAATGATGCTGGGAGAATGGATGGCAAGAACTGAACAAGGCCTTTCAGGAAGGACAAGAAGGACCTGAATGAAGAGGGCCATGGCAGAATTAGATGCACAGGAGGCTGAGCATTGAGCCAGGTATGTGCGGGATGTTGAGGGAACACAGGTAGGTTCTGGACAAGTTGAGCGTGGAGTAAGTGGAGCTTTCATAGTAGCCTTGAGCTCTAAGGAGGGATCGATCTGGGAGTGTCGGAAAAGTTGGCACTCATCCATGGGATCCCCTTCACCTATCTGCTTAACCAACTCTCCAAGTACTCACATGGATGCCAGCTAGAAACTACATCTCCCAGCTTCCCATGCAGCTCATGGTGGCCATGTAAATAACCGTGGCTCAAGAGAGTGTGAGCAGAGGGACATGATGAGTACCTTCTGGGCTAAGTTATCAAACTGTCACCTCCCCGCTTCCCAAGGACTGGTCAAGAGAAGAGTTCTTTCTGAATTCACTGTCATAGTGTTCACTGCTAGTGTATAGAAATACAGAGGATTTTTAGACATCCGTCTTCAGTCCAGTTGGCCATGATGGCACAGATCGTCGACTCCAGCCACTTAGGATTGCTTGGGCACAGGAGTTGGCAGCCAGCCTGCACAACATGCCATCTGAAGTACCTAAATGCAGATCTTACATCCTGATGGCTCACTGAACTTTTTAGCCTCTCTTAGTTGACTTGGGGTTGAGCTAGGCATGGTGGTGCACACCTTGAATCCCAGCACTTGGTAGGCAGAGGCAGATGGGTCTCTGTGAGTTTGAGGCCAGCCTGGTCTACAGAGCAAATTCCAGGACAGTCAGAGCTGTTACACAGAGAAACACTATTGAAAAACCAAAATAATAATAATAAATCATTATTAATAATAAATATATTTAGTATAAAAGTAATAAAATTATTTGAGCTGAAATAATAAAGGTCTTAATAAAAGTAGATGTACATGCCATCTAGTAGGCATTTTACAGAGTAAAACTGGACCTGGGCTCAGAGCCCAGACTCCTGCTTCTGGGAACAGTGGCTAGCCATCTGCTGTACTCCCTCTGCCTACTTAGGTAGCCAGGAGAAGGTTCTAGAAGTCTCTGGTACCTTGACACTCCATAGTTCTGTGGCAGTTGGAGCCTCTCAAGGACCAGAAGCCGTTTCCTTTCATTGCTGGGAATAGGCTCTCTGTCTCTTGACCGAAGCACATACTTGCATGGATCTGGTGAGCAGTCCTAAGCCACGTTAGGGTGTGGAGGAGCTGAGGGGCCTTGGCACATAGGGTAGAAGCCCGGGTCCTGGCTGGCAGCGGCCTTACCACTCACCAAGTGCTGTCCCTGCTCTCCGCTTGGAGCTGGCCGTCATGGCCCCACTCCTTCCTCGCTCAGGCTTACTGGTATGCCCTCCCTGTAGCTGCCCTTGAGCCAGCCCAGCCTCAATCCTGCCAGCTACCCCTCATGAATAGTCCGAGGGGCTGGTGGGCCTGAGAAGTACTTTGTGGGACAGTGTTATAAACTGTCACCTCGTGGCCAGCACCCCAGGAAATGACACTGCGGATTTGAGATGAGACCAGTTGTGAAACCCCAAATCCACAAAACCGGTAAACCAGGGGCAGTCCCGTCAACCTTAGTCATAACATCAGCTTGACAAGGAGGGCCCCCTTAAACACTCACACTCCAGCTTTAAATGACATGGTGCTGGGGGTGGGGGCGGGTGGCTCAGCAGCAGCACCAAGTAAGCCCTTGCATGGCTAGCTGATGTCACTGCGTGGCTCCCCCTATGGGGTGGAGAGGCAACTGTCATTCCCCTTGTTCACAGAAGGGCCCAAACCAGACAGGTTTGGCTCACGGACCACTCTCTCCCCCGGCTCTCCTCCTTCCTCTCTCCTGACCTTGCCTCCTGTCACCGAGAAGCCTTGGGCACTTAGGAAAGCCCTGGGTCACTGAAACCGCACAGCGCCACCTCACTCAGATGTGGGCAGGGTTGAGCACCAGCTCTGGTGTGGGATGTGGCTCTGAGGACCTGTATGCTGTAACACCTCAGAAGCCTCCAACTTGGCTTTGCCCAAGTCAAAGGCTGGGATCCGATGGCTTCCGATGTGGCCTGCAAACGCTGACATTGACAATGGCTGGTTCTAGAACGGACTGAAACACGGAGCCCTAGAGGAGTTAGTTGAGCAGCCCAAGTTTGTATGTATGTATGTGTGTGTGTTGTGTGTGCGTGTATACACATATCCATACATGGAGGTCAGAGGTCACTCTTGGGTATCCTTCCTCAGTTTCTTTTCGAACTTTCCCTCATCCCTGTCCCCTTTTGCCTTGCCCACCCCACCCCCACACTGATGTGGCCACTTCTCTCTTCCCCCCTCCATGTCCCCCTCTGTCTTTTCCAGTTTATTTAATCTTATGGTCACGATAACACAAGTGTACACCTTTTACCTGCTGACCCCGCACCAGGAACAGGGGCCCCTCCCTTGTCAACAGCCGAGCCAACAGATAAAAACAAAGGCCAGTGAGTCCCCTTCCACTGGATTGGCTAACGGGGAATCTGTGGGGTTCTGGGAGCTCAGAGACCAGCTGACACCTACCTGTTTTCAGCAGACTGTACCATAAGGAAAGGGGTTAACGACCATCATGCCGGATGTCAGAGTCGAGTATCTGGAGGCAGTGTCTTTCATCGTCCTCAAGTACAAGGTAGACAAGTGGGGCAAACTGATCGGAGCCGAGGAGAACATGGCCCTGCTCACGGAATTCTTTGACAAAACTGATGTCTCTGTGTTGGTGTTGACACTCAATGCTGCGGGAATGATCATCCCCTGCTTGGGCTTCCCAGAGTCCCTCAAGTCCAAGGGTATTTACTTTATCAAGACAAAGCCAGAGAACATCACCAAGGACAACTATAAGACCAACCTCCTCTACGGGGACATCAGCCCCACACCAGTGGACCAGCTGATCGCTGTTGTGGAAGAGGTACGCGTGCCTAGACTGGCAGGGTGGGGCCGGAGCACCGAGACTTTGGGAGGACTCAGAGTGAGGGGCCCAAGTCCTCATTGCTCTTGCAGTGAGAGCTGGCTGGAAATGCAGACAGACCTGCTCCAAGCGATGTGGCAGGAGCCCTAGCTAGCTCCAAGACCATTCCTATTTCCCTATTCCTCTATGCCACTGCCATGCCCTGGTACCTGCCCTCAGCAGATTCAGTGGGGTGGAGGATAGCTTCTGGTGGGCCACACCAGTAGGCTGGGTTACTTAGCCCTCCCAGTCATAATAGAACAAAAGGACCTGGGACCCTGCCTGTGCTTCATCAAAGAGAAACGTGAAGCCAGGAGGCTGGCTGCCAAGAGTGGGAAGCCTCAGTGAGAAGGCCGCGATCCACTCAGTGGCCATCTGTAGTTCCAGATGCTCTTGAAGCTGGGAGCCCAAGGTCAGGGCCAGCTGGCCCTCTCCTACCACACCTCTGACCTTGGCTTGTAGATGACCATCTCTTCCTGTTCCCTCTGGGATGAATTTTTTTGCCCTTATCTCTTTCTATGAGAACTCAAGTCCTACGAGGTTGGGGCTCAGCCTACTGGTCTAACTGACCTCATTGCCTCTTTAAAAGCCATATTAGGCCAGGCAGAGATGGCTCAGTGGGCACAGGGCTTGCTGCACAAACATGAGGGCACACATTCCCATCTCCAGCACCACATAAAAGTTAGTGGTCCTGCAATCAAAACCCCGGGAGGTAGAGACAGGAGGATCCATTGGCATGTTGGCCAGCCAGTCCAGATGGCAAATGTTCCAGATTCAGTGAGAGACTTTGCTTCAAAGAAGAAGATGGACAGGCTGGAGAGATGGCTCAGAGATTAAGAGCATCGACTGCTCTTCCAGAGGTCCTAAGTTCAACTCCCAGTAACCACATGGTGGCTCACTACCATCTGTAATGAAATCTGGTGCCCTCTTTGGTGTGTAGGCAAACATGCAGGTAGAACACTTTATATATAATAAATAAATCTTAAAAAAATGATGGAAAACACACTGGCCTGTGTGGCCTCTACATGGTCACATACCTTTGCATGGATTCATGTATGGGTTCATGTGTGTGTGTCACACACACACGACTGTTTCCAGGTGCATCCACATAGCAAGATACAGGAGGTAGGACTATATATATATATATATATATGTGTGTGTGTGTGTGTGTGTGTGTGTGTGTATGCCTAGAGACATAACTCAGCCTTTCTCAGCCCTCACCCTAAACTTCCTGCAAGGTATGTAGCATAAATGTGTTATGGGGCGAGGTGTGGTGATGGTTCAGATGCTCAAAGATAGGTAGCTGGGCCATCACTGCTCCAAGAACTCCAGCTACCCCATCTCCAGGAGAAAGCTCTGGGCACATAGGTCTTCCAAATCCTCCAGAAGAGCAGAGTCAGGTAGAGTCACTGTCATGTCCCTTTCAGGTGCTCTATTCTCTGCTAAACCAGAGTGAGAACATGGATGGCTGGCCCCGGGTGGTCTCAGAAGATATTGTCAAGCAAGTCCACAGGCTGAAGAACGAAATGTTTGTGATGGGAGGCAAGATCAAGGGGAAAACTCTGCTGCCCATCCCAGAGCACCTGGGCAGCCTGGACGGCACGCTGGAATCCATGGAGAGGTAGGCGGCAGCCTGAGGGGGACCGTGAACTTCAGACGTAACTGCAGGCGGAGTCCATGCCTTGGCTTTCCTGGGATGGTCAAGTGCGGGATGGCACCAAGTCTGTAGGAGAGGGCACCAGACACTGGAGCCCCTGGGAATCCCTATCCAACCATCCTGCAGCGTCTACACCCAGGAGGGGGACCCACCTACATGTAGTCTCCTCCCCATTTACACACAAGCGTAGTCCCAACGAGGCTCCAAGGGTAGCCTCGTACGCTGGCTTTGAGACGCCATGCTGAAGGGCAGCGAAGGGAGTAGGAGGGATGTTGGACAGGAAGGCATAAGTCAAGGTGTAGAGATGGTGGCAGCCAGAGGTCAAGGGACTCTTGAGGCACCCTGGTATGTGAAACAATTAAAAAGCAAAAGTTACCTGCGTGAACTTGTCCACAACAACCATTGGACGATGACTCCTAAGTTCCATCCTGACTGGTCCTTCAGGGACTGTGTATTAAGCCCCCAATACAGGCCATGTTGTATGGTGTTTATCTGGGTTGTCTCTGGCTCCTTGGGCATCTCTGAAAGTGCCCGTTCCTCTTTGCTCTGGGCCTTGTTCCCCGGGGAGGGGAATGTCTTCAGCCTCCCTTAGGTAGTTGGATTATGCCAAGGACATGAGAGCAGACACCAGCTAGTGCTGATGGCGGTGGCAGTGGCAGTGGGTTGTGGCAGTGCCTGTAGCTTGGAGCTTTTTTTGTCTACGGACTGCTGGTGGGGGACAGGTGGGTTTCCTCCGCAACAGCACAGGGTTTGAGGCAATCCATGTGTGTGTGGCCGCAAGAGCATCATCCTGACCTTGCACTTGGCAGGATCCCCTCCTCCCTGGACAACTCGCTCCTGCATTCCATCGAAACCATCATCATTGATTGGTCCCATCAAATCCGGGACGTGCTGAGCAAGGACTCGGCTCAGGCCCTGCTGGATGGCCTGCACCCGCTGCCCCGTGTGGAATTTGAATTCTGGGACGCCCGGCTCATGAACCTGCAGTGCATCCACGAGCAGGTAGGGCCCCCTTCCGCCCAGAACTTGACTTCTTACTGGGCCACTTGGGCGGCGGGTAGCTTGGTATTGCCCTTCCGGGGACCCCAAGGTACATTCCTGGTACATTTCTCAGCCTTGGCAGCCCCAAGTCAGTCTGCTCTTGCTGGAGGGTTGAACTGAGAGGCTGTGGCTTCTTTTGTCCCCAGCTAAACAGAC
This sequence comes from Microtus pennsylvanicus, assembly GCF_037038515.1. Taxonomy (NCBI): domain Eukaryota; kingdom Metazoa; phylum Chordata; class Mammalia; order Rodentia; family Cricetidae; genus Microtus; species Microtus pennsylvanicus. Next base: position 3,949,800 of record NC_134589.1, read on the forward strand.
CCAAGGTGAACAAGATAGTTGAGATTCTAGAAAAAGCCAAAAGCTGCTATTGGCCAGCCTTACAAAATGTCTACATGAATGTCACCCAAGGTGAGCCAGACGCCATGAAGCCCCTGGACCTATGGGGGGGGGCGGTCAGCCCACTCCTGAGAAGGATGCTGAAACCTCTACTGCTGCCCATATTCACCGAGTCCCTTCAGCTCTGACCGCTGTGTCCCTTCATACGCAGGGCTGAAGGAAGCCAATGACATCGTCCTCTATCTGAAGCCCCTGCGCATCCTGTTAGAGGAGATGGAACAGGCTGACTTCACAGTGGTGTGTTGACAAGGAAGAGCCAACTGGGCGGGTGGGCGAGGCAGGCCCGTGGCATCGTAGAGCCCTCAGCAGCCGACTGGTACAGAATCCCCTTGGGAGTCCTCTGTAACAATCTGGGCTGTCTCTCCCAGCTCCCCAGCTTCATCGTCAAGGTGCTGAGCACCATCTGCTTCATATGGGCCACGTCGGAGCACTACAACACACCTTCCAGGGTCATCGTCATCCTTCGGGAGTTCTGCAACCAAATCATTGAAATGGTGACCACCTCCCCCAGCCTGGTCTTCCCCCACCCTCTGTTCTTTTTTGGCCTGGGCATTCTCAGGCTCCAAGCAGAGGCCAAGCCTGGGGTGGCTCTCAAGAGTTTTTCCCAGGGTGCCTTGCTAGCCAGTCGCCAGCACCAGCTGAAGGGCTGGAACCCAGGCCACCAAAGCATATTAAAATCACGCTTGTAATCTAGCCATAGGATCAGGAGAAGACCGTGTGTCTTCCACGCCTGGTGATCCCTGATCTGCTGTGGGCAAAAATCCCTTTTTGCTGTCACCTTGACACAAAACGAGCCCTGAGGGTGGGAACTGGTCCTCTTCCAGTACCCACTGTGCCAGGACGCCACCTGGGGACTCATCAAGGATGCCTTAGGATGCCTGTCTTTTCTTGTGTCTAGACTAGAACCTACCTGAGCCCGGACGAGGTGCTGAAGGGCTTGCAGGGTGAGATCGAGGAGGTTCTGAACGGCATCTCGCTGTCCGTGGGCGTCCTCAGGGAGCTCTTCCACGCCTACGAATTCTGCTGTGCAAACATGAAGCTTTTCTTTAAGGTACCCGCAGCCAGGTCTCAGCACCCTGGGCCACGCCAATGCCACTCCTGATGGGTGGGCAGATGGGGATCTCGGTACCCTGGGTCATGCCAGTGCCACCCCTGACGGGTGGGCAGGTGGGACTAGCCGAAGCAGCTATGGTCTTCTCTCTCTCACCTCCCTCATCCTCTGCCTTCTAAAGGACAAGCCGCCTGTGCCGTGGGAATTTCCCTCATCCCTTGCCTTCTCCCGCATGAATTCCTTCTTTCACCGTGTGCAGACCATTGAGGTAAAACTGAATTCCATTCCCTTTTGCCTCCACGTCCCTCAGAAGAGGCTCCCAGGGCTGGGGCTCAGTGGTAGAGCATCTGCCAGCATGTATGGGGGCTTCCTTACTCTGGGAAGAAATAGAAAAAAACAAAACAAAACAAAAAACTTCCAGGATCATCTCCTAGTTAGAATTTTCTAAGTGAGTGGCAAGCTCCTGTATCTTGGAGAGACTGTTCTTGAGACCCCTTCCATGCCCAAACCCAGCAACTACTTGGCCCTTAGCTCCAGTCTTGTCCCCCAGCCAATACAGTGGCCATTGTCAGCAAGCCAGCAGCCAGATGTTGTGGTATTGAAAGCCAGGAGCCAACACCAAGACATTGTAAGACAAAAATGTATTCACAGAGAGGCCATATTTTCAGTCTCCTCTAGGAAGAGGATGCAAACGGCCCAGGTTAAAGGCAGAGCAGTCTCTTTATACCAAGCAAGCAAGGGGTTAAAAGTGAAATTTCGCAGTTATTTTTATGATCAGGGGAAAGGTACTTGTTATGAATTTATGGTCGGACTGTTAACGAACCACAAAATGTCTTATGGTCGGTCAATTCTCAGAACAATGGGAGCAGTTGACGACGTATAATTCAGAAGATTGTGGGGGAAGAACCTGTAAAAACAGTTGATCTCTAGCTAAGGGCGTGATCAAAGTCTAACATTGTTTAAGTGAAAAGAAAATGGATTCAGCTGTCCCTGGCACCAAAGGCAAAGTTAATCCACACAATTAGCACAAAGGGAGACTTCAGACCCCTCTGTGTGTGGACCCGGAGTGAGACAGGTCAAGTGACAATTCAAGAAGGGGTCAAGATGGTCTCCCCTGAGGAGGAGCGGTGAGAGGGCTTCAGCTGGGTGGGATGAGGAGCCCCTGCGTCATTTAACAGACTACATTTGCGGTGAACACACGTGTTCCTGTGCCTGGGTGGAGACCAGAAGACATGTATCAGGCTCCACCTTCCTCACTCGAGGCAAACAGACAGCCATTGAGCCCTGGAAATTCTCCTGTCTTTCCCCTCACAGCACTGGGGTTTCTAGCATATGAGGCAGATGTTTTCATGTGTATGAGTGTTGGCCTGCGCGTGTGTGTACCACATCCATGCCTGGTGCCCACAGAACCAAAAGAGGGCATTGGATCCCCTGGAACTGACACTAAGGACGGCCATGAGCTTCTGTGTGGATACGGGGAACCAAACATAGGTCCTTTGTGAGGAGCAGGAAGTGTTCTCCACCCCTGAGCCATCTCTCCAACCCCCACCCCCAGTGCATGCCCAGATTTTGTATGTAGGTGCTAGGGATTTGAACTCAAGTTTTTATGTTTGCACAGCGAGCACTTCTAGCGGCTCAGATGCCCCCAGCCCCTCACCCTCTCAACACACCTTGCTTTTTGTCTTCAAATCTTTTGCCTGAGGTAATTGGCTTTTAATGTTGTGTGCATAGCCCTAAATCCACTAAAAAAAAAAAGGACAAACTGAGAACGTGGCTCAGTTGACAAAGTGTTTGCCCAGCATGCACAGGGCCCCGAGTTTCATTGCCAGCACCCCTGAGGGCAGTGGTTTACACTGTAGCCCCAGCATTTGGGCAGCAGGAAGATCAGGAGTTCAGGGTCATCAACTATATAGTGAGTTTGCCGCCAGTTTGAGCTATGTAAGACCCTGACTCCAGAAGAGGGGATGGGGAAGAGGAGGACGGAGGAGAGAAGTAGCATATGCTACTCACTGTGCTCAGGAAACACTGGGGAACTTGTTGTGGAGACAAGACTACCACACAGAGAAGCATCTGCTGAGCGATTGGATGCAAAGAGCACGACCCTGAAGCATCTTCTGGGAAGGGATTGTCATGGGCCGCCATAGTTGGGGAAAACTGGGCAGTGGGGGATCCTCATGGAGAACTGCCTGGACCGGGCGCCAGTGTCCACTGATCCCTCTCAGAGTGGGATGCTCTCCAGGGGACAGAGAAACTTGAAGCTGAGCCAGAGCATGAGAGACCCCGGTACCTTTCTAGTACTTTCCAGAGTTGAGGAAGTGGAGTTGGAGCATCTAGGGAGGCTCTTTGGCCAGCATGGGGCCTGGACCAGATCCCAGGCATCATCCTCCTGGCTCCCCATGCTCTTAACGCAGAGGTGATTCCTGGAGGAGCCCCCCCCCCACTCTTTTGCTCCGTGTTCTAGAAACAGCTAAAGAGTGCACCCCACGCATGTCCCTTGCATGCCTCACGTGCTTCCTGCGGTGCCGGCCCTAGGTGTGATATCTGAGGGCTTCCCTCGCTGATTCAGAGAAGGTCCCGGGGCCCCTATTTTATTTTATTGGCCCCGGAGACGAGTGCACGGAGCACATGGGTTCTTGTTCTTTCTCTCCGTGCTAGAATCTTTACAAAACGGCCATTGAATTTCTGAAGCTGGAGAAGATTGAGCTGGGGGGCGTGCGGGGGAACATCCTTGGGAGCCTGGTAACCCAGATCTACGATGAGGTCTTTGAGCTGGTGAAGGTCTTTGCTGAGTGCAAATACGACCCTCTGGACCCCGGAGACCCGGTAAGCCGTGGGTGAGGACTGACCCTGGCCCACGGGGTGGAGTGACACTGGGTGGGGCGAGTGGGCAGTCCCAGGACTCCAATAAGTTGTCACCAAAAGTACAGAAGCTACAGTCCCCATGCCAATGGACAGATGCATGGGCAGGACCTGGGGTCAGGGAGGGGAGACAGCAGTGCTGGTGATCTGACCCAGGCCTGCTCTCCACCACTGAGCTGTGCGGTCAGCCCCGTCTTGGCTGAACTAAGCCATGAGGCCTGCCAGCCTGTCAGTGGTTTGCAACAGCTCCCCGCTGCCTGACTATGGCTGCCCTTCACTTCCTTTTAGAGTTTTGATGAAGATTACAAGGACTTTGAGACCAAAATCCAGGACCTGGACAGGAGGCTGGCTACTATCTTCTGCCAAGCCTTTGATGATAGCAGCTCCATCGAGTCCTCAGCAAAGGTGAGCACTGTGTGTCACTGCAGGGCCGACCCCAGGGAAGGACCACAGAGGCACACGAGCTGGCCAGGGAGCTTGTGTTCCAAGGCAGGTCAGTAGGGAACACACACACACACTGAAGGTAGTCAGAGTGGCCTGGGCACCCCAGGGCAGTGGCGACCTCTCTCATTGAGAGGAGACTGAGGAAGGTTCTTGAACAGGAGCTCCAAGACCTCTCCCCTGTAGAGTCGGGTGCAACCCACCCTGTGCTGTTTAACCTGTGTCTTTTATAAAGACAAATGCAGAGATAGTGGGGGCCCTGGGGGCTGGGTGACAGGGAGAGGTCTAGGATTGCTTGGGACTTCAGGCAATGAATGCACATTAATGCAGCGTCTGCACAGCTGTGGATAAAGAACACCTTCAGTTAAGTCAGAAAGGAGACCTCATCTGTTGTTGCAGGGAGGGAGGGGTAACAACCTCCCACCCCACCCCACCTCCTGCCCGGCCTCATTTCCAATTCAGCCCAAGCAAGTGGGAGCCACAGTCAAGAAACAGGTGTGGCTTGTGTCTAGAAATGACAGAGCACAGCACAGGTCTCTGGAAAGGTCTGGGTGAAGTCCCCAGATGTTTGTCGTCCTAATTCCCCAGGTGTCTCTGTCCACAACCTTCCCCCCCCACACACACACCCCAGCAGGAGCCCACAGTTAAGTTGATAACCAAGGTTAACAATAGCCTGACCTTCAGGGAAAACAGATTCAGCAAAACCAGACAAGTTGAGTATCTGATGCCTTGACCAAGACATGAGGTGACACCATACACACCCCTGTCTCTCAGATCTCAAAGAAGGGGACACGCTGGGGAGTCCCCCAGCCTTGGGCATGAGCTGAGCCACCCTCTTTTTTTTTTTTAAGATTTATTTATTTATTATGTATACAGTGTTCTGTTCTGTCTGTATGCTTGCTGGCCAGAAGAGGGCACCAGATCTCACTACAGATGGCTGTGAGCCACCATGTGGTTGTGGGAATTGAACTCAGGACCTCTAGAAGAGCAGTCAGTGCTCTAAACCTCTGAGCCATCTCTCCAGCCCGCCACCCACCTTCTTGAGTGTTGACAACGGATCATTGGGTTTTGTTTTGTTTTTTTCTGTCAGAGGCAGGTGGGCCATGGATGGGTGGAGCCTCACTCATCCCAGAGTGATAAAATTGGCCTGTCCCAGGGCTTTCTCCCTCATTAGAACGCAGGCTTGCTTCTATACTCAGCCATTTTCTAAATTCTCACTTTAAAACGATGGCACTTAGAAAAACAGTCCCATATGGGGAGACCCTGGGGAGTCACCTCCCGCCGTCCCTGTGCGTCCCCGACCTGACGCTATAGATGCTAGGTCTCCCTGTCATCAGCATGGCACACGTGGCCTGGAAAGTTCTAGAGCACTGTTCACATGACCTTCTCCTAGCAGAAAGTGAAAGGACTTTACGTCCCAAAAACCAGAGACCAAAAAGCCACAAAGAGCAATGGTGAGGTTGGTAGACCCGGTTCCTCAGCTGTTACAGGTCAGGTGCTGTGACAGGGAAGGATGCCTCTGGGTTACCACAGAGGAGGGCCCGCGGCAGTGCCCAGCTCCCGCTTCCTCTGCAGACCCACACTGCTCCGTTCTACTTCCAGGGGACTGAAAATTTCCCTTCCCTTCCTCGGGTCATGTTGGTCCTCAGGTCTTAAAAGGTTGTTTTTAGTGATGGTCCAAACCAAAACCTGAGGTCAGTGTAAGACCCACATAGGCCTTGGAGCCCCTGCTAAGGGAAAGGTTACGGGAGTCCACAGGGACGCTAGGTGTTTGCTATGGACTCCAGACGTTAGGGGACCCCATGCTATCCCCTCTCCGTGAGCAGCCCCTCGTTTCTTGTGTGTGTGTGTGTGTCTGTCTGTCTGTCTGTGCGCGCACACGCGCGCGTGACCCCGGGTCTGGAGTAAAATCTCCCGAGCTCTGGGCTTATCTGCCTTTGCTAGTTCCCAAGCAGGTGTCTCTGCCTAAGGCAGCACGGGCTCACACAGGCTCCGTTTAACAGCTGCCACACAGAGAAAGACTCCAGGGGAATTTCTGTTCCAACAAGGCCCATGTTCCTCAGTCCTGAAGTTAGGCCATTCCTGTTTCATCAACAACCCCAGTAACCCTGGGTTAGGGCCAGTACCAGCGACAGAGCTGGAAGCCCAAACTCTGGCAACAGCAACACCTCCTCCCATGTCTCCGCAGCTCCTGTACATGTGTGGGGGCCTCCTGGAGCGGCCTTTGATTCTTGTTGAGGTGGTGCCCAGGTACTCGGTCATGCTGGAGATGTTCAACACTGAGCTGGATAATGCCAAGCTCATGTATGATGCCCAGATGGCAGCCTCCACCGAAGACCAGATACCACCCATCCACAAAAACATGCCTCCTGTGGCTGGGCAGCTCAAGTGGAGCCTGGAGCTTCAGGAGAGGCTGGAGGTGTCCATGAAGCACCTGAAGCACATTGAGCACCCGTGAGTGCCGGGCTGGGCTGGGAAGGGTCCAGGTAGCCCGTGCATCCTGCGTGCAGGGTCTTCCACCTCACAGAAATAAATCAAGACCACCTGACTGGGACCAAACAGGGTCTTCACCGTGCTTGCTAGAGCAAAGACGTCATTAGACCCCATTTCTTGAATTTGGTGTGGGGGTGGGGTGGGACAGGGCGGGAAGGAACGCTCTGCAGCAACCGTGGGGATGCGGCAGGTGTGCACAGATGGAGGTTGTTGCTGGTGAAGCTGGCACTCTGTGGAACCCATGGGGTCACACTGGCTTTACGCCGGTCTAGTTGGTCCCACATAGGAAAGGAGGCTGTACATTCCCAACAGCTATGGCCAGCTGGGGTTCCCGCAAGGCAGGCTACCATGTGGACTCCTGGGGCATTTGCTTTGGCTCATGGGCAGGCTAAGGACTCAGATCTCTATTTTCTCATGTACGGCTCAGCCACCATCTGACGGTACCTTCACTCTGTCGTCCTGGAAGGAAGGTAGCCGGCAGCCTGCTTCAGCGCCCTCAGTTGGCAGCCACTGATGGGGGCATTAGAAAGCCCTAGAGGGTGAAACCTCACTGCTCTGTCCGCCTCCAACCCAGGGTCATGTCCAGCATGGAGGCCAAGTTGGTGTACGAGAAGTACGACGAGATGATGGAGCTCCTCAAGAGCTACCGGGAGAAGATCTACCAGCAGTGGGTGGAGGGCGTGGACCAGGACTGCCACTTCAACCTGGGCCAGCCACTCATCCAGCGCGACCCCTTCTCCAGCCTGATCCAAGTCAACTTCAGCAAGGCGGTGGGTCCCTGGCGGGTCCCTGGTGGGCATGGAGGGGGTGGGGAGGGGGGGAAAGCCTGGGCTCACCATGCCACAGGCTGACTCCACCACCGCCACCAGTGAACATCCATGGAGGTGGCTATGCGTGAGCCACAGGCGCCCACAGCTTCGCTGAGTGTTTTCAAGTGTTCAGGATATGTTAGATGATAGCCTGAAACGTCTTCAAGGTTGGAGTACAGCTCGATGGAAGGGTCTTTGCCTACAAACCGAGAGGCCCTGGTGTCCATGATCCTTACCATTGAGAGAGACACAGACGGAGTGTTTTAAGATAGACTTGTTCTTTATTTTTACTGATTTGACCTCACAGGCCCTCACACATGCTAGGCACATGTTCTACCCCTGAGCTACATCTCTTCAACCTCTTTTACTTCATTGTGGGACAGGGTCTTGCTGAGTTGCCCTGTCTATCTGGCTTTTATTCATTCTGACATGAATCCTCCTGCCTCAGATTTCTGAGTAGCTGGGATTTGGGGCCTGTGGAGCCTCTTAGCAAGCTTGTCTGCTTGTCTTTCACATGGCCCTAAGAGAAAAGGTGAATTTGAACGTGACCCAGCTTTGAGGTGGACCAGCTTGTCAGCCAGGGGCACATGCAGGGCTGAACCCAGATGGTTCGAGTGTGCATATGGGTTGGAAGCCAAGTGAGGCCGAGTCCTCTTTGCACGGCCATGCACGACCTGTCCTGTCTGGACATGGACAGTGACACCAGGAAGGCAGGGAGGGGGCCGGGATGAGCGTTTCTTAAGGCTTTTCCTTTCCTTAAGATCCATTCTTCCCTTTGGTGGTGGCACTGCCATGCGTGGGCTCGGTACACCCCGGTGAAGCCAGTCCACAGCCTCCTTTCTGCCCTCCTGGTAGGAAGTGGGGAGGGAGGGAGCAGAGAGAGGACAACCAGTTAGTATAAACAAAGAGATGAAGACCCACACAGCAGCGGTGACCTCAAGTGCCCAGGGGTAAAGGAACTAGGAAGGAAGTGGAGAGGGACCCACTATAGGGCTGGAGGAAGGGAGCAGGTGCAGTTTCAGAACTGAGTCAAGCCTTGCAGGAGGTCACCTGCCATGTCAATCCCCTGGTCAGAGCAGGTGTGAGGAAAGAGAGAGAGAGAGAGAGAGAGAGAGGAGAGAGAGAACCCAGGGGAACCCCTAAGGAAGCCTTTCAGTAGCCTTGAGCAGGAGAAAGGATGGAAGAGAATGATGACATCATCTGCCCACGACGATGATGTCAAGCTCGCCCTGGCTGGGTCCCATTGAGTAGAGTGAAGATGCCAGCCAGCACCACTTCCCACCCACCTTCAAGTTCCCTGGCTGTGAAGAGCCAGCAGCAGTGGGCCCGTGGCTGGGGTCACCTGCTGACCGTTTCCTGCTCTTGTCCGGCCCTTTAGTTGGTGGCAGTCCTGCGAGAAGTCAAATATTTGAACTTCCAGCAGCAGAAAGACATCCCCACGAGTGCAGAGACGCTCTTCTCGGAGAATGAAACCTTCCGGAAGTTCGTGGGCAACCTGGAGCTCATCGTCGGCTGGTACAATGAGGTGAGCTCGTGTTGTCTTGCGTAGTATGCCACACTTGGGCGTCTTCCTAGTCAAATGTGCCTCCCTTCCTTACTCATATGGAAGAAGCCACAAAGGCGGTGATGACTCAGAGCGTCGCCACGGGAAGTGCCGTCTGTGTTAGACTTGGGCTAACATTGCACAATTCTCGGTAAAGGCTTTGGAAGTTCCCGAGCTTTTGGGTAATACATACCAACGTCATCCCACATCACGTCCATCTCTTCTGTGTAAGTCAGGGAGGGGCACCTCCTGAAACCCAGGTGGGAATGACGAGTCTCTCCCCTCATCTCTCGCCTCGTCTCTCCCCTCGTCCCTCTGATCTGGGGACCTAACACATACATCACTGACAAATGAGAGTCCCAGGCCTTGGTTAGCCTTGAGGCCAGCCTGCTCCAGCAGCAGAAACAGAAACTGTCGGTGGGCCGTGGGCACGGAGCATAGCAGGCAGCCTGCCCCACTCTGAAATTCCACCCAGAGACAGAGAAAGGCAACGTGAGAGTCTGGCCATGTACTGGAGGCTCAGTCCCCAGTCTGCAGTGCTACCGGGTGGCTTGGCATAGTCAGGGGTGAGCCTTATGGAAGGGACATAGGATGATGGAGACACAGATGACAATACCGGGGCCTCAGTTCCTGCCTCCTCTGTGGTCTTCTGATTACCATGGGGTGACCTCTGCTTCGCATCCCCACCCCCATGACGTCCACCTCACCACAGGCCCCACAACAATTCCATCAACCTCAGAATAAAACTTTGGGAGCCAAGAGCCTAAACCTCTAAGTTAACTTTCTCAGGTATGATCTGGAGCAGGCAAGCACAGGTATTATGGTTCCCCAGCCATAGATTGTGGGCCAGGCAGGATGCTGGCAGTCTCTCCACTGCTGCCGTGACCTAGCGTCACACTCCAAGCAGCCCCCAACAGCACAGACCCATCATCTTCCAGTTCCAGGTCAGAAGTGTATAACCTGTCGATCGCAGCATCGTCATGGTCAGCCACCAGAAGCCAGCAGCTGGAGTCAGTATACAGGGCTCCCCTGAAATCCACCCACAGGCTTTGGGCACAGACAAACTGATGAGATGACATCATCTTGGGGCTCATCCTCCAAGGAAAGGCTCCGCCCCTGGGAGGAGTCTCTGTTTTGTGTCTTAGCTAGAGCCTGACTCTTCCTTGGATACTTCTGATTTTCTGGTTTTGTGAATTCACTTTTTCAAGGATCAACTACTTTTTGGGTACACAAGGCAGAGTGGGGCAGAAGCAGTGGGCTCTACATCGTGACAGACAGGTTCAGCCACTGCTCCCAGACCCTGGCTCCCTCAAGACATTGCTGGACTTCAGACTTAGATGGCTGACCCCAAAGAGGTTCTGCAGACAGAGCCTTCATTACACAAATGTTTCCTGCCATTGTCCTTTCTACTGCGTTGACATAGATAGCAAGCAATGAAGCATTTTCTTAACCCTGGCAAGAAATCAGAATCAGCTGAAATACAATGTAGTTTCGTTTTTAGAACTTTATTTTCAGTCGTGTGTGTGTGTGTGTGAACACCATACTTACATGGATATCTTTGGAGGCATCAGGCCCTCTGCAGCAGGAGTTCCAGCTGTGAGCCACCTGACGTGAGTGCTGGGAATTGAACTCGGGTCCCTCTGGAAGAGTAATGCACACTCTTAACCATTGTAGCATCTCTCCAGCCCCAGCATGAAATTTGACATAATTCCAAGACAATACTGATTGTGGTGGCATTTGTAAGTGGCCCTTCATGCTGTTGAACTCTAGACAGTCTAGAATCAAGATTTGGGAGCAAACCCCTAACTCCGCAGCCTTCCTTCCGCAGATAAAGACGACAGTGATGGATGTGGAATTCCCACTGATCAAGTCAGAACTAGAAGAAATTGACGTCAAGCTGATGAGTGCCGAGACGACACTCTTCTGGAATGGCGAAAGTACCTAAGCCCCCTTTGCTCTGGAGGTTTACCTGGACAGCCCCTGCCTCTGGCACTCCGGGGAAGCCACTTCTGCCTCCAGGCTCCAGAGAGTCGCTTGAATTGCTGTTGCCCACCTCCTCGCCCAGGCCACAAAGCCTGTCCCTGTCACTCACAGAACGGGCAAAGACCCTTAGGGAGCTGCCAAGAGTCCAACCATTTCCAGATGGGAGACCCAGACCTGGTCTTCCTCGTGTCTACCACAGGCACTTAGCAAGTCAGTAGGGAAGACATATTGTCCCTGTTGTTAGAGGCAGATGCTGAAGGAGAGGAAGGATGCGGGGTGGCAGGATCTCCTTCCTCCATCCCGCCAGCAAACGAGACGTGGCCCTAACTCCCCCTGCAACCCTGGGTGCCCTCTGAGGTCTGGACGAGCCACCCTCTGCTACTCTCTTCCTCCTGAGACCTTTGCTGTGCCTTTAGCCACTCTTTTCAGTCCCACTGGGCTCCGCTGTCTCAGCTGGAGGGTGGGACCAAATGTCACCATATGTAAGACATGCAGGCCCCCTTGAATGCTCCTTTAGAAGGTGGCTACGTTCCTTCCCTCACCCTCCAGCTGCTATAGAGCACAGCCCTCCTCCTACTCCAGGCTATGGCAGCTTTATGCCCAGCCTCCTCCTCCCCCACTCATAATGAGAGAGGGCTTCAGTCCCAGGAGCCTGGGGGTGAGGCAGGACCCACACACTGGGCAGTGAAGACAACCTATGACCACAGTGGCAGACTGTGAGTGACTTCCGCCATTTTACTCCAGGGAAATCAACAAGGGCAACTTGCGCTTCGTGCTCTAGAGTGGGACGCTGCAGCTGCAGAAGCATCCCCGTGGAGTACTGAGCCTGTCTAAGAAAGATGTGAAGGGTGTGGCTCTTTGCGGGCCTTTCCTGGGGGTCACGTTGTTCATGCTTTGTGTTGCAGACGTGTTTCAGTACATCCAGGAGATGCGGGAGGTCCTGTACAATCTGCAGAACCGGATGCAGAAAGCCAAGCAGAACATAGAAGGGATCAGACAGGCCATGCAGGTGAGTGAGCCGCCAAGGGCAAGGTGCTGGGGCTGTGTGGAGGCCTCCGGCAGGTGCTGCTGTGTGTTGGGCAGCCAGGGAATTCCACCTGATGTTCTGGACCGTGACGTCAGTGTGCTCCCAAAGCAAAAGGAGCCTGGTCCCTCAGCAGAACTGACTCGGCTCCATTCTGTTGCTCTCAGTAGACTGTGCGGGGCCCTGGCTGTGCCAAGCTGGGACACAGCCAGTCAGAGAAGAGGCACCCTGCTCGATGGGGAAGACAGACGGCAGTTCTTCCACCTCGAACAATTTCCAGAAAGCGGAGGGACCCTTCTCTAGCCTCCCTCATGGGTCTCAGTGGCCTTAATTTGAGAAACATTTGTGGCTATATGTTCAAAAGGAAGTTGAGAGTGCGTGTGTGTTTGGTGTGTGCAGGTCTGTGCACACATTGAATGTGTGTGTGTATGTGGTACACATGTGGTGAATGGAGGTTAATATCAGGTGTCTTCCCTGGGTGCTTTCCACCTTGACCTTTAGAGACAGGGCTCCTGAGCCTGGAGTTCCCAGCTGACTAACCTGGCTACCCAATGAGTTCCAGGATGCAGCCGCCCCTGCCCCCAGCCCCTCATCAGGCTTACAGACATGCACTGGAGCACCCAGACTTTACACGGGTGCTGGGGTTCTGTGTTGAGGTCATCAGGCTTGCACGACAAGCATTTATCCTCCCCAGGCCAGGAAGTCTTTTTAAAAAATCTTTCCTCCCGTCAATTCTCAGATATATAATTTTATTATATGTCAAAGCCACCACACGTTCATGTGCAGGGCAGGGGACAGGCAGCTACGCCCTAAGTATATTAATCCTGAAGTCTCGGGAAACTGAAGCAGGGATCCCGAGGTTGAGGCCCACCCAGGTGTAGGCAGGAAGACCCTGCCTCAGAAAGCAAACAAAGCACCACCCACAACAATAAAAACAAAAAGATGGGAGGCTGAAAGATGGCTCAGCAGCTAAGAACACTGCTACTCCTGCAGCGGACCCTGGCTCTGTTCCCAGCACCCACACCGGGTGGCTCACAGCTACCTCTAATTCTAGTTCCAGGGGATTCGACACCCTCTTCTGTTCTGTGGGCGCTCCATGCATGCGGTGAACATACAGACAAACAGGCACACACACAAATAAAACCTAAATTTAAAACAGAAGTGGAAAAGCAGCGTCACCCCTCACCACTCTTTTCACTTGAATGGCACACTTGTGTCCCCAAGAGGAAGTGAGGCACAGGTGCACAGGGGGGCACAGCGAAAGGCTGGCAAGGGACAAGGAGGCCCACGCCCAAGAGAACGTGGAATAGGGGCCAAGCCAAGTGCGTCACTCTTGTGACTTCTCACCAGGAATGGTCAGCCAACCCCCTATTCGAGAGGAAGGACAACAAGAAGGAGGCCCTGCTGGACCTGGACGGAAGGGTGGCCAACCTGAACAAGCGCTATGCTGCCGTCAAGGATGCGGGCGTGAGAATCCAAGCCATGGTGGCGGTAAGGAGACCCTGGGGGCGGGTGGAGAATCCAAGTCACAGTAAGGAGACCCTTGGGATGGGGGGGGGGCGGTCTTGGGAAGCTGCTTGCTCTTTGTGGAGGTGAGAGAGAGGACGCCCAGCTGAACATTTTATTTTAAAATGACAGACAACAACTGTAGTAATGGCTACAGAGTCTATTAGATGGCCTGACCCAAGAGCAGCAGTTGGCTGCGTTGGCTGAGCCTCAAAGCCTGAGGGTCACTGTTGTTTCCTATCCCTGTTCTGGTGCCCCACAGCACATATGAACCTGTGACGTCATCACCCTAGGCCAATAGGGACAGGCTGCCGCGCGTTTGTGTATACCCTTCATGGGTTCCCCATCCATGAGTGTAGACAGTGGACACATAAGTTCTCCCCTGTGTGCATGCGGCACATCACAGCCAGCGTGTGTCAGGCAGATGGGCTACACACCTGCTTTGCCATCTAGAAAGTGGGTGTGTTTGATAGAAGCCCAGCAGGAGGAGCAAGGCTGAGTGGAATGGAGGCCAGAGAGCCAATGAGAACAACCTCACCAGTTCCAGCTTCAGCAAGACAGTGCTGCCTGCGTACTGGGCTTTGTTAACATATCCGTCCAATCCACCACTGTGACAGCTACTCGGGCCATTTCTTTCTACCCCACACTAAAGTTACCTGTGACTCTGGCTCCTTTCTCCTTGGCCTGAGAATACAGGCCGGGTTACATTCATCTTTGCAACCGACCCTGTAGCACTCAGTGTCTTGTAGATCTACCCATTGTCCCTCTTCCATCTATTACATACTTCTCTATCCATCCATCTGTCCATCCGTCTGTCCATCCGTCCATTCTTCATTCCATCCATCCATCCATCCTTCCATCCATCCATCCATCTGTCCGTCCATCCTTTTCCTCATCCACCCCTCCATTCATCCTCAACCCATCCACTCATGTACCCATCCATTCATCTGCCTATCTATTTATCTATCCATCTACCAACCCACTCATCCACTCTTCTATTCATTCGCCTCCCACCCAGTTCTCCTCCCATTAATATTTGTAGCCATACACCCACCCATCCATTTACCTACTTGTTGGCCCACCCATCAACCCATCCGTCCGTCCATCCATCCATCCGTCCGTCCGTCCGTCCGTCCGTCCCTCCCTCCCTCCCCTGTGCATCAAGCCCTTTACCACGTGTGACCCAAATACTGCCAAGCATCAGAGGTACAATTGCAAAAAGGATAACTGAGGCTCCTTGTCACAAAGATGGCCACCCACCGAAGGAAGATACAGACCAAAGACAAGATAACTGAGAGCTGCTGCTTGTGCCGTAGTAGTAGTAGTAGAAACAGCGGGTTGCTAAGAAGAATGTGGGTGGGGTCAGGGATGCTCAAGGGACAGTCTTTAGGAGGAGGTGACGTCTGAGCTGAACACTAAAAGATTAGAAGAGGCATACCTTACAGGATGGTGGGGGGTAAGCTCCCTACATGAAGCCTTCATGAGCCCAACACATTAAAAGAACTTAAAACGTCTGCTCTGAGTGTCTCTGAACCAAATGGTCAAAGACAAGGATGATGCATCTTGTCGTGGGCGTCAGTGAGATCGCAGCCAATGGTGTGTTTCCATATGCAGGAAAATGCAGAACTGTTCAGAGCAGACACAACCAGCCAGTCCTGGAAGGACTATGTCAACTATATCGACAGCATGGTCTTAGACGAGTTTGACGGCTTCATCCGCAAATCTCTGAATTACCTGATGGACAACATGACTACGGACGTAAGTTATTGGGGTGTGTGTGTGTGAGTGTGTGTGTGTGAGTGTGTGTGAGTGTGTGTGTGAGTGTGTGGTGTGTGTGTGTGAGTGTGTGTGAGTGTGTGTGTGTGGTGTGTGTGTGTGAGTGTGAGTGTGTGTGTGAGTGTGTGTGAGTGTGTGTGAGTGTGAGTGAGTGTGTATGAGTGTGTGTGAGTGTGTGTGTGTGTGGTGTGTGTGTGGTGTGAGTGTGAGTGAGTGTGTGTGTGTGAGTGTGTGTGAGTGTGTGTGAGTGTGTGTGTGTGGTGTGTGTGTGTGAGTGTGAGTGAATGTGTGTGTGAGTGTGTGTGTGTATGTGTGTGTGTGGTGTGTGTGAGTGTGTGTGTGGTGTGTGTGTGTGAGTGTGAGTGAGTGTGTGTGTGAGTGTGAGTGTGTGTGTGAGTGTGTGTGTGTGGTGTGTGTGCGTGAGTGAGTGTGTGTGAGTGTGTGTGTGAGTGTGTGTGTGTGGTGTGTGTGTGTGTGAGTGTGTGTGTGTGTGTGAGAGTGTGTGTGTGTGGTGTGTGAGTGTGAGTGTGTGTGTGTGTGAGTGTGTGTGAGTGTGTGTGTGTGGTGTGTGTGTGTGAGTGTGTGTGTGAGTGTGTGTGTGAGAGAAAGAGTGTGTGTGTGTGTGAGTGTGTGTGTGTGTAAGTGTGTGTGTGTGAGTGTGAGTGAATGTGAGTGTGTGTGTGTGAGTGTGTGTGTGTGAGAGAGAGAGAGATTGGTGTTGGAATCCATGCTTTTGATTTGCTTGATGAAAAAGCAGGCAGCTTTGTGGATTAATAAATTTTAAGTCTGTGGTGCCCAGCTTGCCCTGGTTTTAAAACTAAAGGTCCTGCATGCCAGAGAACACCCCCAATTCCAGGCCCTCAGGACGACCAGTCGCCTGAGATCTGCCATAACCCAAATGCACTGTGATGCCTGTCTAGGTCTGAGAAAATGCTCCCGCCTTGCTGCCAGGTAAATGCCAGGCAGCCCTGTTCCCTTCCCGTGGTTATGGCAGAAGGGGCTCTTCCCCGTGATGTCAGCAGCTTCACTTCTGTGTCACCAAGGTGTGCTAGTGAGTCCCACTGAGTTGTGTCCTCCGGGGGGATGACACCTTCCCTACCGTGCCCTGTGACAGGTGTATCAGTCAGTGTTTTGCTGCTGTGACAAAATGCCTGAGAACCTGAGGCATAACTTCAAAGAAGAAAGATCTAGTTTATAGCTCGCCATCTCAAAGACTCCAGTCCGTTGCTTCTGGGCTGTGGTGCGCAGAGCCCCATGGCAGGGAGCCGTGGATGGAGCCAAGTTGCTCACACCACGGCAGACAGGAAGTAAGAGGAAGCTCTCGTTCATGACCAAACCCATTCCTCAAATCCCTTAAGCCACAACTCCATCAACGGATTAGTCTATCAAAGAGGCCAGAGTTCACATGGTCCCATCACTGCTACCCAGGGACACGGGAGCTCCTGGGGACATCCCGGTTCTACACCTTAATGCGACAGTTCCTAAAAGATCCTGAAGGAGAAGGCAAAGACCCCCTGGAACCCCGCAGAAGACAGGGTGGTAGCATCGAGAGGGGCCTCCCACAAGCCACAGAGGGCAGCTGGGTCATGAGTGAACCCAGCACGCATCTCCACTGCCGGTCAGTGGTTGTCTTAGTGAGTTTTCTGCCGCTGTAGCTGAGTGCTGGAGGGTGAGTGGGTTACAGACGATAGACGTATACGCAGCTCACAGTCTAAGGTCAGCCAGGGGCTCTGCTGGAGCAGACCTTAATGTTGTATCATTTCATGGAGGAAGAAGGAAAGGCTGAAAGGTAGAGGCTGGCAGCCTCAAGTCCACTGCCGTCAGAATCCAGTCTCAGGGTCAGAGTTTTGCCCATCTGCCCACACAGGCTTATTGAAAGACCCATGTCAACCACAACCCTGACAAACTGTAGACCCAGAGTCTGTTGGTGCCAGCAGGCCTTACTCCCAGCCATAAGGCTCACAAAGCAACTCCACATGGTTGCTAAGCATCAGTGGTAAACTGTCAAGGTGTCATTTACAGTGGCAGATCAAGGGGCATCGCCATCAAAACCATGAATATTCCTCCTTGACACTGTCAGAGAGTTCCCAATGGCCCTGACCCCCTGGCAGGAGCCAAACTCTGCGTTAGTGCTCAGAAAAGCCCGGCTATCCTTCATGCTGACTGACCATTGATACCCTAAAGTCCCTCTCAATGCTAGCAAACAGCTCTCCTCATCATAGAGAATTTGGGGGAAGGGGGCAGAGTCTATCTGTCACAGATCTGATGGGACCTCCTGAGTCTGAGGTGACCACAGAAAGGACAGCCTGGCCACTTGCAGCCCATGGCACACAACCCGAGAACCTCTGATATCATGGGAAGAGCCCCAGAGTAAACCTCGGTAGCTCTCCTGGCAGATGGGTCCTGTGCCCTGTGACTTTGCAGCCTCACCAGAGGCGTCCAGGTATGGACTGGCTGCAGCCATGTGGGGAGATGAGGACTTGCCTAGCCCTACACACTCCGTGTCCTAGGAGTGATGGGTAGCCTCAGTCTCCATCCTATAAAATGGTAATGCTGGCTTTCCATGAAATGATGCTCCCAGGGCCGGGCAGCCGGGGACTGGCAGCACTGAGCTCAGCCGTCTGCTTTCACGCACTCTTCCCCATCCTATCCTTGCTGCCTCGAGCCCATGGCTGTGCACAGGGCTGACGTGGTCTGAGCCAGCAAGAGAGAGCCGCTTATTAACCGGAGCCCGGAGTGGGCAGCTGGGCCTCATTTAGCAGCAGCCGAGACCCTAAGCCCCGCATGACCTGTTTCAGGAGAGCGTCGCTCCCCTGTTTGAGATCCGCATGGAGCTGGATGATGAAGGGCTGACGTACAACCCGTCTCTGGAGATGGGCGGAGAGGATGGCTTCCTGGTGCTGATCGAGGGCCTCATCAATGACCTCTACAATGTGGCCAGGCTCATCCCTCGCCTGGCCAAGGGCAGAACCAACTACAAGGTCAGCCTGGGTCCATTGCCACCTTTCTGTGTCTCCCTGCTTGGGTGGGTACCAGCTGGTTATGGCCTAGCTCAGCAGAGTTTGGTGACGACAGCTCAGAAAGCGATTGGTGTGGTTATGTCCTGTGGGGTTGCCAGGGCTGTGTCTGCAGCCAGGAAGCAGAGAGTGATGGTTTTTGTATTCAGCGGGCTTTCTCCCTGATAAAACAGCCTGGGAATGATGCCGCCTGCGTTCAGCCACTCTAGAAGTTTCCACAGCCATACCCAGAGGTGATTCTAAACCTGGTCAAGCCGACGATGGAGATTAACTCTCCCAGATGCCATCTGCTACCATCCCTACCCGCCTGATCTGAGTGTATTGATTGCCAAGTGTGGTCCAGTTCTGGGCACAGGAGTCTGATGTGGGGGAGCAGGCAGACTGCTAGGACATTTGTGGGTACAGTGGAACACAGATTGGAGAGAGTTCCGGTGTCACGCCCAGACTGGAGCCCTCTGATGGATAGTCTGTCCCCCAGACTGGAGCCCTCTGATGGGTAGTCTGTCCCCCAGACTGGAGCCCTCTGATGGGTAGTCTGTCCCCCAGACTGGAGCCCTCTGATGGATAGTCTGTCCCCCAGACTGGAGCCCTCTGATGGATAGTCTGTCCCCCAGACTGGAGCCCTCTGATGGGTAGTCTGTCCTCCAGACTGGAGCCCTCTGATGGATAGTCTGTCCCCCAGACTGGAGCCCTCTGATGGATAGTCTGTCCCCCAGACTGGAGCCCTCTGATGGGTAGTCTGTCCCCCAGACTGGAGCCCTCTGATGGATAGTCTGTCCCCCAGCTGAGTACTGACTGACAAGGAGCCAGACCCGGGAAGACGTCCTGATCACCAAATACCCGTGAGGCTAGGGCACTGTTTCTGCTGGGATCTCATTTAAACCGACAGAAACAAGTCTTTCTGTGGGTGCACACTGAACTTTTGAGTGCCTACTGGTGGCAGCCAGGACGAGGGCAAGGGGATGTGAGGGACAGGTGACATGAAGGGGATGTCAGGTGACGTTTCCTGGGGAGACAAGAACAAATATCAGTCCACTTCAGATAGAGTACCGACAGTAACCCCTTGAGCCCGCCCCACTCAAGTCTAGCTTAGTGAGCCGGTGGCCTGTCAGTAGGAGAGTGTCCTCTTGCCAGTAGTTACTGCTCAAATGACCTGGGGATCATCTTTGTGGATCCTGTGTCGGGAGTTTCCTCTGCCTCCTGAGTCCTGGGGGAGCCTCCTCAGAGAAGGGATGTTTGATTCTGGAGAATAGCTATACAACATGGAGCCATTTCCTCCCCTAGGTTTCTGTCTTGTTGGCACTGCCCGGTGGCGCGGATTCTCTAGTAGCTGAAAGGCGGTGTCCTGTGTGCAGCGGAAGGGCAGGGGATGTGTGTGCACTCACCTGCTTTTACTAGAAGATTTAAACTTACACAAGGAAGAACTAGTGAAGGACAGAAGGGCGCCAAGAGCAAAATAAAAATGAGACTTAACAGAAATCGTTAAACATGTAGAAATGTGCAAAAACAAAACACTGTGCTCCGAGGCGTTCCTAGCCAGAAGCAGGGCTCCAGCTGGGAGCAAGTGTCCGGTGCAGGGCTCCACATAGCGTGAGGAATTTACAGACCTCATAAATGGCCAGGTGCAGACCCAAGCGCCTTCCATCTCTCTTATGTAACCCTGACTGAGATTTACCAAGAGGGTGATTTTCTGGGTTTGTTACTGTTTGTCAAATGCCCACTCCCACCCGACACAGTCCATGCGTGCCCTGTCTGTGTCCCCGTTGCCCTTCCCGGCACACGTCACCCAGCCAAGGTCTGTCACCGTGGGGTGGGACAGACCAAAGTCTTCCTCAGCAGAACTTCTACCAAGGGGGCACTGCACCCTGGCAGGCCCTCCCTGTCCGGGTTACTTAAGAGCACCTTCATCCCTAGAGAGCTACTCTTCCGGGTTAGGGGCAAACCTGTGACTCAGGAAGGCAAATGTCCCATCCATTGTCCCCACCTCCATGCCTGCAGACAGACCTGGAGGACATTACAGATCTCATCGAGATGCGGGAGGAAGTGTCCAGCCTGGTCATTGGGGCCATGAAGGTGGCTGAGGAGTACCAGGACTCCTTCGAGAGGTACTCCTACCTCTGGGTGGATGACCTTCAAGAGTTTATGAAGAACTTCCTCATCTTTGGGCATGCGCCCACCCCCGAGGAGCTGGACACCCGGGTGGACGACACCATCCCCAAGACGCCGCCCAGCCTGGCTCAGTTCCAGCAGCAGGTGTGTACCCTGGAACTGTATGCATTTTCCTCCACCATGCCCTCTCCTGCATCTTCTGGTGAACAGCCTAGGAGCCTCATTTGAAACCTGGGTGGTGCGTGATTAAGATGTGGGTTTTACAGCCGCTCAGGGCTGATGAGGCTAGGAGGAGTAACCATGCTATACCACAGCACGCCACATGGGGGAGCACTAGTGTTCCAGGAGGGTTTCTCGAGCCTTTAGCAGGCTCAGCAGAAACGGCTTCAGTTAGCTTGGTGAGGGTCCTGTGCTGAGCTGGCTGCTGTTCTGTCCTGTGTGACTAGGACAGACGACTGTTGATCCTGAGTGTAAGACTCTGTGAGAGCCCAGTAAGAGTCCCACACTCAGGCCGGCTCTAGGCAAGGGGTCTGCTGTCCAGGAATCGGCCTCTAGGGTCAGCAAGGGACCAGGTGTCGGAGCATCTGGAATCCAGACAATGAGACTGTCCCCACAGATCTCCAAACTGAGTGAGAGGGAGCCACCTCACCGGGATGGGGTGGCCCAGAGTGGGCAAGCACTTCCATGAGCTGAGGGGCTTCCCAGTCCTGTTCCCCTCCATCTGACTGTCCCCTTGTAGGGGTGGAGCAGAAGGCACCCTGGGATGCTAGCACAAGGGCAAACAGGTAGCTGGGTGGTGTTAGCACCCTGGGCCACCTGGCTGCCCTTCAGAGTCAGACAGAAAGCAGGCTCTCAGGGTAAGCGCGGCCACGTCTGACGGAGCCCATGGCCTGTGTTGGGCAGATCGACTCCTACGAGAAACTGTACGAGGAGGTGTCCAGGTGTGAGAACACCAAGGTTTTCCATGGCTGGCTGCAGTGTGACTGCCGCCCCTTCAAGCAGGCCTTGCTCAACATCATCAAGCGCTGGAGTCTGCTGTTCAAGCGATACCTGAGCAACCACGTCATCAACAGGTGAGACCGCTCGCACGACCCTCTGCAGAGACACCCATGTCTCCCTGGGACAGCCTGGGAGAGAAACCAGGAACTTCGCCAATGGGGGCCTTCCACCTCTGCTTGTGGTTAGGTGTGTGACCAGTCTGGGGCAGGTAGGAGGGGGAAGCCAAGGGGGGAAGGCCACATACCCCTCGTGCTCACTGTGAGGAAGCCTTGGGTCTGGCCGAAGGCTGCTGGGACAGTCCGCCAGGAGCTGTAACATCGGGGCAGCAACATGAGCATGCGCTTCATCTGGGAGCCTTGCTGGCCGCTCTGGGCTGTGGCTTTAAGTTAAGACTCAAGAATCAGCCTGGTCTAAGCTGCTAGGATCTTTGTGTGTCTAGGCTGAGGGGGCATATGGAGGAAGCGGCTGTCCCCTCTCAGGTGGCACCTTGCATGGCAGTCAAGTGTCCTTACTAAGCTGACATTGAGGTGGCGCCCTGAGAGGAGTCAAACCCTCTCAGAGCGTCCCCTCTTCCTGCAGTCTTGCTGAACTTGAAGGCTTCATGACCGTCACTCGATCAGGCCTCAAGAAGCCACTAAAGGAGGGGGACTATGACGGGCTGGTGGAGGTGATGGGGCACTTGATGAAAGTCAAGGAGAGGCTGGTGGCCACCGACAGCATGTTCGAGCCCCTGAAGCAGACCATCGAACTGCTCAAGACCTATGGGGAGGAGATGCCGGAGGAGACCTACTTGAAGCTCCAGGTAGGGCCGGGCAGAGCGGTATAGGGGGGCTGTGCCGGATCACTGCAGGCTCCACACCTGCTAGACTCTGCTGTCCCAGAGGCCTGGGATAACCTACTGATGGTTCCATGGGGTTAAAACTATCTCCATGTTGCCGGGCGGTGGTGGCGCACGCCTTTAATCCCAGAACTCGGGAGGCAGAGGCAGGGAGTTCGAGGCCAGCCTGGTCTACAAGAGCTAGTTTTGGGACAGGCATGCACCAAAAGCTACAGAGAAACCCTATCTCAAAAAAAAACAAAACAACAAAAAAATTATCTCCATGTCCCACGTCTCCTCTGGAGTGTGGCAGTCACTCCAGATGGGTGTGAAGGCTGATAGAGACCAGGGCAGAGAGAGCCCCTGAAGAGGAGCGAGTGAAGAGGGGGGCAGAAGCTCTCTAGGCCCTGCCATTCACTGCTCACATGTCATCTGTAGACAGAGACTGCTTGTTCATTTCTAGGCCACCCAGACCCAAATAATCACACAGAAACTATATTAATTGCAATACTGTTTGGCCAATAGCTTAAGCGTATTTCTACCAAGCTCTTACATCTCAAATTAACCCATTTCTATTATTTTATATTTTACCACGGGGCTTGTGGTTTACCAGTAGCAGTGTGTGGGCGTCTTTCTCCTCCAGTGACTACACGGCCTCTCCCTGACTCTGCCTTCTTTCCTCCTCTATCTGCTTGGAATTCCTGCCTTACTCAATTCTGCCCTGCTGTAGGCCAAAGCGCCTTTATTCATTGACCAATGGTATTCACAGCACACAGAGGGGAATCCCACAGCAGACATCTATCGTCAACACGGAAGAAGTCTCTGTTGCGGAGATATAGGCTGAGCAGGATGGGGGAAGTCCCTCTGTGGGGGCCCTCTAAGGCGGCTCTGTCTTTCCCATCTCGTCCCAAGCCCATTAGCTAACTAACATCGCTCCCTCCCTCTGTCCTTCTCTCCCTCTCTCTCTCCCACTGCCCAGCTGCACCAACTCTAGCCACTGTCCACATCCACAGCTCAGGAGCAACAAGAGACAAGGAGCCATAGGCCCATGGCCCCGCAGTGCTGTCTGGCCCTGTGCTGTCGAAGGTCCCAGAGTTGGTTGGGTGTGAACCTTTAGCAACAGGCTTGTGACTGCCACAGCCACCCCACTCAAGGTCCAGTTGTAGCATGTGGCCAGTTCCTAGGGACTCCCAGGCCATGCCAGGGGGCAGCTTGGGGTGTAAGGGTGCCACATACGGTGGGTTGAGTAGGAATGTCTCATAATGCTCAGGGGGGTTCAATGGCCTGGATGTTATCCCTTTCTAATTCCTGATGCTGGGTCCTTAGCCTGACAGACACAGACCTCTGCCTAAATAAGAGGCTTAAAACTGTATACTGGTAGACGGGCACACACGCACAAACATACACACAGGCACTCCCATGCACACATGAGCATACACATGCACAAATACATACTTAGGCACACTTGCATCCACACTCACACACACACACACACACACACACACACACACACACACACACACGCACAGTGTACATCCTAGATAGGTTCAAGCCGATGAACACGATGAAGGCCGGAAGAACTTCTGGATGGCGGAGGACACAGAGCTCGGTTCGCCATTCTGGGGCTGAGCAGGACCACATGAGCACTTGCTCCACTTTAGAGGTACCTCCTGAGCCTGCAGCTATCTCACGGCACAGCGTCTATAAAGGGAGACATGGGGGGCTGGGGAGACGTCCTGGCTGCTTTCGCAGAGGACCTGGGTTCAGTTCCCAGCACCCACACGACAGCTCACAACCGCCTGTAACTCCAGTTCCAGGGGATCCGACCCCTCCTCTTCCCTCTCCAGGCGCTGCACGC
Organism: Microtus pennsylvanicus; assembly: GCF_037038515.1. Classification (NCBI taxonomy): domain Eukaryota; kingdom Metazoa; phylum Chordata; class Mammalia; order Rodentia; family Cricetidae; genus Microtus; species Microtus pennsylvanicus. The sequence goes on from NC_134589.1 coordinate 3,974,163, forward strand.
GTGTGGCACACATACCTACATGCAGGCAAACACCAGACACACCTCCCTGGCCTTTGTCACTCACAGGAGCTGCCTGAGCAGTGGACCAACACCAAGAAGCTGGCCATTCAGGTGAAGCAGAACGTGGCGCCCCTCCAGGCCAACGAGGTCAACATCCTGCGTCGCAAGTGCCAGCAGTTCGAGGTAGCCTGCCAGGCCCGGGCCGGGGGCTGCGGCACTGGCGGCAGTGCACCGGGTGTCCTGAGCCGGTGGGGCCTGGGCCCCCTCTCTTGCTCTCTTGCAGCTCAAGCAGCACGAATTCAGGGAGAAATTCAGACGCGAGGCCCCCTTCTCCTTCAGTGACCCTGAGCCCTACAAGTCTCTGAATAAGGTACTTACGCGCTGTGCTGAGATCCGAGTGGCAGCTCTGGGAGCCTCATGGAATGCTGGTCTTCTCTCAAGTCTTTACTCTCGCATGTAGGAGCGTGACGTAAATGGGACTGACCTGAGGCCAAGCGTGTGCGTGCGTGGGACTCTGTATGTGCACGCGCGCGGATGTGTGTAAGTGTGGACGTATCGATGAGGTGTCCCCTTCCTAGCCACACAGCCTCCACTCTACGCACTGCTTAGAAAGCTATTCCAGGGCCACCGCCCATGGTCATACAGACGTCATGCAGACCACTGCCTTGGTCACGCTCATGCCCAGCTACCTCCCCACGAAGCCGTCTCCTGTCACCTGGACTTAACTCCTGTCCCTTCCTCTCCCGGACAACCAGCCGCCAGGTTTTGCCTGTGCCCCCACTCTGTTCTCACTGCCCAAATGTTAGAGTCAGCATCTGATGCTTGGGTCCACAGCCACAGCCCGGCCATCTCGCCCTGGCCAAGGAAGATCCTCCCAGGGCAGGAACGCTTGGGGTTCTCAGAGCCTGGATCATCTCTGGGCCTCTTAGGCCTCCTGCACCCACCCCTGGATCCAGACCTGGGGGACCTCGGCTCGCTCGGTGAACCCCACAAGGTCCTTCCAGTCGCCTCACATTTCCTCTGCCCTGAGCTCCCGTTCTTGGGGTCAAGGTTCCCCCTTTTCTTCATGGCCACTTCACATGTGGCCCATTTCCTAAGCCACAATCTCAATGTCACCACCCCCGCCTTAAAGCAATCCTGCATTGCTCTTGTCAGTTTTAATAAATGAAACTATGGCATGGAAGCGATGGGTGCTGGGGGATCGATCCCCACAAGGACTGAGGCTCTCACTCGGGGTGTGGTGGTACACACCAGTCGTCTCAGCTCCTGAGAGGTATAGGCAGGAGGGTCGGGAGTTCAAGGACAGCTTCAGCTTTGGAGGAAGTTTAGGTCGTCCTGGGCCCCAGGAGACCCTATCTCCAAAACAAGTTAAGGAATAAAAGGCAGCGTGGCTATGCCACAGCCTTCCCAGCCTGGGGGTGACCTAACTGGGGCCCCATGGAGCGCTCTGTTATTTGTATTCTCAGAAATAAAACTTGCCTGAAGACCAGAGGCAAGCTAAAGCCACTATCGTTCATGCAATGGTGACACACACCTTTAATCCCAGGATTTGGGAGACAGAGTCAAGTCTGTGAGTTCAAGGCCACCCTGGGCTACCCAAGATTGATGCAGAAACAAAGCCAGGTGGTGGTGGCTCCCACCCTTAATCCCAGTCCTAGGGAGTCACACACCTTTAATCCCAGCATAGAGGGAATATAAAATAGGAAGAGAGAGAGAAGCTTAGTCTGTTTAGTTTGTCATCACCCAGCCTTGGTAGAGGTAAGAATTCTCTAGTGGCTTGGCTGCTTTTCTTTTCTGGTTTTAGGGATGAACCCCAATTACAAATAGATTCCCAGACACACTGACAGAAAAGCTGGACTCTATGTATATATGATGACCCAGCAGCCCAGAAACTCAGTACATTTATTGTATACGTCTGAATCCAGGAGGCGGGTTTGTTGTACACTGTCAAAAGAGATTAGTTTAGCATCATCTCAGCAGAGGGTCTAAGTCAGCAGTCTCAGGCTGTGAACATCCGGGAGAAGGGAGAAGGAAGCTATGGTTGATAATTTCTGCACACACTGTCAACATCCCACACAGGATTTTGTGGGGGTTCACATCTGCCCAGCAAGTTGAGGTCCCCAGGGTCTGGACCCTGGAGCGAGTCTAAGAGACCTATTGAGTTCAGAACTGACCCCTCTGAGAACTCATGCGTTCCTGCCCTGACTAGGGTAAGATGGTCGAGCCATGGTGGCGAACCTGGGCACCGGATACTGACTCTAACATTTGGGCAGTGAGAACAGAGAGGGGGCAATATCTTTACCATCTCCCTGAGCCTGACCTGGGAAAGGCCATGCCATGTCCCTGGGTGTGAGGCTGTGCCCATGCCAACAACACACATTCCCTCAGGACTTCATCTACTTCCACACAGACCAGAGTCTGTAGAGACAAGCTGTCTCTGACTACATCCCAGAGGGAAGGGCATCACAGAGGGCAGCTGCCATCTTGGCTGGGCCATTGGTCTCCACTAAGGGATAGGAAGGCGTCACTGGAAGACAGAGAAGATTTGTTGGGGCAAGGTGGAGAGAAGAGATCGGGAAGGCAGGAATGGGGGCAGGGCGGGGCACTCAGGTTTGGGGAGCAGCCCACTGATGTCCCCTCCTCTCCCATCCCAGCAACAAAAAAGCATCTCGGCCATGGAGGGCGTCATGGAGGCGCTGTGCAAGTCCGCCAGCCTGTTCGAGGTCACGGTGCCGGACTACAAGCAGCTGAAGGCCTGCCACAGGGAGGTCCGCCTGCTGAAGGAGCTGTGGGACATGATCGTCATGGTGAGGCAGGCCAGGCCCCGTGAGGTGGGGTGGAGGGGTGAAGGGGCCTGGGGACTCTGCAGGAGGCTGTAAGGGCACTGAGAGGGGACCTGACCCCAGCTGGGGCCACTTCCCAGAGGCCTTTGCAGTCGGGCTTTGTCTGGACAGTGTGGCCTCCTTCTGCTGCCTCCCTCCCGCCCCACTCTCTTCCCTCAGACTCCCTTCCCTCAGACTCCTTCCTATCCATTCTTCTCACTATGACCCCTCCTACTTGCATGGGCTGTTTGTTTGTTTGTTTGTTTGTTTGTTTTTGGTGGCCTGTTGAGTGTAGTTCCAGTTGCTAGCCCAAGTATAGGTGTAAGTGTATTTACTCCAGCCAGGGCAACTTAGCAATGGCTGCATCACTGAGGACTATAGTTCTGCCTCCCCCAGGCACCTCAGAGAGGATGGGGCCTCCTGAGCCCCTCATTGTTGAAAGACCAAGTCTCACGTGGTTCTCCTGGGTTGTGAACGTCCCCCACCCCCCGCTGGGCACTGTTGATGTAAGAAATGGGTCTGTGGTCTCAGGAAAATGGCCATACAACCCACAGTATTTCATTGAGGTAAAAGAGCGGGAGCCACGTCAGAGCCAGCAGGCGGCACACCTGGCAGTCGGGTCCTGCTGTGCTCTTATCTCTAACGCAAGGGGTCCTGAGTGGCCAGAGCTCGGCCTCAGGTTGCTACTAGACTGACTGACTGGTTCATACAATTGTGAGCACCTGGACCGCGATGTAAGATGCGCTGATCCTGGAGGACTTTGCATTTCCGCTGAGCAGCTCTTTTACAGTTTCTTTTTTAACAGAGTTTTCTTAACACTTTTTTTTTTGAAAGTGAAGACAATACAGCGTGTCTCACATCCCCCAAACTCTCCAACAGCAGACGGCGGCGCAGGGCTCTGGTCACTGAGAGAGGGTGGAGCAGGGCGCCTGCCGGCACCAAGGGAAGATGCTGTCCCTGCAGGTCAACACTAGCATCGACGACTGGAAGACCACCAAATGGAAGGACATCAATGTGGAGCAGATGGACATTGACTGTAAGAAGTTTGCCAAGGACGTGAGGTCTCTAGACAAGGAGATGAAAACTTGGGATGCCTTCGTGGGGCTGGACAACACGGTGAAAAACATGATCACATCCCTGCGTGCCGTGAGCGAGCTGCAGAACCCCGCCATCCGAGACCGCCACTGGCAACAGCTCATGCAGGCCACCCAGGTACCACGGCTTGATGCAGGGCGGACCGAGGGGCCAGCAGGTGGGCTAGCCTGGGTTGCCTGGGCGGTGGGGGTGGGGTGTCAGTGCACGAGGTTGACAAAGCTGGACCTGAGCTGCTTCTGTACCGTGGTTCGGAGCTGGGGTGGGGGTGGGGGTGCATGTTTGCCTTCGACTCTGCTGGTTTTAAATCCTTTGACTTGTTACAGGTGTGCAATGTATTTTGGTTGTCTTCGTCCGCCCATTACTATCCCTCACCCCCTCTTATTCCCACCAAACCCTTTCTCCTTCCCAACCCCCCCCCCCCCTTATTTTCATGTCTTTTTGTTTGCTTGTCTTATTTATTGTAGCTCCCTGAGTTTAGTTTAGTTTAGTTTAGGGCTTCCCTGAGCATGGAGGTGGGGTTATTTAGCTAAAGCAGAGGTAACTTAGCAGTGGCCACGGCGCTGAAGAAAATGACTCCTCCCACCATTCCACCAGCAGCCATTTCTTGCTGTGGGGCCTTGTGAATTTTTACCGGTTTGACCAGCTATGAGTCATTATACTAACTATGCCCACTGCACACAGAAGCTTCTCTGGTTCTGGCCGAGAGCAGCATTCATCTCTGGGTATAATCGTAAATATTTAGAAGGCAGTGTGGCACCGTGTCCCTTCAGCAAAACACAGTAGTTTGTTCCCCCTATGGCCTATACCTCCCAAGCCATGGACTTCTGACGAGGTCTACACTAACAGGCGTAAGTTTCTCCCCTGTGGAGTAGGCATCAAATCCTGTCAAAACGTGTTTGTTCACCCTATGGCCACCATGCCACTATTGCACTAGTGAGCACATCTTTTGGCAGGTTAGTGTTGGCTGCCATGACCTTGAAACTCAATCACCTTCCAAGGCCTGACGTACTCAGTTCATATCAGGCCCTGCAAATTACATAGCCAGTTCTGATTGTCACGTACTTCCCACATATAATGGCACAGGATCTACATTACCATTCCAAAACATAGAGAAGGGAGCATAGTGAGGAAATACTGGACCAAAGCAAGACTGAAAACTTTAAACAGAGACTGCTCATTTGTTTCCTGGCTGCCCAGACCTGATTAATCACACAGAAACTATATTAATGACAACAGTGTTTGGCCAATAGCTTAGGCATATTCCTAGCTAGCTCTTACATCTTAAATTAACCCATTTCTATTATTTTATATTTTACCATGAGGCTCGTGGTTTGTTACCTCTTGCTTCTTGGGTGACTACATGGTAACTGCCTCCTTCAGCAGCATGGAGTCTCTCTGGCTCCACCTTTTTTCTCCCAGCATTCAGTTTAGTTTTCCTGCCTAGCTCTATTCTGTCCTGCCATAGGTCAAAATAGCTTCTTTATAAACATAATCATAGCAGACAGAAGGAAATCCCACATCAGAAAATCAGCTGAGAAAACACCAAACTCTGCATTAATAGGTTTTCTGCTCCCCCCCCCCTCAATAATAAGTTTCTCTGCCAACACAATAAACCATATCAAGCCAAACTGAAAAGGTGTAGCAGCAGGCTTATTGAACAAAGCAACTCCCAGGTGAGTTCACCTCTCCCAGAGATGGAGGCCAGAGAAGTCACATGCCCAGGTGAGAGCAGGAAAGTTTATAGATTGTGGGCAAGGGGAGATGATGTGACTGCCACAAGCTGGGTTTGTGCCTAAGTCTGGCCAAAAGCTGAGCGCTTAGGCAGGCACTTGAGCAGCTGGTGGCATCAGGGGAAGAAGTTGCAATAGTTTTGGGTACCTTTGTTCAGAGACTCTCCTGCCAGGTGGGGTTTGGAGAGAGACAGAGACAGAAATGGGGCTTCCCAGCCCATGCAGGGGTGAGCAACTGAACATGCATCTCGACGTCCGGTGTCAAAGCGCTCTTCAGATCTCCAGTTCCTTTCAGCTTTGTTGGCAGCAGCACACTTCCTTCTCTTGGGCTGGTTCCACTCCATTAGCCGCTCTCCTCAGCAGGTGTCCCATGACTCTTAACATCTCTTAACATCTTTGGGGCAGAGTCAGGAAGGCAGCCTATGCCAGCAATCCCAGCCCTGGAGAGGCTGAGGCAAAAGGATTAAGAGTTCAGGGCCAGTCTGGGTTGTGTAGTGAGACACTATCTCAAAAAGAACAAAAGTCAATACGAGGAAAATACCCCCTGGAGACGAGTGGAACACCTAAGGGTGTGGTGGGACGTGGTGGGTGCTTCCCTAAGCATGATCAACATGTGTCAGAGCCACCCTAGGGTGAGACGTCTGTCGGCTCAGAGTCCATGCCCGGAAGCCTGTCTTTGTGACCGTGAGAATGCGAATTTAGGGGTATATGTGTTAGCATCTGCCGCTGCGGCCCCTGAGGTCACCGTAAAAGGAGAAAGTTTACTCCGAGGATGTCTCCATGGTCCTCTGGTCCTGCAGTTCGGGGACTGTGGTGATGTCATCCACGGCAGGGGTACAGGAGAGCAGGGCTGCTCACTCCCTGTGTCCAGGAGGCAGCAGGAGAGGAGGGAACCAGTCCATCAGTGTTCCTTCGAGGGCATACCTGTAATGGCCTCACCTCTCCCTGCTAGATCCCACCATTTCTTCTAACACCTCAGGCTGGAAACTAAGCCTTTGACGCATGGGTTTTGGGGTGTCCCTAAGGATCAAGCCATAGCAGTGGGGTGATGGCAGCGTATTGTTGTGCTCATGGAGAACCAGTAACTTACCGGCTACCCAGAAGGTCCATGCAGCATGGCCTTTTTTCCCGGGCTGCTCTGGCAGGGTGGGTTCTTCACTAACAAAGCCATGCCCTCCCAGATCTGAAAATGTCAGGAAGGAGGATCCAGAACCAGGGTGCTGTTCTCAGCTTCCAGGGATCCGTGAGTTTGCTGGTCTGGGGCCACTCTGTGGCCTCCTCCAGCTGTGCCTCGGAGCCTCACTTCTTCCTTCTGCCACCTGACTTAGGGTGCACCCAGAGATCCAGGATGACCTCATCCTGAGGTCCTCACCGTCGGTGGGTCATGCCCTGAGATCCTAAGTGAGTGTGTGCGGGTATGCGTATGCGCTTCTCACCCCCGCTCCAGAGGGTTCTGTGGTTTACGTGGCTTTATAGAAAAAGCAGTGAGGTTTGGAGAAGGAACCAGCCTGAGTCACGGAGCCCCTGAGTCAGATCACAGCGTGGCCCAGTGGCCAAGGCTCCTCTGAGAGGCCCGCTTCCTGCCGCTGCACGACGCCTGGCCTCACACGAAACACACCTGTTTTCTCCCTTAGGTGAAGTTTGAGATGTCGGAGGAGACCACCCTGGCAGACCTGCTGCAGCTGAATCTCCACAAGTATGAAGACGAGGTCCGCAACATTGTGGACAAGGCCGTGAAGGAGTCGGGCATGGAGAAGGTGGGCGCCAAAGCTGCCGCGTGTGCTTCCCTGCAGGGGATCCTGGGACTCTCTGATGGGTGTGGTGACTGTGAGGGACCAACCTCAGACTTCAGCCTCTGGCTCTGGGAGGTCTAGATGCCTTCCCTCAAAAGAGCTCAAGACAGAAAAATCTTGATCCAGTACCTGCATAGCTCAGTATCATCAAATAGCCCCATTCCTGGCGCTCCTGGCTGTTCTCTCTGAAGCACACAACGGTACACTCTAAGGAGACTCTGGGGTATCGCTCACCTAGGAATGAATCCCCTGATCTGTGAAACAGATCCGGGTGGGGGGTTGCAGACATGGCTCAAGAGTAAAGAACGCTTACTGCTATCCCATCCCCCACAGCAGGCGGCTCACAGCTGCCTGTGACTCCAGCGCCAAGGTGTTCTCTTCTGACCACCATGGGCATCCAGCACTCACACATACATGTGCACACACGAGTGCACACTCACATATCCATAAGTAGCTGACACAGGGTGACACACACCTTTAGTCCCAGCCCCCAGGAGACAGGCAGATGGATCTCTGTGACTTGGAGGCTGGCTAGGGCTACATAGTAAGGCTCTGTCTCAAAAGCCCGAAACAGGGTGGAGGTTGGTGTGAACTTAACACCTGCCATTTCAAAAACACCTTCAGTCCAGAAAGTCAGTGCACTCCCTAGCTTTATTCCAAGTCCCTCCCTGAGCTCACCACCCCCGATGCTCGAGGCTTGGGAATTGGCCGTTTTTGACAAAATGACTGATGAGCATCTTAAGGGAGAGTTTATTCTGGCTTACGTGTGTGTGGAGGGGTGGTGCACAGTCCCTCCTGGAGGAAGGCATGGCGGCAGGAAGCTTCCTAAAGGTTGCAAGACCTTCCCAAACTGCAGCACCGGGTAGGGATCAAGTGCACAAGACACGTTGAGCTTGTGGGTTACGCTTTGCCTTCAAAATGCTCCCTGTTTCTGTCGCCCTGAAAGGTCCTGAAAACCTTGGACGTTACCTGGACCACCATGGAATTCGAGCACGAGCCGCACCCGCGAACGGGCACCATGATGCTCAAGTCCGATGAGGTGCTGGTGGAGACCCTGGAGGACAACCAGGTGCAGCTGCAGAATCTGATGATGTCCAAGTACCTGTCCCACTTCCTGAAGGAGGTGACCAGCTGGCAGCAGAAGCTGTCCACGGCAGACTCTGTCATCTCTATCTGGTTTGAGGTCCAAAGAACCTGGAGCCACCTGGAGAGCATCTTCATTGGCTCTGAAGACATCAGAGCCCAGCTCCCGGAGGATTCCAAGCGCTTTGACAGCATCGACCAGGAGTTCAAGGCGAGCTCAGCCCCTGGGTGTTCCCAGAAACGGCCGCTGTGGACGAGATGGGCCCTGACGCTTCTGTCCTCCCCTTCTCCTTCCAGGCCTTGATGGCAGATGCCGTGAAGACCCCGAACGTGGTGGAAGCTACCAACAAACCGGGTCTCTATGATAAACTGGAGATGCTGAAGAAGAGGTGGGTCCCCATACGTCCATCTGAGGTGTCGTTGGAGCACTGTCGTGTGGCACCAGCTGTGCAAAGGCACAGGTCATAGACTAAGAACGTTCATCACTGAGATGGATTAGGAGCTGGGAGGTGGTCAGAACTGGTGGGGAATGAGGGCATCTGGCTAGAGTCTCTGAGTTCATCCGGGTCTATGGAGAAAAGGCTGATCTGAATCGTCTGGGTCTGTGCCTTCAGCTATCTGAGAGGATGAGCTGGCCGAGGGCCCTGCAGAAAAAGACCAACGGGCTCCTCTTCCTCCCTCTTAGTTTGGCTGTGTGTGAAAAGGCCTTGGCTGAATACCTGGAGACAAAGAGATTGGCCTTCCCAAGGTTCTACTTTGTCTCCTCGGCTGACCTGCTGGACATTCTTTCCAACGGAAATGACCCTGTGGAGGTAGACAGGGCCCCAGCTGTGGAAACCCCTGCACCTAGGAGCCCTGGGTTAGAGGACAAACCCACCATGCACTCTGCACACAGTGCGGCTTTGGGCAAGGCGGCTGACCCAGCTCTGCTTGTTTTCCTTTTATGGAATGGATGAGAAGTTGCAGGGACCAGGGGTGGGGTGGGGGCTTCGTGGGCACCTGGAAGACACTCTGAGCTGTTCTCCTTGTGGTCCTCATAAGCTTTGCCCTAAGGCATACTCTGAAATCTAGGAAGACACTTCCCAGGACTCCTTGAAAAGAGAGGTCATGTTTCATTTCAATAATAAAACTATAGGCCAGGCATGGAAAAGGGTGCATGCCTGGAACCTCAGCAGAGGCTCTGGTAACTGTGCCCTGCCCAACGCCAGTTCTGGCTGATGTCTGTGGTCGGCTGAGCCACACTCAGCATCAGTCAAAGACAGGGCAGATATTCCCAAGATGGAAGAGAAAGGATGGAAAAGAGAAGGCTCAGACCCACTGCAGGGAGCCCGGAGCCATGGGCAACTCCAGGGTCCTTCCCCCAGGTGAGCCGCCACCTGTCCAAGCTCTTCGACAGTCTGTGTAAGCTCAAGTTCCGTCTGGACGCTGAAGGGAAACCGCTCAAGTTTGGGCTGGGGATGTACAGCAAGGAGGACGAGTTCGTGGACTTTGATAAGGAGTGTAACCTCTCGGGCCAGGTGAGCCTGCCCATCAAGCGGTGAGGCTGGGGGGAGGGGGACAGGCTGTGCACTGTGCATGCCTCTCTTCTACCGCTCAAAGAAATGCTTGGGCGGAGGGGGGGGGGGGCTCTTTTCTATCTGATTTATAAATGTGTTTATTTGTGTGGAGTGCATGTGTCATGGTTTGCAAGTGGAGGTCAGAGGCCAACTTCCAGGAATCCTTCCACCGCGTTGGCCCCAGAGACTGATATTAAGTTGTCAGGCCTGGCAGCAAGCACCTTTGTCTGCTGAGCCATCTCCCTGGTCCCCACTGAGAGACTTTACCAAACAGCCTTCCTGCAGGGTGTGGTGTGACTGCATCTAAGGGGTAAAGGAATGGGGCTGTGCTCTCTGAACTGCCAGTCCCTAGCCCCAGTCACGGGAAGTGGCCATGGTGCTTCCGTGGGTTCAGGGCAACCTTGAGGTCCTGGTTCTTCCCAGCAAGCCTGTCGCCACACTTGGACTGCCTGGTTCTGCTGGCAGCCAGCTTCCTCCTGGCCCTTCCCCCGCCTCGGTGTCCAGTCACTGAAATGCTTCGGCCATTAACCCTAGGGGAATGTGATGAGGGGTGAGCCAGAAACTCACACGAGAGTGGGGGAGCTCTAGAGGCCAGCTCACGCCTGTGTCCCTCCTGCTTCCCGGGGACAATGGCAAGGTCTCCTCATTGGGGGCTAGGTCCCCTCATGATAATGATAACTAGAAAAGATAGTCCACCCTCCCTAGAGGACTCTATTCCTCCATCCCGGGGCAGTCGTGAAGGCTGTGGTGCTGGGAATGAGTCCAGGGCCCCAGGAGGGAGCAAGGTAGTCGGGCTCCCACTGAGATAGACTCTTCTCTGGATGCCTGCCTGCTCCCTTCTCTGATTTAGGGATAATTGTATACTCTACAAGTCTTTGCAAAGGTATTGTTGGCTTACTAATGTGGCTATTAAGTGGGTCGGCATTGGGGGCTTTTTTCTTTGCACTTTATCTTATCTTTGTGTATGTGTGTGTGTGAGCAAGTGTGTCACTGGACTCGCGCAGAGGCTGAAAGGCAGATTTGTGTCCTTGGTCCCCTCCTTCCACCTTTATGTGGATTCTGAGGACTGACCCTGTCCCAGGCTCATGCAGCAAGTGCCTCTACCTACTGGGCCATCTCACTGGCCCCGGATGGGCCATTATGCTACTCGCTGAAAACCTTAGCATTTCTGCCCCTGGCGAGCATGTTATTGGTGGCCTGGACTAAACATCCAAGTTCTTGGCATCTTGTTTAAAGAGTTGAAGAAGCTCACACAGGTAGTAAAGCAGCCAGGGTGCGGGGAGGGGTGTTGTTAAGAAGCAAAGCAGAGGTGTCGAGTAGATACGCAGTAAGGGCAGCGGGTGCTCAGATGGACGGCTTAGAGCCCTGGCTGTGCCCACCACTTCCTTTTGTGGATCCAGTTGGTGGAGGAGTTGTTAAAGGTCAGGGGCAGGGCTCTCCTTTAATTGACAGGCTTGGGTTCTATAGGCTGTTGTTCACTGCACACATCCTTCTTCATGTCCCTGGTTTTGATCGTGTGCATGCCCAGTCCTGCAAACCCATGAGATAGTTAACGGGATTCCCCCTAAAAGTTGACTAAGAGACACATTCTGACTCACTGCCCATGTTCCCAAAGCTGGTCCACACAGGACCCATGCACCGCTTCTAGATCCAGGATGTGTTTGGTCACAGGAAGGGAGTTACTAGTTAGCCACAGATCAGAGGATTGGTGGTTCTGTCTAGAAAGGGGTGATACTGAAGCTCACCACAGTGGAGGTCCTAGGGGGCCAGCAGGTCTGTTGGGAAAGGAATGTGTGAAGGCCAGGACAGGCAGGGTCTCAGGCTACTAAGCTATCCCTAGCTTGCCTGCCTCAGGTATGCAAATCACTGGGATGAGATGTGGTGGGGGAGGGGCTGCCAAGTCAATGTGAGGTCTTTCCCCAGGTGGAAGTGTGGCTGAATCGGGTGCTGGACCGAATGTGTGCCACGCTGCGCCACGAAATTCCAGAAGCCGTAGTGACATATGAGGAAAAGCCGAGGGAGCAATGGATCTTTGACTACCCAGCCCAGGTCTGACTTGCTTGGGACCCCCTGCAGTGCAGGTCCACGGGGGATCTCGTGGCCCCAGCTTGCCCTCTCTCTGTTGAGAATGGGTTTATCTGTTTGGCATGAGGTCTTTTAAAGAGAATTTTTTCCTTTACTTTTATGTGTATGGCTGTTTTGCCTGTGTATATGTAAGTGCACCGCTTGCATGCAGTGCCTGTGGAGGCCAGAAGAGGGCATCAGATCTCCTGGAACTGGAGATGGTTGTAAACGTCTATGTAGGTCCTGGGAATCAAACCCAGGTCCTTTGGAAGAGCAGTTGGTGCTCTTAACCACTGAGCTGTCTGGTTAGCCTCATGATGTCATCTTTTATCTTGGGGGTGGGTTAGGATTAAGGGGTTTCAAGACAGAGTTCTCCATGCTTCACTGGAACTGAATCTGTAGACCACGCTAGCCTTTAACTCAGAGACCCATTTACCTCTGCTTCCCGAGTGCTGGGACTAAAGGCGTGTGCCATCCCTGCCCACCTATGACCTCATCTCATCATCCATAAAGAACAGTTTCTCATGTCCGGCGTCATTTCCAGGTGGCACTGACGTGCACACAGATCTGGTGGACAACTGAGGTGGGCCTGGCATTTGCGAGGCTGGAGGAAGGATATGAAAATGCGATCAAAGACTACAACAAAAAGCAGGTGCGGGAACCCTGGGGCCCTGAAACCGGCAGGCAGTAGCCAGAAGCCCCTTGGATTAACCAGGGTGTCTACTGCTGTGATAAGACACCATGACCAAAAGCAACGTGGGGAGGAATGGGTTCAGTTCAGCTTACAGCCAGGGTGTCAGGGCAGGAACGGACGCCAAGACCATGGAGGATGTTGCTTCCTGGCTTGTTCCCCAAGGCTTGCTCAGCCTGCTTCCCTACACATCCCAGGACCACCTTCTCAGGGGTGGCAGCACCTACTAATTAAGAAAATGAACCATGGGCTTGTCTGGTGTGGACATTTTCTCAGCCGAGGCTCTCTTTCAAATTCCTCCAACTTGTATCAAATTGACATAAAGCTAGACAGCGGGGTCCCTTCTCCAGGTGTTCACTGTGTTCATCGTCCTGTGGGTCAGAAGCAATCATGTTCAGTATCAACTTCAGGAATACAGGACTCAGCATCTCCTCCAGGAATCAGATACCAATTCTGTGGGTCAGAATCAATCACGTAACCATTCAGTATCCAAATCAGATATCAATCCTGTGGGTCAGAAGCAGTCACATAACCACTCAGTATCAACCTCAGGAATACGGAACTCAGCATCTCCCCCAGGAATCAGATACCAACACTAGGTTCTCTTAAGCGTTTATTTGTGCGTGTGTGGAAGTGTGTGTGTATGTGTGTGTGTGTATATGTATGTGCGTGTGTGTGTGTGTGTGTGTGTGCGCGCGCGCTTATGTGTGGAAGTGTGTGTGTGTATGTATGTGCGTGTGTGTGTCTGTGTCCACATGTGCACCCCAGTGTTATGACGAGGTCAGAGGACAGCTTGTGGGGGTCATTTCTCCTTCCAGGAATCGAACTCTGGTCGTCAGGCTTGATGGCAGGCACCTTTATCTGCTGAGCCATCTTGGCAGTACTCTTTTTCCCCTTAATGTACTTGGGTAGGTCTAAAGCTAAGAGAGAGAGAGAGAGAGAGAGAGAGAGAGAGAGAGAGAGAGAGAGAGAAAGAGAGAGAGAGAGAGAAGAGAGAGAGAGAGAGAGAGAGAGAGAGAGAGAGAGAGAGAGAGAGAGAGAGAACCTTGGCTGGTTCCTCAGGAAACAGTCGACCTTATATTTGGGTGAGGGTCTGAAACTTGCCCATTAGGCCAGTGAGCCCTAGGGATCACCCAGTCTCCGCCTCCCTGTTGGTGGGTTTACAAGCACGGGCCACCAGGCCTCACTTCTTTATGTGCGTCCGAAAGCCCTCACCTGGCTGCCCCATCTCGCCATCTCCCCAGGGCCTCCGTCAGCATTTTCTCTTGTTTCTTCAGAACCTCCCTTGTGTGTTGTTTGATCCATTATGCCGACTTTACAGGAACAGGAAGCTGGGTTGTTTTTTTTTTTTTTTAATTTCATGTGCATTAGCATCTGATTCCCTAGAACTGGATTTACAGACAGTTGTAAGCTGCCATATGGGTGCTGGGAATTGAACCCGGCTCCTTTGGCTGAACACCCAGTTCTCTTAACCGCTGAGCCATTTCTCCAGCCCCCAGGGAGCTGTTTCTACTGAATGCACATGCTCCTCCTCCTCAGGGGCCCCATGGTATCTCCACATGGAGGAGAGGAACTTTTCCATTCTTTCACTGTGGTAAACACAGGCTGGTGAACTTATCCACACACTCTCTGTGACACCCCACAGCCCGGGCATCCAGCCCAACGGTCCCCCGAGGGTGGTGGCTGCCAGCCAGGGTCCCAGCACTGCTGTCCCTTTCTGTAGATCAGCCAGCTGAATGCGCTCATCACGCTGCTCATCGGGAATCTCAGCGCTGGCGACAGGATGAAGATCATGACCATCTGCACCATTGACGTGCACGCCCGGGACGTGGTGGCCAAAATGATCACCGCCAAGGCAGGAGCACGCCTGTTCTCGGGGGGCTGGGGAGGCCTGGGAACTGGGATCGGGGCTGGCCATACACTGGAGGAATCCAGCCTCTGCCATCTCCTCCTTCCAGGGAGGTGTCGGAGGAGGAAGTTGCTGTCCTTCACACACACACACACACACACACACACACACACACGCACGCACGCACGCACACAATCAATAGAGGTCAGATGAGTAGGTCAAGTTTCCATTCCTTCATGTCTGTTCATGTGTGTGCACCTGTGGGGGCCAGTGGGCACTGTCTATCTCTTTTTGGAGACAGGGTCTCTTACATTGGCCTGGAACTCAGCGAGCAGGTAAGACTGGCTGGCCAGGGAGCCCCAGGGGTCCTGCACCCACCTCCACAGCACTGGGATTACAAGCACACACCACCGTCACACTGGCTGACTCCACATTACACGGGTCCTGGGGATTGAACTCAGGTGTCTTAGACTCTCAGCAAGTTCTTTACCGACGCGGCCAACTCCCCAACTGCACGTGTTCCTCTTTGTAGCAGGCCGCCCCCCAGGGTGTGGGAACAGTTATATATAGGATCAAGAGGGGAGCCCCAGGGACTGGCCTGGAGCCAAGACACCTTCGGTGTCCTTCCGCAGGTGGAGAGCTCGCAGGCCTTCACCTGGCAGTCGCAGCTCCGACACCGCTGGGACGAGGAGAAGAAGCATTGCTTTGCCAACATCTGCGATGCCCAGATCCAGTACTCCTATGAGTACCTGGGCAACACCCCGCGGCTGGTCATCACCCCGCTCACAGACAGGTGAGCACCCGACACCCAGATCCAGTACTCCTACAAGTACCTGGGCAACACCCCGCGGCTGGTCATCACCCCGCTCACAGACAGGCGAGGACCCGACACTCTTCCCTCCTCACCACACACCCCCTGGACCCCTTCTCCACAGTTCTTCTCACCCTCAGCTCTGAGACTAGAAGAACCCACATCTAGGTGAGGAGGTCCTGGGCTTATGATCCAGCCCAGACACCAGGCAGAGTGGGGGACCGTGGGGGCAGCTTTAGGCTGAGTCCTTGGTCTGACGTTGACCGTGTCCTCTTGGGAGTTAGTTACTTCAGCTCTCTGAGGTCTTCAAAGCAGGGAGCATGGCACGTCAATCCCCAACGAGTGTGTGAGCGTTGAGTAAATTATAGGACAATAGCCGCACTCAGCCCAGAAACCGTGTCTGACGAGTCCAGAGGGCCCACTACCCAAACCCACAGGAGGGCCATGCCGGCACCACGCCTGCACCACGCCGGCACCACGCCTGTCCCTCAGTCCCATCAGTGTTCCTGCTTTCTGCCTTTTGTCCTTCGAGGGCTCAGCAAGTGCTATAGTCCAACAGTTTAAAAAAAACTGGCCCTGGGGTCACAGGGTCACAGTGTGGAGCGGGCCCTGGGGTCACAGAGTCACAGTGCGGAGCTGGCCCTGTGGTCACAGGGTCACAGTGCGGAGCGGGCCTGGGGTCACAGTGCCACAGGTAACTGGGGGTCCTTGGCAGGTGCTACATCACCCTCACGCAGTCTCTCCACCTGATAATGGGTGGAGCCCCTGCTGGCCCGGCTGGCACAGGCAAGACTGAGACAACCAAGGACCTGGGCAGAGCCTTGGGCACCATGGTGTACGTCTTCAACTGCTCCGAGCAGATGGACTACAAGGTATGTGGACTCAAGAATGTGTGGTCCCCACAAACAGAACCCTGGGGACAGTGACGAGGCATTCAGAATGCCCTGCCGGCGCTTTTGGAGGTCCATGTGTCCTAGAGGGACCCCCACTCATGACCACCATTGTCCCAATGATGAGAGACCACAGAGAAGAAGTGAGGACCCGCTTCATGTTCAACATGGGCTTAGGGTGACTGTAGTGTCCTGATGGACTCTGAAGGGGACAAGAGATGGAGGAGTCAGTCCCATCGAGCACAGAAACTTAGGGGTCATGTCTACTCAGAGAACTGAATGGGAGGGGAGAGGCCCCAGCAGTAACAGGAGGAGTGTGGGGGCCCTCAGTCTTCAGGGGACTCCCTCCCCTTGGATGAGTCCCACAGCCTACGGGTCCCATCCTGAGGCTGAGGACAATGCCCATGACCCCTCCTGAGTGACGGTCATACCATCATGCCCCGCTCATGGGCCCTAGGAAAGTGAGGTCAGGTGACCTGACAAGGGATTTCCGTTTGGACCCCGTGGCTGTGTCGATTGCCCTGTAGGAGACAGAATAGCACACTCATAGGGAAAGGTCCTCCAAAGAGCTGGCAGCCCCGGCCCACCTGGAGGATCCTTCCTTCATGCATAAAATGAGAAGGTGAAGGGGGACTGCTGAGGACTTTCTAGCTGTATCTCTGCCTGAGCCTTCTGCTTAGAGAGACGTTGGGACCGTGCCCATAGACGGGTCAGGCGTGAAAGGATGCTGTCCCAGGCATGTGCCAGATCCACAGGAGTGTGCCAAGATGCAAACCTGCTTCCTGCAGGCCTTTGGAAGCCACTCCCTCCCCTGATATGTCTTTCTCTTTGTAGTCTTGTGGGAACATCTACAAGGGCCTAGCCCAGACGGGAGCCTGGGGCTGCTTTGATGAGTTTAACCGGATCTCCGTGGAGGTCTTGTCTGTGATCGCTGTGCAGGTAGGGCCCTTCTGCTCGGTCTGTGGTTCAATGGAGGAGCCTGGAGCTTTGCCCAACTTTGTGGCATCTGAGACACCAGAGACCCTCTGCCTGTCCACCCCAACAGCTGGGCACTGGGCGATGGGATGACACAAAGATGCCTCGGACCAACCCCTGCCCTGGTTCCTACTGGCCCTCAGTAGTTTCCACACAGAGGAAATAGAGTCAGAGATGGCAGCCCCTGTGCCTAGGGAGACGGGGAGGAGTAACGGATACTGCTTGGAGATGCTAACATGGAAAATTACCTTGGGTGTGGTAGCGCATGCCTATAATCCCTGCCACCTTGGGATGCAAAGCCAGGAGGATCGCCACAAGTTCAAGGCCAGACTGGTCTATGCAACAAACTGCATGTTAGGCAGGACTATAGATTGAGTCTCTGTTTTGAAAAGAGAGGGAGAGAGGATATTTTATAACCCTTAGTTGCCTTTGTGATTGTACAGTCGGGCAGCAGGCTAAGCCCAAGTGGTCCAGAATGTACCATCCCGCCGTGTAAGCAGTCTGTGTCTACAGGCTGAGCAAAGTGGGGCAGCTGGGTTGGTCACAGTTGGCTCTGTCTTACCCGAACATGGTTCAGACAACAGTTGGCTGCCCGCAATGGACATGCCTGGGACTCAGCCATGTGCTTCAGGAATGAAGTTACAGTGTCTTTAGGCATTGGTTGGCTACAGTGTATTCAGTAGATATCCAAGGCTAGAGAAACCCTTACCGAAGCTTAAGTTCAGTGTGGAGGTGGCCAGGCCAGACCACTGAGCCTGGCAGCAGAGAGGCAGAGGACAGCGAAGTGCTTTAGCAGAGGAGGAATTGGGGGGGAGGGGAACTGTGGAGGTGACTAACAGGTCAGGAGTGGGTGGGGGAAGTGTGGCCCTCTGTCTAGAGAATTCCCTAGCAGGGCACAGGACAGCGGTGGGGAACCCAAGGCAAGACAAAAAGGAGCAGGGTCCTCGAACGGGGTGAGAACGGTTATGCCAGCACCCCCAGCTTTTACACTCACCTGCACGGCCCTGCCATGTGTGTTGAATGGTCATTGTCATCTTTTCAGACAGGAGCCCCTGGTGCCCGATAGGCTGGAGAAACAGTAGGTGCTGTGGTCAGCTGAGGCTAGCCTCCAGGCCCAGGTCAACTTGCAATCCCATCTCTGGAGCCCCAGGCCAGAGGCCCCACTTTGGGGGTCCTGAGAAGCCAGGCCTAGCTACTTGCCCCAAACCCAGACAGAAAAAGGAATAGTGGGAAATGGGAAAGGAAGACGGGGGACAGCATTCTTGTCCTGGGTGGGGTGGGGGTGTGCAGGCAGCAGAAGCGCTAGCAAGAGCTCCAAGGTTACACAGGAAGGGGTGCTGGGGGTGAGGGTTCCAGTCTTGTCACAAGACGTTGGTTCCTGGCACAGAAGTTGACCACCAAAGAGAATTAACCTAAGAAAAGTGAGTCGGGTGAAGGTCTAGGCGCCCAGGTTCACCCTGCTGTCTATTACCCACCGACCACCTGTCAGCCCAATGACAAGCCAGAGCTTTGTAGCAGAGCAGCTGCTAATCCTGTTGGGATTTCAGTAGGAAAAGTCAGTGGGGTGGGCAGGGGGCAGGGCTCCTGACCACCCATGCAGGGGTGCAGCAGAGAGAGGACCCGGGGGAAGCTTACCTCCAGAGCTCTTGGCAGCCCCCCATTTCCCAGTCTGAGAAAGGCCAACTGAGTTTGCCAAAATGGTAGCCGCTCCGCCACCCTCCTCATTCCGGCCTAACTACCAGCCCCGACCCAGTATGCACCCAAAGCTCTGCCCCACTCCCAAGTCAGGGACCAAACCCTAGAGCGGTCCAGGGAGCATGTTTTGTTTGTGGGCACGAAAGACCTGGGAACAGAATGCTGGGAAGCTTCTGGCAGCAGGCGATGCTCCCAGTTCTTGCCCTCTAGTCCTGCCCAGGTGTGAGCCCTGTGGGCTCCACCATGACCCACACAGCACTGCCTAGCAAGACCAGGCCAGCAAGCTGTGGGCTGGGCAGAGGAGCTGATATCAGGCCCAGAGATTTCGATCACAAGCCAGGAGCTCCCTCAAGTGGTGATTTTATATATTGCAGCTGCATCCTGCAGGTTTCTCTAAAATCCCAAGCACAGACCAGATGCCTCCTTGATAAGCCGGAGGTGGCCTCAGAGACTCTTGTCTACAGATACTAAAGGGACTCTGGTGGGTTCTTATCAGAAAATTGACAGAATTTAGCCACGGTCATGGCCAGAGGGTGCTCTTGAGCCAAAAGCCTCCCTGCCCCTGACACCTGTGAGTGGCAAGATCACAGGACAGGGCAGCACCGGCAGGAACCATGGGCAGCGACAGTGTGAGGGCATTGCTGGTCACAGCTGCCAGGTCCTGTAACTGGAATGGGGTGCAGGGGTGGGCGATAGTCCAGTCAGTAAAGGGTCCTGTGACTGGAGTAGGGGTATGGGGGGGTGATAGTCCCACCAGTAAAGGGTTCTATAACTGGGGTGGGGTCAAGGGGTGGGCGATAGTCCCATCAGTAAAGGGTCCTGTGACCGGAGTTGAGGGTACAGGGGGTGATAGTCCCACCAGTAAAGGGTTCTATAACTGGGGTGGGGTCAAGGGGTGGGCGATAGTCCCATCAGTAAAGGGTCCTGTGACCGGAGTTGAGGGTACAGGGGGGCAATAGTCCCACCAGTAAAGGGTTCTATAACTGGGGTGGGGTCAAGGGGTGGGCGATAGTCCCATCAGTAAAGGGTCCTGTGACTGGAGTTGAGGGTACAGGGGGGCGATAGTCCCACCAGTAAAGTGCTTGCCACACAGACCTATATAGACCTGAGCTTGATTCCCAGAACTCATGATAGAAAAGGCCTGATGTGGGGCCTGGAGAAATGGCTCGGAGGTTAAGAGCATCTATTCTCCCAGAGGACCCGAGTTCGGTTCCCTACACCCATGCCAGGTTGCTTACAGCTTTGGGGGACCCATCATCCTCTTCTGGCCTCTTTGGGCAGCCAAACACACGTGTACATACAGATGCAAACATACTCATAAATATTTTAAGGGGGAGGGCAGATATTGCCAGGTATCATGGACCACGCCTTTAATTCCACTACTCAGAAGGCAGAGGGAAGCGGATCTCTTGAGTTTGAGGCCAGCCTGGGCTGTTACATAGTGAGACCTTGTTTCGAAACATAAACAGAATCAGAAGCAGTGCTGTGCAGGGGGAGGTGGGAGGAGCCCAGGGACGCTCTGGCAGGCAGTCCAGTCGACCGGTGAGCTACACATTCAACAAGAGACCCTGTCTCAAAAACAGCGAAGTGCAGAGCAATAGAGGAGGACACCCATTGCTATCTGTCTTTCACGTATGTGCATACCAACACAAATGCACACACACATTTGCACACACAGACGGTTCCATGCTGGTGTGTGTCTGCGTACCAACTGTCTAGGTAAAGTGTGTCCAAGATGCAATTCGGGCCAAGAAAAAGAAGTTTAACTTCCTGGGGGAGATAATAAGCCTCATCCCCACTGTGGGCATCTTCATCACCATGAATCCTGGCTACGCCGGACGCACAGAGCTGCCTGAGAATCTGAAGGCCCTGTTCAGGTAAAAGGGGGTGTGTGGGAGAGGGGTGGGGGAGGGGGGAGGGGCTAGCAGTGTCAGGGCTGAAGAGTGAGTGGAGGTGGAGGAGCTAGCTCCCAAGACTGGCAAGAAAGCAGGCAGGTCTGTCAGAAGCCCTGGGGCTCCCCAAGTGAGGGCAGTTCCCCAGCTGAGACACTTCTGTTCATGAGTATTCTGGTTAGAGCAGGCGTGAGGCCCGGAGCTTCCTGACCCGGATATGTGAGGAACCATGGGGAAAAGCTGGAACCCAGCTCCATGTGCCTGGGTTGGCTGGCAGGGACACATACTCCAGGGGAAGAGGGACAGGGGACAACCGAGGAGCCAGGGGAGCTGAAGCGGGGAGAGACAGCTGCTTGCTCACCCCCCAGGCCCTGTGCGATGGTGGTGCCTGACTTCGAGCTGATCTGTGAGATCATGCTGGTGGCCGAGGGCTTCCTGGAAGCCCGGCTGCTGGCCCGGAAGTTCATCACCCTCTACACCCTGTGTAAAGAGCTGCTCTCCAAGCAGGTGTGTTCTTCCAGTTCCAGGGGGATCCTGGTCAAGTCTCAGGGGACCCACGCTTGTTTCTGCCTTCCCTGAGATCCACTCTGAGCCTGGAGTGGCCAGCTGACCACTGTAAGAATGGGCGTTCATATCCCTGTCCCCACCCCCACAGGATCACTATGACTGGGGCCTGCGGGCCATCAAGTCTGTGCTGGTGGTGGCCGGCTCCTTGAAGAGGGGGGACCCAACCCGGGCAGAGGACCAGGTGCTCATGAGGGCGCTGAGGGACTTCAATATCCCCAAGATCGTGACTGATGACTTGCCCGTGTTCATGGGGCTGATCGGGGACCTTTTCCCCGCCCTGGACGTGCCCCGGAAGCGAGACCTGAATTTTGAGAAGGTAATTCTCGCCTCCCCCGACCTCCATCAAACCCAGAGAAGCCTGGTCTTTGTCATAAGGATCCTGGGGCCATGTTCCCCAGCCAATCCTGGGTTTCAGAAATCTGAGGGTCACAGAAGGATCTGGGGTTGGGGCTCTGGGTGACATTAATGCCAACACTTGGAGGCTCATCCACACCAAAGGCCGTCTTCTTGCTCCATCTTCTGCCTTGTCCCCCAGATCATCAAGCAGAGTATAGTGGAGCTCAAGTTGCAGGCGGAGGACAGCTTCGTGCTGAAGGTTGTGCAGCTGGAGGAGCTGCTTCAAGTTCGACACTCGGTGTTTGTCATTGGGAACGCAGGCAGTGGCAAATCCCAGGCAAGTCACCAGCATCTGCCTGTTGTCCCAGCCCCCTGACTCCACCCCATCACCCGCCGCCCATACATCCCACCTGCCTCCCTGAGGCTCCCCCACTGGCATTGCTTGAGGCCATGGTAAGCCCTGGAGGGTGGCACCGGCCAACACCAGTGGCAGTAACTCTGGCATATTCTGAGCCAGTCACGTGTCTGACCATATGCCTCCAGGGCGGGATGCTTAGCCTCTTACCAAGACCCATTTCTGAAGACAGAGAGACCAGGGGACAGCTCAGTTGGTACAGTGCTCGCCTCACAAGCACAGAGACCCAGTCCCCAGAACCACATAAGAAGCCAAGCATGGAGGGCGGGGCACTAGAGAGGCAGAGACGGGAGAATCCCTGGAGCTTGCTGGCCACCAGCCCTAGCTGGCCTAACTGCTAAACTCAGGCACAGTGAGAGAGGCTGTCTCAGAAGGATGTTGATGGTGTTCCTGAAGGTGACACTCAAGGTTATCCTCTGGCACACATGACGGACACGTGTGAGCACACACACACACACAATAACCTTGAATGTCCTTGAAACCCATTTCTCTGAGTGAAAGTCATGAGCCGTTTTCTTCAGTTTCTTTTGTTTTTCTCAATGCATTACTTGTGTAGCGAGCACGGAGCTTGCGTGCTTTTCTAGGTCCCAGAATAGTCTCAGGCTCTCTCTCTCTGGGATCAGTAGGATGAAGTCAGCTCCCATCACCCAGCCTGCACTGCTGTCCAGGGGACACAGACTCAGCAGCATCTGCTGCTCAGTTCACTAACACACCTGGGGCTGCATAGAGGGTGGCCCCATGCAGACTGTGTGCCAGGCTCTGGGGCAGGTGCTGTGGGCATTGAGTCGGTGAACGATTCCTACCCTCCCAGGTCCTCAAATCCCTCAACAAGACCTATCAGAATCTGAAGAGGAAGCCGGTGGCGGTGGACTTGGACCCAAAGGCTGTCACCTGTGACGAGCTGTTTGGCATCATCAACCCAGCGACCAGGGAGTGGAAAGATGGTAGGTGGGGCGGGCTGTGAGGAATCACCTCTGAGACAGTCGCTGTGCTCAGGGCAGGAGCACAGCAAGGCTTTCTGAGTCCCCGCCTGGTACCTCAGCAGGCTCCCTGGGCCTGGGAGGAATCACAGCCCGTGCAGGTCCACACCACTGCAGGAGAGATAACAGAGCCAGTCCTGGGGTGCCCGGGGCACAGTGCTCCTGCACCACCAGGCAGGCAGGAAGCAGGCATGGAACTGACTCAAGAGTCCAAGTAGAGCCCCCTTTCCTCAGGAAGACCCACAGGTGGAGCTGAGCTGAGTGTGGCAGCCTCCAGCAGGGCACCTCTATCAGAGAAGGGTGGGCCTCTGCCCACAAGGGCCTCAAAAGAGGGGCCAATGGTGGAAAGGGATGGGAGGGTCGGAAGAAGGCAAGGGCAGAGGTGTGGGCAGTACCACGAGGAGCAAGAAAACCACTGTTGTCCCTTAAAATGGGGACCAGCTATCTCTGAGAAAGTGAGAGCAAGCAAGGCCAAGGTCAGATCCACCTGGGCGCGAGCGAGTGAAGGTTCCGGAGTAGCTGGCATGCCATTTAGCCCCTCGGGAGTGGCCATGCATGTCACCAGCCTGCCTCCCTACAGGCCTATTCTCAACCATCATG
Organism: Microtus pennsylvanicus; assembly: GCF_037038515.1. NCBI lineage: Eukaryota > Metazoa > Chordata > Mammalia > Rodentia > Cricetidae > Microtus > Microtus pennsylvanicus. Next base: position 3,998,007 of record NC_134589.1, read on the forward strand.
CGGGACCTGGCCAACATCACGCACGATGGTCCCAAGTGGATTGTCCTGGATGGGGACATAGATCCCATGTGGATCGAGTCCCTCAACACAGTCATGGATGACAACAAGGTGGGTGACCCTGGACTCCCAGCTGAACACCCCCATCCCCACCGAGAGAGTGGGAACTTACACACAGTGCTAGGGGTAGAGGGTGGAGCAGGGCGGCTGGGAGTCCTGCGGGAAGTCCGCAAGGAAAGTCATGAACTGCAGACAGCACCTGCCACAAGGTGTTCTCCAATCAGGACACCGATCCATGCTCTCCTGAGCCCGCCCATGTTTCTGCCTCAGTGATGGCCAGAATACAGCTAGGGGCCCATCCTCCAACTCACAGGTGCACATCATAGTGACACACTTGGGAGGTAGAGATGGCTCCAGAATAATCTAGAAGCGGCTGGAGAAAACAATTCCTCTCAGCGCCGGGGAGGACAAGGCAGGAGGATCATGAATTTAAGACCTGCCTGGGCTGCACAGCAAGACCCTGTCTCAAAATCAGGGCTTCTCAACTGGGCAGAAGACAACATGGAAGGGTTCCCATAGAGGGGAGAGTTGTGGTTTTTGAAGGGATGTCTGTGTTGGCTAGGAACCAGGCAGGCATGCGGGGGCTGGAGGAAAGGAAAGCTGAGAGACGTGGGTTCAGTGTGGTCTGTGTGTCTGCCTCAGTGGCTCCTCACTTAGAGACTGCTGCCTCCCCAGGTCCTCACGCTGGCCAGCAATGAGCGAATCCCCTTGAATCGCACCATGAGGCTGGTGTTCGAGATCAGTCACCTGAGGACAGCCACCCCAGCCACCGTCTCCAGGGCTGGCATTCTCTACATCAACCCTGCTGATCTTGGGTGGAACCCGTGAGTAGGGCTTGGGCTCTCTTTATTCCAAACTGCGGCAGAGAAAGTGGTCAGGGGTTCACGTACCCATCCACGCATATAAGTACCACGGGGCCCCTCCACCTCACGTTCAGTGGGCTGTATCCGAAGGGTACACGCTTGCAAGTGTGTTCACCTCACTGTCGCTGCGGTGAAGGGGTGAGAATATGACAGACACTCACTGACACCACCGTATGGCAGCTGCTGAACCCCTCTGGTATAAAAGCTGGGCGCTCAGGGTGCTGGAATAAGGAGGGGCTGGAGATACTGCTGTCCCTGAAGACTGAACTCAAAGCTGCCACGAGGGGGGGGGGCACTCGGGAAGTACAGGATCTGGGCTCAGATTCCCAAAGGAGGTCTGGCACCTATGGGGAGGCCCTGGGTGAATGAAGGCTGAGGACCATTTGTAACGTGAAGAATGGTTCCAGCCTTGCCTGTGGACAACGTGTGGACAATAAGGATGGGGGTGGGGAAGGCGTGGGGATGAGGGTGGAGGAAGGCGTGGGGATGAGGGTGTGGGAAGGCGTGGGGATGAGGGTGGGGGAAGATGTGGGGATGAGGGTGCGGGAAGGCGTGGGGATGAGGGTGGGGGAAGGCATGGGGATGAGGGTGGGGGAAGATGTGGGGATGAGGGTGGGGGAAGATGTGGGGATGAGGGTGCGGGAAGGCGTGGGGATGAGGGTGTGGGAAGGCGTGGGGATGAGGGTGGGGGAAGGCATGGGGATGAGGGTGGGGGAAGATGTGGGGATGAGGGTGTGGGAAGGCGTGGGGATGAGGGTGGGGGAAGGCGTGGGGATGAGGGTGTGGGAAGGCGTGGGGATGAGGGTGGGGGAAGGCGTGGGGATGAGGGTGCGGGAAGGCGTGGGGATGAGGGTGCGGGAAGGCGTGGGGATGAGGGTGCGGGAAGGCATGGGGATGAGGGTGGGGGAAGATGTGGGGATGAGGGTGTGGGAAGATGTGGGGATGAGGGTGGGGGAAGGCGTGGGGATGAGGGTGGGGGAAGGCGTGGGGATGAGGGTGGGGGAAGGCGTGGGGATGAGGGTGGGGGAAGGCGTGGGGATGAGGGTGGGGGAAGGCGTGGGGATGAGGGTGGGGGAAGGCGTGGGGATGAGGGTGGGGGAAGATGTGGGGATGAGGGTGCGGGAAGGCGTGGGGATGAGGGTGGGGGAAGGCATGAACTTGAGAGTGCTTTAAAGTCTTAAGGAACAGATTTGGTGTTGATACTTTCCTGCTTGGACATGTGGCCAATGATCAACAGAAGAGTAAAACTTCAGGGGACACTGAAGGGGCACCTTGAAGCCAATGTCCTTAGTCAGCTGGAGCAGAAATCCACCCATGTTCTAAGAACTATAAGATAAGGATGGATACCTGAGCTGGAAATGATGGGCATTCACCCATCAGTTCATCTACCCATCTGTCCATTTATTCATCCACCCTCCCACCTATCCACCCACCTATCCACCCACCTATCCACCCACCTATCCACCCACCCATCCATCCATCCACCCATCCATCCACCCATCCACCCACACATCCATCCATCCACCCATCCATCCATCCATCCATCCATCATCCATCCATCCATCCATCCACCCACCCATTCACCCACCCATCTACCCACCTATCTACCCACCCAGAAATCAATCTGCCCACCCACTTTTCTACCCATCTGCCCATCCATTTATCTACCCATCTACCCAATCATCAACCCATCTATCCACCCACCTATCCCCAGTCCCACCCCCATCTGTCCACCTGATCCTTTCTTCATACCTTTTGTGTCAGCGGGACCCTGAGCATTCCATGCTGAGGAAGCTGATTTTCCAGGAGAGACGTGGGTCATGATTGCAGACGTCAGTTCTCCTCACCCAACTCACATAGTCTTGGGAGAGAAACAGATACCCAAAAGTGATCTCAGAAGAGACACAAGGGGCAGTGGTGAGCTGCAGAGCTCTGAGGAGAAACTGCAAGGAGCAGGATACTGACAGGGTCACACCTGAGAGACAGCAGGCTCAAGGAAGAAAGTTGGCCAGGACCTGGCAGCCTGGTGCTCACCAAGAGGAAGCCGTGGAATACTGGGGCAGCCGCCAGCACAGAGGTGGCGCTGGAAGTAGCTGTCTGTGAGAGTTCTGAGTTTAAACTTAAGTGTTGGGGGCGGGGGGGGGGAGCTGCGAGAGAAGAGAGGCTTGTCAAGGTGAGACCCAGTCTTGGGCACAGGAAGCTGGCCTGAGGTGTCCAGGCACACACAACTGTGGTAGAGAGAAGGAAATGGAGTTCGTACTTCAGTGCCTTGTCCCTCTTCAGTGGGAGGTAAAGATGTCCACGGGGAGGCAGGCTGCAGAGCCAGGCCAGGCTTCCAGAGGGTGCCGAGGAGGATGGCCCCCTGGCGGGCACAGGACTGGGACCTGGCCAGACACCAGGGGGCTGGAAGCTGCTGAGACAGGAACCTTAGAGTCATCTGCCCAGAAGTACTTGTCATATTCCCGGCATTGCCGTAAGGAAGAGCTGCACGCCAGGTAGCCCCTGAGAGCTGAGGCAGGAAGCCCAAGGTCAACGATGGCGCACACTGGATCCTTGGAGGCTATGGCACAGGATTGATCCCAACTTTTACCAGTTCCTGGTGGCTCGTGACCACCCACGACTGTCTCTACATGGCCCACTGCCAGCACCAGATTCAGGGTCCACTGTAGCTCAGGACAACCACATCTTAAGATCCAGACTTTGATTGTGCCCGCAAAGTCTCCCTCCCTCTGTGAGGCCACACACTTAGTTTCTGGGTGGGTATGGGTCCCTTGCAGCAGCTTGAGTTTTTGGGGAGAACAGAAGACAGGAAGGGGGGGCTGAACTGAAACCCGGATAGAAGATGAAATGCAAGGAGAAAGAAGTCAAATCATGGTCACTCCAAGAAATGGGAGACATCAGGACACGACGGCTCTAGGATGCAGGCGATGGGGTCAGGGGACACAGCAGTGGGAAGCAGGCAGGAGAGCCAGAGGTGAACTTGTGAGGACAGAGGCAGGAACTGCACACTCTGGGGTGTCTGGAGCAATCGGAAGAGGATGAGTTCTGCTGAAGGAACCACAAGAGGCAGGTACAGGGTCCCCACGTGGAGCAGCAGCCCTCAAGTAGGACTCCCACAGGAGCCAGCCAGCAGCCGGCCAGCCCAAGGGGACATAGGCCGATGACATTCCCCAGTCGCTTCTGGGAGTGAAGCCAGAAGTGCCTGACTTGCGTCTTCAGGTATGTCTGCCTGAGTGTATGCACAGATGGAACCCAGCATGCAGGGGACTGCGACCAGTGACATCACCAAGGCAGTGTAACATGGGAGTCCTTAACTCAGGCAGTGAAGCAGCAGCCCGCGTCCAGACCTGCGTGCCAGCCCACCCGACCGAGGACCACCCGCGTGTGAAGTTCACACCCACACCGTGTGTGGGATATAGACGTGAAGGCTTCTCTACCACACAGGTGTGCAGGTGTTGGGGTCCAGGCTCAGCTTCCTGTCTCCACAGCAGAGCAGGAAGCAGCAGCACCCCCAACAGGCTCGTGGGGAGCCTGGCGGATCCGGGCTGTGGACTGTGGCCTCGTGTTTCATAACACGAGCTTCCTGCTTATGCCTCGGCATCCTGGAAATGACGCACGCCCTCCGCTCGCTGACCCTCGAGGGAGCCCGGCACTAGTTATGCTTTTAGCAGAGAGTCCTCTGGCACTTGCCACGGGCCAGGCTCCCCTCTGTGGGCTTTAAAAGGAGCAGCCCGCGCCGTCCTCAGGAGAGGGGGTGACGTAAACATGATGGGATTGTAGATGAGAAATCGGGAACCCAAAGCTGTTGAGTGGACTTGCCTCCAGCTGCATCTGGCTATGTGGTCCACCAGGCGAGCCCAGGCAGCCAGCTGCAGCTTCCCTGCCCCTCACAACCGCGCTGGGGCATGACATTATGCTGTACAATGTGGAGTGGGTCCCAGGGGTCATCTAGTGCATGGACTTGGACTCTTGCAATGAATGTGTCATATGATGTCTACACATATGTGTATGTATGGGTTCCAGCCACTAACTGGGTCCTCCAGTCACACAGCTGGATACAGAGGTCTGAATGATGTCATGAGGGTCCCACTTCCTCTCCTCTTTTCCATCCTTAGCTGCCCGCCCCCCACTCAACCCCCAGATGACCTCATGAGATCTTCTCCTAGTCCCCAGCCCTTAGTATTAGCTTCAGCTGGGGGAAGATGCTTCCTGGGTGGCAATAAGAATGACTGTCTGGAGGTTGGGGTTGTAGTTCAATGGGTAGAGCGCTTACCTAGTCCGCTGGTTTACCTAACACCACATAATCCAGGCATGGTTATTGTCAGCCAGTAAGTCCAGCATTTGAGAAGTGGAAATAGAAGGCTCATATGCTCTCATCCTTGGATACCTGGTTTGATGACAGCTTTGGATTCAAGGGACATGGTCGAAAGAAGTGGGGTGGGGGGAGGCAAGTGGGTGAGCTGGTCCATCCCAGTTGCCTTGGATTTACATCACTCCCAAAACTACCAATCCAGAGGAGAAACTCAGACGCCCCACTGGCCCGGCATCCCTGTCAGGCCCTCTGAGGGTCTGCAGGGCACCGCCATATGGGAGGCTAAGTCGCACCCTGCTTCCCTGGCCATTCCCCCACCCCAGCACTGTGAAGGGCCCTCGGCCAGCTGACAGTGGCCATCACTCCCCCTCAGGGTGGTGAGCAGCTGGATCGAGAGGCGCAAGGTGCAATCCGAGAAGGCCAACCTGACCATCCTCTTCGACAAGTACCTGCCCACATGCCTGGACAAGCTGCGGGTCGGCTTCAAGCGGATCACCCCCGTGCCCGAGATCACAGTCATCCAGACCATCCTCTACCTGCTAGAGTGCCTGCTCACGGAGAAGAACGCCCCGCCCGACTCCCCCAAGGAGCTGTATGAACTCTACTTTGTATTCGCCTGCTTTTGGGCTTTCGGGGGTGCCATGTTCCAGGACCAGGTGACAGGAGCCCCAGGGAGCCTCCGTCCAGACCCAGGCCACCCTGCAGCTCTCTTAGCTGAGCCCTTGGGCTCTTCCTTTTCTTCCTGTCCTTACAGCTCATTGACTATCGAGTGGAGTTCAGCAGGTGGTGGATCAATGAATTTAAAACGATCAAGCTACCCTCGCAGGGGACCATCTTCGACTACTACATTGACCCCGAAACAAAAAAATTCCTGCCCTGGACAGATAAAGTGCCTGCCTTTGAGCTGGACCCTGACATCCCGCTGCAGGTAACCTCCCCCAAAGCCAGGGCCCAGAGGAGGGCTCAGGGTCTCCTCCCACGCTGGGGACTTAGAAACACAGTGGAACCAGTACACCAGTTGGAACTGGATCTGTCGTCCCTGTTGTCCGTCACCCTTGCCCCTCTCCCTCCCACCCCTAGGCCTCCCTAGTCCATACCACGGAAACCACCCGCATCCGGTACTTCATGGACCTGCTCATGGGGAAGGCGTGGCCGGTGATGCTGGTGGGTAATGCCGGCACCGGCAAGTCGGTGCTGATGGGGGACAAGCTGGAGAGCCTCAGCACCGATGACTACCTGGTGCAGGCTGTGCCCTTCAACTTCTACACGACGTCAGCCATGCTGCAGGGTGAGAGCCTGGCCCCGTCCTCACACCTGCCCACCTGCCCACCACCTCCTCCCACTGTAGGCCTGGGCGCTTCTGAAGGCTAGTCTTGTCCCCGTGGAGGCTCCTGGGTGGTGTCCTGGGCAGATACTGCAGCAGTGGTCACTGAGGGTCCTTGAGGGTCCCAGAGATGACTGATCCTCCAGCTGAAATAATCTCATGTCAATTAGGGGTGGCCCTACTAAGGTTGAGCCAGATCAAGGGTCCTGCCACCTCCTCCTCTGAATGGTGTTTTAAAACAGAGGCCAAGTTGAGTGGCAGATGGTGGATCATGGTGGATCCCCGCTGCCTATGACACGCCACTGAGGGTCTCTCTCTGGGCCAGGCACACCCTGCCATCCTGACCCCTCACCTCCTGTAGGGCCCTGCATTGTCTAGGATGTGTGGGTAGTAGATGACCTTCTGTCCTTCCCAGGGGTGCTGGAGAAGCCTCTGGAAAAGAAGTCAGGGAGGAACTATGGCCCCCCAGGCACCAAGAAACTAATCTACTTCATCGATGACATGAACATGCCGGAGGTGGACAAGTACGGCACTGTGGCCCCACACACCCTGATCCGCCAGCACATGGACCACGGGCACTGGTGAGGGGCAGCGAGTGGGCTGAGGAGCTTGGAGGCATTGCCACCTCTCTGTGGGGCGTGGGACTAGACCATGGGATCGTGGGTCATGGGGCAGGGTCGGAGCAGTGGAAAGATCATTCGGGTTCTGCTCTGTTGCCACCCCACAAACATGTCAGCAACTGTGGCCAAGACCCCCTACGAGGGAGAACAGATGGGTTCCCACTCGGGTTCCCACTCAAGGAAGTACCTACCTGCTGTGGTGGGCCAAGGGAGCACTCTGAGGAAAAGCCTGGATCCATCACAGAGGAGCCCCTGGTGGGTCACAGATGCCCCTTGGAGAGCTGGGAGGCAGATGCCGTTGGGACTGCTGAGGGACTTCTTGGGGAGAGCAGCCTTGGCTGAGAGAAGGCCATGAGCAAGGGGCCTGTGACAGAAGGGAACGCTGCTCAAGGATGGACTGAAGAAGGAAGGGGGAGGAGGGTGCACATGGCACCTTACCTCTTCAAATCGGGAAGCAGCCTGGGCCAGAGCTGGGAGTAGATGAGATAAAAAGCAAACAAACAAACACCAGAAACCAGTCAGTAGGCTCCCAGAGCCCCCCTCAGGACTGCCCAGAAACGGGAGGGGGGGTCATGCTCAAGATGGCCAGGCTGCCTGTTCAAGGTTACAGTCCTAACACTCACCCCACAGCCCACCTTTCCCCATGGGCAGCACTGACCCATGGGGCCCAGGAAAGAAGATCTCAGAGTCCCTGAGCTGTGGGTATAGCCACCTACTGAGAGGGTGATAGCACAGCCCAGGTGGTGTCCGCACGGTGGCCCTCAGGGCAAGCGCTGTTGAGTTAGTGAAGGAGAAGGCAGCAGTGAAGTGGTGGGGTGCTCCCCTCCCTCCGGGGGCTCCCCTGTGAGGCCTCTGGAGACTCAGTGGCAGCCTAACCCCCACATGGACCTCGGTAGAGCTCTCCACCAAACACTGGGAAGACTTGCAAGCCCCCTGTGCTCTCTTGCCAGAGCGGCTCTCCCGCTGGTTAATCTCCAGATGCAGCTCAGCCCACGTTCACCTTCGGGAAGCTTGAGGAAGGGGAGGAGTGGCTCGATTTGGGTTTTCAAAACACCCCAGCAGGATGGTGTGCCAGAGCTTGCCACCAAGGCCAACAACCCAAATCGGATCCCAGGGGAAGCGGAAAACCTTCTCCTGCAGCTTGCCCTCTGCCACCCCCACATACACACAGTGTGGCAGAACCTCTCTACAGATGAGGTCCAGCAATGGCAGGGACAAAAGGATCCTATTGCAGTCATCTCAGGAAAAGGCACTTTTGGTGCCTGATCCAGATAAGGCAGGGACCCGGGTTCTGAGGAAGGTGGGGCAGAGAAGGGAATTCCGGGCTCTACCAAGGGGTAGCAGCCACAGCAGGTGAGGGGTGGGGGGAGTGGGAGACACACAGAGAGGATAGTGACATCACAGAGCGAGCGCTCAGCTCCCCTAATAGTGAGGGCTGGGGGCATGGCTTGGAGGGTAGGGTGCTGGCCTAGCACGCAGGGGACTCTGGGTTCAGTTTCCAGCAGTGGATAAACCAAGCGTGTCCTAGCGGTGTCTGCTGGTAATCCCAGCACCTGGGCGGTGGGAGCAGGCGGATCACAAGTTCAGGGTCACCCTTGGCTACTCAGCTGAGCACGCCCGAGACCCTGTCTCAATAAAAAACCAAGTTGAGTGATCTCTACCGAGCATGTGTGTGGTGGCCTTTGATCCCAGCCTTCAGGAAGCTGAGACAGGAGGATTGCCACCCGTCCGAAGACAGCCTGGGCTACCTAATAAGACCTTGTCTCAAAACATGTGCGCCGGGGCAGGAAGCAGTTTTGGCTTGCTACCCGACAAATGCCCTTATGGTTACGCTTGCCACACGGGCTCCTGCATCCTGGCGGTGATGCCGAGTGAAGGCAGGAGTAGCAAGGTGCCCAGTGGTCATCCAGTCCCACAGGGTGAACCTCCTCCCCTTGAGAGCTGGGCTGGAGCTCAGGGCCATTCCCAAGCTCCCCTCAGGAACAGCATGCAGTCAGCTCTCTCACCTGACGCTGCCCCCTAGTGGTCTTCCTTAGGCACGCACAGGGTGATGCTGGGGAGGGGGGCTTCTCTGGGCCTGCGGTGCACTGTTCCCCCCCCCCCCCAAACAGGTACGATAGGCAGAAACTGACGCTGAAGGACGTCCACAACTGTCAGTATGTGGCTTGCATGAACCCTACGTCCGGCTCCTTCACCATCGACCCCAGACTCCAGGTAGGCAGAGGTCCAGCACCTTCAGCTCTGGCCCCGGATTGGGGCGTTAGCGCTGGGCTGCCCTGCTCCGCAGATCTCACTAGCCTTGAGTATCAGGAATTGAGGGGAACAGAAAGGACGAGAGGCCAGACAGCCCTCCTCATGACTCTGGAAGGCTGCCAGATGTGCCAGGTGTGGTGGTGCACACCTGTAATCCCAGCCCTTGGGACAAGGAAGAATTATGAGTTCAAGGCCAGGTGGGCCCCGTGGCCAGCAGTGTCTTGGAACACCTAAGGGGTTGAGGCTCTGAGGAACACTTGACTAACAGAGCACAGGGCGCAGGATCCTGGGTTTGGTCTCACAGATGCCCAACTGCACCTGAATTTCAGATAATTTACAAACACCTTTTTTTCTTTTTAAAGATATATTTATTGTGTATACAGTGTTCCGCTTGCAGGTGTGCCTGCGGGCCAGAAGAGGGCGCCAGATCTCATTATGGATGGTTGTGAGCCACAACGTGGTTGCTGGGAATTGAACTCAGGATCTTTGGAAGAGCATTCAGTGCTCTTAACCTCTGAGCTGTCTCTCCAGCCCACAGATACCTTTTTATATATGACACTGGAGACAGACTTAAACCCCAAAGTTATTGTAGGGATGCCTGGGGCCCAGTTTTAGCAGGGTATCAAGTATTACATCTGCAGCTGTGCCCAGGCTGACCTTTCCAAATATCCAGAGTCACAGGGACCCGGGATATCCCCCCAGACCAGAGCTGTGCACAGGGACCTGGGAGACACCCCCAGACCTGGTGTGCTCCATGCTGTGCCTCTGGGAATATTTTCAGGACGATGTGCATGGCTGCTTCACATAGAATGGGTGTCTCGTGTGATTTCTCTATGCGTCTTTACTATGCCCCCCACCAAACATTAGACAGTGGCAACAGGGTCCGCTCTCCCCAGAGGGTTAGCCATGGCCTCCAGCTCATAGCTCGGCTCCCTAACCGAAGCCTGCGCTTGTCTGTGCAGCGCCACTTCTGTGTGTTCGCCGTGAGCTTCCCCGGGCAGGACGCCCTCATCACCATCTACAACACGATTCTGGCACAGCATCTGTCCTACCGCTCGACACCCATGGTGATCCAGAGACTGAGCAGTCATCTGGTGACTGCGGCCCTGGGTAAGCCAGCCGGTGAGACCCACCGCTTTACGGGCTGACGGGTCTCCCCCCCCACCCCCCGCCGCCGTAAATATTTTATCTATCCTTTGGAATCGATCTTTTTTAAACGGTGCTGTGTTACAGACCGGAGAGATGTGAAATCCAATTGCCTGGGGGAGGGGAGTGAGAGGAGGGGCAGTTCACAACGGCTGCGAGCGCCCGCCCTCCTCAGAGAGCTGCGCGGATTTCTTGGTTAAATCGTCACCCTTGCAGTCCATTTGCTTTAGGAACTTTAGGCCCTGCACTTCCCGAGGCCATTAAGAGTCGGTAAGAATCGATGTGCCTCTCTCCTGCAACAGCCTTGCACCAGAAAATTGCGGCGACGTTCCTTCCCACGGCCATTAAGTTTCATTACATCTTCAACCTCAGGGACCTCTCCAACATCTTCCAGGTACTGCTCTGTAGCTGTGCGTCACGTTGCCCGTGGCCACGTCCCTGGTCCATGGGGGCTCTCCTCCTCTGCGGTGCTCAGAAGGGAAAGGGAAATGAGCGTGGGCTGATGACGAGGATGACACTGAGGATGGTGGGTGATGGAGATGGCAGCGGTGGTGGTGGTGATGATGATGATGTCGGTCACGTGATGGCAGGGATATGATGGTGGGGGTGGGGGTGACGGGCTGAAGATTACGAAGGATGTGATATTGACGGTGATGTCATGGTCCCTCATTTAGTGACTGCTCAGCCTGAACCAGGCATTAGACTTGGCCATTTATACACCCGCTGTCCCCTCAGCTCATGCCCTCCATCTGACAGATGGGAAATCTAAAGCTCAAGGCTAAATAGTGCTGGTCCCTTCCCACTCCAACCATCGGCTCAAAAGTCACAGCCTTGCAGAGGCCTCTGCGCACCCACGTCCCTCCCACTGTCCTGTGCGGCACTCACAGCACCGTGTACCATGTCCTGTTCTCTCCTCTGCTCAAATCTTCCCAGTGGGACACAAGCCCCATAGACACAGGGACTGTCTTGCTACCATGATGGTCCCACAGCTCAGGGTGGGGGCTTGGCAAACACCTGCCGAACCTGTCGAGGCTTGCCAGTACCCTCCCCTTCCCCGGGCTGGACCCACACTGCCTGAACCTGAGCTGGGGTCTTTGAAAGCCTGGCCCTTGTCAATGTCCGCACCACCACCACCACCTTGAATGCACCCAGTCACAATTTGCCTCTCTGTCCTTTCTCTCTACAATGCTCCTCATTAGAATATGGACCCCTAACCCTGCCCTGGGAGGAGACTCCCCAAGCCTCCCAGGACACAGACACACTTTTCAGCTTCTGAACTGTGTGTGTATGACCCCCACAGTGAGTGGATTTCCTGGTCCCAAGCAGAAGCCATGAAGAAGCTAAGTGGATCACTCCCTAAGGACGTAGCCACTTCCCCCACATTCCTTCCAAAGGTGGTGCTTGACTTGCCCTCACAGCACAGGTGGAGCTGCTGGCTGTCCCGAGTGGGGGCAGAGCTGACCATGCGCCGTGTGTCTGGGGCAGGGCATCTTATTCTCCACAGCAGAGATTCTGAAAAGCCCACTGGACCTTGTCCGCCTTTGGCTGCATGAGGCTGAGCGGGTGTATGGGGACAAGATGGTTGACGAGAAAGACCAGGAGACCTTGCGCAGAGTCACCATCGCATCTACCAAGAAATACTTTGATGTAAGTCAGGCTGCCGGGTTCCCTTGACGTGCCCACATCCAGTTCAGTGTCCAGGGCTAAGGATGCCCACAGCATCCTCCAGGAAGACCCTTTGTGGGAGACAGGGAGACCCATGTAAGGACCCCAACATGTGGCTGTGGGTCCAATAAGAATAAGCCAGAGCTGGAGAAATGGCTCAGCGGTTCTCCCAGAGGACCTGGGTTCAATTTCTGGCACCCACAGAACAGATCACAAACTCTAATAAGGAGGAAGGGGGGCAGGGAGGGAGGGAGGCAAAGAGGCAGGCAGGGAGGGAGGGAGGGAGGGAGGCAAGGAGGCAGGCAGGGAGAGAGAGACAGGGAAGGGGGGAGAGGAAGGGGGTGGGGAGGGAGAGGATGAATTAGCTATTCGGAGAGTGGCTTCCTGCCCTCCACCTGTATGGAGGGGGCACAGCTGCCTCAGTCCTTGTCATCCCCTGGCATGTCCCGTATGTTTTTGTGCCATCCATTCTTCTCCGCGGACCACCTCACGGGGACGGAGCGTCCAGTGGTCTCTAAAAGCTGACACAGTCATGGTTTGAATCACTGGAGATATGGCCTGGCCTCCTACAGGCCTCATGGGCGCCCCCTCGGTAGGCATGGAGACCATTGTCAGGTATGTCCTTGATGGAGCAGGAGCAAAGCATCTTGTCTCTTGGCCCCAGGATCTCGGGGAGGAAAACTTATTCGCCAGACCCAACATCTTCTGCCACTTTGCCCAAGGGATCGGTGACCCCAAATACTGCCCCGTCACGGATGTGGCTCACCTGAACAAACTCCTCATGGACGTCCTGGACAGTTACAACGAAGTCAATGCAGTCATGAACCTGGTGAGTACACTAGTGACGGCCGGGCGTCAAGGGCCCGGGACATAGATCCCCCTCCTGGGTCGCTGTGCGGCGGTATTCCTTATCCACACAGAGACCTTCCGAGGTCCGTGGTGGGTGCCCAAAACTGCTGTGTTGTCTGTCCTAAATGTAATTTACAAACAAAGCCGCCTTTGAAACCACAGTGCAACGGGGCGCGAGCCTTTAGCGCCTACCAGGGATTAGCGAGAGCCTGTGCTCTCCCCGGGGTTGGCCCCTGCAGGTGACTTCCTCTGAGCCACAAGTGGTCATGTGACCTTGGTGAGAGCCTGTGCCCTGCCCTCCACAGGGGCAACACAGGGGTGACCCCTCTGACCTCCCTCTCCAGGTGCTGTTTGAGGATGCCGTGGCACACGTCTGTAAGATCAACCGTATCCTGGAGTCTCCTCGGGGAAACGCCCTGTTAGTGGGTGTGGGCGGCAGTGGGAAGCAAAGCCTGTCACGCCTGGCTGCCTACATCAGCGCCCTGGACGTCTTCCAGATCACCCTCAAGAAAGGCTATGGGGTCCCAGACCTCAAGGTGAGGGCTCCAAGGGAGGAAGGGCAAGGGCCCACTACGTCCCTTCCTGAAGAGAGGCCAACCAGGAGACACACCAGATGTCACCTGTGACTTGATCCTGTCAGAAAAGGCCAGGACACTGGTGACTGGTGCACAAGGCCAGGGACAAGATGAAGATGTGTGACTCAGTTTACCCAGTGTTTCACCTCGGTGTGGGAGGGCAGAGTGGAGATGACATACAGAAATGCAGAGGTTAGATTCCTGCCTTGGTCACTGGGCGTACTCAGCTGTCCCCAGTTCTACAGGCTAAAGAATTCAGAGCCACCGCGCTCGGCTTCTCGCTGCATGCCAGACCCCGACGCGGCGGACAGCTCAGCCTGAATTGACCGAGTCCACATTAGTGAAGTAGGCCTGCCATGCCCCAGGCGTGCCTCTGGGCCTTCCATTGATTTCTCCTTCCCGAAAGTTGGTCCCCAGGGAGCGTGTGTGTGTGCCAGTCAAACACTATTAAGCCAGAACAAGTTATCGGAGTGCCGGGGAAGGAACCTGAGATTGATCAGCGTACACGACACAGTCCTATCTGTGTTTGTGCTGGAGCTGCCTCTGCGCGGGGCCTGGGAGATGCCAGACCTGCCCAGGGAATCCCTGGGGAGTCCTCGCCACGGCAAATGCCAAATGCCGCAGCCCCTGGCCTGGTTGCACAGGTCTGGAGCTTGGAGAGCCCGGTTCCTGGGATCTGGGGTGCAGGTGAAGATCTGAAGGGCACAGGAGGCTCTGGTAGGGAGTGCAGGCCGGGAACCACCTCCTCTGGGCCAGCCTCCTACCGCTGGCCCTATTTCCTGGACTCTGGTCGATTCCATTGGCAGGACTAGCCAGCTCTAGTTTAGAATCCTAGTATAAAGGGACGGAGCCTCCTGCACAAGGCTTTTCTGCACCGTGGCTGCATGCAAGCATTTATCCTCAGTGACATCACCACAGCAACTCAAGTGCTGCTTGGACCCCCCCCTCCCTGCCACCCATCCCCAGGAGCCACCTGTTTTCCAAGGTTTTGTCCCATCCACCAGCCAACTCATGTTCTGTCCCTGCGGGGACTTTATTACCGAGTCTTCGCTTTAGAGCCGACAGTGGGTGCCCAGTATTTTACTCGTGGTCACTAGCCACCGCAGCAACGTAATTATGGTCTGGAAATCAGTCACCCCACACCCGTGATAAGCTAGCTTCCTCCCTCTCTAGACCCAGTTGGAAGAGTGAAGGAAAAGCTGGGTAAGGGGCCCCACATCGTAAGAGGGGAGTGGTCTCCTGAGTTCTTAAGCTGTCTTATAGCAGCATCACAGAGCTGGTGTGAGCGGGCGTGAGCTGGTGTGAATGGGAATGAGTGGGTATGAACTGGGGTGACCGGGCATGAGTGGGTGTGAGTTGGTGTGAGCAGGCGTGAGTGGGGTGGGGGGGTGTTGAGTGGCTGTAAGCTGGCACACATGCTTTCATGATGCTTTACAACAGTCCTTTAAAGTGAGTCCTGGAAGTGGCAGGCACCTGCCAGAGGCTAAAGATGGAGGAGATTTAGGAGTGTGCTTGGAAGCCCTTCACATAGAAACCGCTGGTCTTTGTCCCAGGAGGATGTACAAGCCAGGGAGGGACAAGCCTGCCACATCTTAGAACAGAGGGGAGTCACAGTAGACAGGCGCAGAGTGTGGCCCATGGGGAAGATGTGGCAGGCACACCGGAGATGGCCGGTGAACACGACCCCCCTGGGGTTTGTAAGGGCTGCATGGAATGAGAGGGAGGTGGTCTCAGAGCTGAGTGTCGTGATGGTGGTCCAGAACAAGACACTGGACAAAGAGCAGAGATGGGGGACAGGGGTGGCTTCAGGTCAGTGTCCTTGGCTTCAAGGCCAAAGCTGCAGGAGTTTGGCAGACAGCTGTTCTCCAGGGCCCTGGGAGACAGTGTGCCCAAAAGGATGTAGATGAGAGGGTTCCTCCAGGCTTCCATGGCCCAACATCTTTTCCAGAAGCTACCATCTTGACCTTAGCACTCAGTTAGCAGGGTCCTTGCTTTGTCCGCTCGCCTTGGCAGTCCAACCATGGGCTGTGGAGGCAGCCCTGCCAGCAGCTCCTTCCGTGAGCTGTGTCCTTCCTGCTTCCTGGGGTGACTGTGGATTCACTGAGCCACAGTGCTGGAGGCCCAGAGAGATAAGAGCAGTGTCCCGGCTCTGACCTCCCTGGCTGTCACAGCAGCGCCCCCCCCCCTCCCGAAGGCTATTCCCAGGTCACTGCTGTGGAGAAACCCCTTGCAGCCTTGGCTTTTCCAAATTCAGAGGGTTTTTTCCTCCCTCACTTTCAAAAAAAAAAAATTAGCTTGCCTAAAATATGGAGTTTGAGACTTGCTTTTGACCACCAATCAACCCCAAAGGGGAGCCTTGGTGATGTTTCCTTAAACTGGGAGACTTTGGCTCCTTGCAATGGGTGAGCTAAGCCACTTGGGCGGGGGGGGGGGGGTGCGGGGGGGAGGGAGGGCTTTTATGAACTTGTGTGAAATCTTTCAGAGAATTGCAGAGCCTTTGGAGAATGGGTAGGCTTTACTAAGGAAATTAGGCCAGGTGTGGTGGCTTCTACCTCTAACCCTCATACCAGAAGGCTAGAGACAGAAGGCCTGGGAGTTCCAAGCTATAGGGAGACCCAATCGCAAAAGAAAAAAAAATGCAGACAAACAAACAAAAAAACCCTGGCTGTAGCCCAGTGGTGTGTCATCTACCAGATGCATACAACACCGCAAGGCCCCTGGTCCCATCCCCAGCACAGTAAGAAAGAGAGGGTGGGTTGGTGAGGTTTATCAACTTGACACAGCTGTGTAATTTTGGAAGCGAGAGCCTCGGGTGAGAAAGGGCTCTATCAGGTTGCCTGTGGTGTGTGTTCTTGATTGACCATTGATTCAGGAAGGCCCTGGCCCCCACCCCCACCCCCACAGTGGTGATTTTCAGTGCTGTAAGAAAGCAGGCTGAAGCTGGGCAGCGGTGGTGGCACACACCTTTAATCCCAGTGCTTAGGAGGCAGAGGCAGGCCGATCTCTGAGTTTGAGGCCAGTCTGGTCTCCATAGTGAGTTCTAGGTCAGCCAGGGCTACGTAGTGAGACCCTGTTGAAAGAAAGAAAAGCAAGTGTGATTGTCTGAAAGAAAATAGCCCACAAAGAGAGTGGTACCTACTAGGAGGCGTGATTTTGTTGAGGAAGTGCGTCATTGTAGGGGCGGGCTTTGAGTTCTGTGTTCAAGCTACTCCCAGGTCACAGTTCACTTCTGTTGCCTGCAAGATGGAGGACACTTGCCTGCTTCTCCAGCACCACATCTGCCTGCCTGGCCGCCCGCCTGCTACCATGTTGCACCGTGATGGTAATGGACTAAACTTCTGACACTGTAAGCCAGCCCAATTAAAAGTTTTTCCTTTGCAAGAATTTCCGTGGTTGGTTGTGTCTCTTCACAGCGACAGAAACCCTGACTAAGGCAGGCAGGCAGACAGGCAGGTGGAGCAAGCCACAAGGAGCAAGCCGGTAAGCAGCATTCCTCCATGCCTGGGGCTACAGCTCCTGGCCCTAGCTTCCTTTGGTGATGCAGTACAAGCTGAGAGCTGTAAGGGACGACAAACTCTTTCTTACCAAAACTGCTTTTTGGGGGGAAAGATCTTTCCCATGTCGCCCAGGCTGGCCTTGAACTCTCAGAGATTTACCTGCCTCCAGCTCCTTAGTGCTGGAATTAACAGTGTGTGCCATGTTGCTTTTGGTCATGATGTCTTATCCCAGCCATAGAAATCTTAACTAAGACAGAAATTAGTTCCAGGCTGTAGGTATTGCTGTGACAGGCCTGTGTGGTTTGTGGTGGGTTTGAACTTGGGGCTGGAGACGCATTGAGTGTTGAGAGCTCCGTGAGCAGTTCTGCGGGGTCTTGGAGGATGAGCATTGCTGAGAGCAGTGCAGGCAATGGAGGCCTGACTTGGGACATTTCAGAGGGAAGCTTGAGAGTCCCTTAAAGGCTTTACCAGGGTCCTTTGTGTGATAGTTTGAACTAAGGGCCTGTCAGCCTGTAGTGAAGAATCAACTATGATTAACAAGAGCCCCGGACTACTGAGGTGAAACCTTCACTGTGTGGTTGATGTCCTGAAGGGAGACCTTCGCCGAGGTGGTCACTGCTGCTCAGCTGAGGCTGAAGAAGCAGCCGTGATTAAGGAGAGCCCAGTATCACTGAGGTGATGTCTTTGCAGTGATTCCTTAGGCTCAGCACACAGATGCCATGGTTCAGAGGGGCCACAGCTGCATCTCATGCTGGAAGCCAGACTTGGTAGTGTTAAGAGCCAGCCAGGTGGTGCTGGTTTTGAAGGCACGGGGAGGACGTGGAGAGCAGCTGAAGCTTGGCACTGTGCGGCAGGGCTGGAGTCCCCGAGGAGAGCCCTGGAGAGACTGGTTATTTCTCTAAACCCTCCTGGGGATATGGAAGGAGATTGCTGTAGTCAGGCCACGCTGGGGACTGGCCGCTCTTCCCAGCATTAGATCTGGATGTGAATTAGTTTTACTGGGGCCTTCCTAGTTGAGGATTAATAACCTTCCACCTAGCATGCGCCCACCCAGCCATCACCAGGAAGTGGGGCTGATGGCTGCCCAGAGCATGGCAGTGTCCCCTTGAGATCTCAGGCTCCTGTGGGCGCCTGGAAAGTTGGCCCCGCCTGTGCCTTTGCTGAGCGAGCATGAATGAGGTGTTCACTCCACTGTCCTTGTTTGATCCAGCTTGACCTGGCCACCCAGTACATCAAGGCCGCAGTGAAGAACGTGCCCTCTGTGTTCCTGATGACGGACTCCCAAGTGGCTGAGGAGCAGTTCCTGGTCCTGATCAATGACCTGCTGGCCTCCGGGGAGATCCCAGGGCTGTTTGGGGAAGACGACCTGGAAAACATCATCTCCTCCATGCGGCCGCAGGTGAAGTCCCTCGGCATGACCGACACCCGAGAGGCCTGCTGGAAATTCTTCATCGAGAAAGTGCGCAGACAGCTGAAGGTAGGATTCCACCTGGACGGTTGCCTGGGGGCTCAGCCCTCTTCCCCCTTTCTCTGTAGACTTGGGACTCTTTCTTCCCAGGACGTAAAAGCCAACTGAGAAAGAGTGGTGGCAATGGGGAGCAGCTGCAGAGCTAGGGCCGAGGTTCCTGGGGGCTAGAGGGAACCTTGTATAAACACAGACATCACAGTCTGAAAATAGACTGAATGCCTTGAGGGGCTGGAGAGCTGGCTCAGCAATTAAGAGCCCTGGCTGTTCTTCCAGAAGATCTGAGTTCAATTCCCAGAATCCACATGGCTCACAACTGTCTGCAACTCCAGCTCCGGGGCATCCAGATCTTCCTTCCCTGCTTCCCTGGCCTCTGCAGGCACTTGTTCTCTCTCTCTCTCTCTCTCTCTCTCTCTCTTTCTCTGTCTTTCTCCCTCTCCCACTCTCCCATAAATAATAATTTTAAAAAAAAATAAAGGGCACACCTTGAGGGGTGGGAAGATGGCTAGGGTGGGTAAAATCACTTGCCACATGAACCTAGTGACCTGAGTTCATTTCTTAGAACCAACAAGAAGGTGGAAGGAGAGGATCAGATGAACGAGGTTGTCCACGCACGTCATATACAAACTTATGTGTAGTCAGCATTTTCTCTGCCCCGCCAGCCAGCTCCCAGATAAACATGTGGAGGCTTGTCATAAGTACGAATGCTCGGCCTTAGCTGAGGCTTGTCCCGTTAGCTCTTTTAACCTAATTTAACCTGCTTCTATTCATCAGAACTTTCTTTCATCCTGTATGTTCTGCTTTCTTGCTTCCTCTGTGGCTGGCTGGCTGGCCAACCCCTGGCACGTCCGTCCCTGGTGTTTCTTTTTTTCTCTTCCTCAGAGCCTAAATTCCTTCTACGTATCTCCTTGCCTGGAAGTCACCTATACCTCCTCCCTTGCTATTGACCATTCAGCTTTTTATTAGACTAACTAGGTGCCTTAGGCAGGCAAGATAAAACAGCAACACATCTTTACATAGTTAAACAAATGCAACATGTCTTTGCATAGTTAAACAAATATTCAGCAACATTTCCCCTTAAATAAAAAGGTGTTAACTTTTTTGAAAGATTTGTTTATTTTGTGTGTATGAGTTTTCTGTCTGCCTGTGCCCCTTTATGTTGGAAGAGAGCATAGATCTATCGATGGCTGTGAGCCACCACGTGGTTGCTGGGAATTGAACTCGGGTCCTCTGGAAGAGCAGCCAGTGCTCTTAACCTCTGAGCCATCTCTCCAGCTCCAAAAGGTTTTAGCTTTAACATAGTGAGTCTATATACAATAAAAACAATTATCAAGTAAGAATTATATTTATAATATCAAGTCCATTTTTATTAGGCAAATTTAGAGAAAATGTTCTTTTATCTATCCTGTCCTGGTGTCTTTTTTCTTTCCCAAGCTTAAATTTCTCCTCCTACTTATTCTCCCTGCATGGAAGTCCTGCCTATACCCTCCCTTGCTATTGGCTATTTAGCTTTTTATTAGACCTATCAGGTTCCTTAGGCAAGGTAAAACAGCAGCACATCTTTACATTTGTTTAATTAAACAAATGCAAGGTGGCTGGAGAGATGGCTCAGAGGTTAAGAGCATTGCCTGCTCTTCCAAAGGTCCTGAGTTCGATTCCCAGCAACCACATGGTGGCTCACAACCATCTGTAGTGAGATCTGGTGCCCTCTTCTGGCCGGCAGACATACACACAGACGGAATATTGTATACATAATAAATAAATAAATATTTAGAAAAAAAATTAAACAAATGCAACATATCTTTACATAGTTAAACTAATATTCTGCAACATAAACAAATGCAATACATTTTTGCATAGCTAAACAAATATTCTGTAACACATATGCACAATAATAAATAAAAATTTTAGAGCAAAAAGCAACCTTTGCCCTCAAACATTACCTGGAGAAAAGCAAGCTAAACTCACTAATACCAAAGGCACCTGAGAACATTTGACTGCTCCTCAGAGTTCAGCTGGAGTGAGCCAACCCCACTGCCATGCTGAGTATCTGTGGTCATGTGCTCCCCACTGATGTAGTAAGACAGTGTCCCCTGTGCCCCTCCCTGGCTCACACAGTCTTGTTAGCAGACGTTGCTGGTGGGACTTAAGCTCCTGATGGCTGCAGCCTGCCCTCACTACCTGTTAAGGCCCAGGCATCATCTCTAGAGACAGCAGGAAGTCAAGATATTCTACAGATCTGCCTACCCCCTTCCGTCCCATTGCTGTGCCCCTGAAAGCCAAGCTCAGAGTGAGCAGAGGGGAGCCTGAGACTCCGTGAGAAGTCCTCATCCATCAGGAGAGCCTGGGACATTTCTCTACAGCTCCCCTCCATTTTCCAGGGAAGCCCAGGAAACCAGGGCCCCATTTGGAAGTCAGCCTTCAGGGCCTGCAGGACATGCTACATGCCTAGCTGGATTCAGAAGAAATCACCACTTCCCAGATGTCTGTCCTCATCTGCCTAGAGCAGGGCCCATTCCCCACCCCTTCTTCATCCAGCTAGGTGTGGGGCTGCCTTGTACTTCACAGCACAACACCGAGCTGTGAACCTGAACTGGTTCACTGAGGTACCCAGCCACGCTCTCGGGGCTCTGCAGGAGTGCCCCCCACCTGTAGTAATAAGGAGCGCGGCGGGGCTGCATCCCCAACACCCCAGCCGCCTGCTCAGCTAGCTTATGCCTGAAATGACAACACACAAACTGTATTCATTTAAACACTGCCTGGCACATTCTGCTCTAGCCCTTACTGGCTAATTCTGATATCCCGATCAACCCATCTGTAATAATCTGTGAGCACCGGTCTTAACCGGGAAGATTCTAGGTCGGAGCTTCATCACGTGTGTCTGCCTGGGAGCAGGGCATGGCGTCTCTCTCTGAGGTGTCTGCTCCCAAGAGGAGAGCTGTGGAGTCTGACCTCACTTCCTCTTCCTCCCGGCATTCTGTTCTGTTTACTCCACCTACCTATGTCCTAACCAATAAAAAAGGGCCAAGGCAGTTCCTTTATTAAATGGCGCCCAACGTGGGGCTCGAACCCACGACCCTAGGATTAAGAGTCCCTTGCTCTACCGACTGAGCTAGCCGGGCAGGCGGCTGGGGTGTTGGGGACGCAGCCCCGCCTCGCTCCTTATTACTACACCCACCCGTAGACACTGAGACCTGGAGAGCACCGCACTTCCAGAGGGGCCATCTGCCAAAATGACACATCTAACCTCAGCAGCGACAACCCCCCACAGACGTTTGCTTTGTCCCACATCCAGGTGATTCTGTGTTTCTCCCCCGTGGGCTCCATCCTGCGTGTGCGAGCCCGGAAGTTCCCTGCCGTGGTCAACTGCACAGCCATCAACTGGTTCCACGAGTGGCCAGAAGACGCCCTGGTGTCCGTGAGTGCTCGCTTCCTGCAAGAGACAGAGGGCATCCAGGTGAGGAAACACACACCAGATGCAGGCTTTAGTCCCTGACACAGGTGTCCCTTCAAAGCGGGAATGACCCTGGGTGCTAGCAGAGCTGCAACATAGGCGAGCACCTTTTCAAATCAATCAAGATGGAAACAGAGGCCTCTGGACCATTTGTGAGGCAGAGCCTCCAAGGGTTCATCCTCAGGAAGGATGACAAATGTCAGGGAGTCACCAGGCTCAGGGATCCAGTGTAGGAATTACCTGGCAATGTTTGCTGATACAACCAGCATAGGAAAGCTTTTCTCTTGTGAGATGGAGACAGGAGGCTCAGGAGTTGTAAGGCCCAGCCTGGGCTACATGTCTCACATAACAAAAACAAAACCAAACCCAAAAATCTCATCTCTGCTCTTTCCCAGTATACAAGCGTGTGAATGCATGGGAATGTGTGCACACGTGTGTCAAAATGATAGGCTCTGCTGGTCTCAGACCCTAGATCACTTGTTACAAAGTTACTAATGATAGGCTCTGCTGGGTCCCAGACCCTAGATCACTTGTTACAAAGTTACTAACAATAGGCTCTGCTGGTCCCAGACCCTAGATCACTTGTTATAAAGTTACTAACAATAGGCTCTGCTGGGTCCCAGACCCTAGATCACTTGTTACAAAGTTACTAACGATAGGCTCTGCTGCTCCCAGACCCTAGATCACTTGTTACAAAGTTACTAACGATAGGCTCTGCTGCTCTCAGACACTAGATCATTTGCTACAAACTCTACTGGTCCCAGACACTAAATCACTTGCTACAAAGTTACTAATGATGGGCTCTACTGGGCCCAGACAAATCACTTGTTACAAAGTTACTGATAGACTTTGCTGTTAGATAAAGTCATCTGACATTTTACCAAGCTCAAGGGGCATTGCTCTCCTGGAGCATCTCTTTTTAGCTCTTTTCTCTCCTTTTCTTTAAAATAATTAGTTAGCTTTATGCATGTGAGTGTATATGTATGTATGTGGGTATGCATGTGAGTGTTTGAACACACATGTTTGGGGGTGGCACACACATGCCACAGAGAAGGTATGGAGGTCAGAGGAAACTTGAGAGTGAGCCCCAGAGGACTGAATTCAGTCTTTCAGGCTTGGTAGCAATTAGCTTTACCCACTGAACCATTTTGACAACCGTGTGTGTGTGTGTGTGTGTGTGTGTGTGTGCGCGCACATGTACATGTGTGTGTACGTGTGTACATGCGCACATGTGTAAACCAGAGGACTACTTTGGGTGCCATCCTCAGGAACATGATCTACTTCCTTTGAGAAAGGGTCTCTCACTGCCTTTGAGCTTGCTGATCATCTAGAGCAGTGGTTCTCAACCTGTGGGTCGCAACTCCTTTGGGGTTGAATGACCCCTTCCCAGGGGTTGCCTAAGATCATTGGAGATATCAAGTATTTATAACAGTAGCAAAATTACAGATATGAAGTAGCAACAAAAGTAATTTTCTGGTTGGGGTCACCACCATGAGGAACTGTATTAAAGGGCCACAGACTTAGGAAGGTTGGGGACACTGCTCTAGAGTCTGGCTGGGCAGCAAGACCCAGGGATGTTCCTATCTCCATCTTCCCAGGCCTGGGATGGCAAACGTGAGCCACCACACTGGGCTTTTAAGTGGGTTCTGGAGCTCGATCGAACTCAACTCCTCATGTTTGCGGTCACTTCACTGACGAGCATCTCCTCAGCCCCTCTCTTGTATCTCTCAACACCTGAGACAGGTCAGGCCTTGGTACATCTTATCCAGGGTCTGAATGTATATGCTGGAACCTGCAGTGGCCCCTCTTCTCCTAGGCCCTGCAGGGTGAGGTTGGGGCCCAAGGAGGAGTGGGTGTGTTGTCTTGGGCCCCCGGATGACCAGCCCCGCCCATTTCATCTGTCCTGGCTTGCAGCCTGAGGTGAAGACCTCCATCAGTCTCTTCATGGCCTACGTGCACACCACCGTCAACGAGATGTCCAAGATATACCTGGCGACGGAGAGGCGCTACAACTATACCACACCCAAGACTTTCCTGGAGCAGATCAAACTCTACCAGAACCTGCTGGCCAAGAAGAGGATGGAGCTGGTTGCCAAAATTGAGCGGCTGGAGAATGGGCTCATGAAGCTGCAGAGCACGGCTTCTCAGGTAGGAGTCAATGTCTGGGCTGCATGCTGTAGAGCCTTCTCACTGTAACAGGCTCCCAAGGAGGCGACAGCACACATGGGATATAGTCATACGTGGGGCTGGACATCCCAGGCCATGGGATGAGCCTGACTCCAGTCTTTGAAAAGCAGAGAACAGGGGTGTAATCTAATCAGAAACAGCGGGCGTGAACTGCTTTAACAGCATCAGCACTGAAGCGGGCACCCTGCATGTGTGATGGATGTGTCTTAAGGTTTTTATTGTTGTGAGAAGATACCGTAACCACTGCAACTCTTTTCTCAAAGAAAACAATTGAGTTTGTGGCTTCCAGTTTTCGAGGTTTAGTCTGTTCTCATCATGACGGAGCATGGTGGTGTGCAGGCAGATGTGGAGCCAGCTGCCATCTTGACCAGAAGGCAGCAGGGAGTTGACTGACTGTCACACTGAAACTTGAGAAAAGAGACCTCAAAACCCACCCCCACAGCCACACACCTCCCCAAATATTCCTCCTAATAGTGCCACTCCCTTTGGGGAACATTTTCTTTCAAACCACCATGTGAAGGCGTTATGCTTGTATCCAGGGAAACCTGCATCTCAGTTCAGGACAGCCCATGAAAATGCAGCTATTGGGGGCTGGAGAGATGGCTCAGCAGTTAAGAGCATTGCCTGCTCTTCCAAAGGTCCTGAGTCCATGAAAATGCAGCTGTTTCTGCATGCCACTCATACCGGATGCCTGCTCACAGGCTTCCTACAAACTTTTCTTTCATGCTGAGTTGATTTTTGAGGTTCCTGCCTGGTGTTCAGTTATGTACCTCCACAGCCTCCTGCCCATGATTCCCAGGGGGCCCAGCCTCCTCTTCCCTATGATGCTGGGCCAAGATGGGCCTCTCCACCAGCTCTCTGGAGGTTTTGGTCCCCAGTCTCCATTTCTTTCCCACCCTTCTTCCCACTTGCTGGACTGCAAACCCCCTATCCCACTCCCACCTCAAGACCTTCAACAATTTCTCAACTGGAAATTTTTATTAAGGGGACACTTTGTAGTCCTTTCTGGCCTGGAACTCACTATGTAGACCAGGCTAACCTTAAACTTTTGGCAATCCCCCTGCTTCTGCCTCCCAAGTGCTTGGCTCACATACTTGTTCACTTCCAGCACCCAGTTCAGCTGACATTTTTAAAATCTGGTCACCTTAACTCCTAGCACACTAGGAATGTTCTTAAATATGTGGCTTCATGTATACACTTGGTGCTCAGCATAAACTTTCCTTTGACATATTCAAAAGACTCCTGAGTCGCTGGGAGTTGGGAGCAACCAAGGCTGTTCTGAATCCAAGGCAGCCACCAACCGTGGCCAGCAGCATGTACTGTCCTCAGCAGGCTCCTGCCCTCTCCTGCCTCCTTCCTCCCCAGGTGGACGACCTCAAGGCCAAGCTGGCGGTTCAGGAGGCCGAGCTGAAACAGAAGAATGAGAACGCAGACAAGCTGATCCAGGTGGTGGGCGTGGAGACTGAGAAGGTCAGCAAGGAGAAGGCCATCGCGGACGAGGAGGAAATCAAAGTCGAGGTCATCAACAAGGTGGGTCTTGGGGCCTCCCTGATGGGTCAGATGGCAACCCACAAATGGGACTCAGGCTGAGACATTTGTACAAGAACAAACCTCCCCACCTAGGGCGCCTGGGAAAGGAAGCCCCACCCTCGTGCAGGCTAGGTTCTAAGAGAAAGCCCACAGCCAGCCAAGCTCCTTACAGAGAGCCCCTCCGTTGAGCATCTCCAGAAGCTGCTGCTGCCCAGTCCAGCTGGCTCTGCCCGACGGCCCCACCTCACCTCCTTTGTTGTACTGTTGTTTTATACGTTTCTGGTTTTGGTGAACCTGGAAGCTGAGCCCATGCTAACCCAGCAGAGCTGACCCATGGAGTCACATCCCCAACCCTCTTCTGATTCTGTATTCTGAGGCAGGCTCTCACTAAGTTGCCCGTGCCGGCCTTGAACGTACAACACGCCTGCCTCAGCATCTCAAGTAGCTGAGAGTGCAGACCCGTGTCGCTGGGCCTGGCTTGCCTCTACATCTTAATGGAATTCTGTGTCCCGTGAGGGCGTGAGGGTCAAGGTGACGCCACCCAATTACCGGTCCCTGTGCTGTGGCTTCTGCTCTGGGCCCCCTCGTGCAGCCAGTGGTCAGGTAGAAACAGTTGCTTAGGGAGTGTCCTCAAGCCCATATCTGGACAGTGGATAAATTAAGTCCCCACAGTTACCTCCCACTCTCTCTGGAATGGCAGCCAGGAGCCTTTCACACCCTGGGCTCGTAGCTTCTCCCCTAGACCAGCCAGGTAGGGCCTGAGTAGTTCCCACCTAGTGCTGGGCAGGGAGGAGACCCAGGCTGGGCTGCCCAGGAACTGGGTCCCTGATCTCCTTTTAACCTGCAGAGCCACAAGTCTGTGAGGGAGATGGGGAAACTGAGGCTCAGGGTGGTCCATAACTTTCCTTGGCTCCTGAACTAGCATTTGACATAGGCTCCAAAGCCAAAGACCTTGTTGACCCTGTTTCTTGGTGACATCATGTAATTAATGTCCCAGCACTTTCCACTCCCTAGCCCTCCATCCACAAATGCCCCACATGGGGAGCTTTAGAAAAAAACTAGGGGTTACCCCCTCCCACCACTGATCTTTGCCCTGTTAGTCCTTTTCCTTAGTTATGCCCCATGGATGTCCCTAAAGGATCCTTAGGGAGGAAAGACTGTCCTTTGTCCTTCCCCTGGGGCCCAGCAACACACACAGGGCCTGGTGACTGCTCCCCACTCCTGCCACCCAGCTGCTGCTCCTGAGCAAAGACACCAAGTCATTCTGACCTCTGAACTTACAAAAAGTCTAAGGGTCCTTTGCAACTGAGAAAGCAAAGGCGTGCCCCCACAAGCGGGTGAACGCTCACAGGCACGAATGAATTGGCACTGACATTCATAAGTGAGCAAGCACTGGCACATGCCCACGAGTGCTCCCACAAGTTGAATGCTTGCTCACTCACGTG
This sequence comes from Microtus pennsylvanicus, assembly GCF_037038515.1. Classification (NCBI taxonomy): domain Eukaryota; kingdom Metazoa; phylum Chordata; class Mammalia; order Rodentia; family Cricetidae; genus Microtus; species Microtus pennsylvanicus. Next base: position 4,025,249 of record NC_134589.1, read on the forward strand.
ACTGAGAGGGACCGGTGACATGTTCTGAGATGCCCTGTTCTGGAAGGATCGCACAATGTGATCTCAAAGTGACAAGGGAGAGGAAAGTTGGAGCTGATAGAGGGGCCCAATCCCCACTGAGCATCCATGTCTCTCTGCACATGGTTGGTCTCATCTGAGGGCAAGAGGCAGGGACCAAGGAGGCAAGGCGGAGGAGGCGGGTATTATGAGTGAGCATACAGAGACACCAGTGATCAGGGTATCCAGCAAAGACAATAGATACGTGGTGTCTGCTGGCAGGAACTCAACCACTGGCGCTTGGCTGTAGCTTGGAGAAAAAGTTCACCTCTTTCTCCTATTCCCCTGCCTATTCTCAGATAAGTGTGTGAGAGGCTGGCTGGATGAATGGATGGATGTGGCCAAGTGGGCGGTTAGGTAGGTAGGCAGGTGGTGGATGGGTGGGTGGATGGACAAATGGATGGACGGGTAGGTGGGTGGATAGATGGATGGATGGGTGGATGTGTGGGTGGGTGGGTAGAAGGACAAGTGGATGGATGGACAGATGGACGAATGGATGGGTGGGTGGATGGATGGGTGGACAGGTGGATGGACGTGTGGACGGGTGGGTGGATGGATGGATGTTTGAACAGCCTACACTGAACTTTCCTGTTTGTCTGCCTTCTAGAATGTCACTGAGAAACAGAAGGCCTGTGAAACAGACCTGGCCAAGGCAGAACCAGCCCTATTGGCTGCACAGGAGGCCCTGGATACTTTGAACAAGGTGACACAGGGAGTAGAAAGGAAGTAAAAGGAGCAGGGGTGGCCCAGTGGGGTCCGTGGTGACACTCAGTGTGCTGGTCTCTGTAGAACAACCTGACTGAGCTGAAGTCCTTCGGCTCCCCACCGGATGCTGTGGTCAATGTCACAGCTGCTGTCATGATCCTGACAGCACCTGGGGGCAAGATCCCCAAGGACAAGAGCTGGAAGGCTGCGAAGATCATGATGGGCAAGGTGGACACCTTCCTAGATTCCCTGAAGAAGTTCGACAAGGAGCACATCCCTGAGGCCTGTCTGAAGGCCTTCAAGTGAGCCTGGGGCAGGGTCGGGCTGCACCCAACAAGTGATTTTACCTGCTGAGACTTTGCCCCAGTGAGAGAGGCCAAACTTTTTTTTCTTTTGTTTTCTTGAGACAGGGTTCTTCAGTAGCTTTCAGAGCCTATCCTGGAACTAGCTCTCGTAGACCAAGCTGGCCTCGAACTCAGAGATCCTCCTGCCTCTGCCACTTGAGTGCTGGGATTAAAGGCGTGCGCCAAACTTTTATGCTGCTTTTTCTTCTTCTTTTGTACCAATTAAAGTACTCAGCAAAGGGAGGCGCTAGAGCGGGCGCTCCACAGGGAAGGTGCTCACTGTACAAATATGCAGACCTGAGTTTAATCCCAGAGCCTAAATAGAAAGCCGTGTGTGGTGCTGCGCGCGTGTAATTCCCAGACTCACCGATCAGCCGGCCTGGCTGCCGGAGGCTTGGGGCGATTAGAGGCTCTGTCTCAGAAACAAGGCGGATGGTGACTTACCGAGGTGCCACCCCTGAGGTATAGGTTGACCTCTGACCTGTATGCACACGCAGGTACACAAAATGCCCATATCGCAAGAGCACCTACAATACACCACAAGGATTAAAAGAAAGAAGGAATATTGATGTTTCCCGGTGCTGCTGTGCTGACCATGGCTAGCATAGCCTGAGACACAGAGCCAGCCACGGGGACCGGGGACTAGGGCTCGTGTCCTGTTGCAGCCCTGCTCGACGCCCGTGATTTCCTTCCAGGCCCTACCAAGGCAACCCCACCTTTGACCCCGAGTTCATCCGCTCCAAGTCCACGGCTGCTGCTGGCCTGTGCTCCTGGTGCATCAACATTGTGCGCTTCTATGAGGTCTACTGCGACGTGGCCCCCAAGAGGCAGGCCCTGGAGGAGGCCAATGCCGAGCTGGCCGAGGCTCAGGAGAAGCTGTCCCGGATCAAAAACAAGATTGCGGTGAGCGCCCTCGAGCCCGTGGTCCCTGTTAGACACCGCGCCACCCACTCCCTGCCAGTCAGGTTTCTGTTTAAAACACACTGGCAGGGCCTGCAGTCGTGAGAAACCACCGACGGTGGTACCACGGAGCATGCCAGGGGGACTGTCAGGGATGCTTGGGCCGTCAGGCCCTGAGCTTGGGGGAGCTGGGAACATCTCCCAACTTGGTTTTTCAGGAACTCAATGCCAACCTGAGCAACCTGACTTCAGCGTTTGAGAAAGCAACAGCTGAGAAAATCAAGTGCCAGCAGGAGGCCGATGCCACCAACAGGGTGATCTCCTTGGCTAACAGGTAGTTTTTGCCGTGGCCACACCTCCTATCTCCCAGATCCACAACCCCCGCCCCCCAAATGTCTCAGAAGAAGACAGAATTCCCAGTTAACTCAGGCCTGCCCAGAACACAGTCCAGAGCCACCTGCTCTCAGACAGCGCCTGTCCTTGGTGTCCCTGGGGACTGACCTCCAGACCTCCCGGGAACACCAAACCCCACCTCAGCTGAACTGATCTTCAGGCTGTAACTATGCAAGAGGGGCTGAGAAAGCTATGGTGGACAGCTCACACACGGCTGACATTCACACTTGGACCAGAGGAGAACCTCACTAAAGCTCTCCCCTCACCTGCAACTCACTCAGGACATCTCCTGCTCCCTACAACTGACACCTCCCCTCACCCCGCCCCCAGTATAGACTATGAGTCAAATGGCCTGCTCTGTTCAGGACTGGCAGGCGCAGGCACCGTGTTTCTCCCACAGACAGTGGCTCTGGCTGCTTTACCATAAGCCACCCACACAGCGGCCGCTCCACAGGCCACGTGCCGCACTCTGAGGTCTGTGCACACTCACGTTTGACATTATGCACTGCCACAGCTTCGGATGGCAGGCAGTGCTGGTCCCAGGAATCAAATGCAGCCCGCGTTGGTGCTTTGCACACTCAGAAGCCCCCATGGGAAGGTACAGCAGTGTGAGGGAAACTGACTTGATACCCAGTATCGAAATCATTGTCACGTTCCCATGTGGTCTGTGGAGAGCTACCAGCAGGCTACCTTGTTGCTCCCTTCCCTGGAAACCCAGTGTGGTTCTGCTGTTGGTGAGACCAGGTCTCGTGTAGCCTAGGCTAGCCTCAAACTTCCGTGTGTCAGAGGATGACCTTGAACTTCCTTCTGATGCCCCTGCCTCTAATCCCCCAGTGCTGGTTACAGACGTATGCCACCGTATTTGATTTATGCAGTCCCGAGGATTGAACCTAGGGCCTTGTATGTGCTAGGCCACTCTTCTCCCCATTGAACCATAGACACGGATCTGTTGTTTTACTTTGAGATAGTCTATGTCGCCAAGGTTGGCCTTGAACTTGCAGTGATCCTCCTGACTTTCCCTCCCAAAGGCTGGGATTACAGGTGTTCACCCACCACGCCACCATGCAAGTCCTTAGCGACCGCATACGGTTCACAGCTCCATGGTGGACAGCCCGGCTCTGGGGTTTGAGTGACAGAGTCCACTCTCTGGCTACCTGCTTTCTTATGTTCTCCCAACCTGGGGGCTGGCAGCCGTTGATCAGCGGTCAGCATGATTCAGGAGCTGGCGGGGAAGGGGATGGGGAGTCCCAGGTCACCTTAGCTGATGGCTCAGGTGCACCCTCACCATCTGTTCGAGAGGGGAAGCAAGGCCACTGGGCATGGAACCTACACACAGCATTAACTTGGGTCAGCACTGGAGACCCACAGGGCACCAGTTATGACTAGGTACCAGTCCCCCAGCTGGTAACCTAGGCAGCACCACACACCCCACCCCTACAAGGCCAGCAGCCGTCTGGATGATACATGGTCCTGTAGTCACCATGTTCTCAAACGGACTCCGGTGCCTGCTGGCCAAGTGTGCCAGCAGGGCACAGTGGCATGGCATGGTGACAGGATGCAGTCACAAGTGGCCTGGGCAGGGGGCATGAGGTCACATTCAGCATCCCCAAGTGGCACCAAAAATGTGCTGTTTTCTGTGAATTCCCTTGAGAGCGTCCTACTGCAGAATGGAGCAAGCACCCGCAACATTGTAAGTGAGCATCCGCAGCAACATTGTATGGGCTCCGTCTGTCCCAGGTCACTTTGCTGTCCATACAAGTCCACTCGACAGTTTGTCTGCACTGACAGGCCATTAGATAAGTGCCCCAGGCTCTCCAGCTCACTCAGGCACTCCACCTGTTCCCTGGACTCTTGCAGGCTTGTGGGAGGCCTGGCTTCGGAAAATGTGCGCTGGGCTGAGTCGGTAGAGAACTACAAGTGTCAGGGGGTCACCCTGTGTGGAGATGTTCTGCTCATCTCTGCCTTTGTCTCCTACGTGGGCTACTTCACCAAGAAGTACCGGAATGAGCTGATGGAAAAATTCTGGATCCCTTACATAAATCAATTAAAGGTAAGAAGTACAGTGGTGGTTATGACTCAAGGAGACTCGGGGGCTCCCCCAGGGCAGCCACAGCCGAACTGCATCCTCACTGGGGCGCAGCCAGCCTCGTTTGCTGGGATTGACATCACTTCTGGCATGCCACAAGGCTGCTTCTACAAGCAGTGTGAGGGCCGCCTCCTCCACGGCCTTGCTCTTCAGAGCATGTGGCCAGTACCAACTTGAGAACACGGGCAGAAAGTGAGCAGGGGAGAGACGGCTCAGTAAAGTGTTGGTTGCAGAGACATGGAGACCTGAGTCTAGATCCCTGAGACCCACAGTTTAAGATAAAACCAGGCACGGCAGCAAGCACCTGTAACCCCACGTGCTGGCATGGGGTGTGGGGGTGAAAACATTCCTGGGGCTTGCTGGCCATCCAGACTCACAAAATAGGTGAGCTCCAGGTTCGGTAAAAGCCCCTCTCTCAAAACATAAGCCACAGTGTGCCTGGGGACGTAGCGCCATGGTTGAGAGCACTTGCTACTCTCGCAGAGGACCTGGGTTTGGTTCTCAGCACCCACGTGGCGGCTCATAACCACCTACAACTCCAGTTCCAGGGGATCTCCTGCCCTCTCCCGTCCTCTGAGGTCACGTGCCTACTCGTGGTGCATATTGACAAACAGGCAATGCACCATACACATAAAATACACATAATATACACTATACACATAAAATAACAGTGAATTAAAACACAAGGCAAAGGGTTGGCAATGTAGCTTAGTGGGTAAGGCAACCTGCCGCCAATCCTAATAGTCTGGATTTGATCCCAGCACTCACAAGACGGAAGGAGAGAGCCAACACCTGCAAGTTGTCCTCTGACTTCTGTCTGCAAGCGCGTAACTGTGCCCAAACCACACACACACACACACACACACACACACACACACGAGAGAGAGAGAGAGAGAGAGAGAGAGAGAGAGAGAGAGAGAGAGAGAGAGGAGAGAGAGAGAGCGCAAAAAACAACGGATCCCTCCCTCGGCAGGTCCCAATCCCCATCACGGAGGGCCTGGATCCCTTGACCCTACTAACGGACGATGCAGACGTGGCCTCCTGGAACAACCAGGGTTTGCCCAGCGACCGCATGTCCACTGAGAACGCCACCATCTTATGCAACACGGAGCGCTGGCCGCTAATTGTGGACGCCCAGCTTCAAGGCATCAAGTGGATCAAAAACAAATATGGCACTGAGCTGAAGGCCATCCGCCTGGGGCAGAAGAGGTGCAGTCAGGGCCGGGTGGTGCTGGGCGGGGCCGGGCAGGGTTAGGCAGCAGGTGGTACTGCCCAGGTCTGTACGTACACACGCACCTCCGGCCTTATGAGTGGCTTTGTGAGAGGCCTTGTGATGGTTGCGCACTCGGGATAACTGGGAGATGGCCAGGTCCTATGCGTGCACACAGGCCTTGGGCCTTTTGTGTTTACTGAATAGCTGGGGACCAGGAAGCAGTCTGGGGCTTGCTTTCACACGCAGCCTGAGCCGTGAGCATCTGCTGACTGACTGAGTAGTCTACTAACATGAACACGAACACGCAAACATAAACTCCGGTCTGAACAGCAGAGAGTCAAACCAGGATCTTCTCCCGCCTGCACTTCACAGGGAGGGGAACTAGACCTGGCTCTTCGTGTCCTCCTGGCTGTTATCTGCTGGGGAGGCTCCAGGCTCTCATCTCGTGTGTGGTTTACATTCTACTCCCACAAGGGAAACAGAAACCATGAGCACCAGGGTGATGGTGGCTGCCAGGCGTAAGCCTCCTGGAGCCCTAGAACAGGCTCTGGCGGAGCAGGGAAAATGTTCAGCTCTACATCCTGAAACTCCCTCCTGCTCCCGCCACCAGGCTCCCACCCAAACGTCCCAACCCCCAATCTGCAAGCCCACACAGATGCCTGAGGAAGGAGGAACTGGGATTGACTCCTTGGCGACCCCCCTGGATGCCTCCGTTCCTCAGGGCCAGGGCCACCTCTTGAGGCAGACACTGCTTCCTATGATCCGCAAGCCATGTCTTATCTTTCTATTCTGTGCCCAGCTATCTGGACATCATCGAGCAGGCCATCTCAGAGGGTGACATCTTACTCATCGAGAACATTGGCGAGACCGTAGACCCTGTGCTGGACCCATTGCTGGGCAGGAACACAATTAAAAAGGGGAGGTAAGGCTGACCCCCACGACCCAGCCCAAAGTGAATCTCTCCTGGGGCGGCCCCGGCTGGGAGCTCAATGAAGGGCCTCTCTTTACTAAAGGTTTCAAAGGCTGACAGGATCCAATGCTGAGGGGACTGGAAAGGCCAGCTCTGTCCCAGGGGGAGGGACCAGCTGGTGCATGGGGTCCTTCATATTGCCTCTATCTTTTTCGTATACGTTTGAAAATCGTGAAACTTACAGTCCTTTCAAAAACTTTTTCCACAGTTATATCCCTGCCCCCGATTACCCTCTCTTGTCCCACTCCCTCTTAATGGTTTTCTCTTCCCGACATGTTCCCCTTCTGCTTTCACATCCTCTATACGAGTGTTATGCATACGTGTGTGCGCGTGCATGCGTGTGTATGTGCCTATTATGTGTAGGGATGTTATGCCTGCATGAATGTCTCTGTACTACATGTGTGCCTAGTGCCTGAGGAGGTGTCAGGTCCTCTGTGAGCCACCATGTGGTTGCTGGGAATCGAACCCGGATCCTCTAGAAGGCCAGCCAGGGGTCTTAACCACTGAGCCATCTCTCCAGCCCCGTTTTAATGGCCCCCTGAGTTTAATGATGGTTGCATGCAGAGCATGACCGTGGGGCTATTAACTGGAGCACAGGCGACTGAGCAGTGACCCAGTGACCATGCCACTGAAGCTGTTGGCTGCAATGGCATCACGAGTTCTCCTCTCCTCTTCAAAACATTTAATTTTCAAAATATTTTACTTGCATTTATTTACTCTGTGTGTGTGTGTGTGTATGCCCCAGGATATTAAGGTCAAAGGCCATCTTATGGTAGTTAGCTCCTATCGTGTAGGTCCCAGGGATTGAACTCAGGGTGCCAAAGATTAGCAGCAAGCCCTTTTACCTACTGAGCCATCTGGTTGGCCCTCCTCCTTCCTTTTTTTGTTTGGTTTGGTTTGGGTCTTTTTTGCAGGGGTTGGTTTTGTTTTGTTTTTTGTCTGTTGTTTGTTTGTTTTTGAGACCAGGTTTCTCTATGCAGCCCTTACTGCCCTGGAACTACTGGCCTCAAAATTAGAGATCCACCTGCCTCTGCCTCCCGAGTGCCGGGATTAAAGGTGTGCCCCCCCCCATTTTTAATTCTAAGAAACATGACTGTCATAAAGTAAGCATTTCTAGGGCGCTTCACACATTTACCGTGTTATGCAACTATTACCCGTGCCTCCCACGAGGAAACCCCACACCCCCTACCCACACCCACTCAAGCATCTTTTCGTCTCCGTGGCTTTGCCACTCTGGACGTGCATCGCGCAGTACGCGTCGTTTCATGCCTGGTTCTCTCCAGTTGGCATCCCCTTGTCAAGGGGCATCCACGTTGTAGCCGCCGTCAGTGTCACAGTTCCTTTCCATGGCTGTGGAGTAAACTCCGCTGACCAGACCTGCAGCATTTCGCTGTGTTTACAGCACAAAGGGGGCAAGCCAACTCGGGGCTCTGGTGCACAGGAACACTCTTGTGTCTCGGGCTCTGACAAGGACCTGACATGAATGCCGATACCCAGGGACTGCAGGGGGTTCGCTCCAAGAAAGTGAGCTCAACCAGGAAAGAAGGGGAGCAGAGCCTGGGAGGGGGTGACCCACAGTGGGACAGCACAGGGTGACACTCCAGGGGTGCGTGGCAGAGGGCCACTGGCACGTGCTGGTGTTCCGCACTGACCTTGAGAGAGCTGGCTGCTCTTCCGTTCAGGTGCTCAGCTAAGCGCGAGCTGCAGCCAGCTTTATGAACAAACTCCCCTGGGCAGACCAAGTGCCCACTAGAGGAAAGGCTAGACATGGCCTCTGGTGGTCACTGGCCTCCCCAGAGTGTAGGGAAGAGGTGGGTGGGCCACCCGGCGGCGAGGGTGCTTCACCGGCTTCTGCTCCTCACCCACCAGGTTTATTAAGATCGGTGACAAGGAGGTGGAATACCACCCCAGTTTCCGCCTGATCCTTCACACCAAGTACTTCAACCCCCACTACAAACCCGAGATGCAGGCTCAGTGCACGCTCATCAACTTCCTGGTCACCAGGGACGGGCTCGAGGACCAGCTCCTGGCCGCCGTGGTGGCCAAAGAGCGCCCGGATCTCGAACAGCTCAAGGTGACTGACTCTGACAGACATCGGCATGTGGGGTCACTCAGGTGGTCACCTGGAGGGCCATGTCTCTCAGCTCCCTCAGTGCTTCCTCCTTCCCCAGCATTCTCGTCATTCAGCCCCTAACTCAGTTTAAACCAGCAGCCAGCACGCTTACACCAGGGATCTGTGCCCTAAGGATCAAAGAGGGTCCCCAGAAGCCAGTTTGCGCCTGGCCATGCAGAGCATTTGTCCAGCATGTCTGAAAGTCTTGGCTCAACCCTCAGCATCACAGAGAAAGGAAACATAGGGTTCCGGGGCTGGAGATAGGGCTCACACTCAGTAAAATGTTTTCAGCAAAGGCATGAGGACCTGAGGCGCACGCACACACACACCCGCCAACACAGAAAAGGCTGCCATGTACTTGTAATCCCAGGGCTGGGGAAGCGGAGATGGAAGGGTCCCAGGGACTCGTTGGTCAGACACCCTAGCCTAAAGAGTGAGCCCCAGAGAATCCATCTTAAATAACAAGGTAAACTGAGCCAGGCAGTGGTGGTGCAAGCCTTTAATCCCAGCACTCGGGAGTCAGAAGCAGGCGGATCTCTGTGAGCTGGAGGCCAGCCTGGTCTACAGAGCGAGTTCCAAGACAGGTTTCAAAGCTACAGAGAAACCCTGTCTTGAAAAACCAAAACCAAACCAAAACACCCAAAGTAAACTGAGTCTGAGGCTCTGGCTTTCCCACACACATGTACACACAAAGAAGGTTAAGCAGAGCCAACTGTGGACCAGCCGCCTGCCCAACTCCGCCTCAGCCACACTCACTTCTCCATCTCCACGGGTGGCCTGCCTGCTGGGTGGCATCTGTCCTCTGCCTCCCCTCCAGAGAGCCCTGGCAGCAGAGGTGAGACCAGGCCCCAACTAATGTCGCTTGGGCCCTGCCACCCCTGTAGGCAAACCTCACCAAATCTCAGAACGAGTTCAAGATCGTGCTGAAAGAGTTAGAAGATTCTCTCCTGGCCCGGCTGTCGGCTGCGTCGGGGAACTTTCTGGGAGACACTGCCTTGGTGGAAAACCTGGAGACCACCAAGCATACAGCCAATGAGATTGAGGAGAAGGTAGGCCCCGCCTCTCAGGCCACCCAGCACACAGAAGGCTTACAGCCTGGGTGTCTGTGAGAGTTTGTCGTGACCGGAGAAGAAAGTCACAGTGAGGAATTATCTAGACCAGGTGGGCCTGTTGGGCATGTCAGTGGGGGACAGTCTTGACTTTTAATTGATGTGAGAAGACCCAGCCCACCGTGGGCGGCACCATTCCCTAGCCAGGGAGTCCCAAAGAGTCTAAGAGAAGAAAGCTCGCTGGGTATCGGCACACACTTGCAGGCCTGCACCTCTCCCTGCTCTTGACTTTGAATGCGATGCTCTGAGTTCTTGCCTTGCCTTCCCCATAACAGGCTGTAGCCTGGAACCGTGAGCCAATTAAACCCCTTCCTCCCACTATATTTTATCACAGTAACAGACTGAGAGCCAGCACCTTGCTGTCTGTGGGCCCTCAAGGGGGGCTTCTGAGGAATGAAGGGCCAGGACCAGGCAGGGCCCTCCTGTGGGCAGCTTGTCTTCCAGGTCGTTCCCTCCAAGCCCCTTTCTTCTGTTCTGAGGTCCAAGAGGCAAAAATCACAGAAGCAAAGATCAATGAGGCGCGAGAGAACTACCGGCCAGCGGCAGCTCGGGCCTCCCTGCTGTACTTCATCCTCAACGACCTCAACAAGATCAACCCCATCTACCAGTTCTCACTCAAGGTCAGCCACGCTGGGCGCAGGTCCAGGGCCCACCTGTGGGTGGTCCTTCCCACCTTCCCCCAGTGCAGCTTCAGAACCCCCATGTTCACGCTGGCCACTCCCCAGGCCTTCAACGTGGTGTTTGAGAAAGCCATCCAGGACACCACACCTGCCGAAGAGGTGAAGCAACGCGTGATCAATCTGACAGACGAGATCACCTACTCTGTGTACATGTACACGGCGCGTGGGCTCTTTGAGCGGGACAAGCTCATCTTCCTGGCTCAAGTCACTTTCCAGGTATCACGTTGCTTTTGTGTTCAGACTGCAGCCAGTGCTGCAGCTGGGGATTCCCAGGCTTGTGCCAGGAGTGCAGATTCTCAGGACCCCTTTCCGGGTCCCACACACCAGCTCACACAGATAGCTACGTAGCCGAAGTGGACCTTGCATTTCCGATCCTCCTGCCTCTACTTCCCTAGTGCTGGTATTACCCTTGTGCACTGCCACACCTGGACTCAAACCCAGGGCATCCTGCATGTGGGGCAAATGCTCTACGGACTGAGTCACATCCCCAGCCTTGAAACCAGCTTCTAACCAGCTTTCCAGGCAGTAGTAAAGCCTGAGGTGTCTGGTGGGGGCCGTTCCGGGAGCTAGATTTGGGGGACACCAGGGGAGCATAGCAGATGTTCCAATGGGATACAAGTGAAGGGAAGTTAGAGAGACTTGTACAAAGAAATATCACAACAGTATGTCAGTGCTGAGAAAATGGTCCCTAACCCAGCAAGGATGCTGAATACATCCTCAGCAATGAGTGGAAGAGCTTGTCAAGGTGGCTCCGTGAGTGAGGGCACTTGCTGCAAAGCCCCAGGACCCACATGGTAGAAGCAGGGAGCCAGCTCCCAGCAGTTGTCCTCTGGCCTCCATACATGCATCTCTATACACACATCTCTATACACACATGCATCTCTATACACACATCTCTATACACACATGCATCGCTACACACACACATGCATCGCTACACACACACATGCATCGCTACACACACATGCATCGCTACACACACATGCATCGCTACACACACATGCATCGCTACACACACATACATCTCTATACACACATGCATCGCTACACACACATGCATCTCTATACACACATGCATCGCTACACACACATGCATCGCTACACACACATGCATCGCTATACACACATGCATCGCTACACACACGAAGAAAGAAATACAGGGGCTGGGGAAATGATTCAGTCGAGCCTCATTTTCAAGCCCTAGCTCCCAGTGAGAGATCCTTGACTCAGAAAATTAGGTGGGCAGCACCTGAGAAATGAGCCCAAGGTTGACATCTGGCCTCCACTTGCATACAATGCACACATGAGCACATGTGCCCATATACATGCAAGCAACCACACGCACACACGAAGACTCGTTCTGAGGAAGGATGTTTGCATAGGTGCGCCAGAAGTCCTGCTGAGGTACTGGAAGGTTTGTGTAGCCCGTCTCAGTAGGGCCTGTAGCGTGAGCTCAGATACTAGGCACTCAGGAGGCTGAGGCAGGAGGAGTGCATGAGCCAGGGAGTCAACATCAGCTGTAAAATATAGCTAGATCCCCGTGGGGAAGGAAGGAAGGACAGATAAGACAGATGGACAATGGCCTCGATCCCTTTTGAAAGCACTATGTGATAGAACTTTGTCTCTTGGTTCTGGGGACCAGGAGGACCATGGTCCAGGTGCGGCATTTGGTGCCAGCTTCCCGCTGGCCCAAGAGAACAGGACAGGGTGGACTGACACCCTTTATAACAAACCATCTCCCCAAGAGATGGCACAGTCTTTGCACTGCCTCCACATCTTGGTTGCCTGTCACCTGACCCCGCATTCCAGAAACTACTGATCTGGGGGGCATGATCCCACTGTAGGCCAGGTGTGATGCTGAGCCCCTTTAATTCCATCGTTTAGGAGGCGGAAGCAGGGAGAGCCCTATGGGTTCATACAGCCTGCTCTATATAGGCTCTAGGTCAGCAAGGGCTGCACAGTGGGACCACACACACACACAGGTCCCAATAATGCAGGCTGCTTATGGAGACGCCTGAACTGCTGCGTGCACACACACATTCACACCACACACACACACACACAGGTCCCGATAATGCAAGCTGCTTATGGAGACGCCTGAACTGCAGCACACACCACACACTCACACACACTCACACACACACACACACACACACACACACACACACACACACACACACACACACACACATCCTGATAATGCAGGCTGCTTATGGAGACGCCTAAGCTGCCGCACAGCCACCAACAGTACACATGTCTGTAACCTGGGACCTCCTCAGAAGATAGGGACTTTTCTTTTAGGTTGGTGGCAATGTTGTAGAACTAGGTTGTGGCTGCACACCCTTGTGGGTAGACCTGTGCCACTTGCCTAATGGGCTTCAATGTGAGTAAAACGTGTTTTACGTGTTTCACCCAGTTAAAAGAAAAAGCAACAGCCACAACATGGGGTTGGGATTTAGCTCAGTGGTAGACCAAGCCCTGGGTTTGGTCCTCAGCTAAAAAGACCCCCCACAAAAACAAAGAAGCTCTTGAGCCCCACAGCCCCCTTGGCCCATAGGTCCTATCCATGAAGAAGGAGCTGAATGCACTGGAGCTGGACTTCCTCCTGCGGTTCCCCTTCAAGGCGGGCGTCACATCCCCTGTGGATTTCCTGCAGCATCAGAGCTGGGGCGGGATCAAGGTGGGTCCTCGCACTCAGCACTGAACCCCTCCCAACCAGTCTGGAGGATGCCTGTGCCCCATCACGGTGACAGGGCCAGAAGAAGGTGGGAGCCAAGATGGCTGCAGCTTGGAGACAACCCACACTTGTATTGAATGTGACATCACTGGTCTCCGCTGACCATAGGGACCTGCAGCAAGTCCCAGGCCATCCTGTGCCCAGCATCCCTATGCCCTGCCCTGTTCTAGGTCTGGTCACTGCTCAGGTTCCCAGATCCATTGCCAAGAGCCCTCAGGTCCCAGGTGTCAAGTTTCAATCCAAACTGTGATCCCTGGAAGGCAGTGGCCTGAGGTGGGACAGCCTTGATATTACCCTCATTGTAGGGGAGGGCTACTGTGAGCCCCCAGGCCACTGGCCCCCATGGAAGCTTGCCCTGCCCTTGACAGGAAGAATAGTTGAGACCCTACTGACAGGCCACTCTGTCACCCAGCCCAGAGCACCTGCATCTTCTGAGACTTCTCCCCAGGGCCCACTAAGGGCCATCTAGAGACGGTGCCCCCACCCCCCACCCCCGACTCAGGCCATGTGTGGTCCCTGAAACGACACTTCTGACTCAGGCCCTGTCAGAGATGGACGAGTTCAAGAACCTGGACAGTGACATCGAGGGCTCCGCCAAGCGGTGGAAGAAGCTGGTGGAGTCGGAAGCCCCAGAGAAGGAGATCTTCCCCAAGGAGTGGAAGAACAAGACGGCGCTGCAGAAGCTGTGCATGGTACGCTGCATGAGGCCGGACCGCATGACCTACGCCGTCAAGTGAGTCTACAGGGAACCGAGCCGAGGGAGGGAGGCCCCTTTGCTGGCGCAGCCGGGAGAGGTGCTCTGACCCGGAGACCTAAGTTCCTTTCTTTATGTTTTGGATGTGGTCTCAAGCATCCCGGGCTGACCCTCAACTCAAACTTACGTATCCAACGACTTTGAACTTTTGATCCTCCTGCCTCTGCTTCCAGAGTGCTGGGTTTGCATCTGTATGCGATGCTGAGGATGGAACCCCAGGCCCTGTCCATGCTTGGCAAGCACTTTAGGGCCTGAACCACCTTCTCAGCCCTGATCCTAGGTTCTTGTTGATCCTAGGTTCTCGGGGTGTGATCAGTAGGACTGCTGGCCCTACTGGCCTGTGTAGAGGGATAGACCCTGTGACAGGGATGGAAAAGCAGACTTTCCCACACTAGGCCCTAAGGTTGAAAGAGAGGAAAAGAAAGGCCATCAGCACTGGGGAATTCTCTGCGTCTAAATTGTCAACTGGGTGCCTATCATAAATGAAGAATTCTAATTTGAGACCTGAGCCTTCCCAGGTGGAGCGGGGAGGTCTAAAGGAAGGGAGGGACTGAGCACAGAAAACCCCAGGGCCCAGGCTTAGAGTGGGACAGGCTGGCTTCTGCCCCTTCCATCTTTCCATGCAGTCTAGACACAGCCAGGTCTCCTCAAACCACTGACACCCCCACAGAGCTCCCCTCTGACAAAGCAGGGCCCTGATGCAGGTTCACTCCATATCTAAGGACCTCTCCTGTTCTGTTTTTCTCGGTTGGAAGAGGACAGTGCCAGGATTGGTGGGGAGGGAAGGGACAGAGGAAAAGACTAAATGTCAATACAGACGAGCTGGTGGCAGTGAGGGGAGGATGTTGGACAAGCAATGGCACCTGACCATCTCAGAGGCACAGTAAGACTCTTAAAGCCTCCCAGACCCCCAGGGCCTTCCCATCGTCTCCTGCCTGTGTCTGGGAGCCAGTCCACAGCACGGGAATATAGCCATGGTCCTGCTTTCAAAGCCAGTGCTGGGCAGTCAGCATCTCACCTGCCAATGACGGAGGGAAACAGGCAGACACTGGGATCCGAAGGTCACCCATGCACCCGATGGCATGAGAGGACCACCCAAGGGATTCCTAGGGCTGGATTAGAAAGAGGGAATCTGGAGGCTCTAAAGCTGCCTTCTGCACAGAGCTTGTTCCTCCCCTCAACATCCCACATGGACCTCGGAGGCCCCTGGGATTGAAGGGGGAGCATACTGTTGAGGAAGATGGAAATCCAGCTCAATTGATAGAGGCTTGCCTAGCACGCACAAAGTCCTGGGGTCACCTCCCAGCACTGCATGACCGGTGCATAGTAACACCCAGAAACCCGCAGCCCCAGCACCTGGAAAGTGGAGGCAGGAGGAGGGTCATAGTCACACGGCAAATACCGAGTCAGCCCAGGCTACTGGACTACTCCAGACCCTGTCCAAAAAAAGAAAACCTCAAGCTGCCACTTCCTTCCCCTTGATGTCTTAGAGGAAGTCCATCCAGAATGGCCCACCCACCTGGACCAAAGCCACCCACACCCACACACCCCCAGCCCTGGTCCCGAGCAGGCCCCAGCTGCCTGTGGTCCCACAGAGCGTGTTCCCTCAGGAACTTCGTGGAAGAAAAGATGGGCAGTAAATTTGTGGAAGGCCGGAGTGTGGAATTCTCCAAGTCCTACAAGGAGAGCAGCCCCTCCACGCCAATCTTCTTCATTCTGTCCCCCGGGGTCGACCCCCTCAAAGACGTGGAGGCCCTGGGTAAGTAAGTACAGCCGCAGAAGTGTACCCCCGTGGAAACGCAATATAAAAACCACAGGGAGAGAGACCCCAAACCTCCATGGGCACCACTAAATCAAAACCAGAAACTCACGGGGACACTGCTGGGGTGGAGAAACAGCGTGCCTACCAGTGGGATGAGAAGTGGGCAGCGAGGAGGCCACTCTGCACCCAGAGTCACCACGGCATCTTCCAGCCTGAGACTTGGTCTGTCCCTAAAGGCTCAGAAAGGAGGTCCTCCAGCAAGCCTCCGCCCAGAACTCTGACTAGTTCTCGGTCAGCTTGGCACAAGCTAAAGTCATCTGGGACGAGGGAACCTCAAACGAGAAAATGCCCCCACCGGATTGGCCTGTGGGCCAGCCTGTGAGGCATTTTCTTGGTTGGTGACTGACGTGGGAGAATCCAGCCCACTGTGGGCGGGGCCGCCCTAAGCTGGTGGTCCAGGGTGCTAAAGTGACCTGGGCCAGCCAGTGAGCAGCACTGTGTTGAGCTCCTGCCCTGACTGCCCTTCATGACCGACTGTGACTGGGAAACCCTCTTCTCCCCAAGATGCCTCTGTTCATGCTATGGCTAACAGAAACCCAACTAAGACACCTTCCCGCTTGTACTCCTTCCCAACAACCAAACAACCAAAAACTAGAAACAGCCCAGCCTGGGTTACTTTTATCACAGCTGGGACCAAAAACAAAACAAAACACAAAAGCCTGATAACGGTAACCTAAGAATTTATTTGGTACAGTGTGAGGGTTCTGTCTCTTGAGGTGGGGAAGGCACCGTGGCAGGAGCCTGAGATGGCCGGTCACATTATAACACTGCAGTTAGCGGTTCTGCCCAGTTCTCCTTGGACCCCAGCTCACAGGACGGTACACTCACATTCAGGGTGTACTGTCCTCCGTTTTTGAAACCTCCTCCTAGAGATATCTAGAATGGAGTTTCTATGGCAAATCTATACCCAGTCATGCTAACAACCAAAATTACCCATCACGCACACGCACGCACGCACGCTATGGGCTGTTACTCTGCCGTGAACCAAATCCATACTACTTCATGGATAAAACTTGAAAGCATGGGGCTCACGCAAGCCGGTGGTGAAGCCACTGGGGAAGGTCTCAAAGAGTGTGTGATCTCATTTACATGAAATGTCCAGGACAGGCTGATCCACAGGGTTGTAGGGCAACCAAGCAATTTTCGGGCAAGGGGAGTGGAGAGGGAGTCACACTGTTCAAGGTCACGAGACCTGGAGTGGTGATGGTGGTACCAGAGAGGCAGCTGCACAGCATGACCCATTTCCCGAATGTCCCCGGGCCACACCTTTCCAGATGGCTGAAGCACGGCCGTGTTCCGGGATGTGTGTTTCCCCCGGCGATAAACAAGACGGGAGGCATATGGTGTTCCTGGCTATGGACCGCAGAGCCTGAACCACTGTTCTGAATCACCCCTGTGCTTTTCCTGTTTTTCCCCTCTTTAGGGAAAAAACTGGGATTTACCATTGACAATGGGAAACTCCATAACGTGTCCCTGGGTCAAGGACAAGAGGTGGTGGCTGAGAATGCGTTGGACGTGGCTGCCGAGAAAGGACATTGGGTCATTCTGCAGGTGAGGACTCCTCTGCCACCAGGGCCATGTCACTGGGCACGGAACAGACCCTCCCCGTGCTTGGGGTACCACCCCCACCCTTCCTCAGCATGGAGCTCCTCCACAGCCCTCCCTAGCTCCAGGAGGAGTACTGGGGACCATGTTGTCTAGGCTGTGAGCCCGGGGGGGGGGGACAAAGGTCACCCTATGGCTAGTTACAGGGAGCATCCCTCATCGGTTAGAGTAAACGGGGTCGGGATAGGGCAGCCACCTTACTGGGTATTTCTCAGGGTGCTTTTAAGAGGCCAGACGGTGTTGGGGGATCAGTGGGGGTCCATCCGGGTCTCAGTCAGGGCTCCTTGCTGCAGAACATCCACCTGGTGGCAAGATGGCTGAGCACCCTGGACAAGAAGGTGGAACGCTACAGCTCGGGCAGCCACGAGGACTACCGCGTGTTCATCAGCGCAGAGCCCGCCCCCACCCCGGAGGCGCACATCATCCCCCAAGGCATCCTGGAAAATGCCATCAAAATCACCAACGAGCCCCCCACGGGCATGTATGCCAACCTGCACAAGGCACTGGACCTTTTCACTCAGGTAGGGAGGGTGAGACTGGGTGACTCGCCATGGCCAGGCTAAGGAATCAGAGGCCCAGCAGGCCAAGACTTACCTCTAAGTTCTAGAGGTTTTTCTGTACTGGCCTCCTACCCACATCACACCAGCACACACACACATACCAACACACACACATGCGCACACACACGTCACATTAAAGTACATCCCCCAAAGGCTGGGCAAACCTATCAACCCCCAAAACCGCAGAACCACCATGGCCTCTGACCAGCCTCAGGACCCTGTCAGTTGGCAGGGGTGCCCGTCATTACTGTGGCTGCTGAGGCCACGTCCCATCCTAGGTCCCAGGTACTCCCCTGACCCCACCCTCAGGAGGTGTGAAGTTTATTTGGGGCCACCAAGCCTCGCTGCTGGGGGCAGTGGGTGACTGACAGGTGGTCGTGACACTGTTCCCAATGGAAGTCTGATAATGCCCTAAACAGGGCAGCAGGTGATCAGGCCCTTCTCCACTGACAGGTACCATGACTTCTTGTACCCCCCAGAGAGGAAGGCAGATGCAGGGACTTGCCTGGCACCCTAGGGCTTCTGGGAGGGTTTCTACCGCCCTTCCACACACCCTCTGCACACAGGGCTCCTCTGACCCATCCTCCCAGTCCTCAATGACTCTGTAGCCCTCCCACTTGTCAGCCCAGGGCCGCTGCTCCTGCAAGCCCCTAGCACCTCACTGCCCCCAACGGTTTTGGCTATAGCCTCCCGTATCACATACTGCTTCTCCAGGCTGCAGCCTAAACCTCTGAGGCTTTGGGACCCTGCATCCTCCTCACACACACCTACCCAGAGGGGACATTAGGAACACGGAGTTTCCGTGTCTCCCTTCATACATGAACTATGAGTCCTCCATAACCCATGCCTACACCGCCATCCAAGGGTGACTGTCAGAGAGAGCTGAAGGTCAGGAGCACACAGCAGTCGCGGGGACAACTGAAGGGCAGCCCGTGACTTGGCTGGCAGACGACAGTCTGGTGATGGGTGTGGGTGTAGACCTTGGGCACAGGAAGCACATGGAGCAATGGTGGAGGCTACCTCAGTGCACAGGGTCCTGGTGCAAGCTGCAGTCCACACACGGCCGAAACCTGAGGCCAGCCCCACCTTTTGTGTGTCCTTTTTACGTTTGCAGAAGTCTGTGGGTGACAGATGTGTAGAACACCACGGGCAGAGCCGGGGGTCCTTCACCCCCAGCCTGCCTGCAGCCTCTCAGGTGCTGGCACTGTAGGTACACCCCAGTTCACGGCCAACTTCTTTTTAATAAGTAGGGGTACCCCAAAGTCATGATGAAAAACTCGAGGGCCAGTGAGGTTACTCAGCAAGCAAGAGAGTTTGTCACCCAACACGCCAACTTGAGTTCCATCCCCAGAATCCACACATAAGCATGCAGGATGCAGAGAACCAACTCTGACCTACACACATGCATGCATGTGCACACACACACAGCACACACATTCACAGTAAATTAATGTTGAAGTTTAAATGTATATTAAGGGTGGGTGTGCATGCCTGCAACCTTAGAGACCGAGATAGGATTGTGAGTTCCAGCCAAGCCTGATATGTAGAAGACCCAGAGGCAAAAAAATAAATAAATAAATAAAAGTCTATCATATAGAAAACAAACCAGGAACACAGTAGTGTGGATTTCCTGGGGAATAACCCTGCATTACCTTCCCTGGGTCTTCAGATGAGCGTCCCTGCGGTTGCTGTGAGGGAATGGTCCGATTGGGCCAGCCAAGGGCTTTAGCCCCCCCACCCCCACCCCCTGCTGTCAGAGGCAGAGCTGAGCATCTCTGTGCAGAGCCATCCCTATTGGCTCCCTCTTGTTGTCTCCCCCCACAGGACACCCTGGAGATGTGCACCAAGGAGATCGAGTTCAAGTGCATCCTCTTTGCCTTGTGCTACTTCCACGCCGTCGTGGCCGAGAGGCGCAAGTTCGGTGCCCAGGGCTGGAACCGGTCATACCCCTTCAACAATGGGGACCTCACCATCTCCATCAATGTACTCTACAACTACCTGGAAGCCAACCCCAAGGTGAGCAGGGTGCACCCAGGATCTCCCCCAACCCCCTGAATCCCCCTCCCCTGCTGGCTGTCTGGACCAGTTACCTCCAGTTCTTGGCATCATGGTCAAAGCATTGGGGAAAGCGCACACAGGTGGGCACCTGGCAAAGCGTTCATAGAGAAGCGAAGATGCCGTGGTACTGATCAAACACGCTGCCAGCAAGCAGCGAGCCGCAGGCTCCATGAGTTAGAGTGCCCGGGGCCCCACATTCTTGTCCCAGGCCATCTGGGAAGGGAGGAGCTGGTGCTAAGGGCATTTTGATGGACAGCTTGGGTCATGGCTGTGATGCATCTTAGCGTAACCTTACACGTGCCCAGTCACACAGAGTTGTAAGATGGTAACTAGAGGGCTGGAGACACGACTGAGTAGCTAAAAGCACTTGCTGCTCTTTTGAAGGATCCGAGTTCAGCTCCCAGGACCCATGACAGGGTGGCTCATGGTCACCTAAAACTCCCGCACCCGGTGATCTGGCCTCTGCAGGCACCTGCATGCATGTGCGCTCACCCACATGAATGCATACACTTCTTTATATTTATTTGTTTGTTTATTTATCGGCTTTTCGAGATAGTTTCTCTGTGTAGCCCTGGCTGCCGTGGAATTCACTCTGTAGACCAAGCTGACCTCAAACTTAGAGATCCCGAGTGGTGGGATTAAAGGCGTGTGCCACCACCGCCTAGCACTTTTTTTTTTGTTTTTAAGATGGTAAATAAAATCTTTTCCCTAGAAGTCCACTCGGAGGACAGACACAGTTTGCCATACCATGCATGCACCCAAAACTAGGTCAGGTCTGATGGGCCCAAAGATCCCTGAGAAAAGACAGGGTGGTGCTTTGTGTTCTCAGCAAACACGCAAAAAGCTACAGACGGCAGGTGGATGCTGGTCTCGGGTGGGTGTGGAGGTGCACGCCCATAATCCCAGCTCAACAAACATGTAAGGAGCTGCAGATAGCAGGTGGATGCTGGTCTCAGGTGGGCGTGGAGGTGCACGCCCATAATCCCAGCGCTCGGAAAGGTTGAGGCTGGAGCATCTCTAGTTTGAGGCTAGCGTGGGTGATTTAGCTAGGGATGCGGCTGAGTGGCCCAAGGCCCTGGATTTCAACCTCTAGAAGCTCCGGCAGGCAGGGTGCAGTGCAGGGGTCTGACTGCACACAGCAGGGGCTGTGCTGGTAAAACGTGGGGCCACGTGTGACCTGGAGCCTGAGCACAGGTTTGGGACCAGACTGTGGAGTTTGGATGCCAGCTCCACTGTCCACTAAAGTCCTATTTATTCCCTCCCTAAGTGTCAGTCCCTCAGTTGGGTCTGGCAGCCACATCTGCTAAGTCTCTCTAAGGCTTGGCCATTCAGAGGCTAGATCTAGCAGCAGTCCCCACCTCCCATGGTTACCCAGTACCTGCCACCCTGGAAGTGGGCTCAGACCCAGCATTCTCTTAAGAAAAAGCCAGAAGGATACACGCACCCAGACCTCAGGCTTCTCTACTTTGCTCTTGGCACCCCAATTCAATAGCAACAGAGACTGTGGGTCCCAAGGGAACAAGACACCAAGTCCTCCTCAAAGGCTGATGGTCAAGCGCACCAAGCCGTGTACCATACCGAGCAGCAAGTAAACTTGATCTGCAGGAAACGTGGCCGGATCCCAGCCCTGCTCTGGGGTGACACGGTGCCCAGCCGGTGGGGAGAGGGCTTGAATTTCCACGTACAGACCAGGATCTCTCAGCCCCCTCTGAGCCTGCTTCTTGGCTGACAGCGCAGGGATGGCAGCCTGTATCAGAGCTTCAGGGGTCAGCTGAGGACAAACAGAAGGCATCCTGGATCAGATGCAGGTCTCAGGAGTCCCCTCCTACTCGCCATCACCTTAAAGAAAGCCCAACAGACACCATGGTGTGGTGCCTGCCTATAATCCCAGCACCTAGGAGGTCCAAGGAGGAGGGTCTGGAGCGCATGGGGTGCAAGGTCACCACCCTCAGCTACATAGCAAGTCCAAGGTCAGCCTGGGATACCTGAGACCCGAGAGAGGAGAGGCCATGGTCAAAGGCAAGTGAGACACTAAGCCTGGGGTCAGGAGAGAAGGATGCTCCCTGTGGGCAGCCTAAGAACATCTGGCCAGAGGCTCCGGGACCCCTGAACTTCCCCTCCATGCAGAGGTCCTGCCTGGTACTAAGCAATCTCCAGCAGCAATGGCATCGTCGGTCACCATCTCACAGCTGTCCTTGCTAGTGTCCCTCTGAGGACCACTCCAGTGATTCTGCAGGCAGGTAGGGGCACTCGCCCCCCTCGCCCCTACGAAGCCGTGATGCAGACAGGGTACTATGATGCCACCTGGACTACAGTCCCAGCAACCCACCTCGGCCTGGCTGGAGCAGGAAGGCAAACTGGGGAGACACCACCGCCTGCAGGGACAGAGTCCCTACCTGTAGGTGATGAGACTGCCCCTGGCTGCCATTCCACCCGTGACACTCCTAAGCAAACACGAACAGAAGATGCCAGCAGAGGACCCCTGGGGAGACGACTGGGAGAGGTGGTCTTGTCAGGAGTGTGTGAGGACCTTCAGTCAGCCACATAAGCACGTGGGCTCCAATCTGCTGAGAACACCATGTCCGACAGTGACCGCAATGTCTCCCAGTGGAAGCCCTGAACTCTCCCTCGATACATGGGTCTGTGTGATGCAAAGTGACCTCAGGTAGTAGTGTTTCAAGTGGCTGCCATCTCATCCCTCAAGCCTGCCTTAAGGACAGTACCAGGGCTTGCGCAGCAGGTGGGAGAAGCCACCTGTCTCTCTGGGGATTAGGCCCTCTGGTGGCCAAGAGCACTGGCTGCTCTCGCAAAGGACCCACATGGTGGTGCAAACTGTCTATAACGCCGGTAGCGGAGGATCTGAGGCCCTCTTCTGGCCTCCGTGGGCACCGGGCACACATGCACTACACACACCTACATTCAGTTAACACCCACCCATGCATCTTCATTTTTAAAAATGCATTTTTTAATTAAACAGAAAACTTCAAAGTTAGAAAATAACAATTCAGGACCACAGAGGTGGCTCAGTGGGTAAAGCTCGGAATGCCTAAGCATGATGACCTGGGTTCAGGTCCCCAACACGTTCACAGTCAGACATGATAGTCCACGCCTGTAATCTCTGCACACTCATAGTCAGACACGGTGGTCCACGCCTGTAATCTCTGCACTCATAGTCAGACACGGTGGCCCACGCCTATAATGTTGGCCCCAGGAAGTCAAGAATCAGTTAGCCTGGGTGCACAGCAATAAAGAAATCCTGCCTCAAACAAGGTGGGCCTCTGACCTCCACATGCATGTCACTGCATGTGCTGCCCCCCCACAAGCATGCGCGCGCGCGCACACACACACACAATGCACACAACTCTCCAAAGTTTTAAATGTGGATCCTGACCTATTTATTTACTTATTTATTTTTATACATAAGATTCTTTGATGAGAATTCAGAGCACCCTTGTATTTTGAATGAAAGTTCACAAGACTAAGTAAGACAAATGATTAATCAACCAATTTCACCAGAATTCCACCAAAAGCTCTCAGGCAGGGCACTGTGGTGGTTACAGAAGTGCCAGCCATCATCCCTGAGGAAGGGGCGTCTGTGTACAAGCCACAGTCGGCTGTGCAGACTTGAGTGGCAGAGCAGCTCCAAGAGCCAGGGTGCAGAGGTGCCGTCCACAGGCTCAGCCAACCAGAAAGAGTGTCTCCGGAACACGGCTGGCCTGTCACAGGTCAGAGAGCCACTGACTTTGCATCAAGTGGCTGCCAGGAAATGAAAATGTGCAGACGCAGCTCCCTGCCCTCCCTCAGGCTGCTGTGGGCAGCAGGAATGGGCTACATGCCGAATGAAGCTCCAGGCTTTGTGGATAAAGGGTCACCCAGGCTCTGAAAGACCATGTGTGTATTGGCCAGTGATTCTAGGGCGAGGGACGTGGGGCTGGGCAGAAGGTAGGCTGAAGGGAAACAAAATAGGGAGGAAAGCCCACCTGACCCAACAGGACAGCCAGTGCCAGGCTATGAGTGTGCACATCTTCTCCAGAAGCCCACGGAGCCAAGGTTCTGGCTAGACTTGTGAGCATCCAGCTCCCACAGAGACCTGCACGGCTCCACAAGAGGCCACAGAGGTTCCCATGGGTCAGAAGACCCACTGGTCCACATCAGACACACAATTGACTGGACTTTTAGCCAATGAAAGATGCGAGGGCCAGCACCGACTCTCAAGAGCAGAATCCAGATGTTGCATAGAATGCAGACTGATGCTGAGGCTGACAGAGCCCAGGGAACCAGGAAGGAGCAGGTGGCCCGTGACCCCTGGGGCACCTATGGAGGAGGACATGAGGCTGAAGCCAGCCTAAAACCATAACCAAAGCAGAGTCTCAGAGGGACTAGCCTGAGACTCGGGTACTGAGGTGCAGGAATGGAGAAAGGTGTACCTGAAGGAAAGCAACCTGGGTGCAGACCCTGCTGAGCTTTCTAGCCTCACTGATGTGAGTGACAGAGGGTGGGGGTGGGGCGCTCCTCACGTTCCCCTGCCCCTTCCTAAGGTGCCCTGGGATGATCTCCGCTACCTTTTCGGTGAAATCATGTATGGAGGACACATCACAGATGATTGGGACCGCCGGCTGTGCAGGACCTACCTGGCAGAGTACATCCGTGTGGAGATGCTGGAAGGGGAGGTGCTACTGGCACCCGGGTTTCAGATCCCCCCCAACCTGGACTACAAGGTAAGAGGGGTGCCCTGCCTTGGGGGCTCAATATGTGACCAGGACAGCAAAGACCAATCCATCTTGACAACTCCCTGAGGGTCCACCCCCCCAAAAAAAAGCCCAATTGAGTTCTAGGGGTTTAGGTATTTGACAGAGAGAACCCCAACACATAAACCACCCCTTTCCAGGGCTACCATGAGTACATCGATGAGAACCTGCCCCCCGAGAGTCCTTACCTGTATGGCCTGCACCCCAACGCAGAGATTGGCTTCCTTACTGTCACCTCCGAGAAGCTGTTCCGCACAGTCCTGGAAATGCAACCCAAAGAGACAGACTCGGGAGCAGGCACAGGGGTGTCACGTGAGGAAAAGGTATGACCTGTCCATGCTCCCAGCAACACGGACAGGCTGGGCCTAGAGCAGTAGGAAGCAGCCCGGGCTGGGGACAGAGCCTGGGCAGTTTGTCGAGTTGGGCGCACTCTGTCCCTGAGCCTTGGGTGGTTTTAAAGCTGGCCACAGACATCACTGGCAAAGAACTGTGGGGTGCAGCAAAGTGGCCCCCCTAGGACATGGAGCTCATAGGCACTACGAGACAGAACACTGTGTAAGCTCCTTTGCCTGGCCTGCCTCGGCACCCCGAGGCTCCAGCACCTGCCCCACTTTCTCTTACATCGTGGAAAAGACCTGTCACACCTCAGCTCTAAGCTAGTGGGCACAGGTCTGATTTAGCCCACTAGGGCAACTGACAGGAGGTAAGAAGCTGAAGCGTTTGTGCCTTGTCACTAGGCTACCAGGCCTGATGCACTCACAACCCCGGCCAAATGTGGCTGCTCCCCACCCTACTTGCCTCTTCCCCGGTAGACTTGAGCCTGCAGTGTGCGCGTGCGCACACACACACACACACACACACACACAACCACACCCACCCACCCACCCGGGTGAATGCCGCAGTAACAGAATCTGCCTGGCACTGGCTTCCAGGTGAAGGCTGTGCTGGATGAAATCCTTGAGAAGATTCCAGAGACCTTCAACATGGCCGAGATCATGGCAAAAGCGGCTGAAAAGACCCCCTATGTGGTCGTCGCCTTCCAAGAATGTGAGAGAATGAACATCCTCACCAACGAGATGAGGCGCTCGCTGAAGGAGCTGAACCTAGGGCTCAAGGTCAAAACTGCGGGTCAACCAGGGCATGGGCAGGGGCTTGTAAAACTGGCTGGGCCGCAGAGGGACAGCCAGTGGCACACCTCGGGCCTCCCCTCTCCTAGTCTAGAATCCTGTGCCCTCCAATACAGGCCCACGAAGGGGGGCTATTGCCTGGCTGTGACCTCTGGAGGTGCCAGAGAGCCATGCTGGCAACCCAGGACATACAGTGAGGGCTATCCCCCATCCTGACCTGACCACGTCCCTTAGGGTGAGCTGACCATCACAACAGACATGGAAGACCTGTCCACGGCTCTGTTCTACGACACTGTACCTGATACATGGGTGGCCCGGGCCTACCCCTCCATGATGGGCTTGGCGGCTTGGTATGCCGACCTGCTGCAGCGTATCAGGGTAAGTCACAGGACCCCGGAGCCTCCAGGAACCTTTGTGCCATGGCCGCAGAGTCCCCGGCAGCCACCAGGGCTGACGCAGGTAGGAAGGCCTGGCTCAGTCCCTCAGACATCTGACTTCCCAAGGAGGGGCAGGACGCTCTCTCTACGCAGCAAAGGCAAGAGCAAAAGCTGCTTCTGTGCCCCAGGTTACCGTCTAACATTGGGCCATTCCCTCACGGGAGGCTGCGGGCTCTCTGGTGAAACCAGCCTCAGCAACCATGCTTCCTTGCAGGAGCTCGAAGCCTGGACGACAGACTTCGCCCTGCCCACCACTGTGTGGCTGGCCGGCTTCTTCAACCCGCAGTCGTTCCTCACAGCCATCATGCAGTCCATGGCAAGGAAAAACGAGTGGCCCCTGGACAAGATGTGTCTGTCTGTAGAGGTGACGAAGAAGAACCGAGAGGACATGACAGCTCCTCCCCGAGAGGGCTCCTACGTGTACGGGCTCTTCATGGAAGGTAACTGTCCGTCTAGAAAGCTTCCAGAGCCACTCCCACTCAGCAGGGGATGAGACAGGCTGAGCAAGCCTAGGGTAGGAGTGGCTGGGCTTGGAGCCACCCTGAACCTTAGAGGGGACTGATGGGCTGAGGCCTGGACCAGAAACCCATTCCAAGCTGAGTATGGTGTGCACGCTACAGTTGTAGCACCTGGGAGGCTGAGGTTGGAGGATTGCTGGAACTCTATGGGCAGTAGGAAGGTCCCAGCCAGCCTGGGCTCTACTAAGACAGGAGCATTTGTACGCATCATTTAAACAGTTTAGACATGATGAGGAATGTGGCCTCCACACTGAGGCAGGAGCTTTGTTGAGTTGGGAGCTCCTGAGGCTCCCCCAAGCAAAGGCTTCAAGGAGGAAGGCTGGCCAGGCTGCCCAATGAAGCCAGGACAACAGGAGGGCAGAGAGGTAGAGGTGCCCATCAGAATTCATTACCCAGCCAGCCAGGTAAGAAGGCTGTGTCCTCAGACCCACTCCAGCCATGGCTCCTGTGCTGTGTCGGTCCCTAGCCAGCAGAGGCTCACACCCCCATTCTCCACGTTTACTGTGGAAAGCCACGCCCAACACATGAGCGCCCCTGGATAGGACAAGAGACGACAGCAGTCTGGTTAAGGGCAGACAGTGTTTATATAGGCATATATATATATATGTGTGTGTGTGTATATAACTTATTCCCTATGTACACAGAGGGTAGACATTCATTACACAGGAAGGGACAGTGCTGGAATCGTCAGCCGCAGCCAGTTTCTGTCGCTGACACTCAGAAGGCTGAGATGAGCCTCAGAGCCATTTCGGCACGCAGGGTCACCTCCAAGTCCTCAGTGCGTACCCATGTTTGGCACTACTACACCTGGCCTGAGCTCTTCAGGGCTCCCACTTCACTGGCCTGTCTCTGAAAAGATCAGAGAGGTCGGAGGCCAGGCCTCTATCTCTGCTGGTGCCTCCCTTATTCATGGTCAGCACTCCAAACAGTGGCTCAGCCTCCCATACAATACCCAGGCCATCAGCTACGTTGTGCCCACAGGAGCTCGCTGGGACACCCAGACCGGAGTCATTGCTGAAGCACGGCTAAAGGACCTCACGCCAGTCATGCCTGTCATCTTCATCAAGGCCATTCCTGTGGACCGAATGGAGACCAAGAACATCTATGAATGCCCTGTGTACAAGACGCGTATCCGAGGCCCAACCTACGTCTGGACCTTTAACCTGAAGACCAAAGAAAAGGCCGCCAAGTGGATCCTTGCAGCGGTGGCGCTGCTCCTGCAGGTGTAGCTGCTGCAGCGCCCGACCCCATGTGGCTCCAATCAGAAAACTGCCCTTGCTTCCCGCGCAACTGTAACTTTACAGGAACTGAAGCAATTTTTTTTTTTTACTTCTTACAAATCCAGTGCCCCTGGACTACTGTGCAGAGGTGGTGGATGGGGCACAGATTAAAACAATTGCAGTCACTGTGCCAGTCTGATTGCACTTAGTGCCTGATGTCACCCAGGGCCCAGCCCAGCAGTGAAGCCGATTCCCAGCAGCTGGGAGCAAACATCCTGGGCACCAACCCCCAAATCCTGCCTTAGGGAGGAGTGAGCTTATCTCCCGGCAAAGCAGGAGGGTTAGGGTGCGGCCCTCACCCCGGCCTGATACTGCACACAAGCCCAGGTGCGCCTTCCACACAGCAGCACCCACACTGGGCTCTCAAAGAGAACGCCTGAAGTCCCTGCACTACAACAAGCAAACCATGCCACAGGTGCCGCCATGCGAGCTGCGCAGCCATCCTTCCCCAGTGAAGCCACCACATGGAACACAGTGAGCAGGAACCACTGTCGCCATGTCGTGCTCTGGGGTTAAAGGTTTCTCCTAAGGAATAGTGTTCCAGGGTAGCAAACCCCGCCCCCCATAAACACTGCGCTTTGTCTATTCTGTCTCCCACACACTCAGTGCACACGTCCCTGAGAACACTCCCGCTAACCGGGCTGCTCCGTGGTTTTTGCACCTAACACACACTCCCTGGTAACCAATGGCCCCAGGTGATGGTGAGCAGACAGGTGACGCTAGCTGAGGCCCTTAGGACTGGGCGGTGCTGATGCTGGATGTGCAGCCAAGTCATCAGGCTACAAGCAAGTAGAGAGACAAGAGGGTGCCGGGAGAGGGCTCCCTGGGGAGCAGGCACCACGTGGGTTTCTAAACTTCAAAGCCACAAGGAAACACCACCCAGCTTGTCTGACCTCCTGTGAACATGGCTCTGATGCCTGAGCCCCCAATGAGGACAGAGGAGTTTCAGGCCTAGCTACTGAACATCTGCCTCTGCTGGCCAGGAGGGGTCACCGCAGCCCCAGAAGATTGCTAGGCTAGCACAGCTCCAGGCAACTTTGTTCCAATCCCTTCAAATAAACACAAATCAGGTTTTTTTTTTTCTTCCAGTTTTGCCTTTGGAGTCTGAAATAAAACAGTAATTCTCCAAAAACAGTAATTCTCCAAACTTCCCAAAGGCCAAGTTACCTTCAGGGATCTGGAACAAAGTCCTGGAGTCAGAATTAGGGAGCCTAGGTGTGCAGAGAGACAGAGGTAGAACCAACCCAGGATTCCAAAGGTGGCAGGCAGAGGACAGGGCTCAGCCCAGGGCAGAAAGTGCAAGAGCTCCCTCAGCCTCTCCAAGCAGCTGCTGTGGCTCATGTCAGTCGGCCCTGGGTCACAGTCCTGAAGGCAGTTGTCTTCCTGTGGAAGGCTAGGTGTTCCTGACTCTGGAGCCCCACCTTCTACAGCAGTAATGGTGACAGTCGCTCAGTCACAGCCACTGAGATGTCGAGGCAGCCATCTCTGCTGCAGAGGGCTCCTCTACAGGAGGCTCTTCTCCACACACCAGGCTGGACTGGCAGCAGCAAATGAAGTTTGCAGCCACATCTCAGAGACCCTGGGGAGGAGTGGGTAGGCAAGCAGGCTTCTAGAAACGCCCAAGACACATGCACTTGGGATGGCCTGCTGTGAGATAGCCACCAAATCTGACCAGGTACGGTGGCGCACACCTTAACACTAGCACTGGAGGCCACCAGGGCTGCTGAACCTTTGTCTCAGAGTAAAACTGAAGGTATGACAAAGGGGCAGGGGCAAAGATCCAGAGACCCCGTGGCTCACGGTGGTCAGCTCTGCAGAGGTCTGCACAGCGTGGTAACTCAAAAGGCCACCATGTTCTCCACCAGACAGACCAACATTCGCTCAGGCTGCTGGGCAGGCAGAGTATATCCCAAGCCAACGAGAACTCACAGCTACCTCTCTGATACCCCCACTAACCTGCTGCACGTCAGGGAGACAGTCTACCACGTGTCACCGTACCCCCCACCCAGTGCACACCAGAACAGTTCCTCCACCCTTGAGCACTGTCAGCCACATAGCCACACTCAGCAGAGACCAGGGAAGGAAAGGACCCCCCACTGCCCTCTGGACCCCTGGGCAGGAACAGCAGAAAGCAGAGGTTGCTGGCTCTAGCCCTGGGCAGCAGCAGCACTGAGGGGAGGGAGAAAGAACAAAGTTCAGCACCTGCTTTAAGACTGTCCACGACCACAAACACTGTTCTGTGGCAAAGGAAGGAACAAGGCCACAGGGTCCCCTCAAGGTCCAGCCTTGAGGAACAACTGGCCTCCTCTGAGTTCCCAGCACCTGCCTGTTGTCAGAAGAAGTTCTTGATCAGTGGGGTCACCATCTTCACCCACAGCTTCACCTGCCGACCTGGCTGCTCAAAGGTCGCAGACGACACCACGCCTGATCTCAAGTAGAGCTGCTCCTGCTCCTGAGGAAGAGAGAGGACAGTCAGCACCAAGTGTGTATGGGTCAGCCTGCGATACTCGAGCACCACCTGGCACAACAGCGATGCCACCCACACGTCTTCCTGAGGACTTTGGCTCCCTCTCTCAATGCTGTGAATTGGCTGAAGTTACAGCGGTGAGAAACCACTTTAGCTGCTCACCCCTCACAAAAAGGATCAGTGTGAGGTAAAGTAATAAACAGGGTTCTGAGGAGGGCTCCAGTTAGGGCAGGATTAGCCCAGCCTGTGCACGGACCCCGAGTCCTACCCCCAGCACAGGAAAGCACAGCTTCCCTTCCACCACACCGCAGTTACCCTGTGCCGCCAGCCAACGCTGCTGGTGGAAAGTGACGCTCACCAAGAAAGCACCTCTGCCCTTAACCACACTCAGAGCTACAGACATCTGCGGTGGCCGTATTCACGGTGGGGAAAGGCTGGAAACCACCTAAACATCCAACACTCACTTATGAATTAACCCAGATGACAAAGCGATGTCAGACTGACGTCACAGAGCAAAGTGACAGAAGTCAGACATGAGACAGACATATATGTATATCTGGTCCCTTGGAATCCATGACCACTACAGACACCAGAACCTGCAGATGCTCAAATCCCCCCATCAAATGGTGGCATGGAGATCCTCAGGGAGATCTACTTTTACTTTAATTTTTTTTAAAAAAAAAAAACAGTGCTGGCAACTGGGCCTAGAGTCTAGTGCCTACTAGGTGAGCGAGCGCTCTGCCGCTGAGCTGCAGCCCCCAGTCAGCCCCATTTGTTTTTAAAACTCTAAGACAGGATCTCAAGAAGTTACCTGAGCTGACCTTGAATTTGCAGTCCTGGGTCAGCTTCAGAGATGCTGGGATGACAGGCATAAGCCGCCTGGCCTGCCTCTCACATGAACTTTGATGTGTGTCTGCACAGAGATGAGCGCATGCATGCGGTGCCCACAGATGCTGGAGAGGGCATCTGATCCCCCAGAGCTGAAGTCACAGGCCATTGTGAGCCTCCTGATGCGGATGCTGGGACCCAAAGTTGGGTCCTCTACAAGAGCAATACACACCCTGCTCTCCAGGCCTGTCTCACAGACTTTTCAGCTCAGGGTTCCTCCCCTAATGCAGTTGTAAATATCTAATATATTGACGCCATGTATGATGTTACACTTCATTCTTCAGGGGCTACAAGACAAAGCCTGGGCATGTCCAGGTAGGAGAGCAATTCTCCTTAAGCATTTCCCACCCACAGTGGTTGGCTCCTTGGACTTGGAAGGCCAAGAGTCAGGCCTCCCCATAGGCTCCCAGAACAAAGAATGAGAGACAGTTTCTTCTGCTGCAAACCATGTTTAAACTTTCACTTTAAAGCCGAGTTCTAAACCCACGTGTGGGCGGGTGACGGCTGCTGGTGAAGGCACTGCCGCCAAGCCTGACAGCCTGCAGAGTAGGCGAGAACGGGCTCCTTCGCGCTGTCCTGACCTCCACGTTCATGTGGCATGTGCACACGTGCGCACACACACAGGAAGGGTGCTAATAAAGACTAAGACAGACACGCTTGCCTTCAATGCTATTAGGCTGTGGGTGTCCCACCACACGGTCCTCTTCCACCCGCATGTCCATGAGCAGCTGGATCACATCTGCACCCACACTTAAGGTCACAGCATGGTAACCATCAGCACAGGAGCCTGACAAGAGCCTCACAGGGCAGCAGCACCCACAGGAAGGAACAGACTCCTCAGCAGTTCCTCCAGCCAACAAGGAGAAGGTGCCTCACCCAAGCCCCTGCAGAAAGGCTTTGCCCACAGAGGTGGGGACCCAGTGCCTGCCTTTACCTCTCCTGAACCTTCCACACCTGTGACCTTCATCACGATGGCAGCATCCTGAGGCCATTGTCCACACCAAACTTTCAAACTGTGTCCCCACAGCTGTCTTTCCCATCACGATAGTCCCCAAGTCAAGAACACTGGCCTCTGGGGGAGGGGCAAAGTCTCCACAGACCCAGCTCCAGTTCAGCTCTTCAGTAAACACCCAGCCAAGATCTCAATTAAATTACCAGAAGTGCTTCGGTGTCCTCACAGACGCCACAGCAGGGACAGAGAAGGAAGTCAGCTGGTAGAGGTCACAGCTCTGTGCAAGGAGCCTCTTAGGTCACAGAGAAAAGCTGTGTTCTCTGAACACAACCAGGAAGCTTTCGGTTTTTATTGTTTACTCTACCAGGGAGGGAGTCAGGCTCTGATAAAAATATCTTCCATTTTCAAGACTCAATACCCAGACAGGGCCCTTCCCTGGGTCCCAGGAGAACTGCAGCAGGCCTTCTGAGTGCAGGGACCGCAGACTGTAGCGCTACAGGCTGGAGGCTGGGCATGTGCAGCTTCTACCACATGGCGCAATCAGACACTGAAGGGTCAGGAGGCCAGCTGCAGGCCTTAAAGTATACTGAAGCAAATGGACCCATCTAGAAACACATTTCTGCACTTCACAGACCCTGAATCAATGCGCATGAACAGCCACCTTCCCACCATCAAAAGCCCCTGGGAGATAGGTTTGGGAAGAAAATATCCCAAGTATGTCATTTGAGAAGTCAGCTCAGACCACAACCAGCCAGGCCTTTCTCAAGATCCAGGATGTGGGTTTAGCTCCCATCTCAGGAAGCGGGGTCTTGTCAGCACTAGGATCCAGGGCACAGGCCTAGGCACTTGCCTGCCGAAATCACCCATAACTCGTCCTTGCCTGGGCCAGAACCATACACAGCTCTCTCCATGGAGGCGTCTGCGCACACAGCTCTCTCCATGGAGGCGTCTGCGCACACAGCTCCCTGCAGCAGGGACAACAGGCCAGGAGACCCTGCAGCCCAGAGCCACAGGCTCCTCTCCTCCACAGCCCGGCTCCCAAGCTGGCAGTTGCTCTGTTATGGGAAGCCCTTGGCCTCAGAGTGTCCTCAGTCATAGATGCCTTTCTTCAGAAGGAACTCTGCTAGCACACCCAGTCACCCAACTGAACACAGGGCATGGCTGTTGTCACTTCCTCTTGCCCAGTCACAAAGCCCTTACTGGCACCTGGCCCTCAGTGACAATTCCCAGACACAGTAGCAAGTCCAAAGAACAAAGCAATTCTACTTCCTCACCCATCAGGCAAGGGCTCTGAGCATACTGTAGCCGTGACTCCTGAACACTGGAGTCTAAGGGCTCAGACATAAAGCTGTTCAGTCTTGAAACCCACAGTAGGAGAATTCACAATGAACTGACCTCTAACCCTCATACAGGTGTCATGGCAAATGCACATCTCACTCACATCTCATACACACATAACATACACAGCTAAAAAATAATCAAAATAAAAGCCAATGGGTGGTGTTCCTGAGGTCTGGCTGGGAGCAAGGGTCCTGCATTCCAAGACCCCAGTGGAAATCTTGTTCAACCCACACAGGGGCTCCTGCTTCCAAGACCACAGTCCAGGGCTCTGAAGGCGGAGCCTGGTGCAGGAGAACTCACAGGGAGAGCATGCACGAATTCTCAGCTTTCTGTTGTTCGCTCTAAAGGGGGTGGGGGACAAGGTCAACCCTGAGATTCACCCTCGCTTTTAGAAAAGACTGGACCCCATTCTGCAATACCCATGTCCCAGTGAGGAAATGGTGGCCTATTCTAGCATGGAGAGAGGGGAAGGCCCCAGAGTGGGGTACAAGCCTATCCTGACAGTGCTACAGGTCAGGGCCTGCCTGGCTTTCCAAGGTTCCTCTTAGACTTGAGGGACCCAGTTTCTCCCCCCCCCCCACACACACTCTGTCTGCCTGTCTGCTGAATCTCGCTCCCTATCTGAAATGACTACAGCAAAAGCCGCCCGTGAGAACACCAATGGCATGGCTGCACCCCATGTGCCCAAGAACCCCACCACTCCAACAAACCTGATGGAGCTGCTGCTGCAGGGCTCGGCTCTCCGTCACGATGGCAATCTGGGCTTCTAGGTCCCGGTGAACTGACCTGTACCCAAAATTAGGAGAGCCAATCAACGTGAGGCAGGGCAGGCTGCTCCCTGCCAGGTACAGCCAGAGGCCTGCGGGAAAAGGAAATGTGCAGACAGGAAGTGAGCTCAGCATCTGCCAAGTCTTCGCCACGCACTGTCTCAACCTAGGAGGAAAGCGGCCAACAGGGGCGAGCATCAGGGAGCTGGCTGAACCAGGCTCACACTCCTGCCTACGACCATTAAGGTGCTCCAGACTGCTGCGTGTAAGGCCACTCTGCTCTCTGCCACAGCTGCTGCGGCTCAAGTCCCAAGCAGGGAGCTGGCTCCTTTGAGGGAACTTTGGGTCTTCTCTGACATTCCTGTCCCTAACTGCTCCCTGGGCCTTTTTCCAGAGAGGCCTCTAGCCCTAGCTCTTTCGATTGTCTACTGCTGGTCAAGTGCAGCTCAAGGTCCCTGTGGGCCAGAGCCTGCCAGCCCTCCTGGGAGCCCTGAACTAACAGGCAGATGGGCAGAGGAGGCGGTGGCACGGGTGTAGGGCCAGGTCTGCCTGCATACAAGCTGTCTACCTTTCTACCTCAGGACACCCCGAGTTTGTCCACACAGAGAAGCACTGCTGTAAGAGGACACCTGGGCACTGTGCCACAAAGACTGCCATGTCACACTACACGTGGGGACATGTCTAAAATAAAGATCATGGGTTCTAGAAGAATCTTAAGTACCACTAGGTATGCCCATGGCGGGTCCCATTCTGCATCCTTTTCCATGCTCTCAAGATCCAAGGCTTCACAGCCCAGCTGCAGAACTAGTCCTGAGTCCTCCCCCAAGGGCTAGCCTAGCCTCTACCCTTCCCCTTACTAGCCCAGGAAAGCCCATCTTGGAAAACCCTGTCAGCTCCAGGAAGACCAAGCACTCACAGGCTCCTACCACAGCCACCCATCAACAGGACCCTCGCAGAGGCCTACAGACACGCACAAACATCACGGACACCTGGCCTGCATGGAACACACATACGACTATACCAAAAGACGGCTTCCTAATGTCCACGCAGAACCATTTCCAAGAACACCTTGAGCAAGCGGGACAAAGGCTGCTGCTTACTCCTGTGACTGGTGTCCTGTCCTAGAAGGCCACATCCAAGTCTCCTGCCCGCTCTAGCAGTAGCCTCTACTTATGCAGGAAGTCAGAAGCTGGGGAGGCAGATGTCCCTCCCCACCTCCACACTCTGAGCTCTGCTGCAGATGGCTCACCCTTCCCAGGGATCCAGGCCACGCCTGCTCTTCCACACCTCTGGTGTCCATGTACTTAAGCCGCCCTCTGTCCCCACCTGAGCTTCCCCAGAACATGGAGCTGGGGAAGAGAAGCCTCGGGACAGGAACCCCAGCAGTCTCAAAAGACTGAGCATCCTTCCCACTGGCTGCTGTGGGGCCATCGCCACTACTCCCACCTGGGTCTGCTTGGGACAACCTGCCAACCACCCTCCTGATCTCGCTCAGAGAGAGGGGTTGTTGCAAAACCGCAGGTACTTGAGCTTCTGCTAATTCAGGCAGTGGGGTTCCGCTGCAAAACTTAGCCAAGGCAGGCAGAATGGGCCTGTGTGGCCGAGTATGTCTCAGACTCGGCACTGGGGCCGGAGTCACGAACTGAAAAACAGCACCCGGGAGGGTGCTGTGTTAGCTAGGGGGCTACCAGCTTGAGTCGGGGGCAAAATAGCCCGACATTGGACACCAAAATGTAACGGCGTAAACGAATGCAGACAGATTGTAAAAATATATATATCTATAGCTTTAATGTAGAAATAGACTTACAGAACCACCGTTCCCGCGAAGACCAGGAAAGCAGAAGCGATGGCTGGGAGCACGCTCGCCAAATTTATAGGCAGACATTAGCCCGAGGCGAACACGCCCCCTAAGGGGCAGGACTTATCCCTACAAGGGGTCACCTGCCTCAGGGGCCAGGCTGGTTCCCATATATAAAAAGTACCAAAGTACTATGACTTTGTGGGGAAGTGTAACTTCTGCTCCCTCCACTGCCTCCTCAAAAACCTAGGCTGACCCTCAGGGTTTACTGTCCCCAAGCCCTAGCTGCTAGGCTGACCCTCAGGGTTTACTGTCCCCAAGCCCTAGCTCCTAGGCTGACCCTCAGGGTTTACTGTCCCCACACCCCAGCTCCTAGGCTGAACCTCAGGGCCTACTGTCCCCAAGCTCCAGTTCCTAGCCCTACCTTAACTGGCTGCCAGGACCCAGCTCCTTACCCCAGAGCCTGACCTTTGGCCCTAATGTCTCCACCATTCCAGGAACCAGCAAGAAAGACTATAGTCTGGGAAGGAAAAGATGTTTGGGGCGTGGACTAGGGCAGGGCTATTCCTAGACAAGAGACATTATGTGGCACCGAGTACCAAGGACAGCTAGGAACAGGAGACGTCACTATAAGGCTTGGCACTTGTCACAAAACATGTAACTAGCATAAATACAGTGACCTGGACTCAGAGCCCAGAGACCCTTGTGACTTGTGGATGAGAATGCCCTACCTAGAACCCTACAGTCTTGTTACTTATCAGAATGAAAATGAAGTGGGCGGTGGGGTCCACTGGCCTAGCGTGCAGGAGTCCTGGGCTTGATCTCAGCACACAGTGGAGCCCAGCATCGGTCAACCTGGCTATAAGATCACTTTTGGGGGGTAAGATTATTTAAATTATTATTGTATATGTCTGAGACATACAATCTGGCGGCGAGGAGTGCTGCACATGCCAGAGCCCACGCATGGAGGTCAAACAACTTCATGGGGTTTGTTCTCTCTTTTCACCTTTATGTGGTTCTGGGGATAGAACTCAAGTTATCAACAGCCAGTAGTGGCACAGGCCTTTAGTCCCAGCACACAGAAGGCAGAGGCAGGAGGATCTCAGTGAGTTCAAGGCCAGTCTAGTCTACAGAGCAAGTTCCAGGAGAAGCTCCAAAGTTACAGAGGAACCCTGTCCTGTCTTGGGAACGAAAAATAGGAACTCAAGTCACCAAGCTTGCACAGCAAGCACCTCTGCCTTCTGAGTCACTTCGTCAGAGCTTACAGATCAAGTTTAGGGCTAGCCTGAGATACAAAGACTCTGTCTCAAAAACAAGTTGATAATCAAAGGGCATGGTGGCACATACCTGGAACCCTAGCACTCAGGAAGATGCTTTCATGTCTGAGACCATTTTGAGCAGATTCAAATTCCAGACTAGCTGGGGCTAGACCTATAATAATCCCAGTACTTGGAAAATGGGGACAATAGGAACAGATGTTTGAGGCTACATCCCCTCTGCTACATGGAGAGTTCAAGGCCAGCCTGGGCTGCACATGACAATTCTTCTCTCTCTCCCTCTTCCTCCCTCCCTCTCTCTTTCTCCCTCCCTCCTTCCCTTCCTCCCCCCTCTTTTCCCCACCTCTCTCCTATCCCTCCTTCCCAGTCTCCTCTGTTTAGCTCGAGAGACATATGGAGCACTGCTGAGAGATGCTGCCCATGTTATGGGTGGGCAGCGGTCACTGGTGTTGAGTCCCAGGGAAGCCTGTGGCAGAACATCTGTACACTACGTGAGGATGTACTGCTGGGACTAGTGCAATAAAATAGCTAGGCAGGAGAGAGAGGTGGGATTTCCAGATGAGAGGAAGAGGAGATAAATCAAGATGCACAGGAGAAACTTAAAAAAAAAAAAAAAAAGATGCACAGGAGACACCAATGGAACAAATCAGACATAAGGGACAAAGGAAAGGTAACCAAGCCATGTGATAGGACACAGATTAACAGAAAGACGTTAATTAAATTATAAGAGCTGGTTGGAGAAAAAGCCTGAGCTAAGGCCAAGCTTCCACAACCGCTACAAGTGTCCACGTCATGATCTGTGAGCTGGCAGCCCACAG
The DNA here is from genome assembly GCF_037038515.1 of Microtus pennsylvanicus. NCBI lineage: Eukaryota > Metazoa > Chordata > Mammalia > Rodentia > Cricetidae > Microtus > Microtus pennsylvanicus. Next base: position 4,063,773 of record NC_134589.1, read on the forward strand.
GAAAACTGTGACAACAGAGGCCTGTGAGGTGTACGTCATACATGCTAGGCCTCTCCCCTCTGGACTCCAAGTCAAGAGCTTTAATCATTGGCTGGTGCACTGGAGACACGTCTCCCTCCCTTGCTTGGACCCCAGCTGTGTCTACCAGCTCTCTCCAGATGCGCCTCCATCACGAGTGGAGGGGAGGCTCTGTGGGCAGGAGGAGGAAGCACATTTCCAGCACAGGGCTTTAAAATGGTCATCAAACCCCAATTCTTCACCTCAGACCCTGACCTTTGTGCCCAACATCTTCACAATTCCAGGAACCAGCAGCTTGGAGAAGGAAGAAATGCTCTGGGGAGTGGACTGGGGGTAGAGTGGTTTGCAGCCAAGGGAAACACAGTAGCTCTGAATACCAGCAAGAGCAGGGAAGCTGGGCGGTGGTGGCAACGCCTTTAAACCTAGCACTCTAGGAGGCAGAGGCAGGCGGATCTCTGAGTTTGAGGCCAGCCTGGTCTACAAGAGCTAGTTATAGGACAGGCTCCAAAGCTACAGAAACCCTGTCTCAAAAAAGACCAGACCACTGCAGTCACTGTCAGAGCTGGAACACTAGAGGGTGGCCTGAACTCAGAGACCTAGTACCCCTGCTACCCCCTGACTCTGTTCTCTTCCTGGGAGTGGTGGCTCACACCTGCAATCCTAGTATGAGAGGCTAGGGAAGGATTCTTATGAATTCAAGGCTGGTTTGGACTACACAATGAGACTTGGTGTCAAAAACAACGCGATGAGGCCACATATCTGCCCTTACACAGCGAAGGCTGTACAGCACTGTCAAACAGTCCTGGCTACCCTCTACCCTGCAGACTGCACACCTACTGCATTCAGCCATGCAAGCGGGGGCCTGGCGACTTCACTGTCCCGCCTGCCGTGGACAAGCATGATGTGCTCTACACTCAGGCCTCTGCACAGAGAGCCTCCCTGACCGAGACCCTACCACCTGGATCCCCTCTCCTCTGCTTAGAGCTTTTGCCTGCCCTAGTCTGCAAGGGTCCCCCTGTCAGCTGCGTGCTTCCTGTAATGGAGAATCCCTGGGAGAGTAGGAACCCCAACCCAATGAGCATGCACATGTGCACAGACAACAGGGACGCCAGATTAGTATCAAAGTGTGACAGCCTCCCAGCTAAATAGTAAATGTTCAAAAAAAATTAAAATGGCAGGAGTTTGGTCTGAAGAGATAGCTCAGCAGTTAAGAGCACTGACCGTTCTTTCAGAGGACCTGGGTTTGGATCACAGTACATACATATTGGCTCACAAGTAGGGGATACAACGCACTCTTCCGAGCTCTGGGGGCACAGGGCACACACACATACATTCAGGCAAATAAACAAAGAAACCTAAAGAAACTCAGGAGCTCTGCACATGGAGGCCTGAGTCTTCTCTGAGAACTTCTCCAGAAAGATGAACTTCCTCCCACCCCAACCCTTCAGTGCTTCAGAGTCTCAGACCCCTGTAGAAACCAGGAGACAGAAGGCATCACAGCCCGGCTCTTTCACAGGGGAGCACCACTCAATTCCGGTGTCAGAGGGATTGAGAAACTCCTGATGCCTCAGGGCTGGAGTCTATTGCCTGTGATGGCCGTGTGCACCACACAGCCCCCATCCCCCTGAAGTTGATCTGCTGACTCCAGGTGGCAGCCATACCACAGGGAGCCCAGGTGAACTGGGTGAGGCTGCCAGGCTGCCTCATCAGCTCACCTTCGGGCAAGGTGCCACCCAGCCTGTCGGGAAGACAATAAAGATAATGGCGTCCAGTCAGTCATTAACAGATTCCATCTGTGCAGCCAAAAGTCTCTTAATCCTAAGATCCCTGACCACACAAAGGGTTTTGTTAATCTAGAACACTTCATCCAAAAGCAGTTAGTATGCTCAGTCCTTTCTGATCCCCACAGATATGCCCCGCTGAGCCTATGGCCCTGGCAAACAGATGGGCAAGAGGAGCTTGGTGCGCAGTGAACAAGGGTGTGGTCCCTGACTAACAGAGCTCAGCTCTCAGGACAGAGCAGGGACAAGGCTGACACGTGTCTTGCTCAGGGCAAGATGTCAAAATGATGGCCTAAACAACGGCAGGCTTCAGCGTGAGGCAGAGCTGAAACACGGATCATCACATCGGGCTCCACACACCTGTGCTGCTAACGCTGCCCCTAGGCACCAGGGTAAGCATGCTCGAGCTCACCCCAGACTTCACCTAACTAACACCTGGGCCTCCCACTCCCCACACTCTACCAGGACCAGGTGAGACCCAGTGACCCCATAGCACCTGCTCGGACAAATCTGTTGAGCCTCAGAGATGCAGTGAAACTCTACCCCATCCCCTAGAACCCTTCCCACTACACCTACAAGCCAAGCCACAGAGACCACCAGAGGCACAGTCAGTGGCTTAGCTGTGCCCCGCTGCCTTCTCCCCAGGACTCTCTCCAGTCAAGGACAGAGGTACAGTAACAAACCTGCACACAGACAACTTAGGACAGCCCATCTAGGAGTTTACAAGTGTTTAGCTTCCTGACAGCTGAAAAGCAAGATACAGAGTAGAAACCACACTCCAGCTGAGGTGGGGAGGCGCTGCAGTGCCGAGGACAGCACCGTGTATCTGACTGTAGGCAGCTGCTCCAGTACTGAGCTCTACCCCAAGCCTCTCACCTGTACACTTGTGAACGTGACTCCCCACTCCTGGTGGCAGCAGCAAGTCACAGCACTCTTACAAGGGCTTAGAGGTACGAGGAGCCCTCAATACGCCACAGCAGTCTGCTGCTAAGCCAGGGCCACTGTGAGCTGGGATGCTCATGTGCAGGTGACAAGGCAGAGACTTTACACATCAGGGGATCCCAGGTGTCCCTCTACTGACACTGCACCCGTCATCCACTCTGTGAGCAGAGCCTCCTCCCAGGAAGCCCTCACTGGCTGTGCACTGCTGCTCACTTACACACTCTTGCTGGTGAACTACTCTGCTGTCTCCAGACGACGCCTGCTCCTGCCCAAGTCAACTGAGCTCCCAGGAAACACTTCCAAAAATTCCCACTAAGAAAACTACGCACTGAGTGTCTCTGTGGGTCTTTGAAATGGCGTTAAGACGTCAGCAAAGCCTGGGAGGGACGTGAGTTCCATCCGGTGCTCTAGAGTCAACCTCCATGACTTCCCAGCAGGCATCTGAGCAGCAGTGAGTAATCCAGTCCTGTGGTTCTGTCCACACCAGGTTGGTCTCGATCCCTACCCTTTGCTCCCAATGCTAGGGCCACAAAGCTGCACTCAGCTCCCCAGCAAACACTACAGAGCAACCCTAGTCCTCTGAATTGCTGCAAGGAGACCCACAGTGCGACTGCTGTGAGCATTTACCAAGAAGACTTCCCAAGGAAAGGGAAGGGACTAAACCATTTTCTTCACTAAGCCACCTCACAGGGTCACCAGCAAGCTCAACAGGGTCCTCCTAGCATCCTGTGCCTGTCCCTGGGAAAAGCTATGCTGCAAAGTGATACCTCCTGAGGTACATGGATCCATACGGATTTAGGACGCACGCAGTGTCCTGGATTCTCGGACTGTCTCTCCTCTGAGGCTTTTCAGAGCAGAAACAGTTGAGACCAGCCCAAGCCTGTCTTGTAGGAGCTTGGGCAAGAGAACAAGAGAAGCAACTACATGGTAACCAGCAGTTTTCCAGGGGCCCACAGCAGACACAAACAAGCAGGTCCACATCCTGTACACAGCACAGGCCCTGCTAGAAACCAGCAAACCACAAGCCAACCAGCAAAACCCACAAGCACCCCGTGGACCACCTGCCCAATCACCCCATACTAATACAGGTCACCTGTCCGCAGGTGTGCCAGGAAAGAGCTGTGACCCACCTTAGACAGCAGCCACTAAGCAGGAAAGGGTGCTGGCCTTTCACCTTGGCAGAGTAACCTCTGACCTCTAGTTCCTGGCCAGGACCCTACTCAGAAGAAACTGCTTTAAGCTGGTTGTGATCCCAAAACTCAGGAGGTCTAAAATTCAAGGTCATCCTCAGTGACACAGCAAGCAGCTCAGGCTACGTGAGACCCCATCTCAGAACCAAACTTCCAAGTACCATCTACCCCCACTTAGCTCCACCTTCTTGTCCTCCTTCCTGTTTTACACACACACACACACACACACAATTCTAGGATCCAGATATGAGGCTCTCCCTGCTCCCCCACTGATCCAGCACTCAGAGATAGCAGGGCCCCACCCACATCAGGGCAAGCAAGAGGGAGGGAGGGAGGGAGGGAGGGAGGGAGGGAGGGAGGGAGGGAGGGAGGGAGGAGGGGGCAAGAGCACACAGTCCGAGAAAAGGCGAGGAGAGACACACAGGAAAAGCCAGTTGGGTGTAACTGGGGAGGCTTCTTCAGGGGAACACCGCAGTAAAGCAAGACTCAGACTACAGTCTCTGCGGCTGCAAGGCTGGCCTAGGGTGGTCGTGGTGTACTTGGAGAAGCATGCTGTCTGGCCTGCCTCTGGCTGTGCGGGGACCAGTGAAGCCTTCACCCAGATGCTCAGCTCTTCCCTGTGTCCCACCCTTGGGTTCTGCTGTCATTTCCAGAAGGAACTGGGCCAACCTGAAGACTTTCCATACACACCCTCTGGCCAGCTCTACCTGCCCAGAGACACCTGAACGCAAGCTTCACTTAGCCCACATGCTAAGATGAGACCAACAATGGGGCAGTCACTTCCCACACAAACAAAGCTGCCTGCCTGGGCAGGAATGCGGGCTTCCATGCACAGGCAGGACCAGCTGGACAGGCAGGCAACTTGGCCATTCCCAGCTGAAGCGTTCCTATGGTGAGAAGCCAGTCTCTGGGGCAGAACGTCCTGTTTGGGAGGAGTATGTGATGCATGCGCAAGGCACAGAACTCATCCCAGGATCACGAACCACAAATGGAAGGAAACAAAGAATGGTGAGATGGGTCGGGGGTAAAGGCATTTGCCACCAAGTCTGAGACCTAAATTTGATGGATGCAATTCACTTGGTAGAAGGAGAGACCTCATTCCCACAGCTGTCTCCTAACCTTTATAAGCAGGCCACATACACAGAGACACATTCACGCACCCACACCCACACAATTGTGAATTTTTTTGTTGTTTCTTTTTTGGTTTTTTGTTTTTCTACACAGGGTTTCTCTCTATAGCCCTGGATGTCTGGAACTCACTCTGTAGACCAGACTGGTCTCGAACTCAGAGATCCGCCTGCCTCTGCATCCCAAGTACTGGGATTAAAGGTGTACGCAACCAATACAAGGCTCAAATAAATATTTTTTAAAAAATAACTAAAATAGCAATACAGATAATTGGATTCAGCTGAACAGTATTTCTTAAAATATATCCCCACTAGTCAGGAATGGTAGTGCATGTCTTTAATTCCAGTGCTCAGGAGACAGAGGCAGGCAGATCTGATTTCCAGTATCTCCTGGTCTACTCTACATAGAGAGCTGCAGACCAGACAGCTACATAGTGACCCTATCTCAAATAACAACAAAAACAAAAAAGTGTCCCCACTGAAAATGCTATATTCAGCGGGGCAGTGGTGGCTCATGTCTTTAATCCCAGCACTAGGGAAACAGAGACAGGCGATCTTTGTGAGTTTGAGACCAACCTGGTCTACAGAGCTAGTTCCAGGACAGCCAGGGCTACAGAGAAACTTTGTCTTGAAAAACCAAAAAAAAAAGAAAAGAAAAGAAAAGAAAGAAGGAAGGAAGGAAGGGAAAAGAAAAGGCCGGATTCAGAGATCAGAGAGTGAAAAAAGTTCCATCTGAGGAGTCAAAGATGGCCAGGCACAGCAGCCCTCTGGACTCCCTAGAGAAGCCACAAGAACCCAGCACTCCCAGATAACCTCTGCAGTTATAGGTCAAGCACTGGGGCTAAGATGAATTCCTCGGGCAGTGTTACCCTGAAGCAGGAACCCTCAGCAATGAGCCTTGGGCAAACTGTTGCCAGGTTCAAGGTTCCCAACAAGTTTCATGTAACCCTCAGAGAGCTCTCAGCACCTGAGAGCCAGCCGCGCCTGGGCTGCTCTCCTTGGAGCACAGTGAAGACTCAATGCAGCAATAACCATCTCTACCACAGGGCTGCATGCAGAGGGTCCAGGGCACCGGCTGGGTGCAGAGCACAGCTAGTGACCAGACGCCAGCCTCCCATGGACAAGGCTCTGGGCCGCACCCTCAGAACCACAAAGAAAAGAAGCAAAGTTCTCATGACTTTCACTAAGGACTACAAACTGAGCATGCTGCTTCCATCCTCTCAGTTACGGGGAGAAGAAGCAGAGACGAGAAAACAGAAAAAGGATCTATCAAAGTGAGGAAAGACAGGAAAACAGGTTATTCACGACAAATCAGCAATCTACAGGAAGTCCCCTGCACAGCAGCTAGGTGTGAGCCCCAAAGATAGAAGCAAGCCTTCCGTGTTTCCTTGTGCTCCTTCAGCAGACAGTACATCACATGTCCCTCAATAGCTACCAAAGGACTGAGGATTCAATTTAAGTCAGCGGTAGAAGTGAAAGCTTTGGGGCTGGTCCCCAGAATCAGGAAAAAAAAAGGGAATATTCACCAAGTGGTTTCCATTTTTAAAGCTGTGTTCACATACAGGGGAAGTATTCTGCACAACTCCATCCCCTGAATAGGATAGCATCATCCCTCCCGGACCTGGGATAGGCAGGCAGGACCTGCAAGGGCTGCTAGGAAGATAACCCAGTGCAGGGCTCTCCACACGTGCTCTGTGTGACCAGGAGCACAGAACACCCCCAATGGGGGTTCTGGCCAGCCCCCACGTACCTTTGGCATGAAAGGTCCATCCCCTGCGCCAGTACTCCTGCAGCTGGACCCGGTCCTGCTGCCCCAGGCTGCATACTTCGCTGTAGAACTGTCGCTCGATGTGCACATAGGCAGCTGGGATGGCACCCGCCACGCCCTTGGCTCCAAAGAAGCCATTCACCTCTGGTGAGGCTAGGAGGATCTGATACTCGGCTCGAGTGCCCAGCACCAGGTCCATATAGGCCTGGGTCAGGTTGAAGTAGCCAGTGGTGAGGAAGACCTTAGCTCCCCGCTCGGCTTCTGTCAGCAGGGTCTCAGTGACTATCTCATCTATTTGAATCTCAAAGGGCTTCATCTGGATCAGTGGGTAAATCCAGGTGTCTGGTGCTGGTCTCCGGTCCCCAGCAGCCGCAGCCTCTTCTTGACTCAGCAGAGAGTCACTGTGGAAGGTCTGTGCATGCAGCATCTGTTGTCGGGTCCTGGCCGAATGGATCACGTCCATGACCCGTTTGTTAGCTGCTCTGCAGTACGCAGCCCGGTCACCTACAGAGGACATAAGAAAGAGGAAAGAGAACATGGAGAGCCAGAAGTAGTGGTACACAGGAGGTGGAGGCAGGAGGATCAGGAGCTGCGGTCATCCTCAGCTACACAGTCAAGGCCAGCCTGAGCTACATGAGACCATTTAAAAACCCATCCAAGCCGGGCGGTGGTGGCGCACACCTTTAATCCCAGCACTCGGGAGGCAGAGGCAGGTGGATCTCTGAGTTCGAGGCCAGCCTGGTCTACAAGAGCTAGTGCCGGGACAGGCACCAAAGCTACAGAGAAACCCTGTCTCGAAAAACTAAAAAAAAAAACAAAACAAAACAAAATCATCCAGATTCTGCTGGCTCAAGGCACACACCATGTGACTGCTATGGGCAAATGCACAAGTTTTTACTGGCAGAACACAGACTAAGATCAAGGAGCAAAGAGGGTAGCAGTCGACAAGGGCCCTGCCCACAGGACCAATGCAAGGAGACATGGTAGGGCATGACACAGGTAATTCCAGCTACAAAAACTCAAACATACAAGGAGAGGAATGTGAGGTAGCAAACACCAGGACTTTGGTACCTTGGTGACAACAGTTGGGGGTCAGGTAGCTCTGTGAAGCCACTGTGACGGGGCCTGAGCTGCACCTCTTTGGTGTCTGTCTGGGAGGCATGCTATACACTTCAGTAAGAAAGATCATTTAGATAAAAGACATGCCAGGAACAGGCAGGGTGGCACCTGATTACAGTGCTGGAACATGGGAGGAAAAGGTCAAGCCAACCTAAGCTACACGAGACCCTGTCCAAAGGAAATAAAAGTGAAAGATGTGTTCAGAAAAAGATGGTATATTCACATGAAGAACAAAGAACACACAGGTGGCGGGAAAGCACGGTGACCACAAACAGAAGCCCTAGGGCAGGCTCAAGCTCCGCAGGGACACTGTCCCCACAGGGAATGGACACATATGGCACACAACTCTGCAGACACACTGTCCTGAGGTCTGCAGAGAGCAAAGCAGCGCTGCAGTATCAGGAAGATGACCGGTCCACGGACAGAGTCCAGAGAGGAGGTCAGCATGGGAGACCCAGAGGCAGCAAGGCAGGCTGGTCAGCGAGAAGAGCAGCACGAAGCAGGGCTATGCTGGGTCACCCACACTCACACGGTCTGCACTGAGAACAGGGACAGACACGTGGGTGCCTCTCATGAGCTAGACTAGGAACAGAGAAGAAACCAACTGGGCAGAAACCCACCCTGCCACAGAGCAAGATGTCTGTCCCTGCTCTAAACATGACACATCTCAGCTGTCCCTAAACATAGTCATTCCCGAATAGTTGTGCCTAGCCTGGCGCAGTACACCAGCATTTCTTCAAGGCCCAGATAGTACACATTTTAGGCTTGGGGACCAAAAGACAAATCTAAGGATACACAGAAGGAAAGAAATTTTCCACAAAACATTTAACTGATGCACTTCAATGCACAGTGGTAACAATTAAATGTTCCCTGGGGCAGACAGGGCCATCAAGAGACCACAGCCTCAGTGGGCAGTCACAACTCCCTGGCACCGGACAGGACTGTCATCAGGAAGACCACAGGACATGAGAGCTTTTCTCTCACAAGGGCCAGGTTTCTCCCCTTCCCCAAGCTGTCCCTCAGCTGTGCAGTCTGTTGCACACTCAGCAGCAACCCTTCAAGGCCAGGAGAAGCCACAGCCACAGGAATCACAGGAATGCGAGTGCCCAGAACACTTTGCAGCAGAGCTGGGCTCTTCCAGTTCACTTTTCCAGGCAGGCGGCCACAGACCTCCATGGGGCTGCTAGGGTAGGAGATTTGGGGAAGAGGCTGAGGTGGGAGGGTGGTCACTAGGCAGGCTACTTCCTGTAAAAACCAGCGCAGTCTCCTGGCTCACCTGATTAAGGTACAAGGACCCTGGGCCCAAACTTCTACCTTCCCAGGCTGGCTCTTGCTTACAGGGCAGGTAAGCATGTAAGAGCCGGTAAATCGCATTTCTCTGGCTTAAGAAACAAATGCTGAAAGCTCTGACACCGTTTCCTGCACCTGCAGCAAGCACCACAGAGGTGCTCCTCTGGCCTGTGGTCTACAGGAGTCAGCAGAGCGTCGTGAAGGCTGCCCTACCTTTGTAAGGGTGCACCATGCCATCCACAACATCCACGGTGTCATCCCCCTGCAGCTGCAGGGACACATCCCCCACCGCATCCACCAGCTCTGTGAAGAAGTCTGCGATCTCAGCACAGTCTTGTAAGAACACATAGCGGTCCTGGCGGTTGGTGAAGTAGGAGTCACTCAAGTTTGCACTACAGAGACGAAGAATCAGATGAGGGCGCAGCCAAGAGGATGTGTGGCCTACTGACCCAGGACTCGGGGTAAGTAGGTGAGGAATGACAATCCCATGGTGTGATGAAACCAGAGCAGCCTCTGTGCTGGACACCAGCCAAGCTGACACTGAGTAAGAGAACAGAGATGGCACCCCACAACAGGAGCAAACCCAGGTGGAGAACAGGTGCTGTAGGCCACACAGCTGTCTGAGACATCACAGCCCACAGAGCTGGGCTTCCTGGGCTCTGCCTGTCCTCTGATCCGTCCTCCTCACATGAAGTGAGGTGCACAGTGAGTCACCATGACAAACAGTGAACCGGCGCAGAGGCTCAGCACACTGGCTGCCTTCCAAAGAGGAGGTGAGCGCCATCTACAACCAGCACAGCACCTCTCTCAGGAGCTGGGGGCAGACTGGCCTTGTGCCTTGAACTGAACTCCCAGCTAGAGAACATGACGGAGCGCTAGCTCACCCACTCAAGATGACGTTGTTGTCAAAGAGGTACACCTTGATGTGCTGGAGTCCGATGGTCTCGTTGAAGCGCTCAGGGATAAGGAGTCGGAGGAGTCCTCGGAGGTTTGGTGTGTGGAAGAGGGAGACACGCACGCGCTCTGGAAACCTCTGCAGCAGTGGGAGCAGCATGCTGCGCGAGTTCTTCCTCCCTATGTGTGAGCAGCAGAGACAGCTGTGGCTTCTCCAGGAAAGACACATGTCCTGACTGCCAGACAGACCAACTCCCTAGGAGCCTCACTTTACCTGGGGCCCGGTGAAGGAGCCACATCAAACAGCGCAGCTTCTAACCATGACACACCTGTTCCAGGGCAAGACTGCTTCAGCCACGCTAGACCCCCTCCTCCTCCTAAGTCAGCGAGTGCCTCCTGGGGAGCCACTCAGTGTCTTAACCTCTCACCCCAGCTCCCGAAGAAAAATACCATCCTGAGCCAGATGCAGCCATCAGCTAGACTTAGTGCATACCTGACAGCAGTTACTTGGCCTGAATCTCAGAGAAGGAAGCAGGTGCCCTGGGAACTTGGCCTCCACTACCAGGAACCCCCACACAAAGCCTTAAAATAAAGTAAGGCCAAAGGAAGCAGGGCAGAGACAGACCCTGAGTAGCCACAGACTAGGGAAAACTCTGTTCTGTCCTGACTGTTTCAACCTGGGCTGCATACAGCCATCCGCTATAGAAGGAACCATGACTGGGACCGGCAGGCAGCCCTGTGCGGGTCTGTTAGAGGGTGACTCCTCAGACCAAAGGAAGTGCAGAACACTTACCTCTGGAGCCACGGGTGAAGTCCAGGAGGATGGAGACCTTGAGGTCGGAAGAAAACTTCGATTGTAGTGACTTCTCCAGAGAACTCTCCAGACAATCCACCTAGGAGAATCCAAGGAACACGTGTGAGACCAAAGAGCTGTTTCTGCCCCTGAGAAATGAGCCATGGAAATGACTGTGTGCGCTATCTATCAGCCCCTGCCAAGCCCCGTCTCCAGCCTGGGCCTCAAGAGGAAGGTGGAGTAAGGGCAGAGGTCCACAGTGCTTGACAGCCTGGGTCTCGGGTCTCTCACATCTCCACATCCCCTCCAGACAAAACACCAGTGCTGTACTCTATGCGGAGTAGTACTAGCTGGGAATCCACGGGATGATGAGTAAATCCAAGATGGAACCTGCCCACTGGCCCTCCCGTCCCTTTCCCAAGAGAACAAATGAGCTTCCCAAGCTTGCAGTTCAACAGGATGACTGGGAAGTGGAGGGAGGCCTCTGTGCTCCAGTCAAAGATGCAAGATTTCAGGCTAGCCTACCTCCCCCGGGCTCCACACACCAATGCCACACCATGTCCCAGCTCCAACCCACCCGTCTCTAACCACAAAAAATCAAGGAAGAACATACAGCACCAGCCACATACCTTCCATCCCTCTGAGAGAAAAGTGCCCAGAGAGAAGACAGATAAGCCACATGCACAGGCTCCAGTTCAACCCAGACGCTTGCCTGCGTGGGCAACTCTACAGCCAGCATTTCTGAACTCATTAGCTGGCTTAGGCTCCTCCTAGCCCTATCTTCCTTACTGAAAATGACAGCTACGACACACCAGAAAGTCCAGGGGACCAGGCTGGCCACGTCCTGGTACCCCTTGTACACCCAACAGCCAGCCAGTTGGCCCTAACTGTATTTAGCTCATCAGCCTAGAACACAATCAAAAAATGTTTTCTGAAAAGTGCTGCTGAGTATTTTAGCTCTTGTGAGCCAGGATGGTCTCTGCCAAGACCACTCAGTCATGCGGCTGTCACAGGAGAGGACGAGTGTGCCTGTGCCCCTACAACCACACTGACACGGGAGAGGACGAGTGTGCCCGTGCCCCTACAACCGCACTAAAAAGGGAGAGGACGAGTGTGCCCGTGCCCCTACAACCGCACTAAAAAGGGAGAGGACGAGTGTGCCCGTGCCCCTACAACCGCACTGACACGGGAGAGGACGAGTGTGCCCGTGCCCCTCAACCGCACTGACACGGGAGAGGACGAGTGTGCCCGTGCCCCTCAACCACACTGACACGGGAGAGGACGAGTGTGCCCGTGCCCCTACAACCGCACTGACACGGGAGAGGACGAGTGTGCCCGTGCCCTTACAACCGCACTGACACGGGAGAGGACGAGTGTGCCCGTGCCCCTCAACCACACTGACACGGGAGAGGACGAGTGTGCCCGTGCCCCTACAACCGCACTGACACGGGAGAGGACGAGTGTGCCCGTGCCCTTACAACCGCACTGACACGGGAGAGGACGAGTGTGCCCGTGCCCCTCAACCGCACTGACACGGGAGAGGACGAGTGTGCCCGTGCCCCTACAACCACACTGACACGGGAGAGGACGAGTGTGCCCGTGCCCTTACAACCGCACTGACACGGGAGAGGACGAGTGTGCCCGTGCCCCTCAACCACACTGACACGGGAGAGGACGAGTGTGCCCGTGCTCCTCAACCACACTGACACGGGAGAGGACGAGTGTGCCCGTGCCCCTCAACCACACTGACACGGGAGAGGACGAGTGTGCCCGTGCCCCTCAACCACACTGACACGGGAGAGGATGAGTGTGCCCGTGCTCCTCAACCGCACTGACACGGGAGAGGACGAGTGTGCCCGTGCTCCTCAACCACACTGACACGGGAGAGGACGAGTGTGCCCGTGCCCCTCAACCACACTGACACGGGAGAGGACGAGTGTGCCCGTGCCCCTCAACCGCACTGACACGGGAGAGGACGAGTGTGCCTGTGCCCCTATAACGCGCTGACAGGTGAATGTCATAAACCTTACATGACTCAAAACCTTTGGGTTTCCTCCAGCATCTTGGAAATCAGTGGCAATTCTTCGGGTCACACAAAAGCAGGCCATGGACCTGATGCAGCCTCTGGGTTATGTCAGAGAGAGCAGCCCAAACAGCCCTGTAAGAATTGGGGAACTGCTGGCCAGTACAATTGGGTCTCCTACACCATCGTCATGCACTAGGGACACCTATGTGCAGAGGCCAGAAAGGCAGCTGGAGTCAACACTGTGGAGCTGGCTCCACCTGCTGCCCTGCCCCTAAGCCTTACCAGTTCCTGCTCCAAAGGTCCTGTCCCCAAGTAGAGGGATGCCATCACGACTCGCCTCTTGGCTGTTTTTATCTGCCCCTGGAAAAGGAGTAACAATTCTATGTTACATTCATTGTTTTTGTAGTCCACTCGGAGGCAAATCACATCTAAGCTGAATGGCTGGCTCTATGTCCTCACCGTTAATTCTCCAATTAGCCGAGCACAGACATAGTGACTTCCCAAAGGAGGGCGCACAACCTTAATTCAAATATTCAGTCTGCAAAGCAAGTCACAGTCTAATGGGACAACAAAACACCACACAACCACTAATGAGTGAAGGAGATCAGGGGCACACATGTATGTATGTATTATATATTTACATATGTGTATTTGTCTAAGTGCTGGTCACATGTAAGTGTGTAGACACACATATGGGGACATGGAACCACTTTGGGTTTATTCTACCATGTTTTGTTTTATTTTGAGATAGGGTGACACTAGCCTGGAACTCACCAAGCAGTCTGGCTGGCCAGCAGGCCCTAGGAGTCCAGCCACCTCACCCAGCCTTTCCTGTAGTGCTGGGGATGGGACTCATATCTTCATGACTGTGAGGTGGGCACTTTACCAGGATGAGGGAGATCTGTGCACCCTGATGAGAGCTCACCCCCACAATGTGCTGCTAAAACAGAAAACACACAACCTCACGGATGAACCCCACAGGCACACAGCTGCACTCCCGTCCAAAAGGAGCATGGAGACTTTTCAATACCTCTGAGAAGAAGGACTGGCAGGAAGGGGACAGAAAGCTGCATTTGCCAACATCTGAAGTCTGGCTGTCTGTGATCAAGCATGGGTACACACATGCACAGGCACAGGCACACATGAAAGACAACACATCCCAAGTTGTCTCAACAGCCAGTGTCCTCTCTAGGCCCTGCTCCAGCCCAGGAGAATAAAGGATCCATCTTCAAATTCAAAGCCCTAGACAGCCACCCCCCAGGAACGTCAGCAAGCACACAAAGCACAGCAGTGCACACTGCCACATCTGTTATCCCAGCCCTCGTGAGATAAGAAAGGAAGATGGGAGTTTATATCGAGTTAGGGGCCAGCTGAGGCAACATGGGACTCTATCTCCCAAAATTGCAAAGACCAACTCCAAAGGACACAGGAAAGCATACTTAGAAGGAGGCCCACAAACACAGCACAAGCCTGCAGCCGAAAAAGGGCTATCACCCCAGCTAGTACGGTCCACTCAGGAAGTTGGGCATATTGACTAGACAGATGCATGAACACACCCCTGGGAAATGCTTAGGCACAAGGAAAAAACAAACAACATCCTCAGGCTGCTACTTCCTTTGTTTTGTTATCTATTAAAATCGAGGTTGTAGAGGAAAAAAAAACAGGCGGAGTCAGTTCAGCCCCAACCACCAAAGTCTACAGGGCTGCTCACTACAGGATGCCAGGATCCCAGACAACCCCTGTAGAAGGCAGGCACAGGAACAGCCAAAGACCAGAGGGCCAACATCTGTCACACATGTCAGGTGGCGAAAGACAAGGGAGCCTGCTGGTCCTCCAGTCTGCCCTCCGGTCCAGGGACAAAGTAATGCAGGCCCCCTGCTGCTTCTCTTCAGCAGCAGAAGAGTTCGCTCTGCACCTGTGAGCAGGTACAGAGCATGACCCGGCCTCCTGACACCTGGGATAACCAGTTATTCGGGTCAGAGGGAGGACACTGCAGGACCAACCTCACAGACAATGAGGAAGAGAATGGAGAAGCAGGGTGCAACAAGAGCAAGGGGCCCCATGGGCACTGGCCCACACATGGGCATGAACCCAGCTCAGCCCTGCCCATGGGCGCACACACAAAGAATGAGTCCGCCAGAAATGCAGCTAAGTGTGGACCAGCTCAGACAGAGGCGAGAGCAGGGAGACAGCAGGCTTTCTGTCGATGAGCGCTCACTTTCTCCAGAGATGAACCTGAATCTGGGTCTCTGCTATCTCCCAGCACTCTGCTGGTCACCAGATCTCCATTCCAGAGCCATTGCTAATATGAACAGAGTTCACGTAGTTAAGGATTAATTAGCACTGAATTACTTCATTCCAGTGAGCAGTCCGACTATGAACTGGACGTGTAATGGGAACCTGAGCACTGTGAAAAGCAAGCCCTCAGTGCAAAGGGACATCACTTCCAAGGAGAAGGAAGTACACACCAGACAGACGCCAGTGATCCAGGATGCCAGCAAGGCTCCTGATCTGAAGAGCCCTGTGACCAAGTGGCCACTGCACATACTCATCAGATCCCACACCTCAGACTTCCCTAGGCAACACAGCTACCCAGATGATGCTGCCACCCAGGGAAGGGATTTTCATCACAGCCCCCCTCATCTTTTAGCAGAGGACTGGGGGCTACCAGTCCTCACTGCCTCCACACTCAAGAGTCTAGCCATGTTCTCGCTCCTCCCTGTTCTGGGACACTGGCTCCCCAAGAGGTTTCTGCTCAACTCAGCCCTAGATGAAGGTGAAATCTGACAGAAGAGGCACAAGCTAAGCAAAGCTGCACCAGAGTGGGTGTCAGGGCCTAGCAAACCTTGACACCCTGCCCCCATCCAACTCCTGTCTCAGTTCCTCAAACGACTTACCTTTAAGAGCTCGAAGAACTCTGCAGGGGAAGAAAGCACCCTGACGTGAGAGCTGGGGACTCCGAATTCCGGGACCAAGTTTCTGATCCACTGGAACCTGTGCACACCCTCGGGACATAGGCAGCAAGGTGGGGAGGTGATCTGAGGAACAGTTGGGGACAGCAAGGGAGCCAGTAACAGCCATGGTGACCTGGTTAAAGAAACATGCACATGAGCTACTGTGTCAAATACCTCTGTGGACTGACCGATTCTTTTGGGAGAGTTTGGCCATTTCACATTTCCCCACATAATTTAAGTCCTCCTCCCTCCTAGCACCTCGAAGCAGTCGGTGTTGCACCAACTAAAATGGCAATGCCTATATACAAACCCAACCAAAATCACTCCCAATAACTCAGGGGCCGAGTAAAAGCAGCCACAAAAAAGCTCACAAAGTTCCTGCCTGGCTAAATCTGCCCCTTTGACATCAACATGCCTCAGAAAACCCTGGCTACTGGTGGTTACTTGTCAGGGATGGCCCAGAGGCCCCCAAACACAGGCTATTGATGCTGTTCTTGGATTCCCCCAGAACCAGATAGCAAGACTGCTGAAGACACAACACGCCTTAGCTGTAGGACACTGGGGACTGCACCTGGATGACCTGAGTGGTGCTATGCACACCAGCGGGGAGGAAAGTCATCCATGGTGGCACCAGCAGTGACCAGCCCCCCCACAGGCAAAATGCCCCATGGTGCAACAGTGGCATGAAGGATGCGGGGTGACCAGCCACCTTCTGTCCTCTAAGGCCCATCCACAGGAAGGAATTCATTCCTGGTACTGTAAATCTGATCAAAGGTCCATGGCTTAGAAAGTCAAGCTCTAGGGGGAACCTATTACTGTCTTTGTTTTTGTTTTTGGCTTTGTTGTTGTTTTTCTTTTCTTTTTTTTTTTTTTTGCTAAATAGACGTGTTGTTAAACTGCCTTCTAAATATCTATGGCTATGCCCATGGGCTGCTCTCAACCTTGGCCAGAGAAGCCTTTCTGTAGTGGCCAGCAGTTAATGAAAACTTGTAACTGGTTAGAGGGTTGAGAGTAAGTGATTGCTGAGTGCTCAGCCTGAACTGGACATCTCCATGGAGCTCACCAAGCCTCAGAGAGCACCCAGGAAGAGAACAGCAGGGATTTACGAGCTCAAGGATGGTGAAGAGGGGAGCTGTGAAATGCTGGCTTCTGGGTGTGATGTGGCTGCTGCGCCCATGAACTCGGGGCGGCTACAGTGCCAGCACAAGGGCATGCCAGCCACATCAGTTGGCATTCCAGCAGCCAGCACTGACTGCTGGGAAGGAGGGCAGGAGCAGCAGCTCAGCAGTTAGGGGCTCTGGCTGCTCTGGCAGAGAGCACGCGCTCAGTCCCCAACACTGGGCAGCTCACAGCAGCAACTCCAGGCTAGTGGGCCCAACAACTAGTGGACAGACAAGTCTGTCCACTGCAGCACAGCACATGCCACCTGCACACACAGGCTCAGCGGCGGAAACAAAAAGGAATGTTTTTATTTTTAAAAAGGAAAGGATATGAAGATTCTGCTGGGGAATAGACAGGATCAAGACACATTGTATAAAGGTACAAAATTGCCAAAAAAGTAAACAAAAGACACATGTTTTTAAATTCCCTCCTAGGATACTGGAAACAAGGTTGGCCAGGAAGAATAACAATGAAGAGCCAGGAGACTCAGGACTCCTGGGCTCCGCTGTCAGAGGACCTAGAACACCAAATCTCTTTACAACTGCTGTAGGGAGAAAGGCTGTGCAGTGCCGTGGGGAAAGGGCTGATCTTTGGAGGGGCGGCCTTGACAAGAAGGCCCCTCAGCTGTCAGACACATCTTCCAGGGTCCCACCAACATGAGGCTGATCGCACAAAGCATGAAGCTACACCCCGGAAGCCTCCGTGTATCCAGGCTGAGCCATGCCCCTGCTGCCCCGTGCAAAACCCCACACAAACCACTCTCAATCCCAGACTGCAGAGAGCAGCAGGGAGCCTTCCAGTGTGTGACTGGGAAGGGTTCTGGGCAGCATTTCCTCAGCACCCTGGGGCTCAATGAAGATTCCAGGAAGATGATTTCACTGTTGGTCCACTCCAGCAATGACTCTGCCCAGGGCTCCAGCACTGCAAGACACCAGATGGCCCCCAGCTGCACTTCCCAGAAAGCCCACCGGTCTACCATGACCAACTCACTGCCAAGAAAATTTCAGTCAACAGTGGAAGGTAGTGGCTCCCTGGGTCTGGGAAGACTTCACCAGGCCCTGGCCACCTGTGCAGAGATGAGAATGCAGCATCTCCCTGCTCTCAGCAGGGAAGGGGAGGGGAGGGCATCCTTCCCGTTGCTGCTGGTTTGCAAACAAAAGTCCTGAGTGTGATTGCTGCCTGAGCAGGCTTAGAGGAAGAGGAAGAACCAGGAAACCTCCCAGCTAACCTGGGAGACCCCCAAGAGGTGCAGCCTGAGCCTCCGTCTCATGGCACATGCCCACCATGTAGAGCAGATGAGAGAGGACCTGGTCTGCCTGCTTTACTCCGTGCCACACCCTCAGACCCACACAGCCACCATGTGGGCAGAGATGCCCACCAGCTCACATAGAGGAAGGTGAGGATACTCATCCACACCAGACAGTCCAGAGCAGGGCCAGAGTTCTGTCAGACACACATGGTCAAAGGGGAAGGAGGGGAGGAGAGGTGATGCCTGGAGCTGCGGGAGGCTTTCAGCAGGCAACACAGAGGGGAGGGGCTCTGGACAAGGTGAAACCTGAGCAACAGAAGCGTCCAGAAACCAGTGGGTGCTGTGTGCACCCATACTCATACCCTACAAAGTATCAGGGCAGGCCTAAACAGCCACAATGGCAGCAGTGACTGCAGGGGTGGCAACCTTGAGCAGGCCTCTCCCCTGCCAGCAGCTCTCCCTGGGAATGTTCCACTGGGGCCTCAGTCCAGAAGTTGTTGCAGGCTTCTCTGTACTGACTTCCTGTTTAATCTGTGTACTGACTTCCTGTTCAATCTGTGTACTGACAGGTTTATTTTTGTGAGCAAGAAGGAGCTACAAGGCCAGCAGGGTTTGCCGATTCACTGTAGAGACAGTCCAGACTTCATGTTGCTTCCACACACTCGTGGGGGTGTGCACCAGTAAAGGACCCCACAATGACAGCACACACACAGGAGACCCATCTGGACTGGAGGAGCTTGAGCCTGTTCTGTTCTAGGGCCAACACTGTGGAGGCTGTTCCTGGCTTCCCACAATGCAACTCCTGAGGTCTGTCCCAGAAAAAAGCTCATCCCCACAAGCACCAGACCCATTGTACAGTCATCCAGTCTCCGGGGGCCACCCACCTGCACAAGTGATTTCCCCTAAGCCAGGCCGTTTACTAAGAAACGGCATGGCCTGGGTCCGTGGTGAAGGAAGGCCCTTGCTGCCAAGCCTGACAACCAGAATTCAATAACCTGAAACTCAGATGACAGGAGGAGAGAACGAAAGAAAGAGAGAGAGAAAGAAAACTTAATACAGCAAGTGAGTGGCACTCATAGACAGACAGTCAAGGATTTTTTTTTTAAAAGAAAAAGAAGCAAAGTCAGATGGTGGTGGTGCACACCTTTAATCCCAGCACTCCAGAGGGCAGAAGCAAGCGGATGTCTGTGAGTTTGAGGCCAGCCTGGTCTCGAACTACAAGAGCTAGTTTTCAGAACAGATTCCAGTCTCGGAAAATGAAAGAGAGAGAGAGAGAGAGAGAGAGTCCTATCGAAAACTAAGTCTGAGAGCTTCAAGGCAGAGGCTGTGGTTACTCATCTTGTCACGTTCCCATTTAAGGAACCGAGTCACTGCACAAGCACAATGTCCACATCACAGCTGGTTCCCCTAAGTCATCTCTGTCTAGATAGCATCTAGCACCCAGTTCTAGTAACACAGAGAAGGAAGTGGTACAAACAGAAATCAGGCTCTGTGGGCCTTTCCTCTCTGAAGGCCCCTCCTTCCTCCTGGAATGTCCAGGGAGTAGACAGAAGAGGGCCTGCAGGCCAATGATTCCCCTACCTGACACCCAAAGCCTAGGAGGACATGTCACCCTCAGCACGAGGGGTCAACAGTGCAAAGCTATCCTCAGCCTGCAGTCCTGAGGACCCAGGACAACATCCTCTCTCAATTAGCTGCTCAGGCCAAACCCACAACACACCTGACTCTGGGTGAAAGTTCAGCCAAACTTAAGGCCTCCTGTAGACACTGCAGATAAATTCACCCTACCAACAGGGTCCTGTGACATGGGCACAGGGGATGTGAAAGCATGGCAACGGGCTTCTTCCCACCACCCCGAGGACTAAGATTCAACCAGCCCAGAGCAAGATGGACACGCTTCTTCGAGCCCCCTATGGATGGCAAAATTAGCCTGATATACCAGAGCGTCCTAGGCAGGGCGGTGTCCCCCTCAACACTACTCCATGAGGGGCACAGGACAATAGTGCCAACTGAGCTCAAAATTGTCAAGCAGAAATTGTCAAGCAAAATTGTCAAGCAGGAAGCCACAAGCACTTGGGTGGAGCAGCAGGAATGCCCATCACACCAAGTTCTGGGGAGCTGCCTGCATCTATGGAAAGACACTGGCTTGCCTCACCTGTGGGTGGGCCGCAGAGAGACTCTGCCTAGCTCCCCCATTCTCAGTAGAGAGTGAGAAAGACAAACCCCACCCCAGAAGCACACTGTTGCCTATTCACGTCACCCTCTGTAGCTCCCCACAACCCTGGAGCCATTGACCCCAATCTACCTATCACCAGTGGGACACTGGGACTAAAACTCCTTCCCAGGGGAGGTGCAAAGTCCCCAGCACACCAAGGGTGAAGCACCAGAGCTCACTTCGAGTGGATTCATGGCACGGCAAGGGCGAAGGGGTGTTACTGGGGTGTATGTGCTCCCACCAAAAGGCCACACTGGAAACTCTTTACCCAGTAGGAAAATGACTTCCCCACAGGCACAGGATGGAGCCTCTCCCCAGCCCTCCCCAGCCCACAGACCCCAGCCCTCTCCGTGGCCACGTGTAGGCACTCCCTGCACGCAGCAGCTGCTATGGACACTCTTTACTCAGCTGAAGTCTCTGCGCCCCCCCCCCGACCCTCAATGAGAGAAGTGAACAGTCAGCAAGCCCAGCAGGAATGACTTCTCAAGCTGCCACAGCTGAATGCCCCAAGACGGCGGCTGTTGACTCAGAGGATAGACTGGCACAACAGGCAATGGCAGAGCTGTGAGCAGAGACAGGCGCGAGCCAGTCCTGGGTCCTTTCTCCTCCTCCTAGCGACTATTTACTCAGGAGAGGGTCTCTTGGCCCTCCCAGGCCCCTGAGGGGTGTGCACAGACAAGTCTAGTCAGGATG
This sequence comes from Microtus pennsylvanicus, assembly GCF_037038515.1. Taxonomy (NCBI): domain Eukaryota; kingdom Metazoa; phylum Chordata; class Mammalia; order Rodentia; family Cricetidae; genus Microtus; species Microtus pennsylvanicus. The sequence continues at coordinate 4,084,993 of NC_134589.1, forward strand.
GCAGCTGTTCGGCTGAAGGTAGACCTGTAGACAGACACAAGCTGTAGGTCACTGTTCGGGGCTCTGGACAGTGCTGTGAAGCAGGAAGACTGTCCTGTGCAAGACCTCGGGGCTCCCTCTGGGAAAGAGGGTTCCTGGCACAGATAATAGGATCCCAGTCAAATGTGTCCAAATGGCCCCAAAATAAGTCTTGAGAAGAAGCTGTGGTCTTTGGTCACATTTTCAGAAACTACTTTTTAAGAAAAGGCCGCCCTCTGCCCGCCCACTTCCCCATCACACACATGTCAATGTGAAAAGGGAGCTGGTGAGAAGAGCAATAGTCATCACTTCCTGAGAAGTCGGTACTTCCTGCAACCCCAGCAGCAGCGGCCCTTCCTGACTTCTGCAGTCTAGGTCCAGTCAGGGAAGTGATGCTGCAGGTTACTCAAGACCGTGGCCACTGGACTCCCCCAGTAAGTACCGCTCCAGAGGCCCGGCTGCCAGCATCCAGATACACTGACCACAAGCCAAAAGAAAGTCGATGACATTGGGGGGCTGGAGAGCTGAAAAGCCCACAGCTAGTAAGGCATACCAAGAACAAAGTGCGCGACATGAACCGACCATGTTTGCCCTTCCTGGGTCCCGCCAGGCTGCCTCCTTCACCATTCATCAGTATTTACAAGGGGATTAGCTATCAGCATTTTAATCCCGGGCTGTTCTCCATCTGCCTAGCAGCACACATCCAGCAGGACTCCTCACCCCAGTTAAGATGCACTCAGGGACACTGTCAATAGCAAGCCAACAAGCTACAACTGCAAGTGAGTCACACAAAGTCACATCTGAGCTCTGAGGAAACAACTCTTTGATTCGGATTCTCTCCTTCCCACCCATCCTAACTGCACAAATAACAAACCACGAGGGGACTGAGGAGAACACAGGTCGGTGAGAAAGTGCTCGCTTAGAATGTGCTTAGCATGTGCAAGAGGCCTGTGGCTCAAACCCCAGCACAACCATAAAAATCTTGACAACTTGTTAGAGCCAAGCACAGTGGCCTGAAGCACAGGCAAGTGGGTAAGTTGTTCAACTACACAGAGTTTGAGGTTAGCCTGGGCTACATGAGACTTGTCTCAAAAACTAAACTAAACCAGAGGCAGCGCTCTAGTGGGTTGGAAAGGCTGACTCCCAACATCAGAAATGGCCAAAGGAAAGCACCTGGGGGAGCGTGAGGGCTCCTCAGAGCAGAAGTGTCTCAGAACGCACCACGAGCCTTCCACCACAAAGGAAGAAACTCCAACTGAAAGAACCTCTGTGGCCGCCGTTTCCCTCTCACAAGCTAGGAAATAAGGACAGTGTCCCTGTCTCTCTGTGCCCCCCACAAAGGAAACAGGCTTAAGTTTAAAAAATAAAGAGTTGTGTATTTATTTAGCTCAACTAACATAGTTTTAGAGGAATATTTCCTTATATGGCAAACAAACTCAAGCTTAGGAAAGAAGGCCCTCTCAACATTTCCCAGTAGGTCTCTTCTGCTCCAGCTAAGGAGCCCGCCTTGTGCATGGCTGGTCCAAACCCCTCATCCAAGGCGTGGCCTCTCTACCTGAGCACCTCAATGTAGCTCAGAAGCCATAAACCTGCAGCTTTTACTGCCAAAAGCCGGTGTGGCCGGTGTGGTCAAGCGCTACAACCTAAACACTTGGGTCACATGACCTGCCTCAGCATCGCTTTCCCCCAATACCCATAGCAGGCCTGACTCTAATCTGGCCCTCTATAGTTTTATTCACCCACTGCCCCTGACTTCACAGGAGCACCCCTACCTCCCAAAGCTCAGGGCTGTACCATTCACAAACCACACAAGGACCTAAAATCTGCCTTCCTAGGTCTCTGGCCCGGCCCAGGAGACTGACTTGCTTATAGCTCCTCTCCTACCTAGCAACCCTCCATCAGTTGTTAGACATGGTTCAAGGGCAGGCAGCGGTGGCACAGGCCTTTAATCACAGTGCTCGGGAGGCAGAGACAGGTGGATCTCAGAGTTCAAGGCTAACCTGATCTCCAGAGCTAGTTCCAGGACTGCTAGGGCTGTTTCACTGAGAAACCCTGTCTCAGGAAAAAAAAAAAAAAAAGAGAGAGAGAGAGAGAGAGAGAGAGGAGGAGGAGGAGGAGGAGGAGGAGGAGGAGGAGGAGGAGGAGGAGGAGAAGAAGAAGAAGAAGAAGAAGAAGAAGAAGAAGAAGAAGAAGAAGAAGAAGAAGAAGAAGAAGAAGAAGAAGAAGAGAAAAAGAAGAAATGGTTCAAGTGCTGCCGCCACTCCTGGTCACATCATTTGCCCCTTAAATGCCTACTCCCCTTCTTCACTTCACTGCTAACAGCTCTGTGCTGTGTCACAGGGAGGCCTTCCACCTCCAGGGATCCGCCATGACCTTCCACCTTGCTTTCCTGGAACGTCTGCTCACAGGTCGGGCACTGTAAAGTCAGGGCTGTCTTTATCTCTCTCACTAGCCTAGCAATGACCCATCTACAAGAGGAATAAATCAACTGTCTAGTTCTCCCAATGACGGTGAGTCAGGCACTTGCTTCAGAGAAAGCAACAGTATCTCAGGATCACTAATAAGAAATGGTTTTCTCGTGTTCTTTAGTCTCTATGGGCACCGCTAAGCCTGAGAGGAAACCACGCAGTGAAGAACCGTTCCTCCTGCTGGCCACAAGGATTCACCAAGCCCCCGATGGCTGAGTCAGACAGGCAAGCCAGAATCTAAAATAACTTAAGCTCATGACTACACAGAGCTATTATCAATGAATCAGTGATCAGAGAATTACAAGAAACCACACCATTCGGGGAATGAGGAATTGGGAGGCACAGTGGAACAAAGGAGAAGAATCGAAAGCCAGCAGCTGAGAGTGAGTGGCCACAACTGACAGGAATAATGCCAAACACTAAGGCCCCAGAGAACCAAAAAAGCTGCAAGCCAAACTAGGCAGAGGCGGGGACAAAACCATGCAGGGTCACTCATTGGTGGACACAGTCATCCTCGTCCCCACCCTAAATGTTATCACTGTAAAGAGAGCTTCTGAATGCATGGCAGAGAAACTCAAGTTCTGGTTCTGACTCAGAGAAATCCACCAGTCAATCCCCCACACCCCACACCCTCTGACTTAACTGTAGGCTTAATCTTTTGGCTAAGAAATACTGAGCCGCGTGTACTGCGGAAATGTTGGGAAGTTGAGCTTAGTGTGGAGGCACCTGCCTACAATCCCAGAACTCAGGTGTTCAAGGTCATCTTCAGCCACCCCTAGATCAAGGCCAGCCTAGGAGTCCAGAACAAACGTGAATCTTGTAAAATCAATTTAGACTACCCTCGCTGCCACACTGCACCTGCAGCCCCCATCCTTAAGTTTAAGGGTACCCTTAACTACATAGAAGCCCGAGTCAGGCTGGGCTGCATTCAACCTTGACTCAAAATAAACAGATATATATATAAATTTTAAAAGACAGCCTGGTCTACAAAGGAAGTTCTAGGAGAGCCAGGGCTACGTAGTGAGATCCTGTCTCAGAAATTTATTAATGGGCTGGATAGACAGCTTAATGGTTAAGACTTAAGATGGGATCCTAACTGCCTGTAACTTTAGACCAAAGGGATCCAATGTCCTTTTCTGGCCTCCAAAGGCACCTGCACTCAGACACACACACTGAGATACACATAAGTAAAAATAAAACCTTTGGTCTAAGTGTGGTGGTACACACCTTTAAGCCCAGCACTCACTCAGGAGGATCTCTATGAGTTTGAAGCTAGCCTGATCTACACAGAGTTCCAAGTCAGCCAAATATCTAGTGAGAACCTGTCTCAAACTAGCAAAATCTTTTTTTTTTCTTTTTTTTTAGTTTTTTAGAGGGGCCAATGAGCTACCTCGGCAGGTAAAAGTATCTGTCACCACACCTGACAACCTATGTTCAATTCCTGGGACAAACACATACATACACTGTAAAGATTTTTCACTAAGAAAATAAAATAAAACAGGAGGAAGAGAGAAAGAAAGTGCCCCAGGTGGGCATGGTGGTACAAGACTGCAATCGCTGTGCTCAGAGTTCGAGGCTAACCTGGGTCACGCAGCATGGGCACTGGGGGTATAGCTCATTGGTAAGTAAGGTCTATCTGTCTAGCATGCACGGAGCCCTGGAAATTACCCCTAGCACATGAGACTGGGCACAGTGACTGTAATCCCAGCACTCAGGCTGTAGACAAAGGGATCAGAAGTACAAAGTCATCTTCATCTACAAAGCAAGCATGTTGGAAGCTAACCTGGGCTACATATGGCTTTAGGGGCACTGCTCAGTGGTAGATTTGATACCTAGTGGTATATCTGATCTCCTGGATTTGATACCTGGCAGAAGTAGGGCTATTTGTGTAGCATGCCCCAGCATCCTTCAGTGATCAACACCAAAGCTCAACAATAATTAATAATGTTTCAAAACAAAAAGGAAATTAACAAAGCTTCCTAAACCCCTCATCTTTTGGGCCCAACTTCTGAAACCTTAAACTACATCTTGCAGTGGTCTGATAGCACGATGTCAGCATCACCTGACTTTACCACCCAATAGAATGGCCAGGTCTTTCGCTAAGTCTCAGTTATAGAACAGAGTGGCCACCTCCTCTACATCTGGACAAAGGAGACATTCTGATCAGTATACATCCAAGACTCCCTTTCTGCCTGGAATCTGTCACCTGAAAGTTCCTCCGAAGCAAACTTGGGCTTTGGCTGGTAAGCTCCCTCTGTTAGTCTGAGAATCAAGGCTCCACATCTAGAACCAACACAAGTCACTGCTTCCCTAGCTGTCTAGCGAGACCGCAAGATCTTACCCATGGAACTCGGATATCAAAAGCTAAGACAGTGGATCATTATAGCTCACACCTGTGACCCCAGCGTTTGAGAGGATGAGGCAAGAGAATCAGAAGTGCTAAGCTAGCCTGAGTTACTTAGCCAGTTTAAGGCCAGCCCCAGCTACAAACGACTATGTCTCTAAGAACTGGGGGTCCATGGAGCTTGCTGTTAAGCCCAAGGACCCGAGTTCAATCACCTGAACTCACATGGTAAAGAACCAACTTCCACAGGTCGTCCCCCTCCCACCACCTGAGCGCTCTCACACACATTCATACACAAAAAATTAATTATTTTAAGGAGAGAGAGAGCCAGGGATATGGTTCATTGTTAGATCACTTGCCTAGTGTGTATGAGTTTCTGGGTTTGAGCCCCAGCACCAGAAGAAAAAGAAAACACTTATAAAATCAAAATGCTGAATATTTCAACTAATAAAGTAGGTTCAAAGCTTTCGTTGGGGCCAGTGTCTCTAATCATTTGCACACAAGAGACTTACACACACACACACACACACACACACACTTTTTTTCCCCTAAATATTAACAACAGCATTAGGCCTCTTTAGGTAAGCCAGTTCTTGGCAAATGTTTACTTTAAAGGACCACTGCCCGAACAAACTGCTTCAAGACCTACTTCCCCGTTTACACAACCCACTTCAGTACTTTTCCAGAAACAGGCCCTTTGAAAACACGTAGAAAGGGTTCCGAGAGTTTCCTCTTCACCGGCCTGAGTGCCGACTGAGTCAGGATTGAGAAATGTCTCGAGCAGGATGTGTGCAAGGCAGCTCGCACCCGGTCGCCGCAGGGCTGATTCACTCCCGCCAAGTCACCCCGCAGGGCCAGAGAACACCAGCCTTCGCCCCGGGGACCCCGCTGCAGCCCCGAGCGCGCCCCGGGTGGCTCCTGCACGGTGCACGCCCACGGGGGCCGCGGCCGGGCCGCCAGCACGCGGGGAGACGGCGAGGGGCCCGCCCGCCCGCCGGGCCCACCTCGCCCCGAGCGCTCTCACCTCCGGCGCCGGCGCTCCCGGCTCCTGCCCAGGCGGTCGGAGAGCCGGCCCAGAAGCGCGGCCAGCCCGGGCCGGCCAGGGAGCAGGCCCAGCAGCCGTCTCCAGAACACCGGGCCCGCTGCCGGCGCCGCCATGGAGACCCGCCGCTTCCGCTTCCGGCGCGCGAGAACTTTATTGACAGCGGCGCGCGAACGCGCGCGTGTGCACGGAACCAGTGCGCAGGCGCCGAGGCGGCGGCGGCCGCCTGGGCTGGTAGGGCTGTAGAGGGTGCCTTCTGGGGCTAGGTGAAGCACTGGGAGGGAGCTCGAGGGCAGGCGGCATAGACCACGATCCTGAGCTCACTTGCACTGCTCCAGGAGGGAGTATGCTGGTGACAGTGCAGTGCTCCGAATCCTGTCGGAGTGATAGCTGCAGCCCTGCGTCCTGCCCTCATCTATCTGCCTTGCTGCAAGAGGAAGGTTGCTCAGCGCCCTGACACCTGACTGATTTGACAGCTCCCGCCTTGCGCCCTGCATTACTTGCCTTGCTCCAGGAGGGAGGATGCTGATGATAGCTAAGCTCCCCGAATCCTGACAGATAGCTGCTGTCCTGAGTCCTGCGCGCTGCACTCTCCTGCATTGCTCCAAGAGGGAGGATGCTGGTGACATCTAAGCTCCCTGAATCCTGGCTGAAAGTTGCTGTCCTGAGCCCTGCGCCCTGCATCACCTGCATCGCTCCAGGAGTAGGATGCTGGTGACAGCTCAGCTCCCTGAATCCTGACAGATAGCTTCTGTTCTGAGCCCTGCGCCCTGCATCACCTGCCTTGACGGCTCAGCACCCCAAAACCATCAGATTGCCACCCACTGCCTTGTATCCGCGATCACCGGCATCTCTCCAGGATGGTGTCGGCTCAGCACCCTGAAGCTTGACCCTCCTCTGCCATCTGTCAGACTTACATGCCACCAAGTCCCTCTCTGGCTCACACAGGCCAGGATTTAGTAACTAGAAACACTGTAAAACATAATCATAATTCTGTTTACCCCAGAGATGCTGTGGCGTTAAAGCTGTGACACTTCCACTGACATTCCAAATTTCACTTCCACCGAAGTATTCCCACGAGAATATTGATCTCAACATTTTCACAGTACTGAAAGTGGGGGGGAAATCCCAGTAAAGGAGTTGGTTAGATACCCTCTGCTGCATCAGAACATTGGAGAACCACATCTTCCTTGAAAAACGATATCCTGCAGAAGTGACACCCTGTTCAAAGTCGCCAGGGGCTGGTAAGAGGGCTCAATAAATAAAGGTTCTTGCTGCCAAGGCTGAGAACCTGAGTTTAAGCATCAGAACACACCTGGTTGAAGGAGAGAGACCTGACAGACAGTGTGTTCTCTGATCTCCGCGTGCGCTCCGTAGCATGTGTGTGCCTGCTGCTCCCACAAAATAAGTGAACATGCAGAAATTTAAATAAAAAGAAAATTAGAAAGGAGAGGCCAGCAAAACGGCTCAGTGGGAAAAGGTGCTTGCCATGTGAAATTGTCCTCTGACCTGCACACGGCGCCATGGCTCTCTCACTTGTGCCCCCCCCCCAGACCATACATATGAATACAATAAATAATAAAAATAAATAAAATTTGTACTGATTTTTAAAACAGCAAAAAATATTGTCAAGGAGTGGTACAAAGACAATCTTATACAGACATGGTAGCCCACATTGTAATCCCAGCCACTCATGAGCCCTTAGAAAGCAAAAGCAGAAGTATCTAAGGAAAAGAAAGAAAGGAAAGGAAAGGAAAGGAAAGGAAAGGAAAGGAAAGGAAAGGAAAGGAAAGGAAAGGAATGGGACCAGCAGTGGTGGGGCACACCTTTAATCTCAGCACTTGGGAGGCAGAGACAGGCGGATCTCTGTGAGTTCGAGGCCAGCCTGGTCTACAGAGTGAGTTCCAGGACAGACAGGGCTGTTACACAAAGAAACCCCATCTCGGAAAACAAAACAAAAAAGAAGGAAATGGGGCAGGTCCCAGAACTTGGGAAACAGAGACAAGAGGATCAGGAGTTAAAGGTCATTCATTGCAACATAGAAAGTTCAAGACCAGCTAGGAATGCATGAGCCTCTGCCTAAATATATACAGTTTTTTTTTTAATTTAAGTACAAGCGGGTGGCGGCACATGCCTTTAATTTCAGCATTTGGGAGGCAAAGGCAGGCGGATCTCTGTGAGTTCGAGGACAATCTGGTCTATAGAGCAAGTTCCAGGACAGGCTCCAAAGCTACACAGAGAAACCCTATCTCAAAAAAAAAAAAAAAAAGGTTAAGTACAGGGTATATTTACACCATGCCAGGCATGGTGGAGAGTTTTTTAATCCCAGTACTCAGGGCAGAGGCAGGAGGATCTCTGTGAATTCAAGGCCAGCCTGGTCTGTAGAGTGAGTTCCAGGACAGTCAGAGCTATATAATAAGACCATCTCAATAAATAAATAAACGCAAAAACAAAAACAAAAAAGAACCCAAAAGTAGCTCATCTTGTGAGAGGCATGGAGAACACAACACTACCCGCTGGGGTGTTCTCACAGACCATCTGGTGATGTTTAGGAACTTCCAAGTCACTTACAGGCAGTGAGTATTTCAGACTGGCTTTAATTTTTTAAAGTACATATAGTTTTACAACTGCTAGGTAAAATTTGATTTACTTCTTCTGAGTTAAAAACAGTGAATCATCAGATTTCATAACTTCCAGTAACCAGCAGGAGATTATGGTGCCTTAAACCTGTTCCGGGAGGTGCAGAGTAAACAGCATTGATCAGCTGCCCCTTCACCCTCACCGGTGATCACCACAGGGATGGCAAAACATCCTGACCATCATAGGAAGAAAACAAGCTGCCTTGCCCATGGGTTCATTGCTGCATGAGGCGGTACCCGAGACGTGGGGTTGGCTCCCTGGGAATGTCTCCTCTAAAATAAGTCGCAGTTGCATGCAGTGGTATGGACTCCATGGGCAAACGAAACTAATAAGTATTTCCATTTCTAGTAAACACGGATGGCCCAGCCCCTTCCAAAACCGCACACAGAGAGCCTCGAGCTTCAAGGCTGGTCTAAAACAAAGCCATAAGCAGAGTGAGGCAGCCATGACTCTTCCGGGACGTGAATATCTTAGAGATTCCAAAATTTTGTAGACTGGCTTTCAGAGATGAGGCAGGTTTTTTTTTTTATTCATTTTTTTTATTTTTTTAGGTTTATGTATTTTATGTGTGGAGTGCTTTGTCTGCACATCTGTATTGTGGCATGCTCATGCCTTGTGTCTATGTAGGTCAAAGAAGGGTGCCAGTCCCCTTGGAGCTGGAAAGACAGATGGTTATGAGCTTGGGATGGTACTAAGAACTAAACCCTGGTCGTTTGCAAGAGCAGCCAGTGCTTTTAACTGCTAAGCCATCCCTCCAACCCATTCATTCATTCATTCTTCATTTACTTTTGGTTTTTCCAGATAGGGTTTCTCTATGTAGCCCTGGCTGTCCTGGAACTCGCTCTATAGACTAGGCTGGCCTCAAACTCAGAGATCCACCTGCCTCTGCCTCCCGAGTGCTGGGATTGAAGGCGTGTGCCTCCACACCTAGCATCCCCTTTATTTTTAAAATTAATCTTTTAGTATTTATATTTATATTGGGGTTTTTGGGGGGTTGTTTTTTTTGTTTTTTCGAGACAGGGTTTCTCTGTGGTTTTTGGAGCCTGTCCTGGAACTAGCTCTTGTAGACCAAGCTGGTCTCGAACTCACAGAGATCCGCCTGCCTCTGCCTCCCGAGTGCTGGGATTAAAAGCGTGCGCCACCACCGCCCGGCTTATATTTATATTGTTAATAGCAAATTCATTTTTATTCTTCGACAGTTCCATGCACATAAATAGTGAATGTTTAAAAAATAGTGAATATTGGTCCCTCTTTTCCCACGGCCACCCTGTATCTTCCTCCCACTGAAACCATGCTCCCCAGCTTCGCATCTTTTGGGTCTGCGACCCACTGAGTTTAAAAACCATTGCCTGCATGAGCATGGGTCAGCAACTTGTCAGTGGCTACACCACTGAAGATAGTGACACCTCACACCTCAGTACTCCTGCAGTAACCTATCAATTTTATTCCTGAAGCCCAGGGCTGATGGCACATATCTAATCCCAGTACTCAGGAGGCAGAGGCAGACGGATCTCTGAGTTCAAGGCCAGCCTGGTCTACAGAGTGAGTTCCAGGACAGCCAGGGCTACAGAGAGAAACCCAGTCTTGAAAACCCTCCCCCAAAAAATTATTTTTTATTTATTTCCTTTTATATGTGTGAGTGGTGTTCATAGATGTCAGAAAAGAGTGTCAGATCCCCTAGAACTGGAGTTAAGGATGCCGTGTGCCACCCCGTGAGTGCTGGGAATCAGAATAGGGTTCTTTGCAAGATCAGCAAGTGTCCCTAACTCTGAGCCTTCTCTCCAGCTCCTGGAGCACGTTTACATGTGCATGGTGATGGCAGGTACATACTTCCTGCCCAGAGACCTTGTTTGAGCTGGTTAGTGAGAACACCCTGGGGAGATGAGGCACTTTCAAAGGACGCCCAGGTCAAGATGAGCACCTAGCAGGGTCTCTGAATCCCAACGTTGCTCAGAGGACTCTGGATCTGGGACAGAGCGTGTGACCGTGCGTGGAGTTATTGATACACACCTTGAGGGCCCCAGACAAGATGGTATCTGTCCTCATAGGGCCCCTCACTCCATAGAGACCCATCCACTGAGTCCTGCCCTGCCTCCTGTCTCCACCCACTGTCTTCTCGTTAGCTCCCCTCGCTCTTTCCCAAACAGGAGGTACCAGGATGAGAAAGACGGTCAATGGGCTTGATGACAGATAGCAAGTCTTCCCAAACGGAAGAGGAAAGCCATTCATTGGAAGCAGGGTTGACGTCAGGGAGCAGCGGCTGATGCCCCAGAGCAGGCTGCTCCCCCAGGCAGGAAGCGTCAGGAAATCCTGAGCCAAGGGCCTGTGCCGCCTCTGATTCACTCCCTGCACCCACATCCACAGCCATGCCAGAGGAAGGCCATGGCTCGCCAGCCTGAGAGAGATCATCTCTGACAAGAACTACAAGCAAAGTCGAGGAGAGGGGGACTGGGGTGGTCGCTTGATGCTTGCCTAGCAGGCCCAAGGCCTTGGGGTCGACACCCGGCACCACATAAACCAGGGGCACACCTGAAATAGCAACACCTGAGAGGCTAAGGCAAGTGTATCTCTGTAAGTTTAGGGCCACCCTGGTCTACATATCAAGTTCCAGGCCAGCCTGGAGACTCAGTGAGACTCTGTCTACAAATAAATGGATGAATGAATAAGTAAATAAATAGATAAATAAAATTATTAAAAATATTCTAATTTTCACATTAGAAAATAGATTGCTTGCTGGGTGGTGGTGGCACATGCCTTTAATCCCAGAACTCAGGAGGCAGAGGCAGGTGGATGAATCTCTGTAAGTCTGATCTAAAGCTTGGTCTACAGAGGGCTGTTACACAGAGAAACCCTATCTCGGGGGAAAAAAAGAAAAGAAAAGAAAAGAAAAGAAAGAAAGAAAATAGCTTGCCAAGCTGGGCATGGTGACACTTGCCTTTAATCCCAGAACTTGGTAGGCAGAAGCAGGCAGATCCCTGAGTTCAAGACTACCCTAGTCTACAGAGTGAGTTCCAAGACAGCCAAGGCTAAACAGAGAAACCCTGCTTTGAAAAACAAATACAAAATATAGCTTGTCATAGCCAGGGATGGCTACCCACACCTATCAACCCAATGCATGCAGACTTTACCTGGCAGGAAGATTGCCACAGTTTGAGATCAGCTTGAGCTACAGAATAAGCCTTCAGGAAGAAGGGGGGGGGGGAGGAAGGCTGGTTAATTGCCAGAAAAGAAGCTGGTACTTCTGTGAAGGCTTCTACCAGGCTTATTGACTGATTAGAGCTTAGTGACTATGGGAAATCAGAAGGCTGCATATCCAGTAACATCATCTCGGGCTATCTCTAGCCCTGTTAATAGCTACCCATCACCCATCTCTGTGTTTGACCTAATATCCTTGTGGCTATAACATGAAACCTTTGGGGACAAATTCATTTGACAGAACCCTGCTTTCCACCAATCCAAACCCCAAATCTCATCCGAGGGCATCTGACACCTACAGCAGAGATTCCCCTCCTTCCTGAGGTTTCCACCAAGGGGCTTGGAAAGCGCTTTGGTTTATGGTTTTCTTCTGCTCTGTAGCTGTAAAAACCTTCAGGAATGGGCTGCAGGGCTGGAGAGATGGCTCAACAGTTAAGAGCCCCGGCTGCTCTTCCAGAGTACCTGAGTTCAATCCCCAGCACTCAAGACCATCTATAAAGTCCATTCCAGGGGATCTGACACCTCCTTCTGGCCTCCACTGGCACCAGACATAACATAGTGCAGACAAAACACTTGCACACATAAAGAAGATGAAATTGAAAAGGGAAATGAGGTCCTAACAGAGAGCTTGTCAATCATGCTCCAGCATGGGCTCCCAGCACTGGGAGAAGAGGAGGATTAGAAATCTCAACGTATCCTTGGCAGCACAGGGAGTTTAAGGGCATCCTGGCTTCTATGAGAACCTGTCTGAAAACTCAATTGTTTTCTTCTTTTATTTTAATTATCATTGCTGTGTGTTTGCATGCGGGGATGACACAAATGTCACAGCTTGTATGTGGAGATCAGCAGACAACTTTATAGGGTTAGTTCTCTCTCTCCACCTGTATGTTGGTTCTGGGACTTGAACTCAGGACACCATGCTTGAGCAGCAAGCGCCTGACCATTTTTCACCAGCCACCTAAAGCAAAACTTTTCATTGGAACATGATAATGTAGGCTGAATCCTGCTCTGTGACCACAGTCATTCATATCTGGCTCCAGAATAAGCTGTCTCCTAGGGCTATTGAGATAGCTCATCAGGTAAAACTTACCTGTCCAATTACCAAGTCAGGCAACCTTGGTTTGGTGCCTAGGATCCACAGGGTCAAAGAAGAGTACAAACTTAGCCAGGCTGGTGGTAATTAAAAGCCAGGCCTTTAATCCCAGCCCTCAGGAGGCAGAGGCAGGCAGGCAGATCTCTGTGAGTTTGAGGCCAGCCTGGTCTACAAGAGCTAGTTCCAGGAGAGACTCCAAAGCTACAGAGAAACCCTGTCTCAAAAAAAAAGAGTACAAACTCCATTGTTCTCTCTCTCTCTCTCTCTCACACACACACACACACACACACACACACACACACACACACACACACACGGCAGGGACGGGGTACTCTCCCACTCTCCCACATCTACAATCTACAGCCATATCCCTCTCAAGGACCCTTCTAACCCACAACTACAGAATGAGAAATTACAGAGGCCTTGTAGAATTCTGGGACCAGGACCTACGTCCTCTGGAGCTGAGGAGATACCTGGAAGAGCCCAAGGCCATAAAGAATTCCTTCCCAGCATAAAAGTTGAAGCCAGCCACACACACACACACACACACACACACACACACACACACACACACCCCGGCCTGAGAAGGGGGCCGCTGGTCAGGGCTGGCCACTTATCATTTCAGTTTTTCAACGTCAAAAACTCTTGTCATCAGCAAAAGAAAACATCTATTGCTCAACGGCCGCCTTACCACAGAGCAACTCTGGGCTTTCTGGCATCTAATCAACAAGAAGTCAGAACCCAAATTTCTGGAAATACCTCCAGGGCAAAGCATCCTGGTTGCTTCTCTGTCAGTGTGAGGATAAATGCAGCTCTTGGTTTCAGGGGAATCTTGGCCTCTTGTGGTGTGGCATGCAGCCAGCACCACAGAGCCTTGTGACCCAGCAGCCCAGCGCGTGGGGAAACACAGCCATCTGTGGCCAGTTGTCCCAGGGCAGCCCACTCAGTAGCCACAGAGGTATCTGAGGGGGTCCCCTCAGAATCACGCCCCGCCACCTCCTTCCCCAGCTTTGCCTACCTGGCCCAAGCAAAGAAACAGAAGAAAGAGACCTGCAGAAGGGTCCTCCTCTCAGCACTAGCCTGGCTTGAGAGAGAGGGGGAGCAGGCTAGGCAGGGGGAGTAAGATCCTTTTAGCCTGGAACAAGGGGCCAGGCTGAGTGATTGTCTGGCTCCCTGACACTCCTGAGGAAAGTTAGGGTTGGAAAGTCCAGTGTCCCAATAAAGGGCCGACGGGCCATGCTGGATGCAGGCCCAACAATGGGTCAGGCTGGATGCAGGCCCACCACCAAATGCCAAATAAAGCCCCAGAATATAGAACATAGGTGTAAGGTTTCCAGATTTTGTCATTGCTTCATTTCCTAAAGATTTACCTATTTTTATTTTATGTATATATGTAGTCCAGGCTGACTCACACTCACTGTGTAGTCAAGGGTGATTTTGAACTCCTGGTTCTACAGACGTGTGGCACCCTGCCCAGCTTGCTCTCTCTGCCTCTGTCTCTGTGTGTGTGTGTGTGTGTGTGTGTGTGTGTGTACATGCACACACACTCCACAGCACAAACAGCGAGGTCAGAAGATAGTTTTGTGGAACTGCTTCTCTCCTTTCACGGGTTCAGATCATCAGGCTGCAGCCTCCTTGGCCTTCTGCGCCTTTTCACTGCCTCATCTCCAGGCTGTCTCAAAAACTGTTTTTTTAATCCTGTGTGAGCGAACTGACCCACACCCACTGTGGTCCAGCCTGGCTATCCCTTCCTATGTTTCTGTCAACAAAATCCCAGGTATTGCTAGAGGATAGAAAACACAGGACGGAAACCGCCACTAGTTTGTGCCTTTCAAAAGTGGTCCCAAATGGCTGCTTTCTCTCTGCATTCCCAGTTAACTAGTTCCAGGGGGCCCCTCCCATGGGTAGAATGAAGTTGAAACTTTATTCTCACAGTGTCGGGCAGCTGCTTAGTGAGTGGGAGGGTGTGTGAGCAGATGTGAGCCCCGGGGACACTGGACAACAGAGCTCTGGGTACCCTGAGATGGTGAGAAGCCAATCCTATATGCCCTTGAGTCTTCCCTTTACCTACTTGTACAGAAAGTCAGGCAGAACAGAGGAGCCAGACTCCAGAGAAAGCCCAGGAGTTTGGTCAACAGTCTGGGCCCCAGTGTGGCCCAAGTGGGGACACTTCTCTCGATTCAGCTTCCCATCAGTCTATCTGTCACTTCCTCAGGGAAGCCCCTTTGGATGGTTTCCCATCATGGTAACAATGTATTGCATCTAGAGCCTTCTGCATGCTAGGCAAGTTCACACACACACACACACACACTAGGCAAATGCACTAACACACATGCAAACACACACGCTAGGCAAGTAGTCTAACACACACACACACACACACACACATAGAGACTTTTTTACTTCTCATTTTAAGACAAGGTCTCAAACTGGTCTTGAAATCTGTAGGCCAAGCAAGCCTTAAACTTCCAATCCTCCTGCCTCAGCCTCCCCAGAAGTGGTGATGACAGACCTAGGTCACCAGATCAGGCTTATGATGTCTTCATGGCACTTAGCAAAGTTAATCAATTCAGATATCAACTGTGGGGGAATCTTGTCCTGCCAGGAAGAACCTAAACTCAGATGGGTAAATTTCAGGGGCCAGCTCAGTCCCTGATCCACCCACCCACGTAAGGAATAAAGGAGTGAGTTTGTAAAACAAGTGTGAAATGAGAAGCAAGAAGTAACTGCAGACCAGGCATTGGAGTGCAGGCCTTTAATCCCAGTGCTAGGGGAGCAGAGGTAGAAGGATCTCTGTGAGTTCGAGGTCAGCCTGGTCTACAGAGCGAGTTCCAGGACAGGCTCCAAAGCTACAGAAAAACCCTGTCTCAAAAAACTAGAAAATATTTAATTATTTAATTAATTAAAATAAAAGAAAGGAAGAAAAGAAAGAAAAAAGAAACTCCAAATAATATTACAGTGGGTAGGAAGGTGGCTCAGTGGGTAGAGTCCTTGCCTACTAGTCACAAAATCCTGAGTTCAGTTCCCAGCACTGCATAACTGAGGTGGGCCAGATGCTGGTGCCTGTGACTCCAGCACTAGGGAGGGAGAAGGGAAGGCCAGAAGTCTGAGGTCAGCCTTGGGATGGAAACAATGGTAGTGGTGGTCGTGAGAGCGACTGCAAACCTGACAACCTGAAGTTTGGTTCCCATGCTCCACATGCTAGAAGGAGAAAGCAGATCCTAATGGGTAGTCCTCCGATCCGCACGTGTGCCCCGCGGTTCACGTGTACGCCTGCACGTACTCAGACAGATAATCCAAGTTAATGAATTAGCCCGACGGTGGTGACACACCTTAAATTCCAGCACTCCAGAGGCAGAGGCGCGCGGATCTCTGAGTTTCAGGCTAACCTGGCAAAAATTTTTTAAAAAAACGCAAAAATACTCCAAGGCTAGAAAAAGGGCTCAGGGGTTAAGAGTTCACACTGCTCTTCCACGGGGCGTGAGTTCACTTCCCAGCATCCACGTCAGCTGCCTCTCAGCACAACCTCCTATAGCTTCAGTTCCAGGGAATCCAAGGTCCTCTGCTCACTTCCTGGAGGTACTTGCCCTCTCAGGCAAATTCCCACAGACGCTTATGCAAAAATATATTTATATTTTATATTAAAATAGATATAAATATAATTAAAATATATTTAAAACCCTCTAAACAAGACGCGTGGGAGAGGGGGTTGGGAAGGCTACCTCAAGGTCAACTCTTAGACTCCCTTAGGTGGAGAGCCCCACCCTCTTACCTGACCCACCCGCCCACTACAAAGCCTGAGACCTTGGGAGGCCTACCTTTTTACTTTGAACTTGCCTAGGGTTCAGTGCACACCAAGTGCACCCCAGTGCCTTCTCAGAAGACAGGTGGCTCTGAAGGATACCTGAGAGTCACCTACAGAAGGTGGGGTAGATGTTGCAGGTTCGCCCCAGTGAGGGGCACCTGTCCCTAGAGCACAGGGTCCCAGCCTTGTAGTACACGGTCCCCCTCCAGACCTGGCCTCTCTGGAGGTGCTTCCAGTCTGCATCACACACACACACACACACACACGCACGCACGCACGCACGCACGCACCCCGCCCCAGGCTGGGCTCTCCTCCCTGGGTACAGCCACTTCTGCTCTCGGCACGTGGCCAGGCCTCATTTGCATTGCAACCCAGATGGCTCACCGCAGCCCGGCTTCCCAGAACTGCCCAGCTGCCCTGCTGTCTGTTCCCCAGCCCAGCGCCAGCCTGGCCTTTGTGGGTGCTTCTGAGCAAATGACACTTCCCACCCCATCCCTGGACAGAGCAGGGTGTGTTGGTTTGGAGGGTGGGATGGTGGAGTAAATGCCTGGAAGCTGACTTCCCTCATCCTCTGCCCCAACTCACAACTTATGAACTCCTTTGTGATGGGCAGGAAGACACTCCCCTTCTCAGCACCCCATTCCTTTCTGACTGCACCCTCCTCCAGCACCCACCCCACACGTATCCATTACCCACCCCCAAGCTCTCTGTGGGCGGAGGAATGGCCGCCAGGGCAGGGGTCCTGGCACTCCGGCCAATCCAGTCCCTGGAGGGCACCAGGAATCTGAGAAGTGAGGATCCAGTGAGTGTGTGGTGGGTGGGTGAAGTGTTTTCTTTTTCTTCCCCTCCTCCGAGTTTTCTGGGAAACGCCAAAGGCAGGCTGGGCCTGGAACGGCAAGCTTGAAAGAACTCTTTAGCTGCCGCCCCTCAGACACCCGACCCGCAAACCTTTTCTTTTGCTTAAGGCCCCTCCTGCCTGCAACAAAGGCCTGCCAACTGGAATGCTGCTTCCCAGCCACGGGCCATTGTCCTCGACTCCCTCCACCCCTTCAGATTGTTAGCAACCGGAAAGGAAGAAACCGGGGTCAACTTGATACGTGACCCCTGAGTCCTTCTCCTTGCAGGAGAGAGGTTATCTGTGACCGGCTTCCCCCTGCTCCTCAAGCAGTCCTGGAGGGCAGAGAGTGAACCTGGGCTGCCGCTGAGAAGTGTGCCCATGGCAAGCCTGGGCTCTGGGAGCCTCACTCTCTCTTCAGGGGGCAGAGGAGAAGCGGGTTCCCTGCATCTCTTTCCAGGATGACCCAGAGAAAGGGGAGTAGAAGAGAAACAGGCTCCTGCCCCATACTAGACTAAGTTGCAGGGCATCTTGGCTCCTGGTTTGTCGCTCCAGGTGTAGGCCATAAGCTAGCACAGAGTTATAAAGTAATGGACAAGTTATAAAGTAAATAACCTCCAGACGTAAACAAACCAAGTCCAAGGGATGAGCAAGGCTTCCCAACCCTGTACTGCATATCTGGTAACCAAGGATGGCTATCTTAGCATCTGTGCCCAGGGTAAGCATGGCACGTGGGGCCACCAAGGCACACCAGCGCTTCCTGCCTGCCTAGGCGCCAGCATGCCTCCCCATCTGGACTCAGAGGATGATCTCAGCAGAGGCTGGTTGCCACAGGCTGGCAGCTGAAACCTCAGGGCTCTTCCTCTCCAGGACAAACGCTTATCTTTATTATCTTTATGACCCTGCACCTTTGCCTGGAAATGGGATTCTGAATGCATCCAAGTTCTGCAACAGGAAAGATTAGAAGAAGGTGGCAGCCTCCTGATCCCTCGGGTGGGTGCGGGGAGCTAGGTGGAGCTGAGGGGTCAGACTAGATAACTGGTTCCTTTTCCCCTTCAGCTACACAGCAAGATAAGAGGCGTTGCAGGCGCAGGCAACGGCTTAAGCTTTGTCCTTGGTCTGCCGACCCTCAGTTCAAGTCCTTGTCTCAGAGTGGGTCCCTGGAAACGTGCCCTGCTTTAACCAAGTGACTCCTCCCACTTTTCCAGGCTGTTTATCTTCAGATTAGAAGTCTAATAATCGCCAGTAAACCAGCCATGGGGCTTCCCAGAACCCACACCATCCAACCCAGAAACCAACAATTCGAAAGAATGCTGGTTGTGGCACCTAAGGCTCATAGAAAACAGAAATCCATACAAGCCGGCCCTTAGACTCATTGAGGATTTTGCATGGGCCAGGCTCAGTGGTTAAGAGTCATTGCTGCTCACAAAGACCTCTAAGCTCCAGATCCAAGGGGCCAGATGCCTCTGACCCACAGGTAGGCACACATATATATATACATAAGTCTTTCCTTTCTTAAAAAATATGGAAGGCTTCACAACCTTTTGAGAGTAACCCTTGCACAGGAGCCATGCTAATCTTATCCGTATCGTTCTAATGTTTCTTTAGCGTATGTCCTGCCGAAGCGAGTACATATACGCATAATTTAAAACAATAATAAAAATTTCATGCTGGATATTGGTGTCACAGGCCTTTAATCACAGCACTCCGGAGGGAGAGCAGGAAGATCTCTGAGCTCAAGGCCAGCCTATTCCACAGAGTGAATTCCAGGACAGTCAGGATTACACAGAGAAACCCTCTCAAAAAACAAACAAACAAACAAACAAAAAACAACAACAAAATTCAAAATACACACAAAAGAGGAAAATAAACGCCATTTTCCCGTCAGATTCTCTCTGAACCAGCGGTCTGAGCGGTTCGATGAGTGGAGTAGTTTCAATGCTTAATTGTAAAGAGAAAGTACAAGTCAGCCAACCCGGGAAAGGTAGCTCCGACTCCAGGGAAGCAGGTAGCCTGAGTCAGCTGTCAGGCCGCAGGAGGCCCCACAGAGCACACAAGGGAGGCCTCTGAAGGACCACAGTGACTGGGCAGAGCTGATGAGGGCTGGCATTCCACTGAGGAGGTTTCTTGTACTTATTTGGTTCTTTCTTTGTTTGTTTGTTTACTTCCAGTCCTGGTGATTTGCTACTCTTAAAGACTGACTTTTGACTGGCCTCAGACTTTGATGCAGAATCTCCCAGCGAGGACAGCCTATGCCTGTCTGTCTCTTAATGACCTGTTCCTTGTGTTTTTCTTCGGCTTCCTTCATTCTCCTGGCCAAACGTTTTGCATGTCCAGCAGCCTCCTGCTCGTTCTCGTTGGCGCATTGTTTCTTCGGACCGTTATGATGGTGTTTTAGCAGCAGGACACGTGGAGTAACAAGACGCTGACTCTTGGATGATTTGGTCCTGTTTAAGGACTCTCTAGCCATATATTGTCAGACATCACCCTCTTTAAAGAGAGAATAGCGTCCACAATGCATCCTGAATGCACCCGCACCCAGGCTTCCTCTCTCTAGTTCTCCTTGGTCTAGACAAAGAACCCCCCGACTCAACAGCAGGCCCCTCTATCCTGGGTCAAGACACCTACTTCAGAGGAAAACCTTGCTTGCTGTTCCCACCACTGATTTGAACCACACAACTCTTCCCCTCTTTTCCTACCGCATCAGCAGCTACCACATCTGTGGCCATACCCTTCTCATGGGAGGTACAGAGCTTTCGTTCCTCATCCACCCCAGTGATACCATGTTCTGACAGTTGGTGGCCGGGAAGGATATGTTTAGCTTCATCTTGACACAGGGTTGTAAATTTTCATTTGTTCCTGCTTTTCATTTTGCATGTCTTTATTTTATGTGTGCGAGTATTTTGTCTGAGTACATTTATAAGTATCTCATGCATACCTGGTAGTCATACAGGCCAAAAGAGTCTATCGGATATCACCTCTCCATTGGAGTTTGAGTTAGCTAGTTGTGATGAGATTGCTGGGAATTGAACCTGGATCCTCCAGAAGAATAATCAGTGTTCTTAACCACTGAGCTATCCTTCCAGCCCCTTGGGATGTGTTTGTTGTTGCTGTTTTGTTTGAGACGGGGTCTCACGTAGCTTAGGCTGGCCTCAAACTCCGTCTGTAGTTTAGGATGACCTTGAATTTCTGGTCCTCACGCCTCTGTCTTTTGGTTGCAGGAATTACAGAGCCACTAGTCGTAGTTCCATCCACTGCTCATTAGACCCTGTAGGCTGCCCTTGTAGAGATCATCCAGGCCTGAGACCCTATTTAATCAGTACCCTAAGCTTCTAAACCCCGAGCAGGTAGCATTCTGAAGGTAGGGTAGGTGATAGGATTAGCTCCTAAATTATGATCTGAGGCCCTGTCTAGGATTTTCACTAGGCTGCTAAACTCGGAGCCCCTTCCCGTCTAAGCTCAGAGCCGATTATCCTCAGAGCCTATAAATGTAAGGCATTTCCTTTGTT
Source organism: Microtus pennsylvanicus (assembly GCF_037038515.1). Lineage (NCBI taxonomy): Eukaryota > Metazoa > Chordata > Mammalia > Rodentia > Cricetidae > Microtus > Microtus pennsylvanicus. The sequence continues at coordinate 4,105,942 of NC_134589.1, forward strand.
CGGGGTTCTTGCTGCTGGATCTTATTTCAGCTTCTCCCAGTGCAAGCGGCCAATGTTATTAAAAGGCCTGGCTGCCTAAAATCCATCTCAAGGCATCTCTACTGCATCTGGAAAGAGCCCTCAATATTTAAAACAACCGAACCAGGCCGTGGTAGCGCACACCATTTATCCCAGCACTCCGAGAGGCAAGGGCAGGAGCTTCTGAGTTCCAAGCTAGTCTTGTCTACAGAGAGTCCCAGGACAGCTAGGACCACACAAAGGCATCTTGCTTGGGGAGTGGGAGGCAGGAGTTGGGGGATGGAACCAAGGGCTTCCTGCCTGCTGGGTAAGCCTTAAATAGTGGCCTCAACCATTCGTCCCAGGGACTGAGACTTAACAGTGAGCACTTTATCAGCTGAGCCACATCTGAAGCCTCAAAGGTTGTGTCCTAAGCACCTTATACCTCACGGGAACTCAGGGGGGAAAAGGAAAGGGATGCAGAGCCAGTGATGACACGCGGCTACCGTGTCCCACAGCTACCATGCAATGGAGCCAAGGAACAGCTTAGGTTCCTAAGCCCATACATGGTGCTCAGCTCACCCACCCGTCTGCTGCTCCAGCCTTCTCTAGCCACAGGATCCATGCTGGGAGAGCAGAGACATGCCTGCTGGTCCCATCTTCCCACCTCCCCTCTTCAAAAGGCCTGCACTCTTGCGTTCTACTCTGAGTCCAGTTCCCTGCTGGTCTCTTGGGCAGCATCTCCCGTCAGGATTCGTTCGGAAGAATGAGTCCCTACAAACAGGACTCCAAAGCTCCAGCACTATCTCCCACCCTTCCCCTCTCTCAGATTCATTTATCTATTTGATTTAGTCAGGGTCTATGTTGCTCTAGCTGGCCTAGAACTCTATGTCTGGCAGGCTGCCCTTGAACTCATAGAGATCTGCCTGCTTCTGCTTCCAGAATCTGGGATTAAAGGCATGCATGCACTCTCACGACCAAGCAAGACCCAAGATTTGTTTGATTTTAGTTATGTATGTGTGGGGGGAGGTGGCATGTGTGCATCAGTGCAGCTGGCTCCTGTGAAGGTCACGCTGCGATGATCCATCCTACACGGGTGCTGGGAACTAGTCCGATTTTCTGGAAGTGTAGCATGTGCTCTTAGGCCATTTCTCCGGTCTCTTTATTTCCTTCTCACCCCACCCCAGGAACCACCACAGTGTCTCATTGGGTCAGGCACAATATGAGGGTTTGTGGAACGGCTGAATGAACCTGGCTTGTGTTGGGCGTTGTCATTTACAAAGCATTTTCCCATCCATTAACTCCACGGCTATTTCCTGAGAGTCCTCCCTGTCCTCTACTGCCCTCAGCACAGAAGGCGGCTGCTGGATAACGCTCCCTGGACGAGGTGAAGCAGGGTTTGTTCACGGAGAAAGGGAGAATCCATTTCAGGAGCGGCAAGTGTCTTGAAGACAAGGACCGGCTCTCACAAGATATCTCCATGTGTGAACAAGGTCTGGTCTGTCACCACAGGTCTGTGAGATATTTTAAATGAGGTCCCCTAAAGCCTCTTGAGGACCGGGATTTCTGGGGTGGGTGCATCGCTATACCCATTCCTATTTAACAGAAGACAAGTCTGAGCCCGGAGAGGTTGTGCTTCTGCCTGAGTATATATCAGTCCCCCATCATCAGGAAGCATACCGGACACAGCGGGCCAAGATAATGAGGCGCCTACCAGTTCCGCAAGAAGGGAAGCTGGCAGTCCTCTCCTCAAGCCCAAGATCCCGTGTGTGTAGCATGTAGCTAGCATGCTCCCCACTTAGTGTAAGACTAGTCTTACACGAAGTCTGTGGCATCTAAGAGGGCGGGGCAGAACCACCGAGAGCAGCCTCTCTGGGCTCACTTAGCTGGTTCTCAGGCGGCTCCAGCACCCTACTGCCTGTTGCAAAACTTGCCGCGAGGCCTTTATAGGTATTCACGTGACCGGGAGCAAGTCAACCTTTCACCTCAATCGCCTGCTCTTATTAATACTCCTCTTTCCCCAACCCCTGAAAAGTTCAGATACCCTAACTCTTAGGAGCAAGGGAAGGTCCATCCTAACACCTTAGTGGCCACTTGGCAGTGGGCTGAATCCGTAACAACTGGTCTGTGGACTTTCTGCCTATTCGACATTTATTTCAGGTTTGAACCTGGCCTGGAACGTGACCCGCCTCTCTCTCAGGTTGCCCACTTCTCTTCTTGAATGAGGAGTCCCACAAACTCTCCTTTCTCTAGGGCCTGGGAAATAGCATAACTCTGCTTGCCTGCAAGACTCCAGTGCGCCCTCTAGCGGACTCGGGCGCGACCTGGGGGTCATGGTTTCCTCCCTCGCGGCGCCGAGAGCACCTGGGCCGATCCAGCTCACCAGGCAGGTTGGGAGACCCAGATGATTGATAGAGTGGTAGGTAGTTAACGGCTTCCTCCACCTACTGGGTATCAGCACCCACGTCTGTCACCAAAGAATCAGGCAGTGGGCCGGTGAGCCGAGGCCCCGTAGCTGCCTCGAAGCCGGTACCTCCTCCACTGCTGGATCTCCCAGCTTCATCTTTTGGACCTGTCCACAGGTCACTGTCGCGCATCCCCCCCCCCCACACACACACACACTTCCTAGGTCTCCAGTGAGTTGGCTGAGGAATGGCCCAATATCCCTTTTGGCTGACACGGGCTGCTTGGAACTGCAAATGAGGACCTAGGGGTAGCCTGGGTGGGAGCGAGGGGAGCGTCCCCACCCAGGGTCCAAGAAAAAGGGAAGGGGTGCCGGGGAACCTCTCCGGGCCGACCTCCTAGAATTGCCCGCGCGCTCCCATCGCGGAGCCCCCGCCTCTGCCAGAAACCAACCTTCTTAGAAGGGAGGGGGTGGGGGGGAAAGTGTGAATGAGAAGTTGGGGGCGGAGCGCGCGGGGGAGGGGCCGCTGCCAGGAACGCTCGGCCAAGCTGGCGCCGCGCCCGCCGGTCGGGCAGCCTCGCGCCGCGCTTTGTCTCCCTCTCCGTGAGTCTCGGCGGGTCCTGGAGGCCCCAGCTCCAGGCCCGCCCTCGGCCGCCCGCGGCCCCTCCCTCGCCCTCCGCGCACAGCCTTTCAGTGCAGAGTAGTGACTAAACATTACAAGAAGACCGGCCGCGCAGTTCCAGGAATCGGGGGGCGGGGCATGCTGGCCGCGTAAATACCCGCGCGCGCGGCCTCGCCGGCGGCTCTAACTCAGACTCTTCGGCTCTCCGGCTCTCTCGCTCTCATCACTGCTGCCTCTCCGGGCTCCCTGACGCCCCCTGCCCGGCCCAGCTCTCTGTCGTGGCCCCTCGTCCGGGTCCTTTGCCTGATCCATCCCTGGGCGCGCCTGATCTGCCCCGGGTGCAGCGAAGCCAGAGGGGACGCACGCACTGGGAGCCCCTTTGTGGACTTCACGACCGTCAACATCTGGGCGCAGCGCGGGCCACTGCTGGCCACCGCCTCGCCTTGGGGACCGTAGGAGGCTCAGCCCCAAGGCCCGAGACTTTGCTACGGGACTAGGTAGGAAGGAGGGGCGCGGTGTGGCAAAGGGTGGGGGCCTCGATCCAGCTCGGGAGCTTTTCCCGGTTTCTCCTCCCCTTCCCGGGTCATTCCCGGTAGGGAGGGGACGAGGTAGGGGGCAGAGCGGATGGGAGCCGAAGATCCCGGGTTCCCGTAATACTCGGACTGGGGCCCATGGGCTTCTCCAGTTCCCTCTCCCACATATCTCGGGTTTGTCACCCCCCTTTTCGTCCTCGCCACTGAGGACACCGGACTGAGCGACGCCCTGTGCGTCCCTGGGGCTCTTGTCTCGCTCCCCAACCTGGCGGTGCTCCTGGAGACCCAACTTCCACTCGCGAGTTTCTCTCGGGTGTTCTCCCGGGGCGTCTGGGGAAGGGACTGTCTGGGGTTGGCCGACAGGGACTGAGGCCCGGAGAGCCCCGCGAGGTGGCTGGGTCCCAGACACGGCCTTCTGCGGGGCAACCAGGTGCCCCAGGCGCACTGGAGGGTTCCGGGCACTCACGCTCTGGGCGCTTTTCTCTCCGCAGCCCCCCGGAATGCGGTAGCGGCCGCTGTGCGGAGGCCGCGAAGCAGCTGCAGCCACCGCCGCGCAGATCCACGCTGGCTCCGTGCGCCATGGTCACCCACAGCAAGTTTCCCGCCGCCGGGATGAGCCGCCCCCTGGACACCAGCCTGCGCCTCAAGACCTTCAGCTCCAAGAGCGAGTACCAGCTGGTGGTGAATGCCGTGCGCAAGCTGCAGGAGAGCGGATTCTACTGGAGCGCCGTGACCGGCGGCGAGGCGAACCTGCTGCTCAGCGCCGAGCCCGCGGGCACCTTTCTTATCCGCGACAGCTCGGACCAGCGCCACTTCTTCACGCTGAGCGTCAAGACCCAGTCAGGGACCAAGAACCTACGCATCCAGTGTGAGGGGGGCAGCTTTTCGCTGCAGAGTGACCCTCGGAGCACGCAGCCAGTGCCCCGTTTCGACTGTGTACTCAAGCTGGTGCACCACTACATGCCGCCCCCGGCCACCTCCTCCTTCTCTTTGCCACCCACGGAACCTTCCTCCGAGGTGCCAGAGCAACCACCTGCCCAGGCGCTCCCCGGGAGTACCCCCAAGAGAGCTTACTACATCTATTCTGGGGGCGAGAAGATTCCGCTGGTACTGAGCCGACCTCTCTCCTCCAATGTGGCCACCCTCCAGCATCTCTGCAGGAAGACCGTCAATGGCCACCTGGACTCCTATGAGAAAGTGACCCAGCTGCCTGGACCCATTCGGGAGTTCCTGGACCAGTATGATGCTCCGCTTTAAAGAGCAAAGGGGTTAGAGGGGGGCCTGAGTCGGCCACCTCTCCTCCGCCGCACATGGCACAAGCACAAAAATCCAGCCCCAATGGTCGGTAGCTCTCAGTGAGCCAGGGGCAGGTAGGCTTCCTCCTCCGGCCCTCCGCTCTGCAGAGTGGGGCAGGCAGGACCCGGAATGTGTCTGAGGGGAGGGGGAGTTGCCACCTGCTTTCCTTCCCTGGCTCCAGCTTCTCTCTCAAGAAGAGCCAGCTGGCCTGGTGGGACAGTAGCATTGACAAGTGGACTCTCCTCTTCTTCCCTTCCTCCACATCCCCTCTGCTTCCCAAGGGAGCGGAGGGAGGGTGGGAGGACACCTCGAGTGTTGGACTAATGAGAACTGCAGGGGAATCTTCAAACTTTCCCACGGAATTTGTTTGTGCTTTGATTTGGTTTAATCCTGAGTGGGCGCCAGGCCTGGGGGAAAGACGGAAGAGAAGAAAGGGTGTGAGAGGGCGGCAGGCTGGCCAAAGCAATGACCACTCGCACTGCCCAGCCTAGGTGAGGAGTTGGTGGTTCCTGGCTCCGGGGAGAGAGGCAAGGGGTGACCTGCTGAGAGCCATTCTGGTGCCAGGCTTCTCTCCCTTGGGGCAGCTAATGAAACCTCCCAGAGCCCTCCCCGTTGTAAGAGTCAATGGCACGTGAAGGATGGGTCAGTTGGCCACCTTTTCCCACACCAGAGGGGGGCAGGTGAACAGATGAGCCACCTTGGGGCCCAGGTTTCCTTAGACAAGATGGGGGACTCTTTGCTTCTCCTATGTCCTGCTAGGAGACTTGCCTTAAATGCCCTCTGTCCCATGGATAGGGATTGGCACGTGAGGAGCCAAACACAGCCAACCACAGCCAACAGGCAGAGGAGCTGAAGGATTCACCCCCGTGGCTGCAGGCCAGGGGGAGTGGGTGCAGGGAGGAGACCCTGGCACGCAGGAGACTCCTGGGTGATCGCTGGGAAGAAATTGGCCAGTCCTAGGCACCTCTTGGTCAGCGGGATCAGCAGGTCCCAGGGCCTCCCTCCTCACCTGGGGTAAGGGGGAGGCAGGAGGTGATGGAGAAACCTTCACCTGCCACCCAGCAGTGGCCACTCACAGGAATGCAGCAGCCATGGAATTACCTGGAACTGGTCTTGTTTTGGGGAGAAACAACCAAGTTTTCTGAGTCAGGTATGGGGCTGGGTGGGGCAGCTGTGTGTTGGGGTGGCTTTTTGCTCTCTGTGTTGTTTTGAATAATGTTTACAATTTGCCTCAATCACTTTTATAAAGATCCACCTCCAGCCCGCCCCTCTCCCCATTCAGGCCTTTGAGGCTGTTTGAAGATGCTTGAAAAACTCAACCAAATCCCAGTTCAACTCAGACTTTGCACATATATTTATATTTATACTCAGAAAAGAAACATTTCAGTAATTTATAATAAAGAGCACTATTTTTTAATGAAAAAAAATGACTCCAGCCTTCTTTCCCTCATTTCCTCTTGCGCTCACAATGGGATGAGGGGACTGGCTGTGCCTCTTGGGTCCCTACCCACAGCTCTGAGGTAGAGTCACATCCCCAGCAGCCCTCCTCTGTCACCGGCAAAGCCTTGGCAGCCACCTAGGCTGCTACCGATGGTTAATTCCTGCCAGTCTGATTCAGCTCTGACCAGAATATGCAAAGCAAGTTTGCGAAGGAAGTGCGGGCTTCAAAGGGCTTGCAGGGAGCAGGCTGCACTGTGGTCAGAAGCTGTTAGAGGCTCCAAGCTATTAGCGCTCGCTGGCTGGGCTGCTTGGCAGGGAGGTGTTCCGAGAAAGCCTAGATGTGGGGTCCTGATGGTGACTCGTGACCTCAGCACAGCGTCACAGATGATGTCACAGCATGTGGGGGGAAGGGTGATCCCCACACAAGGCTGGAAGGCAGGTGGAGCCCTGGGGCAGGTGTTAATGGCTCCTTTCTGGCCATGCTCCTCCAGACACACATCTTTTTATTCTTAAAGGTCCTCTCTGGGCCATGGACCACCAGCCAGGCTCCTGAAAATACCCGTCCATTCACCGTTAGTCTACCTCTGGGCACTAAAGAGGCTGCCTGTCAGCACCCCCATGAGACACAGCTGTGCTTCGACATGAGCAGGACTCGGCACAACTTGAATTCGTCATTTCTGGTGCCTAGAGAGGTGGAGCGTAAATATTTATCCATTGGTCTTGGGGCAGACGCGGGTTCAGGGAAGTTAAGCAACCTGCCGAGGACACAGCACCCAGGAATGTAGAAACAACAAAGGATTGGGGCTGAGGGGTGTCTGGTCTCCCACATTGTCTCCTAAAAAGCCAGTGTTTGGTCTCTCTCTCTCTCTCTCTCTCTCTCTCTCTCTCTCTCTCTGTCTCTGTCTCTAATACACACACACACACACACACACGGTTAGCATAAGTTTCTGCTAGGAAAAAAACACCACTTGTGTGATAGTTTTCCTTCTGCTACCCAAACCCAAGGAGCTCTGAGAGGAGTGTGATCCCGGCTTGAGGGCTCCTCGGTCTCCCTGTCTGATAAGCACCCTGAAGTCGAGCTGCCAGAGCTTCCTTTGGTCCCACAGCACCTGATAAACAGCTGCTCCAAGAGTCAAGTGTTTAAAAGGCCACTGGAAGAATAAACAAGGCCCTTTCTGTCCGTTTTCTGGGCCTTGGGGGGGGGGGGGAATGATCTAAAGAGATACAGAGCGGACCAGGCTTGAGACCAGTGCGGACAGCATGCTAGACACACACTAGACAGACTGTCAACTTTGGAACCAGGACTGCACACTAAGGCAGAACCACATCTCTCCCAGAGTCCCCAGTGTCTCAGGACAAGGGTCCTGAAGCCTGCCTAATGGCATCCACCTGCCACTTGCTGCCAAGGGCCACTTTTGTGGATATTACAGCCTCCATGGAACCAAGGAACCTGGCCGTTTAGTTGGCCTCAGTCCTTGACCCTGAAAGTAGCCGGCTGTTTAGCCACGTGTCGGTGTTCGTAGGACACGGGTCCTATCTCTTGCCTTCCTCCTGGAGGCTCAGTTTGGTTTGGGGAGACTCAAAACAAAGAAGGGGTTTGTTTTCCCTGCCTGCAACTCATTGCCCCCCTAGACTTCTGGATCTCCAGCTCAGATCCCAGTCTGGGAAATGCGGTTCAGAGCAGCAGAATGACAAATTAGAGGGTCCCTTGGCCAGTGCCTCTTTCCTCCCTCTTCCTCCAGTCCCTGTCACATAGCCCTTCGGTGGCTCGGCCCTTTCGGGGTAAAACTCTCCTTTTCCAAAAGACCTAGTGAGGGACTTGGGTCCTGGTTGCCAGAAGAGGGGTGCTCCTGGCTCCCAAATGCTCCATAAAGGGCTTGTAGACAGTGGGGCAATTCCATGCGGTTTGAGCCCCAGAAAAGGGGGAGGCAGCTCTCTTTTACCCTGCTTGTAGCTCTACAAGAATCCACCAGAGAGGCCCCATTCTCCCTCCTGGTGTTGCTTTGAGCTTGCCTCCTGAAGACTTGAGCCAGGAATGGGAAATCCAAGGCCTGCTCGTGGGGAAGGAGGGAGGCCACAGACAGGGAGCTGGCAACGGAAAATAAGCCCTCACGAAGTATCCTAGTGTACGGAATGAGTAAAGATGTCAGTCAGGAAGGGGGTACCGCAGGGGTGCTGAGAAGCAAAGCAGCCCGGGCAGAGACACAGCCCCCAGGAACCCTGGCTGGGTGATGGTGAGCAACACGCACGGGGTCTTGAGGTGTGCCCTCCAGGCCCAGAGTGGTTAGAGCCCCCTCAGAGCCCCTTTATGCGCCCCGCCCGTTCTCCTCCGGTTTCAGGCTCTGCGCTTCGAGCCACCCTCTGCCAGGAAGAGTCACTTCCCGGCCACCGCGGGAGCCCAGGAGCAGCTATGCGAAGAATGTCCGAGCTGAGCGCGGGGAGGGCGGTCCCTTCGGGACCCGCCTCCAACACGCCCACTCCTAATCCACAAGTCACGCCTCCGACACGCCCCCTCCCGCGCAGCGCCGTCGCCACGGCAACAGGATTACAGGCGCTGAGCGCTGTTTATTCTCAGCCCGGTGCCAGGAAACTCGGCCGGGAGGCGGCCCGGCGCACCTCCCTGGGTGTGTGTCGGGTGGTGGGGGGAGCTCGTCATTGGTCACAAGGGTCACTGACCCCCGGGAGGCGACACTGAAAGCTCTGACTTCTTTCCCGGCCAAGGATGGTTCATGATTTCTGGCCCCGCCGGATTCGAGAACACCTTCCAGGCTAATAGAGCAAAGCTTGCCCTCCCCTTCCATCCAGGGAGCCCCGCTGCTCCCTCCCCTTGCCCTTCGCTTATTCGTCCACTCAGCAAATATCTGCCCAACACATCCTGTGTTTCAGGGAATGTTCTAGGTCCAGGGGAGTTAGAGTTCGGCAAGACGAGGCCTGCTGGGGTTTGGCTCCCCATTGCTCCCAGGAGTTAAGTTTGCGAAAGCCAACAATAAGCTAGTTAAGCATGTAAATTAAATAAGGAAGGACTGCCGTTTGTGCGATCAGATCAAATGTTCACTGCATATCCAGAACTTTGCCACGGGAAGCCACTGGCTTGGTTAATAACCCCCATAGCTTGACAAAGGCACTGACTCCAGTCAGAACATATTTATGTGTTCTGGTAGAGAAACTTAGACCCTAAATCCAGGGACCATCCTTCCAGGATCATGGAAGGGGGTAGACAGAATCAATGAGACTATTTCAGTCTGCCTAGACTCTCCCAGTGCTTCCCAGACCTAAAGGCAAAGAGAACCAAGGCTGGTCCCCAGGGGGTGTAGAAAAAAATTGCTTGATTCCTGGAATCCAACCGCAACTCACAACTCTTGTGAATCAGAAGGGAGACCTGGAGCCTGAGAATTCCAGGTCCTCCTGGGTGACCCACCTGCTGCTCACTTTGGGGAAGGCAAGTCTGTGTTTCCGCTCTTCCTGGAGAGGGAATTTCCTCCTAGCACCTTGACTAAGCCCAGGCTGGAAAGTGAAGTGGGAAGGGAAGGCCTGGGGCGTACCACAGCTGTGGCAAGCCTGGACAGGCACAGCCCTTTCCAGTCCCCAGGCTCCAGACCCAGAGGCCCTGAGCCCAAGGACAACAGGGGCTGTGGAGGAGGCTGCTCGCCCTTAGCACTGAGCCCTCCCAGCTGTGCTGTGCTGGGAACAGGCCAGCGTTTGTGAAATCCTCGGGTGAGCCTGACCCACTCTCATGAGGACGGCCTGTGGAAGCTGTGCTGGGAGGGGGATGGGGGCTGTTCCCAGAAGCAGGGAGAACTCTGGACTTCCCACTCCTGTACTCTCTGGATTGCAGCACAGACTTAAGCAATTGCTGCAGCCTGGAAGGCAGCTTGCAGAGAGAGAGAGAAGCTGAGACCCTAGGCCTTTCCAAAAGGAAGCCAGGGTTCTGGCTGGACAATACCTGCTGTTGTTTGCCCCGGTGCAGGGAAGCCAGCTTTAGGAACACTCAGTTCTTATTTTATACACTTATTTATTGTGTGTGTGCTGTGTGTGTCTATATGCATATTTGTGCCACAGGGAGCCCGCGGGGGTCAGAGGACAGTTTGTAGAAGTCAGTTCTCTCCTTCTACCATGTGGGTCCTGGATAGCGTTCAGGTTGTCAGACTTGGCTGAACCACCCACCACATGGGTCTGGGGGTTGGAACCCAGGTGATCAGGCCTGGTGGCAGGTGCCTTTACCTGCTGAGCCATCTCCATGACCTTCCACCTTCTTTCTGTGACAGATTTCTTCATTGCATCTGAAACTGACCAGTTAGGTAAGGCTGGCTCCCCTGTGAACTCTAAGTCTCTGCTGGTCTTCACTTCCCTGTGCTGGACTTACAGGCACACTCTACCGTAATGCCCGGCATTTACATGGTGCCATGGTGCCGGGGGTCTGAATTCGTTAACGTCCCCATGCTTACAGCAAGCACCTGCCCATTGAGCCATCTCCCCAGACCCCAAATACCCAGATTTAGAAGGAAAACTCCACAAAGCAGGTTTGTTATAGCTAGCACAGGGTGGCCTCCCACATGTAGCCAAGGATGACTCCAAGTGCTGGGATCATGGACATAAACCACCGTATCCAGTTTTATGCACGTTGGAGGTTAAATCCAGGGCTTCACATGTGGTAGACAAGGAATCTACCAACCGAGCTACACCCTAGCCTTAGAAACATTATTTAGCATTTATAAAGTACATAGAATAAACACCAAAGGTGTCGACATGAAAGCCGCAAGGACCCTGTCTTCCAGGAAGCTGCTGTGCCAGGAGTGTTGTTCACACAACACAGTCTTTGGGCACGAGATGCTAAGAGGCTGTGAGAGGAGGGGCTGCAGTGGTCCTGAGCTTTAGGGTGCAAGTACAGCCTCACACACACACACACACACAGGTATGCACACACAACAGTAATTAAATGTAGACTCTTTGCCCTATGTGGGAGCTCACGACAACCGGATATTTTCTCACAGTATGAAAGGGGATCCAGACTGAAAGCTGAGAAGGTACCCTAAAAAGGAATGGGTATAAAAATAAAACAGTTTACAAGGTACAGCTCGGGGTGTCCAGAAGGAAGTGACCGACAGCGCCTTCCCAGAAAGGGACACCGAACTGAGGCAGTCAGCAGGTGCTCTTCCCACGTGTCCTTCTTGGGGAGAACAGGCATCAGACCCAAGAGCAGGGGAAATGGCAGGAAAGGGGAAACCCGGAGAGCATGGAGAAGTTCGGTATGTCCCAATAGGGCACATCTCCATCAGACCTCATCTTCTAAAAATACCGCCTTTGTCATGGCATATCCGCGGCCCAGCCCGTGGAATCCACGGTGCTGGTTCCCCTTGGCACTCTCTACCAAGCCAACTTTCCAACCTTCCCCCCCCCCCCCCCCCCGCAGGCTCTAAGTACAGAAGAGAGCTCGCTTTCACCTCTGCCGCTCCCCTATTCCACCCTGCACTGTGAGACACAAGCCTTCCCAGCTAGGTGGCCTCCTCTCTGGGAACTAGGCACTTGCACATCCTATGGCTGCATCCTGCCCTTGACAGCCACAGCCCTGAGACCTCCCTCCCTCCCAAGCCTCTCATGGGTACAATAGCAGCATCTTTGTCTTACCAGATCACATGTATGCTAAGTGCTCAGAGCACAGCACAGTGGTTTAAAAAAAAAAAGTCAGACTTCGAAGGGGTCAAATTTACTGGGCCATAAGTTCTAGCACTTGGAAGGCTGAGGCAGGAGGATTGCACGTTCCACACCAGCCGGTGTACATAGCAAGGCTCTGTCCCAAAGAACAAACAGAATAAAGGGCTAGGATGAAGGTCGGGGGGCCTGCAAAGGATTTGCAAGGTCGTGGGTTCAACCTTCAGTATTGGTGGCAGGGGGAGACAGACAGACAGACAGACAGACAGACAGACAGACAGATACTAATAGGTTATCTCATTCCAAGATATGTGCAGAATAACACATTTTCCAGTTGAGCATTGGTGAGGTTTGGTCCTGCCTCCAAGCACAGACAAGCCCGTGATTTGACTTAGAATCCAGACCCTTCCACCGTAACTTGCACCTGCCTGGAGAACCTCCATCCATACTACCCAGGGGCTCCACTCGGCCCTCCAGGTGATAACCAGGTACAGTCGGCTGTTACTGATGCCTTGGTCAGCTCTAGGGACAAACCCTGCCCTCTTGGACCTTGGATGAGGGCAGAACTGTCAGCTGGTCTCATTGGGGGAACTTTAGCTGTTCCCAACAGGCAAGGACTCTACGGACACCCCCACCCTCAGCAAGGGCTCAAGTCCCCCACTATCTGGAACTTGGCTCAAAGCCCCAGGGTATCCCAGACCCCTCCAAGTCATCCTTTCTGAAGATTAAGGTGGTGCTTGGGAAATGACCTCGAAATTCTTTTCTGTTCTAGAATCTTATGTAAAGGAGTAAGAGGAAAAGATGCTGGCCAGTCGTGCAGAGAGGCAGGCTGGCTTCCAATATGGTCCCCAGTTATTGTTGTCCTTTCAGACTCTCTTGGCACCTGCTGAAAGTGGGCAAGGGGGTCTGGCAGGACAGCTGCCCAGTCAGCACCATCCAGGGATGGGGATGGCTGTGAGCCACCCTGAACTACAAGTCACGGTATGGGTTTCCCCAGTGGATCCTCAGGTCACTGCAGGACCAGCAAGGACCCTGAGCAGGCTTGGACCAGAGCCCTGCAGTGGAAGGGTGTGAGACCTCCCCTGGCCCTCTTCCAAGCCTTTCCAGCCTAAGAGAAAGAGCTAGGTCAGCTGGGGGCAGCAAGGTTGGGGGGTGCTGTTGCAGGAAGAGACCCTGTACGGATACACAGGATAGGGCCTGAGCTGTCAGTCCTGAGGAAAAAAAAAAAAAAACAAAAAACAGCAAGGCCCTTGGGTCACCAGGCCAGACTCTGTGGCTGGTAGGAGAGATGCCTGGACAGCAGCCAACTCAGAGAGCCAGATGCCAGGCAGAGGTTGCAGGCCCCTGGCAGAAAGATGGGGAAGTGGCCAGGGATGACAGAAGTTCCCGGAGGCCAGGCAAGACATAGGGGTTTACACGTTGCTGCACGCACGCTGTTGCTCAGCACATTCTGAGAGCCTGTGTAAAGATGACGGACAGACAGTGTGCTATACATGGTCTCTCTACGGGCGATGAGTGGTTGTGAATCACCCTGGTCTAGGTTCCCTTTGTGGGCAGGACAGTCAGCCCAAGACACCAGAGAGTTCAAGGTGAGGGTTCTGGCAGGGCTCCAAGCTTTCCACCAAGGAGAAAGCCAGCTCAGACCAGGATCACAAAGGGATCTCAGGAGCTCTGGGGGGAGATGGCTCAGTGGGTAATGGGCTTACTATGTAAGCAGGAGCCCCGTGTTTAGACAGATCTCCGACGCACACATGAACAATGACAGCCCTATAGCACTGAGGAGGCAGAGAGACAGGATCCCTGAGGCTCACTGGCTAGCTAGTGTCACCAAATCAGTGAGCTCCAGAATCAATGAGAGACTTTTTCCCCCAAAACAAAAGCGGGGAGAGAGGGGGCGGGGACTGTGTGTAATGGCCTATGCCTTTAATACCAGAACTTGGGAGGCAAAGACAGGCAAATCTCTGTGAGTTCCAGGACAGCCAAGGCAACACAGTGAGACACTGTCTCAAAATAAAAAAACAAACAAATAAATAAAAAGTGGAAGCCAGGCATGGTGGTGCACTCAGGAGGCAGAGGCCTGACTGGTCTACATAGTGAGTTACCAGGGCAACCAGACAGGGCAACAGTGGTGGTGCTAACAGTGATGATGATAGTGACCAGATGATGTACATCTACGCATGCACACACACGTGCGCACGCGCGCGCACACACACACACACACACACACATCACAGCCCCTCAGTTTAGGCAGCAAGCATTGAGGACCTGAGCCAGGCTTCACAGTCTTGGGTGTGCTGTTTACTGTCTCTGGAAGATCCTATTAGGCCCAGATGAGAACTGTGGGAGAAGATCAATGGCCCTGGTTTCCTCTTGGACCCTGGAGGGAGAAGATAGGTCACCATGCCACAGCCCTCTTTGGTCCTAACCCTGTTCACCCAGCCTGCTGTGTTTATTTTCCAAATGTTTTTGCAGCTGGGCCGCCAGTGTAGCTGGCGCTATTCTCAGCACTTGAAGCAGGCTAACTCATTAAACTCTCCAGTCACTCTATGAGATAGATTAGCCCTGGTTAGCCTGGAACTCTCTGTGTAGACCAGGCTGGCCCCCAGCTCACAGAGATCCGCCTGCCTCTGCACTCAGGGTTCTAGGATTAAAGGCACATGTCACTAAGCCCAGTATTTGTCCTTTTTTTTCTTTTCTCTTCTTTTTTTTTTTTTGACAAGAGTCCTGTGGTAGTGCAACCTACCCAGGAACTCAGTAGGGAGCCAATGCTGACCTTGAACTAATGATCCTTCTTGCCTTGACCTGCCAAATTCTGGGATTAAAGTGTGAACCGATGTACCTCCCTTATTTGTTTGGTTTTGTTTTTGAGACACAATCTGTATTTTTACCTACTCCCTAGCTGACCTGGGACTCCCTATTTAAAGCATGATGGTCTCACTCATGGCAATCCTCCTGCCTCAGCCTTTTGAGTACTAGGATTACAGGTATTAGCCACTATGGCCAGTTTATTCCTGTGTTTTTAGTGGAGGAAACCATGGAATGGGGAGACAGCATAACTAGTCTAAGGTCACTCAGGCATGCTCAGGTGGAGCTTGGACCCCAAGCTAAGTGTCTGGCTTTAGCATCTACTGCACAGCTAGAGTACTCACTGTGTGGTTGGGCCCAGCTGCACTGCGGGCCTGACCATGGGCACAGGAGACCTGAACTGGCAGGGGCTATGTCAGAGGAGCAGAAAGGCAAGTGGGTGTGTCCCACAGCGTTGTGAAAGGCTCTGCTCATGACCTTGGACAGATCCTTGGGTCATCAGCAAAACCTGCCTCTCAGGCTTTGGTGTGGATGAGACAACGGTGTAAGTTTAGAGTCATTATCGCCTTTCCCAGAGACCCAGTCAGATCCAGACACCCTTGCATCCCTGTCCACAGGGCTTTAAGCCCTCAGGCTCTTAGAGGGAAGTGACCACTTCTTCAGAGGCAGTTTCTGGTCTGTGGGGAGAGGAGGAAGCTGCAGATACACCCTTGCTCCCTGCTTGTCCTCCAGGTCGCTGCTGCTTCGTGGCCTGATGCAATCCCTTCTGTCTTCCTTACTGGACCCTTGGACCTGTGGTCATGATACCAGTGTCCTGGCGCTGCCATCACAGAGTGCCACCAACTGGGCAGCTTAAGACAGCAGAAACTCCTCTCTCAAGGACAGGAGTCTAAGACCCAGTCTGGTGCTGTGCCAGGCTCTCCATCTGCCCTGCCCAGTTTCTGGTGGCTGTTGGGGAGTCCTTGCATTAGTCTGCCTCACGGAGACCAAGCACTCAGTCTCACGGCTTTTTCTTCCGTGTGCCTGTGTCCAATCCCCTGTCTTTATGTGTCTGTATGGGTGTGTGTGTGAGGGTGGAGGCAGAGAACTACATCGTGTCTGTCTCTATCACTGCCAACCTTACTAGTTCATTTGTGTATGGGGGGAAGGGCAGACATTTGTCATGGTGCCCTGGTAGGGATCTACCATAGGGTAGATCAGAAGACTTTTGGAATCAGTTTTTTCTCCTTCCATTGTATGAGTCTTTTTTTTTTTTTTTTTGGATTTTCGAGACAGGGTTTCTTCGTAGCTTTTTGGTTCCTGTCCTGGAACTAGCTCTTGTAGACCAGGCTGGCCCCGAACTCACAGAGATCCGCCTGCCTCTGCCTCCCGAGTGCTGGGATTAAAGGTGTGAGCCACTACCGCCCGGCTCATTGTATGAGTCTTGGGGATCAAACTCAGGTCATGGGACTCAGTGGCAAGCGCCTTTTTCTGTTGAGCCATCCCGTCAGCCCCTGGTAGCAATCTTATTTTTTGAGACAGGGTCTCTCATTGAACCTGGAGCTTACCAATGGGCTAGAATGACTGGCCAAAGGAACCTCTAAGATTTTCCTGCCATTTCAGGGGTGCCTAGCCATGCCTCACCCTTAACATGGGTATCGGGGATTTGGACTCACTTCCTCATACGTGAGCAGCAAGCACAGTACCACCGAGCCATTTCTCCAGCCCTGCACCCTCCCCTGAGAAAGACACTAGCCATTGGCTTAAGTCAGCCCAGTGCAACCCTACAGGCTGCACGTGAGTGTGTTTGTGGACTGGGGTCAACCCAGAAGAGCAGACCTGTAGGATCTCCAGCTGAGATTTCCCATTCGGGCTGGAGAGATGGCTCAACAGTTCAGAACGCCTGCTGCTCTTGCTTAGACGCAGGTTCCGTTTCCGGTTCTCACACTGTTGTGAGTCCAGATCTCTCTCTCTCTCTCTCCCCGAGAAGAGATTTTCTTTAAAAGCCAGGCTCAGGGATATAGACCCACAGTCCCATAACCAAGAAGGCTGATACAAGAGGATAGCTTGAGCCAGGAGCTCAGGCCCAATCTGAACACCACAGTGAGAACCCATCTCCTTAGGAGGGAGAGGGAAGGCAGGAGAGAGAGGCCGAGAGAGGCTTTGTACGATCCCAGCACTCACTCAGGAGGAGAGCATGAGGAAGGCCAACCTCAGCTACTGTCTCGAAACCTGTCTCCCGCCTGTAGCATGGAGGGATGGCTTAATTTTTACATCTTTTAGGAAGATTTGGAAGTTATGCCCCCTCCTTGTTCTTATTCCCACTAAAGATGCCTTCAGTACCCAAACCAGGCTGAAATGATGTCAGGGGATGGGGCGGGCAGGCGTCCTGGCTGGCAGCAGGGAAAGGGGCTGCCGCGCGGCGGGAAGAAGCATACATCTGCAGCCTGGCACGGCTGGCCTGCTCAGACATTGCCTCACTCGCCACAGGGGTGCTTCCTGTGTTGCTCTGGTGAGGAGCTGCGGGCTTGGCAGCCTCAGATGACCCCTCACAGGAACATCAGCCTCCAGAAAGCTTCTGCTGAGCTCCCTCAGGCCAGAGGGAGGGAGGAGAAACCCAGGAGCTGCGCACAGGAAGCAGACAAAGCCAAACCTTTGTGAAATGTCACTGAGAAAAAAGTTTAGGTGACCATCAGTAGCTGGGGACTGCTTGATCTGAGATAGACAGTGTTGGTTGGGGAGCTCGCCCCTGCGGGGCTCCTGTTGAATCCAGATGGCCACGTTGGGGAGAGCTGGAAAGAGGAGGCTGGGGGGGGGGGGGGTTTCAAGAGCTTTTTTGCGGAAAGAAGACACTTGTTGCTCCTCTAGAGGCTCAGTTCCTAGTACCCACTTGGTGGCTCACAACTGTTGGGGACACAAAGGTCTAACTCCATTTCCGGGGAATCCAATGCCCTTTTCTGACCTCCCTAGGAACTAGGCATACAAGCAGACTCATACACAGAAAATAAAATAAATAAATCTAAATTTGTTGTATTCATTTTTGAGACAGTGTCTTTCTACATACAGACCAGACAGGCCTGTCTACTTTCCAAGTGATTAAAGATACTCTGATAAATTATTTTTTAAAGCAGTTTTTGTGGGGCTAGAGAGATGGCTCAGCTGTTAAAAATACTGGCTGCTCTTCCTAGAGGACCCGGATTCAATTTCCAGCACCCACACATCAGCTCACAACTGCTTGTAACTCTAGTTCTAGAGGATTCGGTACCATCACACAGACATACACGCAGGAAAAATATCAATGCACATAAAAATAAATAAATCTTTAAAAAATAAATAAGTACCAGGTGGCGGTAGTATACATCTTTAATCCCAGATCTCTGTGAGTTCGAGGCCAGCCTGGACTACAGAGCTAGCTCCAGAACAACCAAGGCCACACAGTAAACCCTGTCTCCAAAAACCAAAAATAAAAACAAAACAAAATAATAACAATAATAAATAAATAAATAAAGCATCTTTTGGGTCGGAGAGACAGTCAATAAAAGTGCTTGCTTTTCAAGAGTGGGAACCTGAGTTCTAGCCCCAGGATCGTCTTAGAAAAGACCAGCTGTGGCTCTTTCCAGGTGTCCAAGATGTTGACTTGAGGATGTGAGGGGGTGGGTCCCAAAGCCCCCTCAAGGCAGGTGTGGTGGGTGTGAGCAGGTAAGTCCCAATGCCTCCTCAGGACCCATGTGGTGGATGTGCAGTGTTAGGGTGAGACCTTGTCTCAGGTAAAGTGTAGGTAAAGCTAGAAAGACAGCCTAGCAGTTACGAACAGTGGCTGCTCTTCCAGAGAACCAGGTTTACGTCCCAGCATCCACAGCCCAGCTTGCAACCGTCTGCAACTCCAGTTCTAGAGGTTCAGTGGCCGTTTCCGGCCTTCATGGGCACCAGCCATGCAAGCAGTACAACGACAAACACTCAGGAGAAGCGCTTATATGCATATAATAAATAAATACGATTTTTATAAAAAAATAAAGGATGCGTGAACAGCGACTGAGTAATAAATCCGAGGCTGTCCTCTGGCACCCACAGGCGTAGTCACATGTGCACACACCCACACACATCTACACACACATCTACACACACACATCTGCACACACGCATCTACACAATGCATCTACACACATCTACCTATACACACATCTACCTATACACACATCTACACACACAATCTACACACCGTATCTACACACACGCACCTACACACACATCTACACACATGCATCTACACACACATCTATACACTCATCCACACACATGCACCTATACACACATCTACACACACATCTACACACACGCATCTACACACATCACACACACATCTACACACTCATCCACACACATGCACCTACACACACATCTATACAACACATCTACACACACATTTACACACATGCATCTACACACATCACACACACATCTACACACTCATCCACACACATGCACCTATACACACATCTATACAACACATCTATACACTCATCCACACACATGCACCTATACACACATCTACACACACATCTACACACACGCATCTACACACATCACACACACATCTACACACTCATCCACACACATGCACCTACACACACATCTATACAACACATCTACACACATTTACACACATGCATCTACACACACATCTACACACTCATCCACACACATGCACCTACACACACATCTATACAACACATCTACACACACACATTTACACACATGCATCTACACACACATGCATCTACATACATCTACACACGCACACATCTACAGAAGCACCTTATACTTCTGCATGCTTGAGCTTGGCAGGAGGCAGAATGATAATCTCTTTGTGACCTTGGTAGCTGACAGAAGTCCCCAGAGCCTTCCCCACCCAGGCCTGCAGACCTCTGTGTGCCCAGCCTGTCCTCCTTCACCTGTAGCTCAGGATGCTGGACAATCCCCCGCCTGGAGAGACCCTCAGGGCAGCTAGGTTTGACTTACAGAGCTGGGGGGGGGGGGGCAGAGGGGAGGATGGCAAGGAGGTGCGGGTTAAGCTGCTCCTGAAGCACAGGAAAGGGACCGCCCTGCCCCCCCCCATACCCACAGCCACTCTGCTCTTCCAGGGACAGGAAGTCAGCTGAGTACCAAGCAAGCAGGTGCTGTGACTGAAGGGGGAGGTGACAGGCACCTGGCGGTCAGCTGGGCCACCCACTGCTGTTCCTGTCTTCGCTGGTTCCCACACTCAGGAGGCCAGATAGAGTGGGGTAAGGAGCCTTGGTTTCTACCCCAGTGTGCCTCCTTCACCTCTGAGATCCAGATCTGAGATCTGTTCCCTGTGTGGATCCTGGGGTAGTAATTCCTACGTCCACGTAAGATGGGGATAGTTGGGTGAGACAGTGTCATGGTCACCACCAGCAATTCCAAAGCCCTCGGGCTCTCTGGGTAGTTTTCTTTCTTCCTCACAGACCAGCTCAGGTTAGCAGTGCCTCCCCCATCCCGGTAGATTTCCACAGCAAGGCACGGAAGCATCTCCCTCCACTCTGCAGGACACACGCTGGACTCTGGAGATGGGAATGTGGGGCCTCCCTTCTCCAGGGGCCTCTCCCCTGGGCCTAGCCAACCTCAGCGCAATCAGGCTTGTAGCCAGGGAATTACAGTAAAGTCAGGCCCGCCCTGCTTTAATCCGGGGACCGCTGTTGTCCCACGCCTGCCTTGGCCGTCAGAGAGGCTGATGTCCAGAGACCCTTCCCAGATCAAAGCAATTCATTCCACACTTCCAGGACACCATGGTCTTTGAAGTCACTTCCAGGGGCTGTGTCATCTGGGCAGCCCGGGACCAGGCTGCAAAGGACAGCTGGAAGCTGTAGCTCATGTCAGCAGGGCAGGTGACCCACCCTTCACAGACTTGGACCTCAGCCCGGGATCCCTGCAGGTTCTGATAGCAAGTGTTCAAGGTAAACCTCAAGGGAGGCTCTATCAGGGGTGTCTGTGCCTACATCTCCAGGCTTTTCCCCACCCCCAGCCCTGCACACACAAACACACACACACACACACACACACACACACACACACACACAAATCACAAGGGTGAGGCCAGTTCATTCCTGGGCAAGACGGAAGAGAAGCAGGTGGGGCCCAGGGACAGAGGATCACACTCACCGAGTGCAAAGCATAGGATAAAACCAGGCAATTTTCCTCAAAGTTCCTGCAAGGCGATCTAACCAATCCCTGGCTGGCTGTCCAGCAAGCTGAGAAGAGGTTAAGGACCACAGCAGCTGGAGGAGGGCAGGTGAGGGTTCGTGAGTGCAGAGTGAGATGGCCATCTCTGGGATTCCTACCCTGCCCCTATTCACTTGGCCTGGTCACAAAAAGGCTTGGACCGAGGTGGTGTCTGTCCACCACAGGGCTTCTAACCGTCAGCACCTGCAAGAGGGGGAAGAGGAAACACCGTCCTTTGATTTTTTTCCCCCTGTGTGTATGTCTGTACAACATGTGTGCACCTGGTACCCTTGGGGTTCAGAAGACAGCATAAAATGTCCTGGAACTGGCGTCACAGATGTTTGTGAACCACCGTGTGGGTGCTGCCAACTGATCATGGGTCCTCTGGGAGAACCACCAACGCTCCTAACCTCTGAGTCAGCTCTCCCGTCCACTGATAAAATGTTTTGTTTTGGCTTGGTTTGGTTTTTCGAGGCAGGGTTTCTCTGTAGCTTTGAAGCCTGTCCTGGAACTCACTCTATAGATCAGGCTGGCCTTGAACTCACAGAGATCTGCCTGTCTCTGCCTCCTGAGTGTTGGGATTGAAGGCACGTGCCACCACCACCTGGCAATAAATTTTTTTTGAGGTCTTTTTACATAGACCAAGCTGGTCTTGAACTCAGAGATCTTCTTGTCTCTGCTTCAAGAGAGCTGAGATTAAAGGCGTGCACCACTGTTTCGGGTCTGTTTTTTGTTTGGTTGGTTTTGCCTTTTCAAGACAGGGTTTCTCTGTGTAGCCTTGGCTGTCCTAGAACTCTCTCTGTAGACCAGGATGGCCTCAAACTCTGAGATCTGCCTGCCTCTCAGTGCTGGGTTAAAGGTGTGTGCCACCATTGCCCGACAGTGTTTTGTTTTCATTTAAAAAGCGTTATATATGTATGTGTGTGTACATGTGTGTATGTATGTGTGTGTGTATGTATGTGTGTGTGTGTGTATGTGTCTATTAGTGGTGTGAATGGGATCAGGTGCTTTCTTGTGCATCTGGAGGTCAGAAGGTGACATTGTGAGTCCCAGGGACTGAACTCATACTGGTAGGTTTGTGTACCATGCAAATTTACCCTCTAAGCTAGCTTGCTGGCCCTGTTCTATTTTGTTTAGACAGGGTCTCACTATGTAATGCTAGCTGTCCTGGAATTCGCTATGTAGGCCAGGCTAGTCTGAATTCATATAGAGATCCATCTGCCTTTGGAGAGCTGGGATTAAAGATATGCACCACCATGCCTATCCCTTTGTTTGCTTTTGGAGATAGGTCTGCTGTGGTCCTGGATGGCCTCGAACTCACTACTAGGCGATGACCTTGAATTCCTGACACAGGTGTCTCCACCTCCCAAGGGCGGGATTACAGTCGTACAATCCTGGGCTTTGCTGGGGATACCAAATTTCATAGGACTCGGGATCCCACAGTGCTTGCCACAGCTGGTGCTGGTCCCCCAGCTTAAAGTCCGTGGCCATGGCAACTGCTAAGCTGTTGCTCCCTAGTCTAGCCACGTTGAGAGCTGAAGGGATCGAGTTCACACCCGACCGGGCAGCCAGCTGCGAATTCCTCAAGCCTTCCATCAGCCAGGCCGGCCCCGACGGGCTTCCTCGCAAGCTGTGAGGTCAGCGCCCGCCCTACCCGCCTCCGGGCTGGCCCCACGCCGGGGATCCCGGCCCGGGTCTCTACAGTCCGCCCCTCCTCCGTGGTCCCCCCGCCTGGGTCCCCGCCTTCGCCACCTCCTGCGCGCAGCGCCAGCCCTCGCTCCTCCATCCTAGCCCTCCCCATCTCCGAGCCTGGCTCTCTGCCTCTGCCTGCGGCTCCTTCTTGGTCCTTGCACTCAGGTCCCTGTCCGGTGCCAGGGTCCCAACTGCTTGGTGCCGCTGCGAACCGGGACGGCCCCTCCCGCCCTCGCCACCCGACCCGCCGGGCCCTATTTCGGGAGCTGGCGCTGCGGGCCCGGGCAGCCCTGCCCGGAAGGAAAGCTATTCTGGGCTGGGCCTCCCGAGTAGCTGCGACCCCAGGGCTTCCCGGCAGGGTGCGTGCTGGGGACAGAGGGCACGCTAGGGCAGGGCTCTCCTCCCTCCTCACAACCCCACCTTCCTCCCAGGCCGCGCCCAACTCCCTCCCCTCTTTTTTTTTTTTTTTTTTTTTGGCTAGACCTAGGACCTTTCCTAAGTTAGAACCTTCTCTGGTAGTGAGCATCAAGTGTCCAGAGTCTTCGGTCACCCGGTTCCCTACTTCAGGATCCACACTACACGTGGGCCTCTCTGTCCCCTATCTTTATCTGTGGTCTAATCTTTGTCCTATATGGGTCAATTACTTGTTCTGTCCCCTCCTTGTATCAATGCTAGTGCCCAGCGTCCACTTCTAGACATGGCCCCTATATAAGCCATCCTGGTCCCCTGACACAGGGATCCCTGAATAGCCTCCCTGGGACTGCTAATTTCCATCAAGGGTTGAGAAGAGACTAAACACCTACCACATCACTGGAAAACACTTCGCTACCCAAAACTCTAAGCCAAATGCATTCCGGAACACAAGTGAGGCCGGTTATCCACAAACAGCCTGCCAGGTATTTTCGAGAGTCTTCGTCATTCTTTCCATTTGTTTTAGAACTCGTTGTGTCAACCCTTTTGTTCTATTAAGAGATGGGGTCTCGTGTAACCAGGCTAACCTTGAATTCGCTAGGAAGCTGAGCAATGACCGTGAACGTCTGTTTGTCCCTCCACCACCTCCCCAATGCTGTTATTACAAGCATATGCAATCAATCACACCCGGCTCACAACAGCACTGGAAACGGAGCCCAGGGCTTAGGGCACGCTAGGCAAGCTCTAAGCATTCAGCCTAGCCCCAGCCTTCTGCCCGGCGTTTTCCATCACCAAGCAAGGTATTTTGCTAGGCACACTTGCATCTTCACCCCCATCAGCTGACTCTTGTTAGGACGCTGGCTCTGAGACTTCAGTTCCAGCCTGAATTTCGACTTTTGTCCTAGTGTGAGCTTCCCCCCAGTGCCTAGGATGGAACACAGGACTTCCCACGTGTTAGGCAAGTGCTCTCTGTCTCTGGAGCTGGCTGGGAGAATCCCCAAGGCAGTTCTGTGAGCGATCACCTGGACTTCAGATGAAAATAAGCAGGGATGGTGTGGTTACCACCAATGCTGAGTGGCGGTTGATCCTCAGAGAGCCTCCAAGGCTCTCTCTGGCCCTGGCAATCTCCATCCTTCTCTTCTTCAGTAAAAAATGTTTTATCTTCATTTTATGTCTATGAGTGATTGCCTGCGTGTATGATGGGCCTTTGTGTGTATGCAGAGCCGCCCGCGCAGAAGTGAGGGTCAGGGCCTCTGGAACTGGACTTACAGACAGTTGTGAGCAGCTGTGCGGGTGCTGGGAACCAAGCCTGGGTCCTGTGCCAGAGCTCCCAATGCCCTTAACCACCGAGTCATCTCTTCAGCCTTTTGTTTTCCTTTTCAAGGGGGACAGCAATGTGTGTAACTCAGAAAATGCACATATGCTAAACTAATATCGTTATCCTGAATGGGAACAAAAGGGGAATTCTACACGAGCTAAAAATGAAACCCTTAGGGTGGTGGTTCAGTTGTGAGAGCGCTTGCCCGACTTGCAGGGAAGCCCGGGTTTGATCCTCGGAACTGCAGAATCTGCTGTGACGATCTATGGTAAGGATGGTAATCCCAACACTGTGCAGGAGGAGGAGGAGGCAGGAGGATCAGAGTTCAGGGTTATCCTAAGCGACATAGTGAATTTGACCCTATCTCAAGATAAAATATTTAATGAGTATATGAGTTAAAAAAAATATGGCTAAAGGCCTGGGACGGAAATCTCCTGGGAGGAGAAGGAGGGGGGATATGAGACAAAGAGAGAGAGAGAAGCGTGTTTCGAGGGCCCAGGAAGAGTGGAAACCACTTTCTCCCCAGGGCCCTTCCTCTACGTCTGGGTGAGCCTAACCAGGTGATGGGGAACCCACACGGCTGGCCCAGCACCCTCCTTCTGAGGAACTAACAGCCACCTAATGCTTTGACTCAGTCATCAGTAGGGAATTAGCTTCCTTCCTGAGAAGTCAGAGCCCTCATTCCCCGTGAAAGGCGATTCATCAATGGGCAATTCATTACAGTGGAAGTTACTAGGGATGGGCAGGGTCCTGCGGTGGGGGGGGGGGCGGGCTTCACAGGAGCAGCATGTGACTCTGAAATACACCAGCATATCCCAGCTGTCTTAAAAGCTTGCCCAGACTTAGGGGGTAGCTAACAATCTGGGGATACAGCCTAAGATGCTGGTTGGTCCCTGTCTCTGTGCCTGGAGCTTGGTTCTCATCACTCATCCACTGAGCCACCATCTACAAATGAGGGTTCTGGTGAAACCTTAGGTCCAACGAGGGGGACCATCTTCTTTACCTTCTCTCCAGTCCCCAGATCTGTAACTGATTTTGAGACGGCAAGGAACCCTACCAGGCTGGTTTCATCCCAAGATGGGCATTTTCTTTTTTTCTTTTTGTTTGTTTGTTGTTGTTTTTCCAGACACGGTTTCTCTGAGTAACTCTGGCTGTTCTGGAACTCTCTCTGTAGACCAGGCTGGCCTCAAATTCAGAGATCCACCTGCCTCTGCCTCCCAAGTGCTAGGATTAAGGGCATGCACCACCATGCCCGGCTAAGATGGACATTTTCAAAGATGCCTACCACTAAATAGAGTCAGGACGAAGGAATGACAGGCCCATGGGGGAGGGGCTGGGAAATCTCACCCGGTCTCACTTCTGTTTTTCGGGTCATAAACACTGGCTGCCCACATCTCTATGGTCTCATAACTTCCTCCGAAGAGCCATTTGCATGTGTCTCGCTGAAATTCCGGATCAGAGCTTCCTCCCCCACTCCTCCTGAGGCCCCAGAGGACCTCGGAACATCACTGGGGAACCTACGGGTGGAGATGGCCGTATATGACAGTGCTGACCGCCAGAACCTTCCCCGGAGTGATTCACTCTTATTCAACAGGCAGACCATTTTCCTAGAATGTTGCGACAGGGGCATTAGGGTTTTCCCAGAGATTTCCACTCTTGATTACCCAACCCTGAGCCCCTCACATGGAACTCGAGGTGACTCCCACCCCTACTGTTAAGTCTGGGCACTTGCCCTATGAACTCGATTCCAGTCCATTTGTTTCCCCCTAAGCAGAATAGCTCGGCCTCCTGGAAGTGGGCCTACTGTGTGCCCTGCTCCACACACCCTCCGTTCTTGTCCTGTGAGTTTCCTTTCTTAATAGGAGGTTAATCATGGATGACTAGAAATTCCTAAACCCTTATGAAGAAACAGGAAGACAACAGTTCTACATGTCTAAAGGAAAACGAAAGCTATCCAAAGATACTACCTCCAATCTGCATGTTTGTTCAGATTGTGTTTTGTTCCTTTTTAAATTTTCTTCTTTTTGAGACAGAGTCTCCTCATGTAGCCCAGAAGGACTAGAACTCAACACGTAGAGTAGACTGACCTGGACTTAGTCCAGTCCCCAGTCCCCGGATGCTGGGTTACAAGTATGAGCCTCTAGCCCAACCATCCATTCACTCTTTTTGCTTTGAAGCCAGAGTTTCTCTGTGTAGCCCCGATTGGCCCAGAGCTCTCTATGTAGACCCCACTGGTCTTGACTTCACAGAGATCTGTCTACCAAGTCCTGGGATCATTGGTGTGAGCCACAATACTTGACTTTTTCTCTCTTCCTTCCCTTCCTGCCTCTCGCCTTCCTTCCTTCCTTCTTTCCTTCCTTCCTTCCTCCGTTCTTTCCTTCCTTCCTTCTTTCCTTCCTTCCTTCCTTCCTTCCTTCCTTCCTGTCTTCCTTCCTTCTTTCCTTCCTTCCTGTCTTCCTTCCTTCTTTCCTTCCTTCCTTCCTTCCTTCCTTCCTTCCTTCCTTCCTTCTTTCCTTCCTTCCTTCCTTCCTTCTTTCCTTCCTGTCTTCCTTCCTTCCTTTCTCTTTGTTTATACTCAGGGTCTGTAGCCCAGGCTGACCTCAAACTTGCTGTGTAGCTGAGGTTGACTTTGAACACCTGACTCTACTATCTGGGGTGCTGGGATTACAGTTGTTTCCCCAGTCCCCCCAGTTCATCCAAGTCTGAAGCTGGGACTCAGAGCTCTGCTTGGGATAAGCGCTCTACAGGGAGCTGTGATCCCAGCCCCTCCTTTGCTGTAGATCAGTTTTCTCCAGCTCCAAATCGGAAAGCCCTTAGGCCAAAGGTTCAAAGGTCTTCCAGTGTGACAAAGCCTTTCTGTATTCCTGGTCTCCAGTCTTCCCGGAGGTGCTAATAGACCCTGTTGTATCCACCCTGAGTCTGCAGCTTAGAAGGCTAATCTTCACACCCTTCCTGGTTGATACCTAACTGGCCCCTGCTTCAGTAGCATTGGGTGCAGAGTCTTCAAGAGGAAGCTGGATTTCTGTGGTGTTGCCTGGTTAGCACAGGGTACATCTTCCTTGCAATGACATGTCATTCATCTGAAGTTCAGGCAGGAATTCCATTGAGGGATCCCCTTCCATTCAGGGTGAGTCCCTGTGCGTGACAACCCAGGGGAGACTGGGAGTTGAAAAACTTTTGGGTAAATTTTCCCCCCAAAAGTCCAGGGAACTCTATGGGGTGGGGTGGGGCGGGAATAAAGCTAAAGCTATAGGTCCTGAGAGGAAAAGTGGGAGAAGAGAAAACTGGGGAGAAATGACACAGTTCAATCAGAAAATGTCTTTGAGAAGAAAGAGTATGTATGTAGTATTGGAAAAAAAGAAAAACATTGATAGCCTGGAATGAGAGAGCAAGAGAAGAGGGAAGGGGAGGAAAAAAGGAAGGGAGGGGGTGGGGAGAAGAAAGGGGAAGGAGGAAGGAACAAATAAAGGAAGGAAGAAGAGAGAGGGAAGAAAGGAAGGGAAGAAGGAAGGGAAGGGGGAGTGGGGAAGACAGGGAGAAAAGGAGAGAATTAAAACTGGACTAAGTGTGAATGAAGAGTGGTGGGGTGGTGCAGGATGAAGAGGTGCAGGGTGGGGGCTGTGCAGGGTGGGGGCTGTGCAGGATGGGGGTGGCACAGGGCGGAGGGCTGGGCAGGGTGGGGGTAGCACAGGGTAGGGGCCTGGGCAGGATGGGGGGCTGGGCAGGGTTGGAGGCAGCTCAGGGAGGGGGGCAGCGCAGGGTGGGGGCAGCGCAGGGTGGGGGCTGCGCAGGGTGGTGGCTGCGCAGGGTGGGGGGCTGGGCAGGGTGGGGGGCTGGGCAGGGTCGGGGGCAGCTCAGGGAGGGGGGCAGCGCAGGGTGGGGGCTGCGCAGGGTGGGGGCAGTGCAGGGTGGGGGCAGTGCAGGGTGGGGGCAGCGCAGGGTGGGGGCAGTGCAGGGTGGGGGCAGCGCAGGGTGGGGGCAGCTCAGGGAGGGGGCAGTGCAGGGTGGGGGCAGTGCAGGGTGGGGGGCTGGACATGGGAGGGCAGCACAGGGTGGGAATCAATGCAGGGGGGGTATCTCAGAGTGGAGGGTAGTGCAGGGGGGGATTCAGGAGGGGGAGGGTGCTGAAGGATGGAGAATGGTTTGGAGGGTAATGTGACCAGATGCATTTAAGATTCGGATCCACAGGATCCACATGTGCCTCCTGGTGTTTTGTTTGTTTAGTTTTTGGGTTTTTGGTGGGGGGCAATGTGTGTAATCCCCAATGAGGAAAAACTTTCTTTACTTCTTCAAACATTCTTTCTATAGTATCTACATTTGAATCAGATAGTAAAATGTCATCCATGTAAATGTAAAATATAGATTCAGGAAATTGCTTATGGATCATTTCCAATGGCTGACACACAAAATATTGGCACACGGTGAGGCTATTTAACATTCCTTGTGGGAGAATCTTACACTGGTATCTTTTAGTAGGCTGAGAATTATTATAAGCAGGCACTGTGAAGGCAGTTTTCTCTGCACACGTGGATCGTGTGGATCTGAATCTTAATTGCATTCTGATCATATTACCCTCCAAAGGGTGATGCAGGGTGTTGGGTTCAGAGAGGGAAAGATGTTGAGGAGCAGGGGTGTGTTGCCTGGTGGAGGAGTGGATGGCAGTGTTGGGTGGAAGATGCCTTTAAGCTTCTACTCTCAGGAAAGTTTCTAGAAGACAAAGGTAACACAGAGGGCTACATCAGGGCTGGAATAAAGAGTCCAAGACAGGTCCAGTCTGGGGTGAGAAGACCAAGTTGCCTCCTCACACTCAAGTTTCCGTGCACTCATGCTCAGGCACAAGGGTCTGTCACAGTAGAGGCTACGGCATACTTCTACAAGGGATGTGACTTCATTGTCCCTCAGGGGTACACCCACCTACCTTAGGATCTGTCTGCATCTTGGACACACTCAGAAGAAGAAGGGTAGGGGAGACCAAGAGGACAGGCTGGGAGGAGACTGGCAGTGTGTCAGAGGCTCTGTACCCACACCTGAGACAGGAGGGAGATAGTACCCCTTACACTTGGGAGTGGTATTTTGTGACTCACCCCTGAGAAAAGAGCAAGAAGGGGAGATGAGCAGATCTCTACATGTATGCATGCATTCACATGCACACATGCACTCACTCACGCACACACACAATGTAATGTTAAAAACTTAACTGAAGCAAGGCATGGTGGTGCACACTTTTAAATCCCAATAGCAGTGAGACAGAGGCAGGTAGACCTCTGTGAGTTCAAGGCCAGCCTGGTCTACAGAGTGAGTTCCAGGACAGCCAGGGCTACAGGATTGAATGTAGAGTTCAGTCATGAGACAGCCTCCGTGGTTCAGAACCAGTAGCTGGAGGGAGGTTGCTCGAGTGCCACAGGCCACCACACAGCCACGTGTCCCACAGCCTCATCAGGATAGAGCCGTAGGGCAGTCTCCAGACTTCAGTGGCTTGTGGTGGGCATTGAAAAAGGAAAGAGAAGTAGGGAAGGTCTGAGATCCACACCTGTGAAGGGAGGAGGACACAAGCCGGAGCCATCATCCCATGGAAGGGGAGGACAGTGGCTCGACAGAGACATGCTTTTGTTTGTTTGAGATGGGTTCTATGTATCTCAGGCTGACCTCAGACTCACGAAAATCTGCCTGGCTCTGCCTCCTGAGCGCTGGGGTAAGATTTTATTTTTTTAATTATGTACCTGTGTACATCTGTGTTCAAGTACGTTTGTGCACGTGAATGAAGTGTCTGAAGAGGCCGGAAGAGGACGCCAGATCGCTTAACGCTGGGGTTTCAGGTGTTAGTGGACACTTGGTGGGTTCTGGGATTCAAGCTCTGGTCCTTACTCTCTGTGCAAGGGCTCTTAGATGCTGAGCTATCTCTCCAATCCTGGGTCAACCTTCCTGATGCTAACGGAGCTGCAGGTAGATGCTTCCAAGCTTGGCCTCTGGCGCCAATTTGACCAACCAAGCTCTCCTACAGGTTCCACCACCTGCGGAAGGGAACAAGCGTCCCAAACATGAGCTGGTGGGGTGGGGAGGCATTTAAGACTTAAACTATAACACTGGAAACAGCTTCTCGGGGGCAGATTCCAACTGAGGAGGCCTGAGAGGAATGGTGCGGCCTCCTGAAGCACTCTGGCAACCAGAAAAACCGAGAACCATCTCACTCAGCTTCCAGAGAGCTCACGTGGGTGGGTGGGTATCTACAGTGCCATCCCACCAACTGGGCCATAGAAGTCAGTACAGGGGCATCCATGAGGGAGCTTGTGCCGTGAAGTGCGCCAAGGGGGAAGCTGGGCTTGCTCCCTGCTCATTCGATGTCTTGGGTTGTTTTGTTTTTGAGGTAGTCTCACTACGTGGCCTTAGTTGGTCCAGAATGCTCTAGATAGACCAGGCTGGCCTTGAACTCACAGAGATCCACCTGCCTCAGCCTCACAAGCACTGGGAAACACCTTTGAAACACCACACATGCCCTGAGCAGGAAGTATCCCAGGGCACAGCTACCATCCCGTGGCTTGTATGGATTGGGGATGCAGCACTGTCGGGGAGGCTCATTCTCTGGCTTTAACAGTAGCCGAAGGGCAACTCTGAAAAAGAGCATGGCCACGGAGAGGAGAAGAGAGTCGCTGAAGTGGCATCACAGAACCTGGAAGTGGGATCTGGCACCTGGATCTGCTAGGCACTGCTGGCACAGAGTCCTGGGCAAGAGGGAGGACAGGGACTGAGCAGGAGGTGTGGCATCGCCACTGAGGGCAAGTATTACCCCAGGGACTCTGTCCACGCAAGCCACACCTGTACAGCTCTGAGGTGTTAGGACCAAGAGTCTCTGGAGCATCCATGAAGGAGGGTGCCACCTTTCTATTTGGCCCTCTGGACTCACAATGAGTACACAAGGCTGAAGGAGAAAACCCGGCACACCATGAGGGCAGTGCAGAGCCCAGCCAGAGAGGTTTCCACGTGGAGCTATGTGGCCCCAAGCATGCTTCGCTACCTCTGGAGCCTCGGTTTCTCTGTTATGCTATCAAATAAGGGGTATCCCAGTGGTGGGCCAGCCCTTCATGGTGTAAGCATGTTTTTAAATAAACTTTTTTATTTTTTTTTAATTAATTTATGTGTATGGGTGTTCTGCCTGCATCTACGCCTGTATATCATGCATATGGCTGGTGCCTGCAGAGGCCCTTGAGACTGGAGCTGCAGATGGTTGTGAGCCCCCATGTCAGTGCTGGGAATCAAACCCCGGACCTCTGGAAGAGCAACCAGTGCTCTTAACCACTGAGCCATCTCTCCAGCCCCCATGCCTGATTATCTTAAGCTTTTGCTTATTTTGATGCCAACTTCTGCTATATAGTTCGGGTTGGCTTCTAACTTATGGCTATCCTTCTGCCTCAACCTCTTAAATACTGTATCACAGGCAGACACCGGGTGTATTACTGAACTTGGAATTTACAGATCAGGCGTGTATTACTGAACTTGGAATTTACAGATCAGGCTGGACTTGCTGACCAGTCGGTCCCAGGGATCCTCCTGTCTCTGCATCCTTAGTGCTGGGATTGCAAGCACGTGGTACTGTGCTTAGCTTTATGTGGGTGCTGGGGATTCAAACAACTCGTGCTTGCACAACGTGCAACAAGCAACTTTACCCAGAGAGCTATCTCCCCCAGTCCCTTTGTGTGTGTGTGTGTGTGTGTGTGTGTGTGTGTGTGTGTGTGTGTGCAACAAGGTGTCATATGTCATGTATCCTAGGTTGGCCTTAAACTTGATATGTAACCAAGTGCGACCCAGTCTTATCTTCCACCTCTCAAGTGCTGGAATTACAGGCATGTGCCACCCTGCCCGGTGCATGTTTTAACTTTAAGAGAATTCCCAGCCCCGAGAAGAAAAGCGGCAGGGTTGGAGCGCACCGAAAGAAGGGTACACTCCGGTCCCTGCAGCGCCCAAACCTCACTGGCTCACTTAACAGTTCTGAAGGCGTCGCTGTCAAACTGATGAGTCAGGAGACAGTTCCCACACCCGAAGCTGGAAAGGTCCCTGAGCTGAAGCTTAAACCAGGCTGGAGGGCCAGGCCCCAGGGGACAGCCCAAGAGCAGCCTGTGTGGCTGCTGAGTGCTAACACAGCCCATCAAAGACACACAGCAGGGGGCAGTCAGCGAGGTCAGGGACCAGCCCAGGACTTGCTGGTTGTGCAGACAGCTTAGCATTCTTTAAGAGTGTCCCACACCACACACATGCCCGCAAGTAGCTAGAGGATGTCACAGGCTGTAGGCAGAGCTTACTGAGAGAGGGCAGATCCCCTCGACCCTTAAGAATGAGAGAAGAAAGAACCCCCAGGTTGAGTGCCCCAAGGCCCCTACTCTCCAGCTCCTACTGGGGGTAAAGTCTGCTTTCTCGGGGTCCTCCTTTGGTCTCTGCCCATAGACATCCCAGCTTCCACAGGGAGGGTGCTGAGCCACCCTGTGAGTCACTGTGCCCACTTCCTGCCACATGGGACCTGTGGCTGAGTCACCAGCCCCCCAAAGGGAAAGACTGGCCACAGAGCCAGAAAGCTGGAGTCTGAGGGTGGTATGAGCGGATAATTGGCCCCATGTGCGCTGCTCCCCTCCTGTGGCCACCATAATCCCCCGCAGGACCTGGAGTGCCTTCAGGGCTGGTCTTGGCTGTTGTCTCTGCCCCAGAATAAGAACAGAAGAAGCTAGGCCTACCATCCTAGCACTGGGAGGTGGATGCAGGAGGATCGGGAGTTCAAGGTCATCTTCAGCTATGCAGCGAGTTTCAAACTCACTCCACCGCTGAGGGTGGCTGCAAACATCTGGCCCTCCTGACTCTACCTCCCCTGTAGTGAAACCGCAGGTGTGTGTCACCACAGCCGGCTTGTGGTGCCATGGCAGACAAATACTGAACTCAGCGACAGCCCCAGCTGGTTTTACTTCTATGAGACCGGGTTGTGTGTCTCCCAGACAAGCGTGGGAGGTGGGAGCAGTCTCAAGGGCCGCTGTCTCTACTCCAAGGTCTCTCACCAGGCAAGCCCCCAAGCACCGTGAAGTCTGTACAGTAGGACCCGTGGAGTGTTACCATTTTTACAGGAACTTGGAGCCATAAGCCAGAAGTTGGTGGGACTGAATCCAATCACAGCTCCTCCTACCCCAGGGCCATCCTGGGGGGATGGGGATGTCATCCTGCAATGTATCTGGGCTCTTCTTGGGACACAGGGGAGTTTTCTTTGACCTGTACAGGGACTAGGAATGCAGAAAGGGTGCTATGTTGGGCTTGGGGACAGGTATCATAAGGCCCCGGGGAGTGACACTTGGGTCACTGGTCTAGGGCCGGCTCCCACAGAGGCCAAGCCTGGCTGCCATTTTCTCATGGCTTGGAACATGGGGATGAGTCACAAAGCCCCAGTTCCTGACTCTACGCCTCGCCACGCCTGCCTTCACAGTAGGCATTCCTGTCCCTAGTCCCAGGCAAAGGCACCAGCTTCTTAGTTTGTCCCAGTCTCTTCCCTGAAGACACCTAGAGAAGTCTTCAGTTGCGAAGGTGGTGTAACTTCCCAAGCTTGTGAGCCTGCAAACTGAAGACTGGGACCAAGAAGAGGAAAGCAGTGGGCTTGCCTCTTGAGGCAGACCATGGCCCTCCAGCCAAGTTCCTGTGTCACCCTGGGCAAGCACCACCATGAAGTTGAGCATTCTTCCATGTGGGCTGTTCATGAGAGCACCCAAGATTACACGTCCGTGCAGGCCATCCCGTGAGAGCCCAACAAGCAGGCGAGGGAAGCAGTGTTTGAACCCTTTCCTTTGCTGAGGGGAAATGGAGCTCTGGGAAGTTAAGCAACCTGTGTAAGGCAACCCAGCTAGAAAGCCAAGCTGCGAGCTGCTGGATGGCAGGGAGCCTGATAGAGGATCAGCGAGCCCTGGCCTCCTGCCTAGGGCTCCTTCATCTAGGATTGCAGCCACCCAGAGCAGGGGGTGGGGGCAGCCTCCTGCCCCGAAGTGGAGTGGAGCGCTGAGGAAACCCACCCTCCAGATAAACAAAGTATTTCCTTCCAGAGCTGGAGCCCTGGGGGAGGGGGTGCCACAAGTGCACAAGTGTTTATAGAGACAGATGTTTGGGATGGAAAAAGGGAGACAGCCTCCTCCGTCACCATGGAGACGGAGGAAGTTTGCAGCTCAGGCAGCAGCAACTGGGAGGGAAAAAGGAGAAGGGAAAAAGGGAGGGGATGGGGCTGACCCACTGAAAACCCTTTGACATTTGCTGATGCTGGTGCCTAACAAAGGGGTGTCACCAAGGCAACCGGCCTGCCAGCACAGGGCTGCCAATCCCAGCTGGAACTGGGGCCAGAGCCAGGGAGATGGCCAGGAGATAAATGATACTTGTACGTGGTTGAATAACTCTCACAGATAGGCAGAGTTACTTGAAACCCATTTCCTTCCTCTCTCTTCCTTTTTTTTTTTTTTGGAAGTGGGGAGCATTGTGGGATTTTGTTTGTTTGTTTGTTTTGTTTTGTTTGAGCCAGGGCCTCACTTTGTAGCTTTGGCTGTCATGGAACTCACTATGTAAATCAGGCTGGTGTCATACTCACAAAGATTCACCTGCTTCTGCTTCTCAGGAGCTCAGATTAATTTATATTATTATTTTGATTTTTCAAGACACGGCTCCTCTAAGTATCCCAGGATCTCCTGGAACTCGCTCTGCAGACCAGGCTGGCCTTGAACACAGAGATCCACTGTCTCTGCCTCCGAGTGCATCGTCGTCTTGCCAACTTCCCTTTTCCTCTCTCCCGCATCTCTTGTTCTTCTCCCATCTTTCCATGTGTGTATCTGTTCATCTTCCCTTCTTTCCTTTCCCCTCTCTTTCCTTGGTTTTCTCCTCCCTTTCTTCTCCCTCCTCCCCTCTCCCTTCCTTTTTCTCAAGGGCTCAATGTGGTTCCTGGTCCTGGTCTGAAAATCTTGCCCCCCGCCCCCGTCTTCCTGGTGACAGCAAATGGGTGTCCCTGGGCACAGCTGACAGCTCACTGGTCACTTCTGCCTACCGAGAGGCCCAGCTCTTCCATCTGGAGACTCTGGGCTGTTGGGTTGTAACCGGAGGGAAAGCAAGGTACAGAGAGGTTCAGAGGAGGTGCTCTTCTGGGCCCTCGCATCTCCTTTGGGCATGCTCACCCTACAGGGACTCAGGCTCCCATCACTGGGCCACGCTTTCTCACCCACAAAGAAGAGGCCATTACAGCTGCTGTTTGTCACCTGTCCTCTTCCGGCCTCTGAAAGTGCAATATCCACTTAGGGACTCTGCCTTTGTAGCTACCCTCGTATCAACCTCTCTGCAGCCCCTGCTTTGTCACCACACTGTCACCAGAGTCCAGAGTCCTTTCCCCCAGTTCAGTCATGACCCTGGCCTCTAGGCTCCCCAGGGATGGGGAAGGGGGCGAACTCGGGCTGAGGTGTGAATTCTTGAAGCCAGGATGTCCTTCAGGAGAGAGCTAAAGGGAGTGCTGAGCATCGGGGACCTTGCAGGGCCTCAGACACTGCTGCAGATTCAGAGGAGGAGGCAACCTCCACCTGTAGCCACTGAGCTCCGCCCCTCCCTCCACCCCGCCCCCAGAGACCACAGCACTGAAAGGCAGATCCTGCCTTACCACCTGGCTATCTAGCTCGGCCCGCTCAGGTCTAACTCTCAGGTTGGAAGAAGGAATCAATCAAAGCCAATGTCCATGTCTGACATATGGAGAGAGTAAGGCTTGCAGAGAGGGCTGAACTGGAGGCTGTAGCTCAGTGCTCAGCAGAGGCCTGGCCAGCACTGGGAAGTCTATAGCAGGAGGACATGTCTCTGGAGGCCACTGGTTCTGGTTCAGGCTGTGTTAAGGGGTTGACTCATCATACAGAAGGCTGGAGGAGGGGCATGCAGAATCAGCTCGGGACTCACTGGGTCTCAGCCTGGTGGCCCTGTTTCACTGTGAAGATGGGGACTCCCAACCCAGAACCCAAAGGCCCTAAGCCTGGTCATAGAAATGAAGCACAGAGAATGTCAGTGTGTAGACCTGGGGTTCCGGGGTGAACACAGACCAACAGAAGCCTGCCAGCTCCAGAACAAGCCCGGGAATGAGGATTTGGGCAGAGCGGGCTTCTGGCCACATCCCCTGGGGTCTTAGCACTCCAGATGTGGTCCTGGTTGCTCAGCCACCGAGAAATTAGCTCCCAGGACTGATGCTTGTCACTGTCTCTCCCAGCTGAGCAACTTCTGGGCAGCTTCAGGATCTCTATGGGCTTCTGTTGGGACATCTGTAAGGTGGGGACCGCAGCTGTGGCCTGCTTGAATGTGGAATAGAAAAGGGGATAATGTGTGACAAGCAAGTCTAACTGAGAGTTCCTCTGCACCCCCATGTGCCCGGCTCTGTGTTATGCCGCCTTCTGGGAAAGAGGCCAGGGCACCAGGCCAGACCTCCATGCTCAGCATACCTGCAGGGGAGGAGACATCAGCCAACAGGCAGACAACAGTCGCCTGGACCGGTGTCCCACGTGCTGTAGCCTCAGGCCAAACGTATTTGTTGCTGAGTTTTGTTTTGTTTTTGAGACAGGATCTCACTATGGCCTCAAACTCAAGGCAATCCTTAGGACTGGGCGCTCACACGGTTTCCCCGCCCCACCCCCAGGCAAGTGCTGTCACTATAGATAGACACGCGCTTCCACACACTGGGCTGGAGTTTTACTTTTTGTGACAGGGTCTAATAGTAGCTCAGACAACTTTGAACTCACTGTGAGGCTAAGGATGACTTTCAATCTTCCTGCCTCTGTCTCCCATGCGCTGGGATTGTAGGTGTGCATTGTCATGCCTGGTTCATGCAGCATTCGGTGCTAGGTAAGCACCTGCCTACTGAGCTCCGTTCCCAGCCCGGCTTTTGCATTTTTAGGTGTTTAAAAAGCAAATCGAGAGAAGGCTGCTTCACAACGCGTGACCACTATTGCGTGAAACTCAAGCTTCGGAGTCCAGAGTTTACTGGCATGGTTGTTCACGATCTGAGTCGTCTCTCACTCCAGGACTAGAAGCTAAAATATTTACCACATGGTCCTTTTCAGGAAAGCCTGCTGGCCCCTGGCCTAGAGGAAGCATAGTCAAAGGTCCTGGGCCAAGAGCAAAAAAGCCATTTCCTTGCTGAAAGCCCACTGCCACAGGACACAGGACGGAGCAGAGGCGGGAAGGTGAGACCGAAGGAGCTGGGGAGGGTGGCCTTTTAAGGTATAGGATCCCAAAAGCAAGGATGCCCTAGTCATTCCCACCAAGGAAATAGAAGCTGAGGGTTGCCTGCAGACAGGTCTCCCTGAACAAGTGTTTCTGGGACAGAGGGAAAGAGAGGAAGATGGGAGAGAACCAAGAAGGCCCCCAGTGCTCATCCCAGGAAGCAAGGGCTCCTGTGAGACTCCAAGCTTGGACACAAGGCTATTTCCCGCCTGTCCAAGGAAACTCCTCTCTTCTGTGGAACTTGTCCTTCCCGTCTCTTCAGGAGCTGAGATGGGGTTGTGGAGTGGGGAGAACCGGAAGACTCCCTAGGGGTTGCTGTCCTAATTCCGAAGCTCCTGCTCCAGCTGCCTCAGATCTAGGCCCTTAGAAGCTAGGACAATGGATATGGTGACCAGCACAAGAAATGAAGGGGGGCTCCCGGGGAACTCCAGCAAACCCACATCTGATTGCAGGCTGCTGAGGTCATAGCTGGTTGTCACATAAGCCTGAGGAGAGGGGGAGGGGTTCTCTGGGATTCCCAGGGCATCTGCAAGAAGCTGGACCAAGGGGGGCATCTGTCCAGCCTGCTGCTCACCTGCCCTTCAACAGAATATGCACCCAGCGCACTTCTGTGAGACCAGGAAGTTCCTCCATTAGGAAGGAGGTTGGATGACGTCTTCTGTATACTGAAGAGAGAAAACTCCTGCACATGGCTGGTACCTAGCAGCTTACACAGGGGCAGAGGGCTCTGGGCCGGTACCTGGGGATTCTCAGCCTGAAAACAGAGGCAGGATAGGGTGCTGAGAAGAGCAGGGGGCAGAGGCGTGAGGTCCATCTCAGGCCCACCCTGCAGCCTGGAGTGTGAGTTCAATGGGTCCTGTTGGGAGGATGGGCAGGGATGAAGGAGCCCCTGGGGAAGCTGGTTGGCTTGGTGAGGTATGGATCAGCAAATCAGGCCCAGGGACAGGTTCAGTGGCTCTGGGCCAGAGCAGTCATGACACTCACACCCACCCCATCCCCAGCCATTCAAGGGAACTTGCAGGAAGCCGAGTGCCAGTAGCTTCCACTGCCAGGTTCTGTCCCTCTCTCTTGACCACAGGGTAGCAACCTGCCATAGCAGTGCTCGGAAGCCCCACTCCTGCTTTCACACACCCACCGACTCCACCAAACCTCTGAGCCACACCTCCTAGTACCCTTGGCTCTCAGCTCCAGAACTCCAGCCCCTAGCTCTTGCCTCACCCTTCAGAGAGTCTCCCAGCCCAGGTCCCCACCCTGGCCCTTTGCCTCAGTCCCTCCCTCTCTCTGAACTTCCCAGAGCCTCTCCCCTCCCTGACTGCAAGTCACCTGACTGGGAGGCCTAAGCCCAGCCTCACCCAGATTCCACACCCCAACTTTCCCAGCTGTGAAGACACCAGACTGTCCCTCTGCACTGTGGAGTTCCACTGTCCCAGCCCATTTCTCCCAGCTGCACAGCTCAGGCGCAGGCATGTTACAGATGCACCAGCTGCACATGCACACATGCTGTATGCATACAGGCCGTGAGCACACACACACACACACACATACACGGCAACATGCGCCTAGGTATGCATCCACCCCTCCATGGGCATACATGCATCTGCACACCCTCATGAATGTACCCATCCATATAGGACATATGCACTCAGGTCCACACACATGCACATACGTGTAAGCACATGCACACACACACACATACACTCTTGCACCATCCACTCCATTTCACATCCCATGTCGCTTCCAGCAGGATCCTACAATATCTCCAGCCTCTCCAGGGACCTTCAGTTGTGACTTGGGGTCAGTCACCATGGCTCCTTCTCTCTCCATGACAGTGCTCACACCCATGCTCAAGGCTGTTACTCTTTCCTATTCTCAAGAACTGGTGGCTGAGGCTTCAGCCTAGTTTTAGAGCCAAGATATATATACCAATTGCCTATTACAGTTACGGATATTGGTTCGGGGGGGTCCCCATCCGCAGGCTCAGTTTTGCTAGGAAAGGGACTTTCCTCAGAAGGAATCAAGACGCCGCCGCCGCCGAACATATCAGTTCTTAACGATTTGGGGAGGGAAGCTGTGCTCTCTTTACTGTAACTCAAACGGCTAAATTATTCATTGAGAGATGCAGGCAGAGATTGAACAGCGACAGGAGAGGCTGGAGACCCCAGCCCAGCCCAGTGACCCAGGCCCGGGGCTGCCTGCTCTGGTTCCTGGGGGTGGTCTTGGAAACGAAGATCCCCAGCGGTCCCGGGGAGGGGGGCAATGAAATAGCATTGCTCCCATCTGGGGCTGACCAGGACTGAAGGAAGACTCTAGAACCCTGTAGGAGAGGTGTCCTAGGTCCACAATGGCTATCATTGGGAGGATTGTAGAAGCCAAGATGTCTGGGCCTGGATCCTTCCTGCAGCCAGGACCCTTTGCTGTTGACCCTCAGTGGTTGGGGTACAAAGCTGTATGACCAAAGTGTTCTCCAAAGAGAGACTGGCTTCCTCCCACAGGGAATTCTGATGGAGAGGCAGGGAAAGAGAAAACACCAGAGCCCTGTCTTTGAGTCCAAACTGGCCCCTAGCCCCAATTCCCTTAAGGCTCCTCTAGGCAGCAAAAGTGCAGAGAGGAAAGACCAGCATGCAGGCCAGGGAACACCCAGGAAGGAGGCTTGCACTAAGTCCTCAAGGGTCCCTTCTCTGGTTGGGGCCCAGCTCTCCCCACGTCCAGGTAACACGGTCACTGTCTGCAGTCTGGCAGCATGCTGAAGACTTCCCAATACAGGGTGGTCCTCAGAGGGCCAAGCCTTGGCTGTTTCCTCTTGTGGGCAGTGCCTGGGCCTGCGGAGCAACGCAAGGCTAAAGGAAGAGAGGAATGCATGGGGGCTTACGGTTGGAGGGAAGGGAGGGGGAGTGGCCCTGGGCATGGAGCCCAAGCGATCAGGAGAGGGATGTGGAGGGAGAGAAGAAAAGGGAGAAAGAAAGGAGAGAAAGGGAGATGGGGGCTGCAGAGGGAGAGGCTGGGGAGGAGGGAGGAGGGAGGGGAGGGGAGGGAAGACAGGAGGAGGAGCAGGAGGAGGGAGAGGAGGGGGAGGAGGGCTAGTATTTGGAAAGCGGAGCCCTAGGGGGAGCACGTGCTGACTCACTTGCCTGCCTTCAGTTTTCCCTGCTTCCTGGGGACTCTCATTTTATTTTCGGGAAAGCTGCCCTGCTGTGACTAATTTGTTCTTAAACAAACCAAACCCAGGCAGCAGAGAGGCTAGGCGGGGCCTGAGTCACTCACTGCCCAGGGGCCGCCACACCTCAGGGTGGCCCCCTGGCTCTGGGCCTGAGCCTGGGCCTGGGCTGGGTCTCCCTTGTCCCCAGAGGCCCCTTATCCTTGGCCTGCAGGTGACCCCATTGCTCCACAGATGTTTTCGTGCCCACTCCTGAATGTGACACACTGGGCTCTCTGGGCTCTCGGGATGCTGAGCGAGCTTCTTGTCTGTTCAAAGCCTGGAAACGTATCTGGCACTGAGCTGGCTGTCAGCTAAAATTTGTTGAATGGCTGACTGACTGTTCTCTTTGTCTCTTTATACTTCTCTTTGGATAAGGCCTCCCGCGCCACTTCTTCCCCAGAAGCCCCTCCGTTGCACGAAGGGCTTTACTGACAACTGCCCTTGCAGGGAACCCTGTCCTCTGCCACAATAAGCGGATCTTTCTCGGAGTCTAAGGGACCACTAGAAGACAGCAGTGCCCGGGCTCCATTCGTACCCAGGCAGGTTCAGCCCGACGCCCCCAGAAGCTCCATCCTGCAGTGAAGAATGCTAGTCCCTTCCATTTCACAGAAGCAAGTGCAGCCCAGAGTCTGGCAGGGTGGCTCTGGGGGAGAGTGTTTGCCTAGCCTGCAGGAAGCCCTGTGTTGGAACCCCAGCACTGCCTAAACCGGGCTCAGTGGTACAAGCCTGTAAGCCCAGCACCAGGCAGGCGGAGGAACCAGGAAGGTCAAGAGTTCAGGATCATCCTCCCTACTTCAAAGTGAGTTTGAGGCCAGCCTGGAATACTTGAGACCCTGCCAAGGAGGGAGAGAGGAAGGGAGGAATGAAGAGGGGAGAGAGGGAGGGAGTGGACTGGAGGGGGCGGGAGGGAACAGAGGCCCATAGAGGCCAAGTCA
The DNA here is from genome assembly GCF_037038515.1 of Microtus pennsylvanicus. Taxonomy (NCBI): domain Eukaryota; kingdom Metazoa; phylum Chordata; class Mammalia; order Rodentia; family Cricetidae; genus Microtus; species Microtus pennsylvanicus. The sequence goes on from NC_134589.1 coordinate 4,147,701, forward strand.
CTAGCCAGTAAGTAACAGGTGTAAGATGTGAACACGATGCCTCTCTGCCCTCTGCTATCCTGTGCCAAGGACTGTGGGGCCAGGACCCCTAAGACACAGGGCAGTCCACAGACAGGTGGGGTATTTTCTCCAGCGCAGGCTCAGTCAAGATGCAGCACCCACCCCAAGTCTCCAAGGTGGGCCATGTGCACAGCTCATACGGAAAGAAACATAACCCGTTTTCTATTTTTTATACACCCTCTTTAGGTTTCAACTTTTATGGACACATAAAATATAAGCCCAGTAATAAAGCGCCTATGGCTTATAAATAAATAAGAATGCGTCTCTGAAACGTTTTCCTGAAAGGGAGGAATTGCCCCCTCTTCTCTGGATCGCTGCACCTCGGCGCCTCCCAGTCAGTAGATGCTCAATAAACGTCTCTGTGAACCCCTTGCTGCCCTTTGGTTGGGGGGGGGGAGCGCTCTCAGGCTGGAGGAGACTCACCGGGGTGCCTCCTCCACTTGATCCCTCACAGGGCTCAGAGCCTTTCCCACCCACCCACACACCCGGTGGCAGCCAGCTTGCCTACCGGGAAGGGAGGTAGCTGGCTGTGCAGCCACCCACAGAAAGACCCAGGCTTCCCCAGTCCACCCCGTGCTCCCTTGCCGGTCCTCCGGGGGTGGCACGCGCCCAACGCAGCCCTTCACGGTGGCACAGCCAGCCGGCGCCCGGGTGCCCAGCCCTGGCTCTGCCCTCCGCCAAGGGCGGCCCCAGCTGCAGCCGCCCGGCCTCCGCGCGCTCGGGAGCGCGTTTCCAGTAAGCTCGAGCCACCCAGCGCAGCTGTTCCCGACAGTTCGGCCCGGTGCGGGCGTGCACAGATGCCGGGGCCGCCGCCGCGTCTACGCCAGCGATCAATGCATGCATCCCCAGCTCCCGCCCTGGCCTAGGCTGTGGGGGGTCCGCATGATCTGTGGGACCACTGATCTGCAGGGCGCCATCACGTCGTGGTACCCCTACTCCTGATCCCATGGGACAGCAGCTCTCCCTGGCATATAGAGGGAGCCTCCCTCACTTGCAGAAACCAGCTGACAGTCCCTTAGTAGAACAATTCTACCCAGAGGCCCACTTTCCCACTTGTAAGATGCTTTCTTAGGATTCAGATGGTCGGTAAATATTTACTCAGAAATAGCTCCTTGGTACCTTCCTGGAACCTGACCACTTGGAAGGCTGAAGCAGAAGGGTTCTGGATGCTTCAAGGCCAGCCTGCGCTACAGCTACATAGAGACCTTGTTTCAAACAACACAACAAAACAACAACAAAAGGTGTCCAGGGAATTTCTCAGTCAGAAGTGGGGCTTGTGTCCTGTGGCAGCAGGCCCCAATTCCAGTCCAAAGGCCAAGGATTCCAGGGGTGGCTGCAAGTGTCAGGTGCATTCGGTGGCTCAGGGGTCCACCTGCTGCCTCTGGGTCTCAGTGTTTGAAGAAAGGGAGACAGAAAGGCAGGGACAGAGATCAGACTAGACAGGAGCCTGGCCTCCAGAAATCTCAGAGACTGCATCTCCACCACGTCCAGGAGATCAGGGCAGACCAGGCCAGGTGAGAGAGGCCTATGCCTAGGTTGTTTCTACTCCTTCGTGATGGCTGGAAAAGAGGTTAAATGTGGGGTCTTCTCCTCCTCATTCTGCCTTTCTAGAGGACCCCAGGCACTGGACTGGGAGGCCTTCGGACTGCTGGGTGGACCTGCCACAGTTCTACGCATCCAGGAGCCTGAGAAAGACCCCATTAAATAGGACTCTGGCACTAGAAATGAATATTCATTGGAATTAGCATTGGGAATTGCCAGCTCGCAGGATCTTAGAACACACAGAGGAGACCAGGGATGAAGCTCAGTGGTAGAGTGCTTACTACGTGGGACATGGTCCTGCGCTCCAGTTCCAGGCAGACCTTGCATAGTGGCACACACCTGTGATCTCAGCGCTTGGGCAGTAGAAACAGGAGGATGGGGAATTCTAACCCACCCCAGGTACATAGCATGCTCAAGACGGCTTAGACCACATGAGAACCATTTTAAACCCCACCCTCCATAAAAGAGGAGATATAGAGAGACCTTGTACCCACTTAATTTGTCTTCTTCCCTCTCCATGGCAGGGGACATCCCACAACACCATGGCACAGCCTCATGGCTTCTCCATTGTCCTTGATGGCCCCTGCTAAACTGTGTTCAGATTTCTTACATTGCTTGAATGGGCCCCTGGGTTTGATCTTCAGGACTGGAAAAAAAAGAAAGAAAAGGAAGGAAGGAAGGAAAGAGAAAAACAGCCAGACATGATAATACGTCCTGTATTTCTAGAACGACGAAGACTGAGGCAGGAGGATTTCCATTAGCTCAAGGCCAGCCTGGACTATAGCATGAGGTCCTATCTGCCCTGGTTTCAGCTCTATGGCTATGCTAAAATGCCCTGACAAAAAGCAGCTTGGGGGAGAGAGGGTTCATTTTGGCTGACAGATCCAGCTTACAGTCCCTCCCTTTGTGGACATTAAAGCAGAGGAGACAGCCGGTCACATCACGTCTAGCATCATACATGTGGATACTCGCTTGCTCGCATGCTTGTGCTCAAGCTCCGTTTCTCCACTGTGTATCGTTCAGGACCTGCTGCCTAGGGAATGAGGCTGCCCACAGTGGGCTGGGTCTTTCCGTATCAGATAACTTAACCCTACAGATATACCTACAGGCCAGCCCAGTGTAGACCTTTCCCCATCCAGACTGTCTTCCCGGGTGATTGTAGGTCGTGTCACACCATCTCAAGGTAGAATAAGACAACAGTAATGCCTTTGTCAGGGTGACTATTGCCGTGACAAAACACCATGACCAAAGCAACCTGGGGGAGGGAAGGGTTTATTCCGCTTAACTTCCACATCACTGTTCATCACTGAGTGATGTCAGGACAGGACACAAACAGGGCAGGAACCTGGAGGCAGGAGCTGATGCAGAAGCCATGGAGAAGAGCTGCTTATGAGCTTGCTCCATGGCTTGATCAACCTGCTTTCTTTTATTTAATTAGTTTTTTTTGTTAACTTGTTTTTTTGTTTGTTTTGATTTTTGTTTTGCTTTTCTTTTTCGAGTCAGGGTTTCTCTGTAGCTTTGGAGCCTGTCCTGGAACTCACTCTGTAGACCAAGCTGGCCTTGAACTCACAGAGATTAAAGGCCTGCGCCACTACTGCCTGGCCCAGCCTGCTTTCTTGTAGAACCCAGACCCACCAGTCCACCGTGGGCTGTACCCTCCCCCATCGATCACTAATTAAGAAAATGCATTACAGCAAGATCTTTTGGAGGCATCTTCATTGGGGTTTCCTCCCTTCAGATGATTCTAGCTTAGGTGTCAAGTTGACATAAGACCTGTCAGCCCAAGAGACAAAATAAAAGACAGGTGGACCATACTGAAGGAGATGTGTGTACGATTCCTTTCTATTGCCCATAGCCCCTCCACCCTTGGCCTGCGCCTCACTTGCCTGTGGCTTTCCCACTCCTGGGGTGCTTCAATCTGCATCGTGTCCCCTGCCAGTGGCCAGCTAGTGGCCAGGCTTACATGGGAGATGTCTGACCTCTAACTCCTGCCCCCAAGGAAAGGTTGAGGTATCTCAAGCAATCCCCAAGCTGGGAACAGCAGGGATGAAGACCAGCACCTGCATGCTTCCCAGAATGCCCTTCTGAAAGGTGGCAGTGCTTGAAGGCACGTGTGTGACCGCAAACGAGAAACCCTGTGGTGCCAGGACCGTGCGGTCAGGCCAACGCAGAGCACTGTGTGGTATGCTTAAACACGTTCCGCGTGAGTCTAAATCCAAGGGAAAATACTGTCTTTACTCCTGAGGTTCCCTGGGGCCCTCTCTCTCTTTTGTTTGCCTTTCTATGAATAGTAGACTCAGGACTCCCTTGTCGTGTGCAGCAGGCCCGTGCTGTTTAGCTTCAGGAGGATACTGTTGGCAGTCTCGCCATGAGCCCTTGGGTGTGTTGAAGGTGAGTGACCTCATCAGTCTGGTGGGATCAGAGGTGCATACCACCATGTCTGGCTTAGCACCAGGGTTTATGGGGGAAGTGTGTGTGTGTGTGTGTGTGTGTGTGTGTGAGTGGTGTGTGTGTGTTATGTATGTGTGTGTACACACACACTCGTGTGCACTTTGGGCCTGGTTGCATCAAGTTGGGGGAAAAGCAGATGCTGAGTTGGCTCACTGTCTGCCGGTGAACAACAACTTTGATTGTTAGGATGCTTGGTGCCTTGTCTGTGTGGCTATAACAAAATATCCGAGGCTTGGAAGTTTAATTTTTCTTACATTTATTTATATAGTGTGGGGGCGTGCATATGCCATCCACTCATGTGGAGGTCAGAGGACCACTTGAAGGAGTCGGTTCTCTCCTTCCACCACGCAGGTTGAGGGTCATCAGACTTGGTGGTAAGCATCGTTACCTGCTGAGCCATCTCACTGGCTTGATGCGTCAGCGTTTATAAACTACAAACATTATCTCACCACGCTGGAGGTTTGAGTCCAAGATGAGGAAACTGACCAAGAGAGGCGGCCTCATGACCGAGTCTCCTAAGAGTCCCCCTACTGGTACTACCATATTAGACCCAGCTCTGCTGCTAGACTGACCACGATCGTCTGCTTAGCACCCTAGTTTCTGCTCAGCACCCCCGTTTCTGCTCTTCCACCTCTTTCAGCTCAGCAATGGACACAGGACCAGAACTAGCCAGTCAGAACAGGCAGCCCTTGTTGGTCCGGGCTGGGTCAAAACCCAAGTAGCCCTAACCTGGGGCCATTCCTAGAGCTGCCTGAAGCCATTTTGTCACCACTGGGGAAAGTTTGCCCAAGGGAAGAGGCATGGCAGAGGCTAGGGAACAGGGGAAGAGGGAGAACTGGGTTCCCAGGACATCCTTAGCAAACCGAGATCCAACTGTGCCTGAGGCTCAAGGCCAGCCCTGTGTTTTTGTCGTGTGAACTGCTAGAACAACTCCTGTAAATTTCTTAATCCAGTTTTAATTGGCTTCTACAGAGCTGTGAGAGAAAACTCTAAGCCGGCCTTGGGCACCTCACCCAGTCTGGACTTCAGAAGGTATGGTCAATAGCAACAGCACCTGCCCTGGTGGCTGCAATACTCAGTAGCATAGTGAACCAAGGGGCTGATTAGAGTCTGGCTCAGGGGAGCTTGGTTGGGGGAGCTTGGTTGTTGCAGCGGAGTATTTGGGGGAGTTGGATTAGAACGGGGTGGACCCATCACCCATTGTAGATCCACTGACTCATTCTATGTCATCAGTGGACATTCCAAGTCCCCAGGCACCCAGCTGCAACTGGAGATGCTTTGGGCCATGCAGGGAGAACCGCCATCCCTCCCTGGACACGCTCTAAGGCGCTCACGCACTCTGTGAACATGGGCAGAGCACGGAGTCCTCTACTTAGGCACAGAACATGCCATGGTGGTGGTCATACCAGCCACCTCCCTGAATACGCCATGCCACACGGGATCCCAGTTCAGCCAATCAGAGACAGATGCGACGGCAATGTTGGCCGGTGATGGCGATAGCCTCTGTGGTAAGAACATTCACACCTTGAGGGAACACGAGGTCTCGAGGAAATGGGTGGAGATGGGCCCTTAACAGGCTGAGCGTGGAAGCAGACGCCCCTGTTAGGAGATCTATGGTATCCAACCAGGGATGTCAGAGGGAAGTGAGGCCCAGAAGGCTTCAGCAGGACAAGGTTCAACTTCCCTGTGGCATCCTGATTACAATGCACCTCGTTGGTGGCTTCAAGTGAGGATCCCACTTACTACCTGAGGTTTCTGTGGGTCTTCAGGTGGAGTTCTGCAGTCAGCTGATGTCCACTGGGCTGACTTCATCAGAAGACCCTACTAAGACCCCAGGACCTGCTTCTGAGGTGGCTCCATGCATGGCACTGCCTGAGGGCCTCAGTAACTCTTCACATGTCTTGGACTTACTTCCTCTTGGGGTGAGGACTCTGAGCCGGCTATGTAGCCGAGGTTAGGCCTGAATTTCAGACCCTGTTGCTTCTACCTATGTAGTGCAGATTATAAGTGTATTCTGCCTCCCCAGGTTTATGCTTTGCTGGGGACTGAGCCCAGGGCTTCACGCAGGCTAAGCAAACACTACTTCTCAGCCATTATTCTCAGCTATTGTTTTAGCACAATAACAAAATGAAATTAAAGCCAAACAGCCAGACATCAACCCTTGGTGCCTGTGGCACCCCTGCCAGAGCACAGGAGGGCAGGTTGTTGGGCCACACCCTTTGCTCCTTGCTGTTCCCATGGTCCCCAACCTGGGCAGGGTGATTTTGAATGGGCACAGTCAACATGCTGGGACATGAGACTCCAACACTCAAGAACCTTAAAGATGGTCTGTAACGGGCCCTTGGGCTCTAGGGCGGGGAGCCAGATACCAACTGCCCCGTCACAAGAGAACATCTCAGCCCTGGGGCAGCCATGGAGAAAGCAGGGTGCACCCACACCTCTAATGCTCTTCTACGCAGGCCACCCACGCAGACCCTGGCCTCAGTGCAGACGCCTACCATGTTCACACACGTTCTCGTGCACGCGTGCGCACACACACACACACACACATCTCTGCACACATCCCCTGACTCCTAAGAGCCCTGATCTTTCCCTAACATGCCTTTTTAGCCCTGCCTACCCAGCAACAGCTCAAGTGACCCAAACATGGGCACCCAGGCTCTGGGCGGGCCAGGCTGGGACCTGTCCCAAAGACTGCATGGAAACAGGAGGCCAAAGAACGCAGTGGGCAGATTGGCAGAAATACAGACAGAGCTGTCTGGCTTCCAGTAAGTTGCCCGCCCTGCCTGACCTCGCCCACCGGCTGGAGCCTTGGCCAATAGATTCTGGCCCCAGGCTCCAGCCCCCAAAAGTGCCTGGCTGAACTGCATGTGCGCACAGCTGCTGCAGGCCCTCAGGACACCGCCCTTATCCCCAGTGAGGAGGACAGGGAACTGGATCCCTGTCCTCCCAGGGACATGCCGGGAAGGGGTATCTTCGGTTCCCTTCCTGGAAGCCCATTGGCTCCTGTCCCGAGGGGCCCAGCCGCCCTCCCCCCAGACTGATTCCCCTGGAAGCCTGTGGAGCCTTGGAAACCCTGCTGGGCCCACTTGACCTGGACTCCAAGGCCAACCTGGACGCAGGAGCCTGTCAGTCCTGTTCTCCTTCCCCTGACCGCTGAGGCGGAGGTGGGGCTCTTTAGGAAGATGCCCACGAACCCAAGGGTGCCCTGCCCCCACCCCACTCTAAGTCTCAAGATGGGGCCCTACTTGCCAGAGGAGACTAAGGCCAACAGAGGGAACAAAAGGAGCTATAAAACAGGTCAGCCCAGACCTGAGAAGGAAGGGCTTGGAGGCCCTGGGGCAGGAGAAGCAGCATTCATCTGTGGGGCTGTTGTGGGAAGGGAGGACAGGAAGAGACAGTCAGCTGCAGGAAGAGGCGGAAATGGGCACCTGGAGCTGGGGGCGGCCTCTGGGCTCAGTAGGAAGTGAGCAACCCCTGAAGCAACCGAAAGGAAGAGGGGATGAGCCAGGCCAGGATGAGGATGCCAGGCCGGGATGAGGATGCCTGTCCACTCAGGCTCTACTTCATTTCCTGGTGCAGAGAGGATGTCTGGCGTGTCTTCATTCGTTAAACACGCCTGTGAAGTCGGGATGCTGGCAGCACACACCTTTCAACCCCAACACTCAGGAGGTAGAGCAGAGTTCCAGGACAGTCAGGATTGAGACCCTGTCACAAAGTCCCTGGTCCACCTGCCAAGCATCCTAAAGGATGGGATGAGAAGAGATGAAGGAAGCCATGCCTGCCGCTCCTAGGGCAGATAGGAGCTGGGGATGGGAAGTCATAGTGTTGTTCTACACATGCTCATAGAGCAATATGACATGTATGTATGTATGTATACTAGAGCACATGAAACCATTTATTTATTTTTTTTAAAGTTACAATGTGGTTACATTCTGGTTTTTTTTTAAATATTTATTTATTTGTTATGTATACAATATTCTGTCTGTGTGTATGTCTGCAGGCCAGAAGAGGGCACCAGACCTCATTACAGATAGTTGTGAGCCACCATGTGGTTGCCGGGAATTGAACTCAGGACATTTGGAAGAGCAGACAATGCTCTTAACCACTGAGCCATCTCTCCAGCCCATGAAACCATTTATTAACAGAAAATAATACGCAATAATACGCAAAGTCCTGTTCACATGGAGAATAAAGACCCCAGTTCCTGCTGGCCCTGTCCGAGGAGACGGGGGGGGGGGGGGGGGGGGGCGATATCACCTGATCTTCATCCCTGAGCGAGCAAGAGCTCTGAGGACGCCCTGGGCTCCTGATCCAGTTTCCTCCTGTGGCTCCCAGTTGGACGTGCAGGACAGCCACACCCAGTTCCTTGCATCTCTGGCCACATACTGAGTAGCCAACAGGGCGTCTGGTGGGGAGGATCCTCCTTGGGAGTTTTCACTTCCATCCCACCAGCCACTCGGCAGCCGCCACTTGGCAGATGTTTTCCGTGTTGGAAAAAACTGGTGACAAGTGCAAAGGTACCACTGAATGCCACTAAGACGCAGCAGACACCAAATACTTTCTCTCCTTTGCCCACTGATTTGTCTTCGACCCCTGTCTTGCAGGGTCATTTCTGCTCGTTTCTGGGCTCCGACATTAGAAAGAGCACTTTAAATCGTATTTAATTTTTTGTTTGTTCTTCTTTCATTCTGAAACAGGATACCCTCTAGCTGGCCTGGAACTCACAGAGAGACACTTGCCTCTACCTCCCTAGGGTCAGGATGAAAGGGTCTACACTATCACGGCCTGGCTTCAGTATTTGCTCTTCTGGGAAGAGACCCCAGTAAGAAAGAATCCTCTAGTCAAAGAGAAATCATTCTGCAGGAGCAAAAAGATTAAGTGGGGGGGGGCTGGAGATGCAGTTCAGTTGGTAGCACTTGTCTATCACGTATGTAGCCCTAGGTTCCATCCCTAGCGCCAAATGAACATGCACGCCCGTAAAGTCTACATGTGGGAGGCAGAGTCAGGAGAGTCTTGAGTCCACAGTTATCCTTTGCTACATAGTAAGTTCGAGGACAGCTTGGGCTTGGTTAGAATTCTATCTGACCCAAACGCATAATAAAGGCCAGCAAATAAGATATATATACACTTTTCTGCTGCATGTATGCTTGTACACCAGATCTCATTACAGTGGTTGTGAGCCACCATGTGGTTGCTGGGAATTGAACTCGGGACCTGTGGAAGAGCAGCCAGTGCTCCCAACCTCTTAGCCATCTCTCCAGCCCAATAAGAAATATACTATATACAAGTAAGAGATCGTTTTTCAACACAAACACCTTAGGAAATACAGGGTGTGGGCTTCCCCCAGGCCTCAAAGAGGTTCCTGCAAAACCGAGCTGGGAGCCTCTGGAAGGAAAAGAGGATCTAAGCAAGCAGAGCCCAGGCAGAGAAGACCCAAGGAGTCACTGTCCCAGGGGAGTGGGTGCTGGGTAGGTAATGCAAGAGACTGCCGGTAAATAAATGGGTACCCTGAGTGGGGACCAGCCTGGGAGGTGGGTGCAGCTGGAGCAATAGCAGTAGGGAAGGGCCAGGGTGGCGCTGTGCAGACCAGGGCTGGGAGAGAGTGTGGGTGGGTGTCACTCCCAACCAGATGCCAGGGAACAAATTGGAAGCTGACTAGCTGCCTGAGAGATTGGCATGTTAAAAGATTCTCTTGGCAGAGTTAGTACTTGTAATCCCAGCACTCTAGAGCCTGAGGCAGGAGGATGGGAGTGTACTACCGGCTCAGGCTCCACAGTGAGTCCGCCAGTCTGGGTGAAGCCTGAGAGGCTCTTACTGTGGAGAAGAGCAAACCAGGGGAGAAGGAAGAATGGCTGTGACAAATGGGAGGGAGGGGACGTGAGCTGCTGACTTCAGACCTTCCCCAGAGGGTGGACCTTACCAAGTGAAAAGAGTCAAGGATGAAAAGAAATCGTAGTGTCTACATAGATGCCAGGATGCGTTGTTCCCCATGTAAGGAGCAACACAGGAGAAGGGGAGAGGGGAGGAGGGATGTGACTGTTGATACCAGCCAGAATGCTGTGACTGTGACAGCCAGTCCCACTTCAGAAATCAAGGCTGGGGAAGGAGACATGGCTCCGTGGTTAAGAGCATAGGTTGCTCTTCCAGAGCACCTGGGTTCAATTCCCAACACCCACATGGTGGCTCAGGACTGTAACTTCAAGATATGACACCCTCACACAGACATACATACAGATAAAACAGAAATGAATATAAAAAGTAAACAAATCAATAAAAAAAATCAAGGCGTGCAGTGAGGATGAAGTCCGAGGGAATTGTGGGGAAAGGAGAGTTGAGGCAGGGCTTTGTGTAGCCCAGGCTAGCCTAGAACTCACCACAATGCAGAGGGTGACCCTGAATGTCTCCTGCCTTCAACTTCCTAGTGCTGGGATTACTGGCGTGGATGTTTCTCTTAGCTCATTTTACGTGATGCGGTGCTGGGGATGAACGCAGGACTTCCTACATGCTAGACACGCACTCCACCAACTCGTACGTACCCGTTTTTACAACTTTAAGACTCTTACTGTGCAGTCTAGACTGACCTCAAACTATTTCTCTGCCTCAGCCTCCTAAATGCTGGAACGAGAAGCCTGCACCACCATGTCCAACATATAAACCTGATTTTTAAAAACTATTTCTTTTGGGGCTGGAGAGATGGCTCAGCAATTGAGAGCACAGGCTGCTCTTCCTGAGAACCCAGGCTCTATTCCCAGCACCCACATGGCAGGTCACAACTGTGTCCTGGATCTGACACCTTCACAGGCATACATGAAGGCAAAACACCAATGCATGTAAAATAAAAATAAATGTTTTTAAAAATACTTGGTGACTTTTAAAAATGTTTTTTAATTTTTGAAATTGTAATTCCAGCATGTCTTCCTTCCAAGGCCTCCCACAAACTTCTCAAAGCTGCTATTTTTAAAGGTCTCGTGTGTGTTTGTGTGTGTGTGCGCGCATGTTCCTGCTGAGTGTCTGCACACGTACACAAGCACGGACGTGCAGGTGTGTGTGCTCATGTGAAGGTCAGAAATGAACGGTGTCTTCCTCTATTGCTCTCCTTTTTAATTTTTGAGGCGGGGTCTCACTCCACCCAGAGTGCATTGATTGGATGGACTGTGTGGTAGTTTGAATGTGATTGACCCCCATAAGCTCATAGGGAGGTGTGGCTTTGTTGGAGTAGGTGTGGAGGAAGCGTGTCACTGTGGAGGCAGGCTTTGAGGTCTCATATGTGCTCAAGCCACACTCAATATCTCTCAGTTCACTTCCTGTTGCCTGCCGATCACGTTGTAGGACTCTCAGCTCCAGTACCGTGTCTGCCTGCTCTCTGCCATGTCCTGCCATGATGATAATGGACTAGATCTCTGAACTGTGAGTCAGCCCCAATTAAATGTTTCCTTTATAAGAGTTTCCATGGTCAGGCGTTGTGGTACACACCTTTAAGCCCAGAACTCAGCAAAGCAGAGGCAGGCAGGTCTCTGCGAGTTTGAGGTCAGCTTGGTCTATAGAGTGAGTTCCAGGACAGTCAGAGATACACAATGAAACCTTGTCTCAAGAAAACAAACAAACGGGCTGGAGAGATGGCTCAGTGGTTAAGAGCATTGCCCTCTTCTGGCCTGCAGGCACACATGGAAGCAGAATATTGTATACATAATAAATAAATAAATATTTAAAAAAGAAAACAAACAACCACAAACCAAACAAACAAAATTTAAAAAAATGAGTTGCCGTAGTCATGGTGTCTCTTCACAGCAACAGAAGCCCTAAGACAGACTGACTGGCCTTTCAGCCCCAGGTCAAGTGTCTTCATCTCCCCGGCACAGGGGTCACAGATGTGCCACCACCATGCCTGTCTTTATGTTGGTGCTGGAGATCAGCGTTCGGGTCCTTACTCCCATTATGAAGTGTTTTGATTGACAGAGTCTATTTTACAAAACCCTTCAGAAGCCCAGATAACCATCTGGTCCCATTGCCCAACAATGCCCCTGTGTGGCCTGCATCTGGGTCAAGCCAACTACCTCCAGGATTCAGGAAGCCCCCGAGGGACACCCCCAAAACTGTTAGCCACCCCACGTGGGTCTTGCTGCTTCCGTGCTTTCTGCTGTGGTAGAATTACTCAGGACACACATGGATCCCCCCACTCAGCAGTACACTGGAAAGCTCCAGGCAGGGCATGGGGCCACTGTTTGCTGGAAAGCGCAGGCCTGTCCCTTCCATCCCCTGGATTCTAGGGTGGGTTCCACTTGTCTGTTCACTGCCAGAGCAGCAGGGAACATTTTAGCGCCTGCTGTTTGGTACACACCTGCCATTTGGTACCTGCATACTCTGCACACCTACAGACTCTCGGCCCACAGCACCTGGGGATGAAGTCCCTGTAGAGCAGGCTGTGACTGTGCTCTGCTTTGGGGACACGCTGTCTACCACACCCAGCACAGCGATTCCAGTCTCTCCATACTGCCGCCATTGCTGGGCCGTTTCCATTGCAAGGTCCTGCGGTATGATTCTTTGAGCTCCTTGTCTGGGCTTGCATGGGTGGGGGGGAGGTGATGTATGAACCCCTGGGTATGCAAGTGTCCTGTCCTCACTTTCTGTCAACTGGAGTTCTCGCATTTTGAATAGTATGACGGCCAACAAACCCAGGGATTCTTCTGCCTCTGCACCCTCAGTGCATGGCGCCCTCACCAGCGGGGACTCCTAACTGCTGAGCCATCTCTCCAGCCCAACCACTTTGTCCATCTGTCCATCCATTTAGAGCCATTGGCCTTCACCTTTCACAAAGTGCCAGGTCTCCCGCACTCCCCTTCTTCTGTGTGTTAGGTCTGTTGTGGGTCAGAGGTCAGCTCCAGATGCGGCTCCTCAGACACCGCCCACCTCTGTTATTCATTTGTGCAGGAGGGACATTTACACACAACAGTGAGCATGAGGAGGTCAGACGATGCACTCTGGAGTCAGTGGTCTCCCACCATGTGGGCCTCAGGGATCAAACTCAGGTCACTGGGCTTTCAAGACAACCGCCTTTACCCGCTGAGCCATCTCGTTAACCCCACCTTGTTTTCGGAGATGGGTCTCTCTCTCTGGCCTAGAGCTCACCGAATGGGCTGGGGAGCCTGGGGATCTCCCTTTCACCACCTCACCAGGATTGAGATCACAAGTATATGCCACCATGTCCGTTAAAAATGCTTTGGTCAAGATTATATTTTTAATTATGCGTGGCGGAGCAGGGGAGGGGGGAGTGTGTCCACTGTCCACATGAGTACAAGTGACCAGAGGGGCCAGAAGAGGGGCTTGGGTCCTCTGGAACTGGAGTGACAGATGCTTGTGAGCCACCTGATGTGTGCACTTAGAGCCAAACTTGGTTCTTTTGCAAGAGCAACGTGCACTGTTTGGGGATGGGGGAGGGTGAGGAAAGGGTTTGAGACAGGGTTTCCCTGTGTAGCCCTGCCTGTCCTAGAACTCACTCCACAGACCAAGCTGGCCTTGAAACTCAGACCTGCCTCTGCCTAGGACTAAAGGTGTGCACCATCGGCCTGCTCGAGCAGTGTCCACTCAAACCCAAGCGACCTCTCCAATCCAGTGGAGCCATGTCCACGTGTGTTTTTTTTTTTTGTTGTTTTGGCTTTTGTTTGTTTGTTTTTCTGAGACAGAGTTTCTCTATAGCTTTGAAGCCTGTCCTAGAACTAGCTCTTGTAGACCAGGCCGGCCTTGAACTCACAGAGATCCGCCTGCCTCTGCCTCCCAAGTGCTGGGATTAAAGGCGTGCGCCACCACTGCCCGGCTTGTTGTTTCTTATTGTTGATTCTGGGGATCGAACTCAGATCCTCTGCTTGCAAGGCAAGTGCTTTACTCACCAAGCTGTCCCCAGTCCCACCCCCACCTCGACCCCTTCTCTTTGGGATCTAATCTTGCCACTGTTTAAGAGGCCTTACCATGTTCCAGCTCTGGTCATACTGCTCTGGCCTCCTCCACTCAAGGGCCTGTGTCCTTTTCTCTCCTAGTGTCCAGCAGCGGTGGCCACAGGATGGCTGGAGGGTCTGGTACCACTTGTAAACATCTGCCTGGCTTCTCCAAAACCATTCCATAGCCGGGCGATGGTGGCGCACGCCTTTAATCCCAGCACTCGGGAGGCAGAGGCAGGCGGATCTCTGTGAGTTCGAGACCAGCCTGGTCTACAGAGCGAGTTCCAGGACAGGTTCCAAAGCTACAGAGAAACCCTGTCTCGAAAAACCAAAAAAAAAAAAAAAAACATTCCATCTGAGAGCATCAGACACTGCGGGGCAAGCAGGTGGAACAGGCCCAAGTCCCAGCTCCCTGGGTAATATGCTTCTTCTGGAAGTCTACAGAAGTCCTCGAGGCTCAGCCAAGCCAGAGTGCTGATGTGTACTGTGTCATGAGGGACAGTTAGGGTCCTGGGGCTCCGTCCTGGCACATCACCAGCATTGACAGTGTCCCCGAATTCTATGAGGGGCAGGGAAGTGGTTTCCTCAGCACCCAGCTTAGGCCCTGGCAGATGCTCCACTTCCCAGAGCTAGAGGGTAACCATCCTTGAAAGTCCCCAGAAACAAAGCCAGGGGCAGGCACCTTACTCATAACCCCGTCAAGCACTGTTGACTAGCCAGCTTCCTGGAAACCCAGGTGGCCGTGGGAAGGTCAAGGAAGTTGCAGGGTCCCTGGATCCTGCCTGTGGAATGAGCAACACTGCTGAGCCGCTGTGGGAGCGTGAGCCGCGGTGCGAGCATGAGGCGGCGGTGCGAGCATGAGCCACGGTGCCAGCATGAGCCGCGGTGCCCACATGAGCCGCCGTGCCAGCATGAGCCACGGTGCCCACATGAGCCGCTGTGGGAGCGTGAGCCACGGTGCCCACATGAGCCGCGGTGCCAGCATGAGCCACGGTGCCCACATGAGCTGCGGTGCCCACATGAGCGGCGGTGCCCACATGAGCTGCCGTGCCCACATGAGCCGCCGTGCCCACATGAGCCGCGGTGCCCACATGAGCCGCCGTGCCAGCATGAGCCGCGGTGCCCACATGAGCCGCCGTGCCCACATGAGCTGCGGTGCCAGCATGAGCCGCCGTGCCCACATGAGCTGCGGTGCCCACATGAGCCGCGGTGCCCACATGAGCCGCCGTGCCCACATGAGCCGCCGTGCCCACATGAGCCGCTGCAGCACCTCCAGCACCAAGGGGATCGTCCTGCCTACTGACAGCTTTCCTCATGGCCCGAGACCACAGTGCCCTAGGTTCTCGGGGTCCACTCCTACCTCCTCAGCTCTCTCACTGTTCACTCCCTGAAGAGATGCCACACCTGCAGGGCCCACCCCCCCCCCCCGTCTGATTTATCTGCGGAGGAACATAGATCCAATTCCGTATCTCCATCACACAATCCCTACCCCCACCCCACCACCATGGACCCACAGCTGTGTAGTCTCCTGCCAGCACGTTTTTCTGAACCTGCTTCAGCGCCTCCGTTCATTCACTCCTGCCCACACTCACAGCCTCCAGCCTCCATTCACACCGGTTCACACTCAGCCTCTCTCTCTCTCTCTCTCTCCCTCCCTCCCTCCCTCCCTCTCTCCCCTCTTCATCACACACACACATAAGACCACAGACAAGAGCTGCTTTAGCCACCATGCCTTCCCCACCAGGATGGACTGGACCTTCTCAAACTGTGAGCCAACAGGCCCCTCCTCCCATAAAATGCTTCTAGCGGGACATTGGTCAGAGTGGTGGGGAGTAACTATTAGTATATCGGTAACTCACTATAGGACTGTACCCCGGAAGGCAGCAGAACAGGCATAGCACCCTGTGCTTGGGAATTGGGGGTTAGGGAAAAAGGCTTCACTTTCCACATTACCCATGTATGTAAGGTTTCTGTTGAACTATAGGGCTGGAGAGATGGCTCTGTGGTTAAGAGAACCTGGGTTCAATTCTTAGCACCCAGAGTGCCTTACAACGGCAGATATTGTGCCCTCTTCTGGCCTGTGCAGGTACTGCGTGCATGTGGTACACATGCATTCATACCAGCAAAACACCCACACACATAACATTTAAAAAATGAATAAGCCAGGCTGGAGATATGGTTCAGAGGTTAACAGCACTGGCTGATTTCCAGAAGTCCTGAATTCAATTCCCAACAACCACATGGTGGTTCACAAATCATCTATAATGAGACCCGGTGCCCTCCTCTGGCGTACAGGCATAAGTGCAGACAGAACACTGTACACATAATAAACACATCTTAAGAAAAAAAAAAAGTCAGGTGGTGGTGGCCCACACCTTTAATCCCAACACTCAGAAGACAGAGGTAGGCAGATTTCTGAATTTGAGGCCTGTTGTGAGATATTTGTACCCTGAAGATACATCGTTGTGGTTGGCTTAGCTGATAGCTAAACAGGAAGTATAGGGGGAACTTCCACGCAGGAAGAGAACTCCAGGAAAGAGACGGCAGGGTCACCAACCAGACGTGGGGGGAGCTGGAGGTACACAATAAAGGAAAGGCAAGAAAACGTGTGGTAGAATGAAGGTTAAAAGATAGGGTTAATTCAGTTATAAGAGCTAGTTAGGGACAAGCCTGAGCTAAGGCCCAGCTCTCATAACTAGTAAGTCTCTGTGTCTTTATTTGGGAGCTGGCTTGCAGGACAGAGAAAGACTCATTACAGCTTCGTTTACAGAATGAGTTCTAGGACAGTCAGGGCTACACAGAGAAACCCTGTCTCAAGAAGGAAGAGGAGGAGGAGGAGAAGGAGGAAGAAGGAGGAAGGAGGAAGAAGGAAGGAGGAAGGAGGAGGAGGAGGAGGAGGAGGAGGAGGAAGAAGAAGAAGAAGAAGAAGAAGAAGAAGAAGAAGAAGAAGAAGAAGAAGAAGAAATATAAAACAGTAAATTTCTGATTGCTAACTAGGTAAATCCATTAAAGGATGAAGGATGCATGCTTGGGGTGGCACTGGCCAGAGTCCCTTTGTGCTGGCATCTAAGGCTCATGCTTGGCACAGTGGACATTTATGTTGTACCCCAATTTCCTTGCAGCTTTGCTCAGAGGTGGGACTCAGTTCTGGCTCCCAGCACTCAAGTCAGGCAGCTCACAGTCACCTGTAACTCCAGTTGTAGGGCACCAACACCCTCTGCTGACCTCCGGGAGTACCAGTCACACATGGCACACACACATACATGGAGGCAAACAAATTAAAATAATAAATATTTTTGTAAAAAGAGCAGAAATGTGTTGCAAGACATTCTAGAGGCTTCTAGCCCTAGCTTCTAAGACCTGAGCACAGGCAGGCTGGCCCCAGATGGGACGAGGGGTTCCTAACAGTCGGTACCTTCTGTGAGTCCTCACAGCACACGAGGAGAAGCAGGCTCTCAGCGCTAACCACTTCCTGAGGCTTCCAAGGCTCAGCTCCTAGCATCAGACAAGTGTGGGGATTCTGGTCCATGAATGAGCATGGCTGTGGTGAGAGGGTGTAGAAGAATGGGATGTGGGGTGGCGAGAGCATAGACCACAGCAGGCACAAAGCAAAGGCACAGACTTCACACACAGACGCATGCGCGCACGCACACACACACACACACACGCAAGCATGCACAATCACATCACACAGTCACACTCAGACAGCACACACACACTACACACACATACATGCACATATACATCCCTGAGGGCAGGACTTTGCTGTACTGAGTTCCTAGCCCCTGTCTCTCTGTCCCTGAAGATCCCAGTGTTTTCCTGCTGGCTGAAAGGATGAATGAGTGGATGATTTGGGGTTGTGTGACAGAGATTGTTACACTCACCCTAAGAGTGGGGCTTGCGGGTGGGTCCCACTCCACTAAGGTGAAGTGGTAGAGGGCACTGTTGAGACCGAACTTCTTTTTTGGTACTCTAATAAGACCCTCTAAATGGCCAGTGGTGGTCACGCCTTTAATCCCAGCACTCAGGAGGCAGAGGCAGGTGAATCTCTGAGTTTGAGGCCAGCCTGGTCTACAGAATGTTTGGGGCAGCCAGAGCTACATAGAGAAATCAGTCTTGAAAAAAAAAACAAACAAACAAAGACACCAAGAAGAAAAAATCCTCTAAATGGCTCAGTCAGTTAAGTTCTTACCAGAACATGAGGACCTGAGTTCAGATCCCATGTAAAAGGCACAGAGTCATTTATAATTCCTGACACCATGAAGGCAGAGATGAACTGGTCCCTGGAGCTAAGCTTCCTACAGCTTAGTCATGAGCTCTATGTTCAGGGACAGGACCTGTCCCAGGAAGTGCGAAGCCAGGCAGGTAAGAAGCCGGGCAGGTAAGCTAGCGCATAGCTTTAGTGCCAGGACTCAGTCAGGCTGCTCTGAGAGGTGAAGGTAACCTCATCTACTTAATGACTTCCAGGCAATCCAGGGCTGCATAGTGAGACCCTGTCTCAAATGAGGTAGGACCAGCGAGACCTAGTGGGAAAGACACTTATTGCCAAGTCTGGCAAGCAGAGTTTGATTACTGGAACTTACGTGGCAAAGAGAAATGATCCCTACAGCGTGTCCTCTGACCTTCACCACAGTTCCAGACACACACATACACCACACACACCACACACACAATCACACACTCACACACACATAATCATACACTCACATATACCACACACCACACACACAATCACACACTCACACACACATAATCACCCATTCAATCACACACTCAGACACCACACACACATAATCACATACACAATTACACACACACACTCAAGATACCACATACACACCACACACATACATTCACTCACACCACACACACAATCACACACCACACACACATAATTACACACACACAATCACACACTCACACACCACACACACACAACCACACACTCAGATACCACATACACCACATACAAATAATCATACACTCACACTACACACATCACATAATCACACACACAATCACACGCTTTGACACCACACACACATAACCACATACTCACACACACATAATCACATACACAATCACACACTCAGACACCACACACACACACTCATACCACACACACATAATCATATACACAATCACACAACACAATCACACACTCAAGACACCACATACACACCACACACACACAAAAGTAACTCCAAAAGAGAGGGGGAGAGGGAGGAAAAGGAGAGGGGAAAGGAAGGGAAGGAAGGGAGAGGGAAAGAAACAAAGAAACAAAGAAACAAAGGAAAGAAAGAGATAGGGAGGGCTGATGCTGGGCCTGGAGAGATGACTCAGTGGTTAGGAGCCCATTCTACTTTCGCAGAGAACTGGGGTTCATTTCCCAGCACCCACATCAGGCAGCTCTCAACTGCAAGTAATTCCAGCTACAAGAGATAAGATACCCTCTTCTGGCCTCTGTGGGTATACACATAAAGAAAAATAAATCTTTTTTGCTTTGTTTTATATGTTTCAAGACAGGGTTTCTGTGTAGCCCTAGCTGTCCTGGAACTCACCCAGTAAATCAGGCTGGCTTTGAACTCAGAGATCTGCCTTCCTCTTAAGTGCCGGGATTAAAGGCAGGTGGCACCCCGCCCAGCTTTTGTTGTTGTCGAACAAATTTTTAAAAAAGAGTAGAGGTGTGTGGTCACAAGAAAAGGGCTCCTTCTGAGGGTATCAGGCCAAACTCTTGTTGAGAGGAAGAGGCCTCAACAGGATGTGGGTGAGGCCCAGGTGAGAGAAATGTCACTCATAACCACCGTGGAGGAGCAGGTGAGGGCGAGGGAAGGTCGTGAGAGTCGAGCTGAGTTGGCAGCTGCGGCAATCACAACTCTGAAGGTTCATCTGGGCAAAAGGCAGTCCTGGGCTCTCTAGAGTGAACTAGGTAAGGGGACACAGCCCGGCCAGGAGCCAGCCTTCCGTCCATTCTATCCAGCAACCTCCAGCCACCTGTAAAAATAGTGGGTCGCTGGCATAGGTGTCCCTGTCTGCGGGAAGCTTCAGTGGGCCCAAGCAGACGCTGAGGAGATACAGCTACGTTCTGGCTTCAGCTTCTCTGCTGGCTGGGACCCTGCCTGTTCCCAGAACACTGCCTGCCCCAGAGGCCGTTCACCCTGGCCAGGCATACCAGACCAACGGGAGCCCGGGGCCCGGAATGAAAGATGCCAGCTCCCCTTCGCTGACTAGAGGACAGATGCTTCGGGTCACCTGATCTCTCCCTTTGATGGCAGCATCAGCTGCTGCCAGGGATGGGATGGGATGGGAGTTAGAGGTCACTTCTGCTCAGAAGCCAAGGCCCTTGACAGGAGGCCTCAAGCCCCCCGTTGCAGGGAGCGCTAGTCAGAGGTCCTGCTTGCTCAGCAGATACAGGGCTGACTGGTCTGGGAGTGCAGTAAGGGAGCATGCAGTTCAGAGGGCAATCCTCCCTGCGGGCAGCCAGTTGCCACAGGGATGCTTCAGCGCTGAAGGCAAGGACACAGAACTGCCGCATCCGCAGGGCTGAGGGGACTGTGAAAACATCGGGTCCCTAGTCCAAAAGAAGAATTTCAAGATGTCGATAGAACATTGAATGAGATATGAGGGGTGTCTGACTCAGGGACTCGTGCATTCTGGGGTCACCAGTACCAGAAACTCCTCCTGCAGTAAGGAAAGGCACCCAGAAAGAATAAGCAAGCCCCTCAGTCACGGGTCAACCCGCGACACATAACGCTCCCACCCCCACCCATCCACCGTCATGTTTCACTGTGGGCTTCATTTGCTCTCCTGGGGTCACCTCCTGTATTAACTAACCTCCAAGTATTGAAAGTTAAGCTGCCCACCAGCGGGTGTAGGTGGAGCCCCTGCTGCACCCACCCCTTCCCAGGTTCCCAGGTGGGAACATAGACACCTCAGCTTTGGCTTTCGCTGAGGGTCACGGAGCTGCAAAGGGCTCCCCCTAGTGGCCCGGTGTGACGATGCGCCTCTGGGCCGGGTCTCACCCTGGAGAGGAACGGGAAGCAGCTGGAAGCTGGCCCCTTCTCCCGCTCCCTGCTACCCCCGGGTGCTGGAGGGTCCTTAGGGTCTCAGTTTGTGGAAGTGCTTGCAGGCTTGCCTTTGTCCCCTCAATCCTTCGAGCAGCGGACCTGCAGCAGCAAAAGCTCATCCGAAGGAGAAAAACCACAAGTCCCGAAAGGGAGCTGTCTTAGGAGGGAGTCCCAGTAACACAGACCGCCCAGGCTTCGTGGCTCTGCGGGTGTTGAAAACCTACAGCTTTGAAGCCTAGGCAGAGAGAGAAGAGGGCAGCGTAGAAGGGGCACAGGGTCAGGCGCTTTGGGTGGAGATGTCGGTTGCAGGGATGAGTTGCCGCTCCACAGAATGCTCTAGCGTTTTAAGTCTTTGGAGATTTGAGACAATATCTCGCTGTGTAGCCCTGCCTGGCCTGGAGCTCACCGCATAGCTCAGACAAGCCCTGAACTCGCAGCAGTCAGTCCTCAAGTGCTAATAAGTGTGCATTTATACTCTGCTTTCCCCAGACACCTGATTGTGGAGACAAAGACTCACAGAGCTCCGCCTGTCTCTGCCTCCCGAGTGCTGGGATTAAAGGCGCGCGCCACCACTGTGCCACCACAGCCCGGCACCTGCTTGTTTTCTTGTACAGCCCTGGATCACCTGCCTCGGGTTGGCACTGCCCCCGTTGGTCACTCATCAACAGAACGCCCCTCATAGCTGCCCACAGGTCAATCGGATGGAGGTAATTCCTCAGCTGAGGCCCCTAGCACACCTTTTTCAAAACAAAATTTTCTGTGTTAACCACGGTGTTTCTGTCTCATCGGCGCTTGGCACCGTTCATCTCCCCGTCAGAAATTCTGCCCTGTTAAACACGCCCAGCTCTCCCTGCCCCAGCCTGGAAGCCCATTCTGTCTCGCTCTCTCTGAACTCAGCCAGCAGGAACTGTCAGACATGTAAGCATGCATCCTTGCATCCAGCTCTCATCGCTGGGCAGTGACCTCAGACTTTTCCATGTTGTAGCGCGCGTTTGAATTTCCTCTCTCGCCTGAGTAATGTTGCATTGCATGGCTGAACAACTGTGTAGCAGACGGACACTCGAGCTGTGGCCATCCAGGCTTGAATGCCTGTCTGTGGACGTGGGGGAATGTGTGACAACGTGTAAAATCCCCGCGTGTGATTCTTCTTGCAGTTCTGGGGATGAAAGCAGCGCCGTGCACTCGCTAGGCAGGCACTCTGTCGGTGGGTGAGCTATAGTCTCTCTTCTTCTTCTTTGAGATAGGCTTTCACTATGTAGCCCAGGCTGGCCTCAAACTCCAATCAACTGCCCCTACTTTTTGAAGTGTCAGCTTTTTTGTTGCTGTTGTTCTGAGACAGGGTGATCTCTCTTGCTTGGCCCTCCCACATGCTGGGATTACAGGCGGACACTACCGTGTCGGGTTTATGCTGCGTGGGGTCTAACCTAGGACTCTACCAGTGGCGCTACTGCCCCAGTGCTGTCCTGTGGGAGCTCCTCAGGACCTTGTCTAAGTCCAGTCTCCTCCCCCAGGCTTATCTTTCAATGCTATCCCAATAGAGGTTAGAGCCTCAACATATGAGTTTGGGGGACACAGTTCCGTCCATAGGCAGTACCGCTAAAATTATATATCGGCGGGGTGGGGGAGATATAACATCTACCCCTCCTCCTAAGGCCTCAACAACAAACCCAGGCACATTTCCACCAAAATGTACTCTAGGGAACCGACTGCTTTATTGGGCCTTTTTGGGGGTGGGGAGGCCAAGACAGTTTCTCTGTGTAGCCTTGGCTGTCCTGGAACTAGCTCTGTAAACCAGGCTGGCTTTGAACTCAGATATTGCCTGCCTCTGCCTCCTGTGTTCTGGTACCAAAGGCAAGCTCCACCACCGCCTGGCATCAGACTTGATTACTTATAGGAGTGATCGTTGTCCACGACCCTCGAAAGGCCACACTGGAAACTCTTTACCCAGCAGGAAAATGACTTCCCCACAGGCACAGGATGGAGCCTCTCCCCAGCCCTCCCCAGCCCACAGACCCCAGCCCTCTCCGTGACCGAGTGCAGGCACTCCCTGCACGCAGCAGCTGCTATGGACACTCTTTACTCAGCTGAAGTCTCTGCCCCTCCCCCCCCCCCCCCCCGACCCTCAATGAGAGAAGTGAACAGTCAACAAGCCCAGCAGGAATGACTTCTCAAGCTCCACAGCTGAATGCCCCAAGATGGCGGCTGTTGACTCAGAGGATAGACTGGCACAACAGGCAATGGCAGAGCTGTGAGCAGAGACGGGCCCGAGCCAGTCCTGGGTCCTTTCTCCTCCTAGTATTACCACCTCCTGTTCTCCAGAGACCCTGTAGCCCTGCATCCCTGGTAGCATTCATCCTGAGACTGCCTGCATCTGGCAGCAGCATCCTGAGACTGCCTGCATCTGGTAGCATCCATCCTGAGACTGCCTGCATCTCTGGCAGCATCCATCCTGAGACTTCCTACCTCCCTGTCAGCATCCATCCGGAGACTGCCTAATGCTTTCCCAGGAGTCCCTTGGCCTGCTTTGGGTTATGACACTTCATTTCAGGATGGGAGGCAGCACAAATGACCCCCCAAAAAGAGGCGGCATGGAATTGTGTCACATTTCCTTCCCCATAATCATCTCTACACACTAGCAGGAAGCAGCATCTGGACCCCCCAAACAGGGGTAAGGCCACGGGGCCTGCCTATTTCCTTTCCATTGTTAGTGGTTTTGTTGCGATCCAGTTCACAGTCCCTGCGCACGATCTGAGGGCTTTTCATACGTCTACAGAGTTGGGCAACCATCACTGCAATCCAGAGAAGAACATCCTTGCCATCCCAGAAAGAAAAACACCTTTCGCTACTACTCCCCAAGCCCAGACCCAGCCCTGACCACCTCCAGTCGGCTCTCTCTCTCTCTCTCTGGAAATTTCCAGGAGTGCTTTATTCAGCCCCGAATCCGTCACGTGTTGTATAAGCCTGTTTTCTACAAGCTGAGCTGCCTTGGGTCCCTGTCCTGCCCACCTCTCTTTCTCCATCCTCTCATTTTCAGGGGGCCCCTCTGAGGTTGCATCTTGGACCAGCTCTTCCAGTTCAGCAACTTGTATGCCAGGGACAGGGTGGGGAGTGTCTTTGCTTCTGAGCTGATCCTCCAAAAGCTTTGCTACCCTTATCGGTAAAGGAGATTATTATTTGGCAAAAGCCTCTTCCAGCCAGGCGGTGGTGGCGCACGCCTTTAATCCTAGCACTGGGAGGCAGAGGCAGGTGGATCTCTGTGAGTTCAAGGCCAGCCTGGTCTACAGAGTAAGTTCTAGGAAAGCCAGGGCTACACAGAGAAACCCTGTCTTGAAAAAGGAAAAAGAAAAGAAAGAAAGAGAGAGAGAGAGAGGGAGGGAGGTAAAGAAAGAGAAAGAGAGAGAGAAAGAAAGAAAGAAAGAGAGAAAAAGAAAGAGAGAGAAAGAGAAAGCAAGAAAGAAAAAGAAAGAAAGAGAAAAAGAAAGAAAGAAAGAAAAGAAAGAGAGAGAAAGAGAAAGAAAGAAAGAAAGAAAGAAAGAAAGAAAGAAAGAAAGAAAGAAAGAAAGGTACTTGCTGCTTTTCTAGAGTTCGGTTATCAGCACCCCTATGTCAGGCAGTTCACAGATGGCTCCCACCAGCTCCAGGGTCTGTGACTCCTCCCTGTGGCCTTTACAGGCATTCATACTCCTGTGCACAGACCCACACACAAACACATGCACATACACATAAACAATAAATGCTTTTTTTCTTTTTTCTTCTTTTTATTGAGCTATACATTTTTCTCCACCCCCCTCCCTTCAATAAATCTTTCTTTTTTTTTTTTTTTTTTTTTTTTTGGTTTTTCGAGACAGGGTTTCTCTGTAGCTTTGGAGCCTGTCCTGGAACTAGCTCTTGTAGACCAGGCTGGTCTCGAACTCACAGAGATCTGCCTGCCTCTGCCTCCCAGTGCTGGGATTAAAGGCGTGCGCCACCACCGCCCGGCTCAATAAATCTTTTTATAGTAAATCTGTTGGCTTTGCAAACCCCTGTTTTTCTGTTGTTTTTATTGAGCTATGCATTTTAATAAATGCTTTTCTTCTAAAGAGAGGCAGAAGAGATGACAGTCCCAGAACTGCACAGCGAGGCCACAGAAGCGAAACCTATAGTGATGTGACCACAGCTGAGGGACACCAGGGCCCATCAGCTGCTGAAGGAGCAGGAGGGGGTCTTTTCTTGAGCCTTTGGAGGGAGTGGTATTCACAAGACCTGGGCTCCGGGCCTCTGTCTCTAGGACTGCCGTACAACCCATTCCTGTTGGTCATGTTACCCGGTGCTTTGTTCCAGTATCCTCAGAAACTTGACACAGGACTCCCCGGAGAATCCCAAGAGCCCCAAGATCTCCCCCACTAAGCCCCATCTTTCCAGTGCCTGGGAGCAACTCTCCAAGATGGGTCCTCCTGTCCCCAGCTGCTGGACTCTGTAGAGTTAAGCAGCTCGCTCCTGCTGTGGCCTGTGGAGTTGCCTCACCCCCTTTGAAGTCAGCCCAGGAACCCCTGTTGTCCAGCTCCCCTGCCACTGTCCCGACAGGATGGAAAGAGAGGGGCCACTTTTTCCGAGAAAATGCCTGATGTGCTTACAGGCACTCGGTTATTGCGTTTATTATTTACGGTCAGTTTTAGGGACATGAAATTGCAGCTGCATTGTTGGAAGTAAATTTTATTTCCGTGGCTTTAAAACACTCAAAAACAAAACTAATAATCCCATTAGCAGCTGAATGTTGTCATAATTCAGTAGAATGTAAATTTCCCCATAATAACAACTGTGAAATACCAGAACCTGTTGCAGCAAGATTGTTGGAAATTGGCTGCTGGGCCCAAAACACAAATGAGCGTTTCCATCGTGGCTGCAAACAGGCCGGGCTGGCAAGCATGAACGGCCATGTGGATAATGAGAAAACACAGGTGATGGGGACCTGACCACTCTCCAGCGAAGACCAAATAGATGGATGTTCCCTTCTCAAGTTATTTGGTTATTGATGCTTTGTTTGTATGTGTCTGTACACGTGTGTGCACACACAAACATATATGTACCTATGTGTCAAGGACAAAGCACAACCTGTCCTTGCTCAGATAAAAACCACAATTTTTTCCTTTAAACAAGGTCTCTCCTCTGGCCTGGAACTTGCCAAGTAAGACCATCCATGTGGCC
The DNA here is from genome assembly GCF_037038515.1 of Microtus pennsylvanicus. Taxonomy (NCBI): domain Eukaryota; kingdom Metazoa; phylum Chordata; class Mammalia; order Rodentia; family Cricetidae; genus Microtus; species Microtus pennsylvanicus. Next base: position 4,173,940 of record NC_134589.1, read on the forward strand.
GAGGAGCCGCAGTCATCCTCCTGTCTCCACCTCCCCAGCGCCGAGATCACAAGCATGCACCACCATGCCTGCCTCTCTTCATGTGGGTCCTGACTCAAACTCAGGTCTTCATGCTGAAAAGACAAGCAATGATCATCTGCTTTGTTTTGTTTTCAGACAGGATATTATGTCGCTCGGGCTAGCTTCAAATAGACAACAAAACGAAGGCTGGCCCCCATCTCATGACTTTGGCTCCACCTCCCAAGCTCTGGGACTAAAGTCTGAGCTACTGTGACTGCTGTTGTTGAGATAAGGTCTTATCCTGTAGCCCAGGCTATCCTGGACTCATTAGTTAGAACAGGCTGGCCTATAACTCCTCCTGCCAATCCTCCTGCCTCAACGGCCTAGTGCTGGGATTGTAGGAACAAGCCACACACCATGCCTGGCTCTTCTGTCTTTAAGTCATACTGGGAATGAAACACAGGGCCTTTTGCATGTGAGGCAAGCACCCTACCCCTGAGATGGACGACCAGCCCCTGATGGCCCAAGACAGAGTGATAAAGAGGACTGTCATGTATAAGACTCAGGCTGGAAACTGGGGTTGTGTGCCACAGAGGGTCCAAGGTGCTCAATGACAAGGACACTTCAGACAGCAAATCAGGCTGTGCGATGACAACAGTGTGTGTCTGAAATTCAAATTTAACCAGGAAGTTGTTGCTTTCATTCTGTGTCTTATTGGCCTTGGTGACTTTAGGTAGGCCTGAGGGAGAAGATGAATCTCCAGCCACCAAAGGGAATGCTTACAGTGAAGCCCTGCTGGGGTGCTGGGGACATTTGCAGACTGTTTGCCTTCCCGTAACAAATATCTGAGACAGTCAACTTATTGAGCAGAAGGTGCCTCAGTTAGGGTTTCTGTTGTGGAATGATCTTTTTGTACACTGCGAAGATGTGTCTCTGCCAAGGTACCTTCTGATTGGTTAATACAAAGCTGAATGACCAATAGCTAGGCAGGAGAGAATAGGTGGGACTTCCAGGTAGAGATAGGAATTCTGGGAAAAAGAGTCAGCATTCACCAGCAAGATGCAGAAGGAGTAGGCACTGAGAAGACGTTATGAGCCACATGGCAGAATGTAGATTAATATAAACGGGTTAATTCAAGTTATCAGAACTAGTTGGGAACAAGCCTAAACTAAGGACAAGTATTCATAATTAATAAGTCTCCATATCATTATTTGGGAGCTGGTGGTCCAAAGGAAGTCTGACTACAGGTTTCTTTTGTTGTGAAAAACACCATGACCTGAAGGGTTTATCTTACTCTTCTGGGTAACACTCCATCACTGAAGGAACTCGGGGTAGGAACTCAAGCAGGGCAGGAACCTGGAGGCAGGAGCTGAAGCAGAAGCCACAGAGGGTGCTACTTACTAGCTCACTCCCCATGACTTGCTCAGCCTGCTTTTGTGTATAGCCCAGGACCAGCAGCCTAAGGGTGCCACCACCCACAGAGAGCTGGGTCCTCCCACAACTGTCATCAATCAAGAAAATGAACCGCAGGCTTGCCTGCAAGCTAATCTAGTGTAGGCGTTTTCTCCGTGGAGGTTCCCTCTTCCAAACGACTCTAGCTTACATCAGACTGGCATAAACTCGCTGTTGAGAAGATTTTGGTTCCTGGACTTAGAAGCTTTAGTCCATGGTCCATGCCCTGTTGCTTTGAGGTTTGTGGAGAAGCTGAACATCATAGCCAGGAGCATGTAGCCGAGTAAAACTGTTCACATTACCCGGTTATTTCCGAACTTGGGAGGTGATAGGAAGGTTGCCAGTTCTAGGTCAGCCAGGGCTACATGGTGGGACTCCATCTCAACAACAAAATTCAAACCTGAACAGATGAAAAAACCCACAAAACCCAAACAGTATGCCAGAGAGATGCTCAGCTATAACAGCGCTTGCTGCACAGTCACGAAGAGTGGAGTTCAGCTCACACATATCCAGGAGGGCACCCTGCACACATCTGAACCCCAGCTCTGAGGAAGACAACAACGGGGGCATTGCTGGGGCTGGGGGCTTCCAGTTCAGGGGAAAAGCCTGCCTCAAACGAGCAGGTGGAGAGCGGTGGAGGACACCCAAGCCCTTTTTTAGTCTCTGTATGTGCACTAAACATGCTTGAGCGTATGAACACAAACAAATCCACAAACAAATCAGTCTTTATTATTGTTGTTGTCGATTTGAGATGGGGCCTCACTATGTAGCCATGACTGGTCTGGAACTCATAGAGATCCACCTGCTTCTTCCTCCCAAATCTGAGATTAAAGGAATGTGCCACCACATCCAGCTAAATAAATCTCAAAATAGGACTAGAGGTGTATCTCAGTCGGTTGAGTGCTTGTCTGTGTTGAAGAGGGGGATACAAGAGCATCATTGCTTGAAGCCAGCCTGGGCCACACCATTCCTGGAACTGGGACTGTAGCTCATGTAGCATCCCTGAGGCCCTGTATTCAGCCCCAGGACCATGGGGTTGGGTTGGGGTGGGGGTGCCTGACACTAAGCTCTGAGCTCAAGCCCAAGCACTATTTAAAAAGCAGGTACTTGGCAGGGGAGTCAGGAGGATCAGTTGTTTCAGGGTCGTCCTCATCTATGTAGCCAGTTATAGGCCAACCTGGACTATGTGAAACTCTGTCTCAGAAACAACTAGTTAACCAACAGCCAACTGCTCACATTATGGCCAGAATACTAATGAGAGAAAAGAAAGAAAGAGGCCAGGGTCACCCCCAATGCCTAGGAGACCCCCTACAAGGTCTACCTCCTAAAGGTTCTCCCTTCCAATAGCATCAAGCAGGGGGTGGAGGGCAAGCCTTTGGGGAATATTCCAGATCCAAACCACAGCTTGAAGGCTTTGTGAGGGAGGGCCACAAAGAGTGCCAGCAAAAACTCTGAGCTGCAATATCAGCCCCCCCTTTATTTTGCTTTTTATTTGCTTTTTACTGCTCAGGATCTGGGTAAGTTGCCTAGGTCAATGTCTCAGTCAAGGTTTCTATTGCTGTGAAGAGACACCGTGACCATGGCAACTGTTATAAAGGAAAACATTTAATTGGGGTGGCTTACATCTTCAGAGGTTGAGTCCACTGTCTTCATGGTAGGACATGGTGGCATGCAGGCAGACACTGCTGGGGAAGCAGCTGAGAGTCTTCTTTTTTTTTTCTGGCCTCGAACTCGTGATCCTCCTGCCTCTGCCTCCTTCAGCAAATCCTAACGGCGTGTGCCACCACAACCGGCACAGCTGAGAGTCTTATATCTCTATCCATAGGAAACAGGAAGTGAGCTGAAACACTGGCACAGCTTGAGCATAGGAGACCTCAAAGCCAGCCCCCATAGTAACACACTTCCTCCAGAGAGACCATATCTACTCCAAAAAGCCACACCACCTAACAGTGTGACTCCCTTTGGATGTCATTTTCCTTCAAACCCCTACAGTCAGTCTTGAACTCACGCTCTCCAGCTCCACCCCCCTGGACAGCACCACCAGGCTCTCACTTTCCTTATCATTCCTATAGCTACCTTTTCCTGTAGAAGTTCAAACACCACAGGCAGATGTTCTTCTTTGCCTTCTCACGTTGTAACAATGACCACTGAGATTGCATGTGTATTTATATTATATTTAGTGTGTGTGCTGGGAGTCGGGTATTCCTGTGGAAATGAGCAGACAACCTTTTTTATAGATATTTTCATTTTTCGAGACAGGGTTTCTCTGTGTAACAGCCCTAGCTGTTCTGTGTTCTAGAACTAGCTCTGTACACCAGGCTAGCCTTGAACTCACAGAGATCCACCTGCCTCTGCCTCCCAAGTGCTGGGATTAAACACGTGAGGGACCATCGCCGGCTGCAAACAACTTGGTTCCCTGCATCCATCTTGTTGAGGCGGGGTGCTTTCTACCCTCTGCATACTCCAGGCTAGCCAGTCCTGAGGTTCCTGCCTCTGCCTCATAGGCTGCGGTAGGAGAAGTGGGGTTACAGATGTGGAACATCTGTAATCTTCATGTTTTTGTGGGCTCTGTAGATGGATTTGAGGTTGTCAGCCTTTCACAACAGCACATTTACCCGCTCAGCTGTCTCTCTGGCCCTACAATACCTGCCACATAAACGTGTGAGCCACTAGCTAGGAGGGAAGGCGTGGGTGAGAAGTAAGGGGGGGGGGCGGAGGAGTGAACGCAGGGATAACTAAGAGCCAACTTGTCTGTCTGCAGCTTCGAGTGTCTTCTGTTTTCTCTGAAGTAGGAACTTCCTAGTCACTGTGGTGCGTCCCCTTCACGGGCTGCTCCTCCCCAAAGGGATTTATCCCCTGAGAGCTGACGTTTCCCACCTTGGCTCTGAGACCCAGGCTGGACTCTGCCTGTGGCAGATGCCCTGAATCCCTGCATTGCTGCATCCACAGATGATGGTGATGATGATGGTGTTACTGAGGTGGTGATGGTGATGGTAACAGTGACGAGGGGGTGGCACGGTGATGATGGGGATGAAGACGGTGTGTGATGGAGATGATGGTGGTGGTGGTCATGATGAAGGCGGTGATGAAGGCACTGTGATGCCTTCAGTGAGAGAGTGGCCTTCTCCAGAAGTGTGCCGCGCTGGGGTGGGGTGGGGCCTCATCTGCATATACTTTGCATACTATTTTCTGTGACCTCCTCTGGCTATGCCCTTAGTGGGAAACTGTAGATTACTCTGTTGGCAGGTCTTGCCGAGCGGCCTCTCTGCCCCTTTCATTGCTGCAGGAAGTTGGGGCCCCAGCAGAGGCATGGCTTTCTTTTCTTTCTTTCTTTCTTTTTTTCTTTTTTTTTTTTTTTGCAATTTGAGGCAGGGACAGAGTGGACTAGGGTCTTGACCTGCCAGAACACCGAGGGGCAAGGCCTACGCCCTTAGCAAGAGTCAGAGAGTCACTAGGCAGCCCCTGGAGAGAAGTCAGACTAAGCCAATGAAGGTGGGGTATAAAGAAGATTGGTCTGGCCCCCCTGTAGGGTTGATCCTCCAAACAGACATTTTCTTGGGAGGACATCTTAGGAACTGAGTAAGGCCAGGTCACAGATGGACTCTGGGCTTTCATAGTGTATTTCTCTGCTCCTTTTTCTAGAAAAGGAGGGCTTTCTGAAGGCCCTGGAAATTTGCCCAGAAGTCACCTGTGAGCCACAAAGACTCTCTGTACCAAAGTGGCTGGGATTTGAGAGAAGTCCTAACAACCTCCCAGGGTGAGATCTCTACCCCCTGGAGGAGAATGAGGAAGGAACTGGGATTGGGAAAAAAAGGAATGCCCCCTAAAATGAGCGCTCCTTCAACAGAGTAATTCCCCGGGGCTGGTCAGGCTGAAGGTAGACAAGTGTATATGTAACACAGCCAGACAAGCACAGTCAACAGGCTAGACCCAGGACCGGCCAGGCTAGATCCAGGATTGGTCAGGCATGTCCAGCGGGTGTTTGAGAGCTTGAGGGCTGGAGTGCCCCAGTCCCTCAGCAGAAGGCACCAGACCTGGCCTGAACTGCTTTCCAGCTGTTGCTTACAGATGCTGTATCTTCCTGACTGTCAGTGGTTGGGGGTGGAGAAGGGGAGCAGGTGGGAGGCAGCACAGGGCCCAGGCCTGTGCAGGCAGAAGTTGGCACCTTGGGCGATGCCTCCCCCACCCCCACTCTGCCATTACTGGAAGTGAGGAAACCTCCTGGGGTCTCACAGAGCCGGCTGCTGGTAAGTCCCCTCCCTAGCGGCTTTGAGCAGCTCCCACAGGCCTGCTGTGCTGGCAGCCCCCACGCCCTGCCCCCACAGCAGGTGGCCTCTTGAGGCCATGAGAGTGGGGGATGGACAAAAGGGGTACCCGGGCCATCTCCTCTGCCTTCCTGCCATGGACTTCCCTGATGCCAGCGCTTCCTGGGAAAGGGGGGCCATTCTTCCACAAGGCCCACACCACACAGGTGCAAGGTCTGGAGAGGGGGGCAACTTCCCTCTTACTCTCTTCCCAGAAGGGAGGAAGTTCGATTTCAGGTGCTGCAGCAGTCCTTCTGGGGCAAGAAGCCATCACTCCCAGGTGACCTATTATTTCCTGGCTATCCAGATTCTGAAGGCCTCCCTTCAGTGTGAACCTTCCCAGTCTAGGGCAGGAAGAAGGGTCAAGTGGTGACCTAGAAATAGCCAGCTGACCCTAGCAAGTACCTGGCCCTGCAGTAGGCCTCGGGCAGTGAATGGGACAGTGGGCTCACAGCAGGCTTCCAGCATCCCCAGACTGAGTACTAGCAGAGGCCAGCTGAGGACCGGCTACCTCTTGAAGCCGGAGACTGAGGTACTGCCAAAGATCAGCTTTGCAGGAACTCCTATGGTCCAGGGTAGGAGCGTGAAGATGAGAATTATTAAGCAAAAGGAAGAGAGGTGTAAGAGAAAGAAGAGACAGAAACACAGAACGGCACCAGGAGGGACATTCAGGGAATACTGAATCTGCCTTGTTATGTTTCACTCCCCAAGGGGGGGGGGGCACAGACTTCATTAACACGTGTTATAAGGAATAGTCTTGAATTCTTGGACCTTCAGTCCAGGTGAAGCAGATCCCCCCTACACCAAAAGACTAATTAACCACACCCTAGGTCAGAATTGCTCCGTTTCTAGGCACACCTGGGGTCAACAACTTTGAGAGCAAAAATAAGGTCGAACTCTCTGGCCTCCAGTCAAGGTGGGACAGGTGTGCAACCGTGGGTTCCCACAAGGTCCAAGGCTGTATAAGCCATTAGAGGATGTTAACATCAGGCAGGACAGGAGAGCAGCAGGGTCACCCAGAGAGCCAGCCTCTCCTCTCTGACCAGGACCCCCAGGCACCCTGAGGCCTGTGGTGAGGATACTAGGGTCAGCAACCAGGAAAGTTGTATGCTTTGAGTCCGCGGCTGTGCCTGAGCTCTTAGCTGTAGACAGGACAATGAGAGGGTCAGGCGGGGATTGGTGACAAGCTCAGTTAGGACGGTCTATAAATAATAAGTGAAGAAAACAGAAAGGAAGAGAGAAGCAGAGGTGGGAAGGGATAGAGGGAGAGGAGAGGGGGAGAGAGAAGTAGGGATGGGGACAGAGATGGGGTAAGAGGTTCCTTGCACCGTCTAGGTTAGTCCTCACTGTGTTCCCTCAAATGACAGAGAAAAGTGCATTTCTTCCCAAGAAACAAAAGAGAGAAAAATAAGCGGGCAGAGCCACACATTCCCCTCAAAGTCACACCATCAATGACCTAAGTCCTCCAAGGTCACCCCAGCTTCAGATGGCTCTGCCCACTCCCAAGTGCCCTACAGAGTCCCAGCTTTAACTCAGGAGATGCTGAAGATTCAAACAAGGTCTTCCGGGGGTGGGGGGTGAGGGGGTCACCGTTCAACTCTATAACTTTGGTGTTGTGGTGACAGCGGCTGGGGTGGTGGGCTGGACAGATGGCTGAGTAGGTAAAGGCACTGTGGCCAAGCCTGACCAGCCAGATTACATCCCTAGGACCCACACAGTAGCTAGAGAGAGCTGATTCCTACAAACTGTGCTCTGTCTTACACACACACAGCGTGGCATACGTATGCCCCCACAGATATACACAAACATTTAATAAATAAATATATAAATGTAACTAAAATCAAACCAAAAAAGCATGAGAACTGGGGATAGCTCAGCTGGCAAGTACTTGCCTAGGATGCGAGAAGCCCTGGGTTTGAGCCTCAGCGCTACATAAATCGGGTGTGGTGGCCATACCTATAATCCCAGCACTTGAGAGGTAGAGGCAGGAGGATCAGGAATTTGAGGTCATTCTTGGCAACATAGTTAGAGGCCAACCTAAGACCAAAGCAAAAACAATGAAAACCTCCAAAGTCACAGAAGACAAGTGTTGGCAAGGATGTAGCCAGCCCGGGGACCTTGTGTGCCTGCTATTGTTGGGGCGATGGAAGGTGTGTCTGTTCTGGAAACAGTTTGGCTGTTCTTCAGAAAATTTAATGCAGGCTCAGTCGATGACCTGGCAACCCCACATCAGCTGTGTCTGGAACTGGACGCTATGCACCAACCCATGAATGCACACAGACAATATGGTAGCCCTGATGCGGGATTCCCCTCTGTATGCTGTGAATATGTTTTATTGGTTAATAAAGAAGCTTCTTTGGCCTATGACAGGGCAGAATATATCTAGGCAGGAAAACTAAACTGAATGCAGGGAGAAAGAAGTCAGGCTCAGGCAGACGCCATGTAGTCTGAGGTAATAAACCATGACCCTAGCAGTAAAATATAAAATAATAGAAATGGGTTAATTTACCAGACGGTAGTGGTGCATGCCTTTAATACCAGCACTCGGGAGGTAGAGGCAGGCGGATCTTTGTGAGTTCGAGGCCAGCCTGGTCCACAAGAGCTAGTTCCAGGACAGGCTCCAAAGCTAAAGAGAAACCCTGCCTCAAAAAAAAAAAAAAAAAGAAAGAAAGAAAAGAAAAAGAAATGGGTTAATTTAAGACGTAAGAGCTAGCTAGGAATATGCCTGAGCTATTGGCCAAACTGTGTTGTAATTAATATAGTTTTTGTGTGATTATTCGGGTCTGGATGGCCAGGAAACAAAAGCAAAGTCTCCAATTACATAGCCCTACAATGAGGATGTGTCCTTCTGCCTTAAAGGGACAGGTAATTCCAACACATGCCACTAAGTCCAGGGAATCTGAGAAGATACTGTGTTGTTCAAAATATGCCAGGTGAGAACCTAGAAAGAGGGCTCAGTATGTAAGAGCACTTTCTGCTGTTAGAGAGGACCTGGGTTCAGTTCCCAGCACCCACGTGGTGGCTCACAACCATCTGCAACTCTGACTTACTCTTCTGGACTAATCAGGTACCCAGCACACACATGGTGCACACACATACATGCAGGGAGAACACTCATACGTATAAATAAATATTTTTAAAAATGTTAAGCCAGTTCAACAGGACAAATGTTCTGTGGGTCCTTTTTCCTTTTTGAGACAGGATCTCCAATAGCCCAAGTTGGCTTCCAATTGTAGCTGAGGCTGGCCTTGAACTTCTGAACCTCTTACCCAGCATCCCTGTGTGCATCGCAGTTGGCTGTAGGTGGTGCTGGGGATCGAACTCAGTGTTCCGTGCATGCTAGACAAGTGCTCTACCCACTGAACCACATCCCCAGCCCATGCGACTCCTCTTGTATGTCCTGCAAGTAGACAAATTGACGGGGCAGATGGTGAGGGTGGCCCTGGGAGCTGGGGGAGCCCAAAATGAGGAGTTATGTCTTGTGGAGACAGAGCTTTGACCGGAAAAGATGAAAGGTTCAGGAGATGGATGATGGCGGTTACACAATTCGAATTACTTAATGCCCCCGAATTGGACACTTAAAAATGGTTAAGATGGCATGTTTTACCACAATTGGAAAAAGCTTAAAAATTACTTTACCAGGAAATAAGAGGCTGATTAGACAACTATGGGGAAACATTAATAACTATGGAACCCGAATGGGAATCCTTGAGCCCGCTGACAATTCAAACATTTGTGGTATTTTAAGTGAGATGTCTCCTACAGTCTCGGCCCCTTGAATGCTCAGGTTCCAACTGCTGGTGTGTTTGGACTTAGTAGGGGTGGGCTTGCTGAAGGAAGCTTGTGTGGACTTTGAGAGTTTAAAGACTCACGCGGATCCCAGCTCACTCTCAGCTTCCTGTTTGTGCTCCAAGATGTGATCTCTGAGCTGCTCCAGCAGCCATGCCTGACATGGTGGCTGTGGTTCCTACCCCTCTTGAACCATAAGCCAGAATAAACCCTCCCTGCCATGAGCTGCCTTGGTTCTGGTATTTCAGAAAGCAATAGAAAAGAGACTAACACAATATTTTCATAATAAAAATTAAAAATTGGGCTAGAGTCGGGCCCAGCAGTACACCCCTTTAATCCCAGCACCCAGGAGGCAGAGGCAGGAGGATCTCTCTGAGATTGAAGCCAGCCTGGTCTACACAGTGAGTTACAGGACATTCAGGGCTACAGATATAGACCCTGTCTCAAAAAAACAGAAACAAACCACAAAAAAATATAATATACTGCTGGCAAGACGGCTCAGTGGGCAAATATTTTTGTTGTACAAGCTTGATGCCCTTAGTTTGATCTCTGGAACCCAAACCACATAAAGGTGGAAGGAGAGAGCCAACTTTACGAAGCCGTCCCCTGACCTCCACTTGTACACTGGTTACACGTGTGTGTGCACACACATCAAACACACACACATTAGTAATAAAGGTCAGACTAAAAAGAGAATTGGCGTCTTTCCCTGCCTAGCAGAGTTATGCAACCTTACTTTGAACTGTTCTTTAGCGTGGTGCCTTTAATCCCACCGCTCAGGAGGAAGAAGCAGGCGGATCTCTGAGTTTAAGGCCAGCCTGTTCTACAGAGTAAGTTCCAGGACAGTCAGAGCTGTTACACAAAGAAACTCTGTCTCGAAAAAAATAATAAATTAAAAAAGAGGCTGACATCAGATATCTGTCCTTAACGCCCTTGAGATGGGAGCTCTCACTTGGTAGACTATCTATTCAGTGCTCTATCCTTCAGACATCATATTCTGCCTGGATATCACAGATGGGTCCTTATCGTCTGACCCACAGCCCCAGGAACGATCCTGCATTTTCATTTTGCCCTCCTCTGGGTGCTGGGAGCTGAATCCAGAGCTCAGAGTGTGTGAAGGATGGACTTTATCACTGGGCTGCACCCCAGCTCCTAGACTCTGCTTGACTTTATCTCCTTATCCTCAGAGGAGGGATTTATGAGGAAGCCTTTGATTGGTCACTTTTGCCACATGGCCATAGGCTAGCGGAATAGAGGGGACTGAGCCCAGTCTCTCTCCCTTCTAACCCGGAAGGGACAGAAGCACACCTCTGTCAGGAATGAAGCAAGGGCTGCACACAGGCCTGAGTCCCTGCCTGCCTCTGTTTCCCCTCGACTCATCCCATGCATTTGGTCCCAAGCCAGCAGCTTCATCCACCTTGGGGAAGATGGGCTTCCCTTTCTCAGAGCCATCCGTGGCTTCTGAAGTTGGAGACAATCCCAGTTACCACACGGGGTGGGGGTGGGGAAAGCCATCCTAGAGGTGAGGAAAAAAGAGACTGACAGTTGGCATCTGCCTACTCCAGTGTGGAGTCGTCAGGCAGGCACGTGTTTAAGGCTTTCTGTTGGCGTGTTTACTAACTTGGTGGCTCAGCTAAGTCAGATGTGAAGTGTAAACCCATATGCAATAACTCGTCACACAGAACCTCGGGGACAGCTGAAGGAGGGGTGTGTGTGGAGTATGAGCTGGGAAAGAGGAATAAAGAGGGCTGGCCCTCAGGCGCTGCCTGCTGGGTGGGAGGAGGGAAGGGACACAGACCCATATAGCCAGAGAATGCAATCATGGTTCCACCTCCCCCCACCCCCCCCCCCGCCTCTTTTGCGAGTGCTCCTGACTGACTGACCCCCAGAGAAAGCAGAGGACAGCTCACACAGGGTGAGGAGGGCATAAGGAAGCAGGCGCCAAGAGCATCCTGTTACCCAAGTTGCTAGGGTCAGAGCCTGGCTGGACCCTGGCGGCATTAACAAGCTAGGCTCAGCCTCCAGTCCCCAGCAGGCCGATTAAGAGACAAGCTGTGGCGAAAAGCAGAGAAAAGAGATGTATTTAGTGTGGGCACATTGGGAAGAGACACAAAGAGATCCAGCGACCTCCAAGTCCACCTGAGGGTCCTGGCGTACGTGTCATGTTTAAACAGAAGGCAAGAGACATGAAGAACTAAGCAGTCCTGGTCAAGGTGGGGCCTGACCCCTCATCAGGCCAGCTCCTCTCTCCTGTGGACGGTCTCACAAGTTGCCAGGATGGTGTCACCAGACTTTAGCCTCTCCCTTCTCCCAGCATGAGACTCCTGGGGAGATTCCAATGCCTTGGGGTTCATCTTTTTAATAGTCTAGTAGCCAAAGGGAGGTTCACAAGTGTCTTGTTGGGACATCTCCCCTCCTAGGCTGGGCGGTGGTGGTGCACACCTTTAATCCCAGTACTCGGGAGACGGAGGCAGGCGGATCTCTCTGAGGCCAGCCTGGTCTGCAGAGTGAGTTCCAAGACAGCCAAGGCTACACAGAGAAATTCTGTCTTGGTAAAACACAACGACAACAACAAAAACAAACAAATAAAAAGATTATCCTCCCTCCTGTCAGTATCATTACAACCCTAACTCCCTGAAGGCAGCAGCGGAATCCCTGTGTTTCTTAGGTGACACCTGATGCCATCTCCTCCTGGTGCCCCAACTTCGGATCCAGTCACCTGGTGCCCACAGCCTTTTCCTGTCCAGCTGTCCCAGAGCTGTCACAGCCGGTCCGTCTGGAGCATGATCACACTTGACCTCCTGTACCAGCTCCTGTGCCCACCCTTGCAGGCCGGAACTGATCTGCAAGGTCTCACTGGGTCGAGTGATAGCTTTAGAATGGAGGGCTAACTCCTGGGGTGAGCCTCAAGGGACCCCACCTGGTGCTGCCCCCCAATTGGCTGAGTCTGTCCTTCACCTCAAGATATCAACACTGCCATTCCCTGGTCCTGGCAGACCCCTCTGGCGCCATGAAAAAGGGGCTAATACATCCACTCACTCATCCACCCAATTCTTAACCAAGCCACAGGCTTCTGACTCTGCAAACCAGAAGATTCCCACAGTACTGGTTCTGTGGGGAAAGATCTGCCTAGAGTTACTGGAAGATAAGATCAGCAAGTCAGTCAGCATGGACCTGGCTTAGAACCGGCCAGAAGGGAAGAGAGGCCATATGAACTGGGGGCTACCACGGCTCCTTCTCGATCTAGGCTACAGTTCCACCTTCTAGCAAGCCAGACAGGCACCACTCCAGCGCTACCCTGCCCTCCTCACTCACCCCTACTGTGTCCAACTGCAGAGCTGTTTACACTCTGACCCTAGCTAGCGGGGCAGGAATGCTCGCTAGATTTCCAGTCTCTCCATTCTTCCCAGAAAAGGGCTGGGACAAGGGGGTGGGCTAGACAGACGGGGCCCAGCGCCAGCCCAGCAGGTCCCCAGCGTAGGTACCTCTCTCCAAGAACTGAGTGGAAGAACATGCCCCCAGCCTGCCTCTGGACTTGAACCTAACATTCTAGGGAAGTGCTCCCAACATGGGACAGGAAAGACCCCCATTCCTTCTGCGGGGAACCCAGCTCACCTTCGGGAAGATTTATGGCACACAGTGTGCTGCCTCCAATACCAGAAGTGGGGGTGTAGAGGTTCAAAGATGAAGCAGGGCTCGGCCTGCCTGGTCCCTTCTTCAAGGAGGGGGCAGGACAGACAAGGGGGTCAAGTCCCTGCCAAGCTGAGCAGCTGACCCCCAGAGGGAGCCGAATGAAATGTCTGATTGTGCCCCAGCCGGGCCCACACAGGCGGCCAGTCCCCCTTTATCATCCACGGCAAGCATTTACAGTCAATAAGTGGCCTAATTAATTCCCTTCAAAGACCTCTCAATTACTCATCCGGCTTCAGAGAACAATTAGAGCTTGCTGCAGCTCGCAGCTCATAGTGGGAGTGAGGCCGGTCAGAGCCACAGACGGAGCCCCCTGGGCCTGCAGCCTCATTGTCCCCAAGGACCCCTTCCCTGATAAAGGCCTGACCATGGGTCCCTGGGGCCCAGGAGGCGGTGCCTTTCGGAAGAAGCCATCTTCTTCCACAGACCCCTAAGTAGTGTAAGCCGGGGGTGGGGGTGGGGTTTCTGAGACCTCTGGGGTTCCACAGCCCACAGGAGAGCGACTTGCAAAGCTAAACTCCAGGCTGTTGGGACCCTTCCGCCTCCAGGAAAAGAATTTGTGCCTGCGGAACAGAGGAGGAAACCAGAGAGGGACTGCGGCTCAGATCAAGCTAGACAGAACCCACTGAGTTGAGTGGCCCCCCCCCAACACACACCGAGGCTGGAGTACAGCTGCCAGTGGGCCCCAGCAAGGCCTCCCTGAGGCCCAGGGGGCTTGGCTGAGTCAAGTCCAGTTTGGTTTCCCTGCTCCAAGCTGCGGACTTGCTCAAGTCGCTGACCAAGATCATGCCCCTGCCTACCTTTGCTTCTACCTATGGCCCCCACGACTGGCTCCCGCTCCCCGCCCCCCAAACAACAGTCCCGGCATATGCAGGGTTAACTCCCAGCTGCTCCCGGCTGCCACGAGGGGGGTGGGGGCCGCAGGCGTGCCTGTCGGGAAGTATGGATCTCGGCAGTGGTTTTACTGGAAAAGCTGTAGTTGAAGGTGGGAGGGGGTCACCATGGCAACTTCTGGCTGTGGGAACAGGTTGGCTGGTGGGAACCAATTCTTCCAGGGGCCCAAGGGAGGCCCGAGCGGCCCTGGCCACCCCGGGGATCCTACCCGTCCCCCTTCTCCGTGGCTCAGCGAGGCAAGAAGGCCCTCCCTAACCTGGCCTCACCGGTTTCCCCGCCTCCCTCTGACAATGTCTCCCCAGGGCCGACCCAAGACTCGGCCTCCCGCCCCCATCCGAGAGCCCTACACCCCAGCTGCGAATCGATGCACCAATTACCAGGCTGGCAAGCCCCCCGCCGGGAGCCGCAGGGAATCTCCGGCCTGGAAGAGTTCTCCTCTAGAGAGCACTACTCACAGGCTGCGGGATATGGGGTGGAAATGCTCAATTTCAGGGGGAGACTCCCGACCTGGCCCCACACACCAGTCCCGGAGGCCAGGGGGAACGTGGCAGGAGCCCCACTCTGATCCCAGTGGTAAAAACTCGGGCTAAATCGCCAATTGCCAGTCCTTTCCAGCCGACACAAACACGTAGCGCGATGCGGCCTCCGAAAGCCCCACGATAGGTGTGAGCAAGGGATAGGTGCTCCCAGGGGCAGCTCCTCGTCGCGCCCTGCCCTGCCTGCCCTCGCTTTCCTGAGTTTGTGAGTAGCTGTTGGCACAGATGCTGTCCAGCTTCTTTCCCCGGGGCGGGGGGGGGGGGAGTTGTTGGGAGTGCACACCGAACATCCCACCCACACCCTCCCTGATGCCCTGGGTAAGGGATGTCTGGGTAAGGGTGCTTGCACACGGAGCACATCAAGGCTGACCCAGCGTGGGAAGGTTGGCTTCCGAGACCACAACAACTCGACAAAAGCAGGGGCAGGTGCAGGGCAAGGACACTTCAGGAATCTCCAATGGGTTTGCCAGAACTGGGACCTGGCAAGGAGGGGTGGACCACACCCACTGTGCCGCTCCTTTAGTCCCAGTCCCTGGGGCTGCTGCTCGGAATGGAATAACCAGGGCTCCAGCCCCGGTCTCATCCACAAAATAAACACAGTAAGGCCACTCGGTTTCCAGGCACTGGAGAGCTTGTAGAGAAACAAGTTACATAGCTGTTGCCAAGGTCTGGGTTCTCCCGGCCCACCTTTACTGTGGTTGGTTGGTTTGAGACCCACTGTGTAACCCTGGCTAGTCTGGCATTCCCTGTATTGACCAGGTTTGCCTCAAACTCACACTCACAGAGACCTGCCTCTCAAATGCTGGGACTATAGGTGTGCATGACCATGCTCAGCTTGCGTTGGCCTTTTTTAAAGATTCATTTATTCTATGTGTATGAATGATTGCCTGCACGTATATTTGTGGACTACTTGTATGCCTGATAGTCAAAGGGGGGTTCAGATGCACAGGAACTGGAGGTACAGGCAGCAGATGGTTGTGGCACCCAGTGCATGCTGGGAACAGAGCCCGTGTCCTCAGCAAGGGCAGCAAGTACTTAAAAATACTTCAAAATGTTTTATTGTATGTGGTTGCGAGTATGTGCATCCACTACATGTATCTCTGATGCCCAAAGAGGGCATCGGATTTCCCCAAAACTGGGGTTACAGATGCTTGCTAGCTGCCACATGGGTCTGGGAACTGAACTTGGTCCTCTGCAAGAGCACCCACTGTTCTTAACTGTTGAGGTATTCCTTCAACCCCTGGTTTGGCTTTTGGAGAAAGAGTTTAATGTTGCCCAATCTATCCTAGAACTCATTATGTAGCCCAGGCTGGCCTTAAACTCCCAAGCCCCTTGCCTCCACCTCTCAAGGACCAGGATTCTTGACAAACGTGGCCACAGGCAGTTAGGGTCTTGTGGGTCTGGCTACCTGTGCTGCTCTGCTCCAAGTGCATCAGGAAAACTGGTCCTGGGTGGTACCCCTGGCCCCTGCAACCAAAGCAAAACGTGGGCAAACCTGCCAACCATAGTCTCCCATGGGCACAACACACACATGTGCGTCTTCCCAACACCAGTGCATGGGAGGATCAAGGCTGCCACTGATGGGGTCCCTCCTCCTTGCACCCCTGGGCCAGGCTGATTTGGGCGCTGCCTGTGTCTGCCTCCACCCTGTCGCCTGCCATGCTTGCTTGACTATCCACAGAATCCTGATCAGACATTTGGGGGAGATAAGCACTATGTATACATAATCAAGACCATACGCATATTCGCCAACAAAAGAAATTAAACTCCCATTCCAGGAATAGCTGCCCCCATGGAGCCCTAGGCAGGCTGTTTAGACCCATCCCCTATGGACTCCACAGGGAGGAGCCCTCTATGTCTGTACCCGAAGCCCAGGGACCACCCCAGAGTAAGCAGAGAAAGGGTGGCAGTGGGGATTGGTGCCCCAGGGGTGGGGTCAGGGCACTAGCATAGACTGGGCATCCTGAAGCCCAGCCCCTACTCAAGGCAACCCAAGCCCAGTGCCTGGAATGCTCCAGAAAGTTCTTGGTTCTCAGTAAACACTTATACAGGACATGAGTAAATTGAACATATGACCTCTAGATTCCAGAGGACGGTCAGACTTGAACTGTGTGGCCCAGGCAGGAAGTCTGAGTAAACTTTCAGAGGGACTCAGTTGCCCTCCGTGCCTCCTCCTCTGCTGGAGGGTTCACACTGGACTCTAAAAGGAAGGCTTGCTTTTGCGATGTTCCTGGTTCGGAACTTGGCATGTCCCAGACCAGACAAGCAGATCTAGGTGAGATCCAGGTCAGCCAGCGCTACACAGGGAGACCCTGTCTCAAAAACAAACGAAAAACCCTAGAGGGGCCCCTACTGACTGTAGGAGCTAATCCCACTGGTCTGTCCCGGGCAAGCATAGCTCCTTGCCTTTGACGACCTACCCCCTGGTTCCCTGCCCCCAGGACCATTGCCCATCTTCTGAAGGACGCCCCCGTCGACCTTCTCAACCTTCCTGAGCACCCACTGATGATGCCCAACCTCATGACGGGGATACTGAAATAAGAACCAATGACACATCCTACAGCCTGGTGAGGGACATGGGACAATAGCGACAAAGACAGACACTGCCTGGAGATATCAGGTACAGGAGAGACAGGGAGAATGGGATCTTGGCGGAGATGGGGCTATCCTGGGAGACTCCCTGGAGGAAGAGTCAGGCTTAAGAATGGTGGTGAGTCATCCAGGGAGAGAGGGGAAAAGAGGAATGAGAGCTGAGCGGTGCCTCCCACCCTCACAGCGCTGTCCCCCACTGGCTCCACACACAGCTGGCCCCACCACACACACACACACACACACACACACACACACACACATTGGCCACACAGATTCCAGGCCTGCAGCACTTACAGGCTGTTTACCTCCTGAGCCCGTTTCTTCACCAGTGGAGTCCCTGTCCTGCAATGTGGAGCTCCCAGCCCTCACGTGACTTCTCCAACAGGAGACCCGCAAAGGCAAACTGGTGGGTAGGTGGGCTGGCATCTTCCTCCCCCAAATGGCCGCTCACCTCCGTTTACACCACAGCTGGGAGTGCAAGGTCTCAGCCAAAGCAGGTGTCACTTCTGCCTGCTGTTCGGTGCTGAGTGAAAATGTCTTAGGGTATGGTTACAGGGTCCCACCCCTCAGAGTCAGCGACACTCAGGCTGGTCTCTGCTCCCAGCAGGGCCATTCCCCACCAGGGAGAGGCCTGAACCTACTGTTTACACATCACCCCCAGGCCACCTGCTCCCCCCATTATCTTCATCAAGCCAGCTTGGGACCCCGCATTGCCAACAGCCCTCCAGACACCCCAGGGGAGGGACTGTCCTCCGGCCTGGGCTCAACAAGCATGTGTTAGGACGAGAAGGATCAGACCTGAGAAACATGGCCTTCAAACCTCACACTGCTGGTACGGTGCACCTGCCTTCCCATAAAAACCAACACATACACGCAGTTTGCATATGGTGAGTCTCTGCGGGCATGTGTACATTACTGTATATAAAATATTCACCAAAAAGCCAGGTATGATGGCTGCGATCCTAGCACTTGAAAGCCTGAGGCAGGATTGCTGTGAGTTTTAGGTCAACCTGGTCTTCACAGTATGTGCCAGGCCAACCGTGTCACAGGGCGAGATTCTGTCTCAAAGAAACAAGCAAAACCAAAGGCAAGCGCCTCGGCAGTGCACAGGTTGAGAGACCGAATTAAGTAGGGTGACCAGGGAATGAAGAGACAATGACACACAGACACGCGGACACAGAAAAGCCAAGATCCAGGGGACTGGGCTCTGGTGGAAGAAGCCACAGCACCCCAGAAGCTTGACTTTTCTTTTGTAGACAATTGAACAGGGAGGCCGGTTATTGTCTACACATGAACGAGGAGGCGGGGTTATTACATACAACTGAACAAGGAGGCGGGGTTATTAGGAGGCAGGGTTATTACACACACATGAACAAGGAGGCGGGGTTATTACACACAACTGAACGAGGAAGCGGGTCTGCTAATTTCTGTAGGAGTGGTCTTCAGATGGTAAACATGGAGGTTGCAGAGAAAGTATGGTAGGTATTTTCTGCACACACTGCCAACATTCACTCTGGAGCCCGAGGTAGGCTTTGCCGTCCCTCTGAGCCTCATGCCAGGGAAGAATTTGCCATTCCCATTGGTCCTTGACATGTAACCCATGTCCAACAATACACATTTCACTCAGGACTTCACCTACTTCTGCAGCTTCCAGCCTACGGAGGTGACGCTAGGCAGGGACTTTAAGATTGTTAGTTACATAGCAAGTTTGAGGATGGACTGGGGTATATAAAACCCTGTCTCTGCTCTCTCAACAGCAAAATAAAAATAATAGGAATAAAAATTCATCACGATTAGCATTAGGAGACTATCATTGGGCTGGAATGGTGACTCATCAGTTGAGAATATGGTGTAAAGGCTACATGAAGAATCTGGAGTTTGAAGCCTGGCTCTGGGGTAAATGATTGCTGGAGAGCCTAGAGTTAATATCCCACAGTGGGTAACCAGTAGGCAGTATTCAGTGCCTAGTAGGTTCTGACACACAATAGGTGTTGGTGAACAGAAAAGGTGGGGCACAGTAGGTGTTGGGCACACAGTAGGTGTTGGGCACACAGTAGGTGTTGGGCACACAGTAGGTGTTGGGCGCATATTAGGTGTTGGGTGCACAATAGGTGTTGGGCGCATATTAGGTGTTGGGTGCACAATAGGTGTTGGGCGCACAGTAGGTGTCCAGCTCTTGGGAGACATTATACTTGTCCTTCATGCACAGTGGCTATGATGACCCATCTGACCCATCGTAAGCATAAAGCAGCAGATGGGAACACCACTGCTAAGCTCTGGAACATCCCGGCAGGAGCCACAGTCACAGTGGGGTGTGCCCTTTCCCTCACGTGACCTGTTGATAGTCTAGGAAAAAAAATAGTGCAAGAACCGTTTCTACCTACCGCATTTTGCTTCACACCACAGTAGAGTCGTCCAGACAGTCTGAAGTTGGGGACATCTGTGAGAACACTGCCCCTGAGCAAAGCAGAACCTGACTGTCCAAAGACTCAGGTCCTAGGTGGGGGCTACATGGATGTTTTTACCCACATTCATTGCGATCCGAGATGCCAGTGTACACTAGGGAACCAGAGTTGACAAGCGGGCCGGTCCTGCCCGTCCCCATCTCCAGCAGACCCAAAGCCTCGAACACATCCACACAGATCTGTCCATCTCCCAAGCCTTCCCACGCTCACCCACTGAGCTCTGGCCTCAGGCTGCAGAAGCAGGGAATTCAGGGAACACGGGATGGTCTCCAGAGAGGCACGTCTTGTAGGTCCTCTGCTAAACCCACAGGGGCAGAGGGAGGAACTACATCCTGAGCCCCGGGGCCAGAGTCCTCTACCGCATGCAGCACTGGCCCAGTGGCTAATGTACCAAGCCTGTTCCACAGCTGGCCACCCCTGCCCCAGAATCTGACCCCTCTGTCTTCCTGTCTGCCCTGGGGCTCCAGAGGGGCGAGGATCTCCTCAGCAGGCAGGGTGCTGACCCGGCACCTCAGCCCGGGCTCAGTAGCAGGAAGCTTGAGAGGCGCAGAAGCCAGTAAATGAGATACGAGAGATTAGAAGCCTTGCTGCCTGATCAGAAGCCGCCTGAAGTTAGAGGACAAGTTCCTGGAAGAAGAAGGAAGTTGCACAGTAAATAATGTCAAACGCGGTACTGCCCAGGCCCCAGCTGACAGGAGCCAGGCTGCCAGGCTGCCCTGTGAGCAAGGGAGCAGGGCCAGCCGCCACGTGGGCAGAGAGCTAGGGAGCTGGCCTGGAGGGAGGGGTAGGACCCAGAAGGGAGGAGCGGGCCTGGAAAGAAACAGGTGTCAGGGAATACCAAAAGCTTAGTCTGCTGCCTCCTGGAACTTGAGGCACCCGGGAAGGTGGGCGCCCTCACAGCCTCTAAATGCAGCTGGCAGGGGTCAGGAGGTGGGCTTCTCTCAAACCCTGCAGGGGAGCAGAGGCTGCAGTACTCAGTGCCCAAACCGGTCACAACATCCAGCCTCTCAGGGAGACCCTGAGTGGAGGGAACTGGGCTGTCTCAAGTACCTCCCCATGCTCCCCTCTGCCCCCATCCCAATCTGAGATTCCTGGAGGCTGGCTGCCTCCCAACCACACACAAGAGCAATAGCCCCCACAATCCCCCAGGGTGCCCTCCCCTCTTCCAACCCTTTGTCTCTGTTGGGTTCCCAGGTTCCAAAGCTGCCCCTCAAGTTCTCTTTAAGGCAGATCCTGATGGTTTTGTCCCAGGGGACCTCCAAGGACAGGTACATCAGCCAGATGCTGCAGTTCCAAGACATCTAATCTCAGTCTTTGTGACATCTGGGGAGGGGATGGTGCTGGAGGTGGCCAGAGGGGACCTGGGCATGAAATGGAGCTGGCTCATAGCAGGAAGTAATGGCAGGCCTGATCATGAGCTGGTCATGACTGTAACATGTGACCACTTCCCTGACTGGAAAAGTAACACACATGATCACCTCTCCAGTTGGGCTGAGAGAGTTCACATGGTGAGAGGGTGCGTGGTCTCCTCACTGGCCTGGCAGGAAAGCTCAAAAGTCTCTGTAAGGCCACCTCTGTCTTGCCCACTCCTGTCATGGGACCTTCCCTCTTCCATGAGTTCTTCCTTACCGCTCCTTATAAGTCCACGTCCCTCTGTCCCTCCGATATGCTTGCTCCGCATCTGCACACCATCACTCTTCTTAGATGCAGGACATGAGTCCAGAAGCTCCAAGCTCTGAGCAGGTTGGGTGACTGTGGATTGTCCGGCTCCCTAGCTCACCAAGAGCCAAGAACATCTCCAGCCCCTTGTAGAATCTCATTGTCATTGCTGGCTGTGTGTGTAGAGCTCCCAATCTACCCAGCACCTCTGAGTCCCCTGCACTGGTTTTGGTGTCCCTGGCCTCCACGGCGCACTCATCATCTCTGGTGGTTCTCTAGATCCATCTGAACTGCTCTTCCTTTGGGTCCAGTCCCCTCCGATCCCCGCCTTGTGTCCTATATAGCCTGTCTGACATACAAGCCAGGGCAGGACACGATGGCCATCTTGAGACCCATAGGACAAGTGGAGGCTCCAGAGAAGGGACCAGACAGCTCTCCTCCACACTGCCGCTCCTCCAAAGGGGCAAGCCCAGCAGGTGGTGGATACGTGTACACACGTTGAAGATGCACACAGCACCGTGTCCCCTGGCAGAAACCTACGTCCACGAAGTGCTGAGGGGAACTTCATAAAGCCGGGGAGGCAGAGGCAGGCAGATTTCTAAGAGTTCAAGGACAGCCTGGTCTACGTTGAGAGTTCCAGGGTAGCCAGAGCTACGGAAAGAGACCTTATCTCAATAAATAAATATATAGATAAACAAATAAATAAATAAATGCCTTACAAGGTAAGAGCAAACCCTGTGGGGAGGGCATGCATTTCCCGGCTAGGAGAGTAGGTTGCAACATTTACAAGCTAATCACTGGCTGCCTGGTCCTCAGGAAGACAGACCCTTTCCTTAAAGGGAGTACAAATGGCCCAAACACAAAGCAAGGTCCTGAAAGTCCCAAGGACACACACAGCACAGGCCTGCCTGCCCAGAGGGCTGGAGTAAGTCTGGTGACGCAAGCAAGCGTCTGTCTGTCTGTCTGTCCAGATAAACAGGCAGCAGGGAAGTGGGAGAGCACACCACTTCCATCCCTTGGGGAGAGGGCTTACGAGGTAGCCCACGCTGACTCACTGGCTCCACCCCCCAGGCCTGTGCACCACAGAAGTGAAGGTTCCTGGAGCCAGGAACAAGGATGCTCCCAGCAGCACAGCTCACAAAGCTAAACAGACACAGCTGAGGGTATCTTGACTGGAACTGCGTCCTAGGGCCTGCGAGACAGCGCAGCCAGTAAAGGCGATTGCTACCAAGCCAGAAGAGTTGAGTTCAAGACCCAGCGACCATGGGGGAGAAGGTGAGAACTGACACCCTAAAGCTTAGGTCTGGAGCAGAAAGGTATGCGGCCACCACAAAACAGGAAGGACAACTGAAAGGCGGATGGCTCTCAGGAAGATTGTGCCAAACTACAAGAATTTCACATACACAGTTCCAAATCCAACAACAATCCACTCCCCTGAGAGAAACACGGCATGCTGGCAAAACAGGCGGCAGCCAGAGGGAGAGAGTGGATGGGAAGGAAATTTCTAGAACCCTGGCCATGGTCTGTCTGTCTGTCTGTCTTTCTTTCTTTTCTTTCTTTCAGATAGAGTTTCACTCTGCCACCCATGTTGACCTCAGACTCATGGGAATCCTGCTGCCTCAGCCACTGCTCAAGTGCTGGGAGTGCAGGCCTGAGCCACCACCACAGCGAGTTTCACTGTCCCCTTCTTGATGGGAGTGGCCACAACACGGAGTTCATTTGCTGTTCAGATTTGTTTGTGACACGGCACAGATATGCCTCGTTTGCTTTTCTGTGAGAGAGTTCGATTTCATCACTGCGAAAGGAAAACAGGAGACTCTGTGCTGAGCCCTGGGATCCGGCCATATCCAGCTCTCACACAGCCCGAGTCGAGGCGAGCTGGTGCAAAGGGGACAGGCGTTCCTGGCCTCATGGGAACCAAAGCCCACTGTAGCCTGTCTGCATAGCAAGCCTGCCTGCGGTACCCCTCCTCAGTCCACCCTCAGGGCACAGTGCTGGGTTTGCTCAGCTGTCTCAAGGCAAAAACCTTCCAACCAGTGGGGTCTTCTCAGAGGGGAGGTACAAGGACTTGGAGAAACTGCTTTCCCGTTCCCAATTTTTCATGAAAACAGGAGGCTATGGTATAATGGGGCTACATGGGCCAAGTACTTGCTCACTGCTCACCAGCCAGCAGCCCCCATTCTTCTAGCACCTGCCCTTACCCTTCCCCCTGCTGGGAATGGTGACGTCCTGGTCTCTCAGGGTGGTGGGACTGGGTTGGACCAGTGCCGCATAGAGGGGTGGGTAGAGTGGATGGGAAAGACACTTCCCCGTGTTTACTGGGGCCCAGCTGCTATCTACAGCTCCAATCTGCTGCCTCTCTTTATCTCTGAGGGACCGCCTGGGTTCCCAGCAGCCTCCCCGCTGCTCACTTCCTGCCAGTGGCCCAGTATTACAGGAATAAGCACACGCAGCACACTGAACTAACCCAGCATGTGAGTGTGTGTGTGTGTGTGTGTGTGTGTGTGTGCACGTGCGCTCATACCCCACAGCCTGCACCAGCCTGGCCAGGTGCCAGAGAGTCAAAGGTACCCCCAGAGGAAGCTCTCCCCCAGAAATCCTGATGTGAACCTCTGAGAATCCTCCCTCAAGTGGCTGGAGGGGGAGCTGATCTTGCTCTCCAGATTGTCCTCAGAGACGGCACAGACCTTGTTCTCCGTGTGCACAGCCAGTGACCAAGATCAAGGACCACTGAACCAAGTTTCTCTCCCTGTCAGCCACTCAGCTGCCACCAGCATGACTTGACCTCAGGGACACACATATACGCAGGTTGCCCCAGGTGTCCCTCCCTCACCTGCCTCTCAGCTGTCATTCACCAAGTCCCAGAACTGGGCACTGGGCTAGGCACACAGGGCATGACACAAAAGGCCCCAGGTGGCCTTTTGGGTTTAGTGCATCAGCTAAACAGAGCAAGCAAGAGAAACATGAACCCGTGGCCGTGGACAGAGGGAAGAAAGGAACTGTGCGGACCCCAGAAAGAGGGCCCACTCCCTCCCTTGTTGAACTGAGCCAGGGGGCTTCCTGGTGGAAGAGTACTTCAGCTGAAACCCAGAGACTGAGGAGGTGGTGACCAGAGCCATGTGCTGATAGCTGGGTGGGGGAAGGGTCCCGACAGAGGGGGCATAGGCCTGAGACTGCAGGAGGAAGCACACGTGGGGACCAGAGGCTGCAGTGCTGGTGAGAAGCCCCAGAAAAAAAAGCTACATCAAGAGTCTGGCTGGACGAGGGGTAGCTGGAGAGACAGCTGTGCTGGTGATTACTGTGTTGCCAGTCTTGTGAGCACAGGGGCCTGAGCGCCGTCCCTGCATCTGTGTGAAAAGCTATAATTGCAACCAGCTTTGAAATCCCCGCTCTGGGACAGGGGCAGACACGACATATTCCAAGGGCTGTCAGGCTAGCCAGCCTACCCTAGTCAGTGAGTCTCAGGTCCGGGGGAGAGACTCTGTCTCAAAAATAAGGTGGACGGCACCAGAGGAAAAACACGTGAAGCTGACCTCTGACCTCCATGTGGACGTGCACACCCGTGCACGGATGCACCTGCACATGAACACCGAATAAAAGGTCCCACGAGGGCAGGCACTCAGGCCATTTTGCCCGGTGTATTGGCTGTGAGGAGAGGAGACCTGGTGACCTCTGCCATGGGGGACTCTTTAGTGTTAACTACTGCATACAGGCCACAGTTAGAGAGGACAAGGGATGGGGTCAGCCTGGGGACATGGGAAAAGTCAGAACCCAAAAGGAGCTGGTGTAGTAAGAGATTCCCTACCCCTCCCAGGGAGGGTGGCTGGTCCTTGACTGTCCCCAGTGATGCAGTCTACAAATGATACAGTCGAAGAGTTAAAAGGCAGGAAAGGTCTGGAACATGACCAGTAGCAGCAGGGAAACCTCCAACATGGCAGACAGGATCAGCAGGTAAAGGAAGGCGTTTTCTGGAGGTAGAGGGCACATGCATGCTCCCTCTGTAGAACAGAGTGGCCAAACCCCCAGTGTAAAGCTAGGACAGTTGCCTAGCCCAGAACTGTTGTGTCCCATGTCCCGATCCAGCCTTGCCCATGAGCGGGATGCCAAACTGTGGGAGAACAAAGCTGCCAGCTTTTGTTTTAAGTCAGGAGGTTGAGGAAGAGGATGGCCATGCTGGAAATTTGCCACTTTTATTACCTAGTTATGATCCCCTCTTCCTGCTGCCTGCTTAGCAGGGGGCCTGTGTACCTCCTGATCTCTCACCAGGACGACTCAAACCTCAGGTACAGCGAGGGAAGCCTGCAAACGGGTACACACAGAGATGCACACAGACCCATGCATAATCATGCACATGCTAGCACACACAATCCATTCAGATACACACACACACACACAATCCATACAGATACACACTCAGATACATACACACCCACACACACACAATCCATACAGATACACACTCAGATACATACACACACACACACACACACAATCCATACAGATACACACTCAGATACATACACACACACACACACACACACACAATCCATACAGATACACACTCAGGTACATACACACACACACACACACAATCCATACAGATACACACACACACACACACAATCCATACAGATACACACTCAGATACATACACACACACACAATCCATACGGATACACACTCAGATACATACACACACACACACACAATCCATACAGATACACACTCAGATACATACACACACACACACACACAATCCATACAGATACACACTCAGATACATACACACAACACACGCACACACACACACAACAGAGAGAGACACACAGAGAGAGAGAGATTCCCAGTCTCCTCCAAACACTCCTGGTTGTACACATATTGGGGCACCAACCAGGAAGACCTGGCCATAGAAACTGTTTGCCTCTGTAAGGAGACAGACTCAGTTGGGAGAGACAAAAGCCAGTGGTCCAGCTGTGTCCCCTGGGTGGGGTCCTCAAGCCTTGTGCCCTGTTCCTCCTCCCCATAGCTGCTTAACGGTGGACAGGGAGCCCCCTTGGGACGGCCTTGCAGCCTCTGAGAGGGTTACAAGCAGGTGGTCATTCTCTAGTTCTAGTCAAAGGGAGGTGGCTGCTCCTTTGTCCCATCTCTCCCCTGAGAGCTCCTATGACTGCTCCCAGCCCATTCACCCCCCTTCCCACGGAGTCTTCGCTCCCGCCCCCCACTTCCCAGCAGAAGGGCTGGAGCCAGACAATGAGATAAGGGCTTGTTTTCTACGGCCTGGAATTCGGGAATTAGGCAGAGCTTGTGGGTCAGGGCCAGAGCACCCCGCTATGGGGAAGGAGGAGCCTTTCTACTAGGTGCAAGTCCCTGGGGCCCCAGGCCTACAGGGACTTGACCTCTGCACCCTTTGAGGATGGTTCTGCTAGGAGTTGGGGAGAGGGGAAGAGTCGCTTAGAGTCCCTGCAGGTGGCCTCTGAGCCTCATGGCCACTCCTCCTCACTCCTCCAGCCCCCAGGACTTCCAACAGGGTCTGCTCCCTTACTGTGGCCCCTGCTGCCCCTTCCCTGTCCCCCTCCCCTACTCCATCACCTGCTTAGTACACTTCCCTGTCTTCAAAGACTATTGCTTCCTCCAGGAACCCAGCAGGAGGATGGCGAAGTGACAGAGAGGGGGCAGGGTCAGCATCTGAGACAGGCTGGAATACCTGAGGGGTACCTTGTTAGACTGATCTGTGAGGCCACACACACCACAGACAGACAACAAGTAGGGCTGAGTTCCCAACCTCCCTGTATGAGGGGGTCATCCTTTGGTCCTGGTGAGTCAGTGAAGCACCGAGCTCCGCAGTCTTGCAGCTCCAACATTAGGGTAAAGAGCAGAGTCTCCGTGAGCCAGGCACAGGGTCAGTACAGCCTCCTAACCGCCCTTCCTGGGTAAACTGACCCACAGCTGGGAATGGAGTGGGGGAATCTTCTTTTCCTTGTGATTTTTTTTTTTTGTTGTTGTTTTTTTTGAGACAGGGTTTCTCTGTGGTTTTGGAGCCTGTCCTGGAACCAGCTCTTGTAGACCAGGCTGGTCTCGAACTCACAAAGATCCGCCTGCCTCTGCCTCCTGAGTGCTGGGATTAAAGGCGTGTGCCACCACCACCCGGCTGTGATTGTTTTCTTTTTCTGAGACAGAGTCTTTGAGTCCGGTGTAGGCTGGCCTGGAACTCTCAACCATCCTCCTGCCTCAGCCTCCCACAGGACTGGGATTACAGGCATGAGCCACCACATCTATCTTTTGCAGTGCTGGGAATCAACCCAGGGGTCTCCTACTTGCTGGTAGGTGGCTCTGTCACAGCGTTCTTGGGCTTCCATGGAAGCAATGGTGTAGGAAGGAGGGGGATTCCTAGATACCTCTGTGGCTGCTCCAGGTGAAAACAATCCTTGTGACCCCTGCCTGGAATCTAGCTAGTGCTCGGTTAAACCACACTGAAGGCTGATCATGGTGGCCTATTCCTGTAATCCCAGCACTTGGGGACTGTGCAGAATGAGATCTATGCGTAAGAAGAAACAAGCTACCTTAACACAGGCACTAGAGAGACGGCTCAACACTAAAACACGCATACCACTCTTGCACAGAGCCTGAGTTTGGGTACCAGCACCCACACCTGTAACTCCAGCTCCAGGGTGTCCAAAGCCCTCTTCTGGACCCAATGGGTGACTTCATGTGTACACACAATTTTAAAGGTTTTAAATTCATTTTATCAGAAAGGAGAGCGAGGGGGAGAGCGAGCTGGATAAGTACCGTATTAGGTAGAGTGTTTGCCTAGTATGCACCAAGTCCTAATTCAGTTCCCAACACAGCATAATCTGGGCATGGTGCCACACACCCGTCACCCCAAGCCAGTCAATCAGAAGTTCAAGGTCACCTAGGTTACACAGTGAGTTCAGAATGAGCCTGGGATACATGAGACCCTGTTTCAGAAGGGAAAAATTAAATACTCCAACGGTGGAAAGCTACTCTTTAGGGTCAACATGGCACCACATGTGATTCCTGGACATCAGGAACTCTCAGCAGCGCCTGCAGTCTGTTTCCTCTGGTGTGAAATAAGGGCCCTGAGGGGCTGGAGAGATGGCTCGGCGGTATTCCAGGCTAGTTAGTGGCAGGGATGCTTAACTAAGTTAAATCTGCAGTGTCGGGAGCAGGGCCAGGTACACGCTGAATGGCACTGCATAAAAGATTACCCTTGCCCAGCAGTGGTGGTGTATGCCTTTAACCCCAGCACTTGGGAGGCAGAGGCAGGTGGATTTCTGTGAGTTCAAGGCCATCCTGGTCCACGAGAGCTAGTTACAGGACAGACTCCAGAGCTCTTTCCAAAGAGAAACCCTACCTCGAAAAACCAAAAAAAAAAAAAAAAAAAAAAGATTACCCCTTCAGCAAAGCTCCCAAATTCTCAGGCTGCACGGCGAACATGAACTACAATTCCCAGCATGCTGCAGGAGTCACAATGTTTAGCGTTGCAGAGAGGACTCCAACTCCCAGAATGCCCCCGGCCTACCCAGCTCCTGTCTGCACGGGGTCAAAGTAGCCCAGCCTCTCGGATCCCCCGCACTCCCGGAAGAAAGTGTCCACCGCTCCTGCGGGAAAGGAAGGCGAGTTTCGCTGCCATGCTCCGCAGACTGGCCCGGACCGTGGTCCCGGGGCTCAAGGTGCCCTGGGCGCGGTGGTCTAGGAACTGGGCAGGGGTCCCAGACCAGGTGGTAGACCTGCGCAGCGACACGGTGACCCGGCCAGGGCCGGCCATGAGGCGCGCCATGGCCGAGGCGGTCGTAGGAGACGACGATTACGGCGAAGACCCTACGGTCCTCGGTGAGCCGGGCGAGCAAGCCCGGGGCAGGGGTCGTTGAGGTGACCCCGGGGCGCTGTCCGCGGTGCTGAAGGGAGGACAGCGTGGACGCAGAGCTGTGCCTGGTGGCATTTGAGGATGCACCTATGCACCCTGTGCCCCTGCTCGTTTTCTGGGAGAGCCTTGGTAATGCAGATTCTTGGGCTCCACATTGGACTCGGGGAGCCAGAATCTGCATTTTAACAGGGCCACCGGGTGGCTTCTGTCCACTGTCACCCAACTCCCCAGATGGGTGTTGTCCAATCTGGCAAAGAAAGGCCCTGAGGTGGCCAGAGAGTAGCTCAAGAACCCACGTCAGGAACAGGGAAGAACCAGGGTTTGAGGCAGGCCTGATTGATGGAATTACTCTCTTTCATTCACTGACTGACTTCACCAAGACAAAACCAAATTGGGGGGGGGGTGTGTGGGCTTGCTGCACCTTCCCTGGGGCAAAGTTTCATAGCCTAGGGAGTGCTTTAGGGAGACAGCAAACCAAAGCCCACCCGGAGTCGGTAGGCACTGTTAAAGTGACCTCTAGTGTTGCTGGGGTGTGTGGGTCCAGACATAAACCGCAGATCACCGCTTTGATCCCCGGAGGCCTGTTCGTGGGCCCAGGGATTATTGTGGCTGTTACCAGGAACTTCAAAGATGTTGAGCTTCTCTCTCAGCCCACACCTGGGGTGTAAACAGGTCCCCACATCAAGGCTGGGGAGGTGCTGGCCTTGGGAGTCTAAGCAGACGGATGTCTTTTGAACCTCATGGGGGCTGGGGCTGGGAGGAGGAGAGTGTCAGCATTCAGGGTGCAGGGAGACACCTGTGTCTTCTGGGGACAGGATCTAGATTGGGAAGCCACCACAGACTTTAGACAGGCCTTGCGCTCGCTCACCAGATGCACCCTTTATGCCCTGGCAGCTCCCCAGAGACTCCTCCGTGGTGCTGTGCAGAGGAAGTCTGCAGGGAAACCGCAGGGCCTCACCTGCCGGGGCTGATGGGAAAAGAAGAAAAACAGGTGTGAGGTGGGGTGGGAAAGGAGGCCCAAACCACAAGGGAGTTTCGGTGGCCTGGGGCAGGGCACTGCGGCCCAGGAGGAGGTAGCACGCAGAGAATTGGCAGAGGGCCGGCCCTCTCTGGACATGGCACATGGTTACCTGACCACAGACTACACAGATGGTGGATGGGCTCCAAGCCCTGCCCCTAAGACCCCAGGCTCTCATCTGAGCAAATTCACGTTTTTTTTTTGGAGGGAGTGGCTTACAACAAGGTCTTGCTGTGCAGCTCAGGCTGCCCTCAAGCCGCTGTCCTACTTCAGCAGAGTGCTGAGTGACGGGGTACGCCATCACACCCAGTATCGGGTGCACATTGAACTGGACCAGGGCACAGCGGCTCTGAGCAATTGTTGATAGGCATTCTGGCCCCGCCCTCCCTTCTCTCTTCTCAGAACTGCAGGAGAAGGCTGCAAAGCTGCTTGGGGTGGAGCAGACCCTGTTTGTGCCAACCAACACCATGGCCAACCTCATCTCTGGTGAGTGTCCGCCCACCCTCGGAGCTGGGGTCTGCAGCTCTCTGGTAGACACGTCCCTGGGTTTCTTTTGGGTGCAGCCAGTGGGGCACCTGGGCAGAAGGCAATGGGAGGAGTAAGGTCTGCAAGTCTCTGCCACTCCCAGCTCTTCCTCCTGGGTGCTGCTAGTGCCCAGAGCTGCCCGATCCGGGGCCAGCACCCCTGCACCCCTGCGCTCTCCCCTGCTGGAAGTGTCCTGTAGTGGGCCACGGGCGCTCTGATGCAGTGTTAGCGCACAGCATTCACGGTGAAGCCCCGCCAGAGTTGTGCAGCACCCCAACCTTTTTAACACGCGACAGGGAAGCGTCTGGAGGGGTGCTGCTTCCTAACTGACAGTCTAAGCTCACTGGGGCTCCAGGCTCAGCCTGACCACGCTGAGCAGGGGCAGTAGGACCCTCTTGGACCCAGTTCCAAGTCCTGCCCTCCTCCCATCTATCTCAGTGATGGGTCACTGCCGGCGCCGGGGTTCCCAGGTCCTCCTTGGGCAGGAATGCCACCTCCACGTCTATGAGCAGGGCGGGGTGGCTCAGGTAAGGACCAGGCACCACTCCCCTGGGACTTTGGACATCCTCCCACCAGTCAGGATGCCAGGGTAGGAACCTGCTTCCCAGGCATCAGGCAGAGAGGAGAAAGGGAAAGGCACAGGGAAGCAATCAAGGGAGATGGGAGGGAGGGCCTGGGCCCAGATTTGCTCATCTGCCTCGGTGCCTTACTGCCCCCTAGTGGGAAGATGGAGCACTAGCACTCCAGAAAGAAGTTTTTGAACTTTTCTAAGCAGCAAGGGGCAGGCAGCCTCCCCAGCTAGGACTCTGTGTGCTCAGAACAAAGACTCTGGGCCCAGAGGTGGCCCCTGCTGCAGAGGAAACTTCCTGTCTGGAGGTACCACTCGACCCATATGATCCAGTGTCCTCTCCTGCCTGCAGATCGCCGGGGTGCATTCCCAGCCCCTCCCAGACATGCCCCATGGCACCTTGGACCTGAACGAGCTGGAGAGGGCACTCTCTCGGGGTTTCAGGAACTCCTACCATCCAGTCTGTGAGCTTGTGTGTCTGGAGAACACACACAGCAGCGCAGGGGGCCGGGTCCTTCCCATCGACTACCTCTGCCAGGTAGGCTCCTGCCCAGCTGGGCCCCGTGCCAGGGCACTCTTGACTTCCTGTGCCCTTTGAACTGTCCCTGTCCCTAGGGATGAATCCCCTCTGACACATGCTATGGGTGCCCATCAGGGACCCGACTGTCATAGGTTCTAGGTTGAAAATGGCCAGGATTTATAACTCTGGCTTCAGGATCCTGTTCTACCTGGGGATAGAAAAGTTCACATGGGTGGCATATGGTGACTCCTCAGGTCCCAAATACACAGAGCCACCAGGCTTCTGACTCTAGACCCCTTGTGGTTCCTCAAGAGCTCTGGGGAGACTGAGAGATGACTCCGTGGTTAAGAACGGTTGCTGCTCTTCCAGAGGACCTGAGCTTGGCTAGATCAAACCACGTGTAACTCCAGCTGGAGGGCATCTATACCCTCTTTTAGCCTCCATAGGCACACCGCCGCACATGGCGTATACCCACATACATACACCTAAAATAAAAGTAAATCTTAAGGTGGCTGGAGAGAGGGCTCAGTGGTTAAAAGCACTGGCTGCTCTTGCAGAGGACCTGAATTTGATTCCCAGCGCCCACATCAGACAGCTCACAACCGTCTGAAACTCCAGTTCCTGGGACTTCAGTGCCTCCGGTTTCCACAGGACTTTGCAATCATGCAAATATCCACGTGAAGAAGCATCCTAGACTAATTCACAATAGGAATAATAATTTTAAAAAATCTTAGGATGCCAAGCCCAGATGCCCTCCCTACCTGGCCCCTCTGACCTTTGCTCCCAGGTGCGCCTCCTGGCCCACGCCTACGGAGCACGGGTCCACCTGGATGGGGCGCGACTGATGAATGCAGCTGTGGCCCTGCGTGTGCCTCCCGCCCGCCTGGTGGAGCACTGTGACTCTGTATCCTTCTGCTTCTCTAAGGTAGGCAGACCTTCCCGAGGCAGATGGGGTGTGGGTACCCTACTGAGGATACAGCTGGACCCCTGAGCCTAACAGACCCGCTGGCCCTGGGCTGCGCAGCCCCCACCTTCCCCACCTCCAGGATGGGCTCCAGGTTCTCTCCTCTCTTCCCTTAGGGTCTTGGTGCACCAGTCGGGGCGCTGGTCGGTGGAGCCAAAGGCTTCATTGAGGAAGCCTGGCGCCTCCGCAAAGCCCTGGGTGGAGGCATGCGCCAGGCTGGAGTACTGGCTGCGGCTGCCATGGTGGGACTGGCTGAGGCAGAGGAGGTGCTGCCAAGGGATCATGAGAATGCCAGGAGATTCGCTAAAGGTGCCTGGACCAGTCCCCGCCCCACTCCCTTTCGCTCCCTACCGTCTGGGCCTAGATGTCCGCAGCAGCAGAGCTAGGCCCCAGCAAATCTGCCCCCCGAAGCCTCTATTGAGCTTCTAGGATGGGCCCTGGGCCCTCCTGCCTCACCAGGCCCTATTCCATGGGCACTCTCGGGCACTCACACAGGGATGCAGCCAGCTGAGTCAGGAACCAAGACAGACCGGAGCCTCCAATGTGGGTCTTCCGTGCTTTTTTTTAAAATTTCAAAACAATCCTATGATGTCCCCACATCTGAGACCCAGAGAAGTGGAAAAGCAGGATCCAACTCATGTTCTCAAATGCCACATCAGCACTCAGGCTCTATTTCCCCACAAGATAATTAATTGGGCTGCTCTCCTGCCTTCCCTGAGGGGCAGTTCCGGCGGCGGCCGAGGCTGGGCCCCGGGGTTCGGGTACTCACCGCTGTGTCTGGCTCCAGGACTCCGGGACCTGGCATCACCCATTTGCTCCGTGGATCCCGACACTGTGGAGACCAACATGGTGCTGGTGCAGGTGGCGGGGCAGCCTCCTGCAGAGCTGTGCCAGCGCCTACAGGCTGTGAGTGCTGAGGAGGTGGCTCAGACTGGCCGCGCTGTGAGCGTGCTGCTCTTTCCCTGGACAGAACACGCCGTGCGGGCCGTGTGGCACCGGGATGTGTCTGCTCAGGACACGGAACTGGCGCTGAGGAAGTGGGAATTTGTGCTGAGGCAGTTGAGGCCCTGAGGTCAGGGGACCAGGAACCCTGTGCCCTGGCTAGGATTGAAGTGTGGAGTAAGCTGGTCCAAGCCATTAGCCTAGTGGAGGCCCGCCCTTCTGGGGGATGACGACACCACTCCGGCCTCTGAATTCCTCCACTGACACTCATGTGATGGCCTCATTCAGTCAGGAACAACCGGGCAAGGGCTGGGATAAGAAGGGACTGAATATCAAGAGAAGGGAATGAATTCAGGAAGCAGACCTGGGGCTGGGACATGCAGCGTGACTGCCTGGTGTGTGTAAGCCCAGGTCTAGTCCCAGCACTGTATAAACAGGTGTGTTGACTCACACCTGTAATCTTAGCAAGCTGAGAAATTAAAAGTTCAAGGTTGGGCTGGAGAGAAGTCTCAGGGGTTAAGAGCACTGGCTGTTCTTCCAGAGTTGGATTCCCAGCAACCACACGGTGGCTCACAACCATCTGTACTGAGATCTGGCGCCCTCTTCTGGCCTGCAGCCATACATGCAGGCAGAACACTGTATAGATATTTTTTTAAAAAAAGTTCAAAGTCGGGGGCTGGAGAGATGGCTCAGAGGTTAAGAGCACTGGCTGCTCTTCCAGAGGTCCTGAGTTCAATTCCCAGCCACCACATGGTGGCTCACAACCATCTGTACTGAGATCTGGCGCCCTCCTCTGGCGTGCGAGCATACATTGAGGCAGAATGTTGTATACATAATAAATAAATAAATCTTTAAAAAAAAAAAGTTCAAAGTCATTCTCAGATATAGAGTTTGAATCAACCCTGGGCTGCATGAGACCCTATCTCCAAACAAACAGATCCTGTGTGACTGGCATAGTTATTAGAGATGGACTGTAAAATAATAATGTGGGATTTCCTTCTGTGTGCTGTGATTACTATTAATGAATAAACTGCTTTAGGCCTGGGCAGAACTTAGATAGGCGGGGAAAACTAAATGGAATGCTGGGAGAAAGAAGGCAGAGTCAGGGAGCCCCCATGGAACCGCTGCCAGAGTCAGACATGCCGAAACTTTGCTGGGAAGCCACAGCCACGTGACGATACACAGATTAATAGTAATGGGTTAAATTAAGATGTAAGAGTTAGCCAATAAGAAGCTAGAGCTAATGGGCCAAGCAGTGTTATAATTAATATAGTTTCTGTGTGGTTATTTTGGTTCTGGGCAGCCAGGATGAACAAGTGACCCTTCCCCCAATAAAATAAAGTATTGAAGGAGCTGTATTTGTACTTTTATGTCCCAGCTAAATACATAACAGAAGCAACAGGTTCAATTCCCAGCACCCACACAGTGGCTCACAACCATCTCTAATTCCAGTACCAGGGGATCTGACACCCTCTTCTGGCCCCCACTGGCACTAGGCACGCATATAATGCATAGACATATATGCAGACAAAACTCATATACATAAAAAATAATAATTTCAGTACTGGAGCTGGAGAGATGGTTTAGCGGTTAAGGGCACTGGCTGCTCTTTTAGAGACTCTGGGTTAGATTCCCAGCACCCACATGGCTGCTCACAACTGTAACTCCAGTTCCAGGTAGAGGCAGCTAAGAAACTGCCATTGTGTGCAGGAGGATGGAGGCACAGGCGGGGACATCAGCGTGGCGGACAGTTTGGGCTGCAGAGAAGCTGCTGTGGTGTGCAGGACAATCAGAGGTGCAGGTGGGGACATCAGCATGGTGGACAGTTTGGGCAGCAGCGAGTACACTGGAAAAGAGGAGGAGCCTGCAGCAGAGGACTGTCTGTCTCTCCCCTCACCCCTTAGAAGACTCCAGATATCTCTGGGCCTGGTGTTGGGGTCCCCTAGGCCCCAGAGCTTGTCTCCTGAGGTGCTGGTATAGCACGAAGCCCGTGCCTTCTCCTTTATTCTCCCATATGCCTTCAGGGACAGGCAATATCTTTATTCTCCCACATGCCTTCAGGGACAGGCAATATCTTTATTCTCCCACATGCCTTCAGGGACAGGCAATATGCATCAATCCACTGCTGGACAAGAACTTCCCCAGACAAGCTAGTACCTTAAGCCAGCAGGAATCCCTCACTAGTTCCCAGAGTTTCTAGGATTAGGGACTGGAGGGTTAGTTTAAGCTCTGTTTGGCCTTCCCAATCATTGAATGATCTGCATGGGTCATCTGTCTCCATGGTGGCTGGTTGGTACCCCTGCCTTATACCCATCTGCCTGGGCAAGCCTCTTCTCACCCAGCCTCACTGTGGTCGGCTCCCCTGGCACCAGCGACTGAGAGACTGAGACAGGACCTGCCAGGTGTCGTCTGCTTCTCCCTGTGTGCCCCCAGGAGTGAGGGGAAAGCCCATCTCCCAACCATCTGGAGGCTGCTGTTATAATGTGTGGACTGGCTGGGGTGAGGCCTGCATCCAGGAGACACTAAATCCTTATGGTTCAAGCTATGGAGGCATCAGAGGAGAGATGGCCAGAGGCAGCCATGGCATGGGAGAGGGAAGGGAAGAGGAGAACATTTGCAGGCAGGGTAGTGAGCCCTGTGCTGCCCTGAGGCTTCCTAGCTGGCCCACGTTTGGCTGCAGGAACTGAGGCACACTCACACGGAAGGGTGAGTCTGCTGTCTGGGGGCCTTGGCTGGCTCTTGTCTATGTGTGCAAGCTCCCCACTTGTCTCTCTTCTCTCCATGTAAGACACATGGTACCCCTGGAGCCTGCTGTCTGCTCACATCAGCTCTGAGCTGCTAACGCCTCCCCGGGCAGCACAGTCCAGCTGCCCAGTGAACTGTGAAACAGGACACAAACACTTGGGCCAGTTACTAAGGAGACTGCCCCGTCAGAGCAAAGGCCTCGGCTAGTTTCAGTAAGTCCATGCCCACGTACACAGGCGCATCCCCTCAGGCAATTGTGGAGGTCTTTGCAGCCACGGTGTGGGTCTTAGCCAGTGTCACCTGGGACCCTAAAGCCACCACACCAGTGGGGCTGGACTTCACAAGCTAACTTCCAGCAGGCAGACACCTCAGCAAATAGTCACAAAGCCCAACAGGGAGAGGCGGTAACTTTGCTCTAGCTCCCCGTGAGCCAGCCCACACCCTGCTAGGAAGGAGGCAGTTACAGCCGCAGGGCATGACAGACTGCGCGCGCACACACACACACACACACACGCACGCACGCACGCACGCACGCACGCACACACACACGCACACACACACACACACGCACGCGCACACACACACACACACACGCACGCACACACACGCGCGCGCGCGCACACACACACGCAGGATGTCTGTGACAGGCACGCACACACGCATGCAGGGCACGTTACTGATGGCCAGAAACATGCACACTGGTGTGTGTTCTCCCTTCTACACAATGAGGAATGAGCATCTGTTACCTATTTTGAAGAATCCTAGGCTGGCCCTGGTGATGCATACCAGAAATCTCAGCACCAGAGAGGCTGCGACAGGAGGCATGGAGTTCAGGCCTACATAGTAAGGCTTTGTCCCTGTGCCTCCCTCCCCCACCCAATAATACACATTGCAGATGGTTTATTCGGACACTTGGCAGTGCTCTTACATGGAATGGCAAAAACCAGAACACAAACTGGGAGGGAAGTTATCATCAGCCCCAGTCCTCCGCCCTCAATGGTCACATGAAACCCTGCAAAGGACTCCCCTGCTCCCTGCAAGCTTCCCACATCTGTAGAAGCAATCAGTGGCTTGGGGACACTGCTAAGACCAAGCCTTGAAAAGCACTCCCTTCCTTAATACACATCCCAGACTCAGGAAGAGCTGCACCAGGATCAGGGCTGTTTGGGGCTTTTGGGTACTGCGCAGCCCCTAACCTACAGCTGTCCACCGTCCAGTAAATAAACACAGGTCTACCCCCTCTCACGTGGCCAGAGGTGATTCAGCCCCCACCTCTATTGTTCCAGTCAGGGAGTAGGCTGCAGGGGCCTGTGAACTGACCCATCCAGCTGCAGCCAAATCCCCAGGCCGAGCTTCTGCCTCCAGAAGTTCCTCTATGCAGGCAACCCAGGGGCAAGCCAGGCATGGCCCCAGCTCACCCAGCTGTGGCCAGTCTCAGACATGCTCCTGGCTGGTGCTGTAAAGAGGAAGTTCCAGGCCAGCAGGGCAGCAGCCCCTCTTCTTCCCCCCCCCCCCCCATCAGAACAAGGACTGAGACTTGACCATCCACCCTGCCTGGAAGCACTCATAAGTGACCCACTTGGTGGCTGGACAATGAACCTAGACTATACCCTCCCACCCAGCCCTAAGCCTCCTCCCCATCAGCCTCCCCTTGGGAGAGGGAACAAAGCAGAATCCAAGGGGTCCGGCCAAACTACAGTGTCACCGGGATCTGCTGTCTGTTCTTGGGTTTTCTGGCCTCAGTTTCCCACTCTCTGACAGGAGATGAGTGTTTCAGACTGCGGGGTGTAGCAGTACAAGCCCTTGGCCAGCTCCTGACAGAATAGGTCTGTGTCTCAGCTCCCAAGGGCTGGAATGGGCTACACCCCTCAGAGCAAGAGTACCCCCTGGACACCCAGAACCCTGAGGCACCCCACCAGGGCAGTGCCTCTCCTTCTGCCCCCCTCCTGTCCAGCTGGAGTGAAGGTGGGTACTTCCCCAACACGCCATCCCCCGGGGCACCTTCCTCGGCTAGGATTCCAGCAAATGCCAAGGGTGCCTGAGCCTTCCTGCTCCCCACCACCCTGCCACACTGGAACTCAGATGACCACAGATTGGGGCGTTCCTGGGCGTTGGCGCTGGCTGAGGAACCGGGCAGCTATGAGCAAGAGTGCACCGCTGAGCACCTCCGAGGCGCAGGAGCCCCAGGCCAGGGCCAGCGACCAGCCGAAGCTGATGTGCACGCCCTGGACGTGCTGCGCGCCGTACATGCGGGCCGTCTCCACGAACGCCAGGTGTGAGTAGCTGATGTAGATGCTGACTCCTGCCAGGGTCAGGGCACCTGGGGAGAGAAGTCCAGCAAGACTGCTCAGTGCGGCACCAGCAGACCCAACATTAGCTCTCCATTACCCCCCTCAAACACCACCCTGTTCATAGGAGTTCCGATCCAGCCCTCCATCCTGAGAGCTCACCAGACAAACCCCCTTGTAAACAGTCCCAGGACTCAATTATGCCAGAAAAGGCACAGCTCTGTGGCCCACACTATCTGGTGTCGGGGTGTGGCAGGAGTGGTTGGATTTCCGACTGCCTGCAGCCAAAGCCACGGGTTTAATCTGGGGAAGGCTGGATTTAGTGTGTTGCAGTCTGGGAGAGGCAGGGATGGGACAGGGGAGTGGAACGGCCCCACTCTCCGGCTTCCCCAGGCGCCCACACAGCTGTTGCCCATCTCACCTGCAGCACCCAGCTCCCTGGAATGGCGACCTGTCTCCCAGCCTGACCCCTCTTACAGCCTGTTTCCCAGTCGGTCCCTGACGCCTCGGCTGACAGCTACAGATCCCTCTACCTCCGCTCCCACATCCGGACTCAGGGGACCCCAACACCCTCCTCTCATTTCCCTGAGGGCGAAGTACACTCTGCTCAGGAAAGGTGTGGTCAGCCTCCCCTAGAAGCTGCCTTCTGACTCTCTGCCTCATTCGTGTCTTCAAGGAAAATGCAGAGGCTTCCCCATGACAGCATGGAGTTTCCCAGTTAGAATCCCCAACCCCATTACTGTTGCCAGTGGCTTCCTGGGTCTTCTTAATTGGATTTTGCACTCAGTCTCCTGGGTCAAGGCTGTTACAGATATTTTGATTACCCTGATTTCGTTCTCTAGAGACCTGGGTCTGAACATTTGCCTGTCTCATTAGTTTGTGGCTTTGGGTTCCCCATGTCAGGCCCAATCCACTCTTAACAAAGGTCTCCTGAAGAGCCCAGTGTCCCCTGGAGGGAAGCTGGCTTGTCTGGGAGATCTCACCATTGTGGTCACAGCCATGACAGTACAACAGACCAGCACGGGCCTGAGCCCAGCAATAGAGGCTGCTGCAGATGGACCCCTACGGGGCCACCTGCTCACTTTGATGACAGCTAGCCTAGGGTTGCTATAGCAAACCTATACCAAGAAGCACTCAAGGGGTCCTGAGCATCAGTATCTTTCTGGCTCTGGAAGCCTTGGGGGTCTAACCTGCTGAAGTGGCCCTCAGGAGCCAACAGGGAGCTCTTGGCCTGATGCTAGTTATAGCCTGGGACTAGGAGAGTCAGAGCCAAGGATGATACACCCCTGCTCGCCTTCTCTACTTTCACCCTCACCTAGTAGGAGAGAGGAGCAGATGGGGTCAAGACCCGCACCCCTCTTCTTGCACCTGCCCACAGAGCTAGTCCTGCAGTTACCATGGAGACGCTGAAGTCTCCCAGGCCAAGAAGCTCCACCCTGGTGCAGAAACCCCGCCCCTGGGCCAGCCCTAGGGTATCCCTGCTGGGGTGGGGTGGGGTGGGGTGGGTGGAGGCTCTCCAATGCTCAGAGGGGAATAGGGACCAAGGCAGACCTCTGACTCACCCCCTAGCAAGAAGTAGCAGCCGGTGAGCAGCAGCAGAGGGATGCTCTGGGACAGGGAGCTGAGCAAGCCGCAGACCCAGCCACATACGATGAGGATGAGGCTCAGAGGCAGGACTACCATGACAGTACGGTGCAGCGCTGTGGGGAGAGGAGGCTCGGGGCAGGCAGAGGAGGAGCCAGAGACAGCCATGCCTCCACCTGCTCAGGTCCCCAGAAGGGTTGAGCATCTCCATAGTAACAGGAGAATCTTCCAGTGGCCATCCCTCTCTGAAGCCAGGCTGAGAGAGGCTCTGCCAATGCCCTCCCCACCCCACCCTCAGGCCTCTCAGGGGTGGAAGGTTGTCTACGGCCATCCAACTAGAAGGCTGACTTGTGGGCCCTGTGAGATTTCATCACGCTCTGAGCCGCTCGCGTCCTCACTGAAAGGGAACTGAAGTATGAGGAGGAGTGGGCAGGCTGGGATTCCGGCATCTGTGGTCAGGGGGCTGTGATGGGCAGACCCTTCGGGTCCCCGAGGCCTCAGAAGCAGTTGGATGGGCTGGGGGTGGTGGCTGGGATAGGGTGGTTTGGTCCCAGACCTCGAGAGCAGAGATGGCACCGGCCCAGGACTCACAGAGAAGATGCTGTAAGGAGGGAGAAGTCTCCAAGCTGTCACTGGAAAACGGGTCAATCAGCGGCACACAGCTGTTCTGCCCTGAAAGTCAAGGTACAAATGGGTGCTGGGCAACACGGGTGCCACAGCCTTGGAATCTTATTTAATTCTTGACTGGCAGCTGGACCCCAGCCTCTGGTGTTCTTCCTTTGATCTCCATGGAGACACCTAGACCTGGGCTAAGAAGTACAAACTGTCAAATTCCTCAGAAGCAAGGAGCAGAGCCCTGGTTCACCTGACCTGTTATCCTCCAATGACACCTTCCCGCCAGGCCCCAGAGGAAACCTTTTAGGAACTTAAGGAAGCATAGTGCCAGCCCCCCTCTACTTCCCACCCATGGCCATAATGGCAGAACTCTGTCTTTGGGCTTCCTCAAATCCTCGCAGCCCAGCTGTCACCCAGCAATTTGAGGGGCGACTGTGATGGGGTCGGGACTGAGAGACTCCTTGAGGAGCAGACCAAGATGCCACAGAGGCTTAGGAGGAGGGAGTTACAGGGGCAGGAGGGCGGGAATGGACGTGGATCAGGTGGGAGGAAAGGGAACGGGAGGGCCGGGCAAGTCTCCAGGAGCGGCTCACCTTCGCAGGTGCGCCAGAGCCCAGAATGCGAGGAGAGCTGCAGCGGCGCGCTGCCACGGGAGCCGCCGGTGTTCGCCACCTCCAGGATGTACCAGTAGTCGCTGGCGACCGCAGCTGCCAGCAGTGCAAAGCTGAGCAGGGCGCCAAGGGCTGCGCTCAGGAACAAGGCGGCCAGAAGGGCCATACCGGCAAGAGCAGGGCAGCCGCCGGGTAGGGATGCAGGGTCCAGCGGAAATCGGATCTACGGATGGGCTGTGGCGGGTGAGGGAGCCAGGGACAAGGAGAACTGTGGGTTGGGGCAATCAGGATTCAGGACAGAATTGATCCAGGCTAATGGGGGTTTAGGCGGTGGGAGTAGAAGTCTCAGCAGGAGAGGGCATGGGAGGGGTGATGAAGAGCAGGCTGACTAGGAGCAGAGGTGGGTGGAGGGCAGAAGGGGGGGGGGGCTGTCCGAGGTTCTTCAGCTACTGAGGCTTTCCTGCCACTGTGACTGGCCAAGTAGGCAAGGAAATGGATGTACCTTTCTGTGCTGGCCAGACAGTAAAAGAAGAGAAGGGGAAATCTAATGTTGTGGCAGAGCTGGGGACAAAGCTGGGTTCAAATCCCAATGTTGCCCCAAACTGGTTGACACAAGCCCACCCCGTGGTTGGTGCTAAGAGGACCAGAGGTCAACCTGAGACTGCCCCCAGGAGGATGAGCAGCCGCGGCCAGTGCCTGGACCACTGCACCAATCACCAATAGCTCCTAGAATGGCGGGGTGGGGGTGGGGTGCAGACAGGCCCGGGTGGGCACATTTAGGGACGACTCGGGGTGTGCCGCATCTCAACTTCAAGT
Source organism: Microtus pennsylvanicus (assembly GCF_037038515.1). Classification (NCBI taxonomy): domain Eukaryota; kingdom Metazoa; phylum Chordata; class Mammalia; order Rodentia; family Cricetidae; genus Microtus; species Microtus pennsylvanicus. The sequence goes on from NC_134589.1 coordinate 4,216,402, forward strand.
CCTGATTTTCATCAATTCTGAGGATTAATGGGATAAGCTCCCCGCAGCAGGGAGAAAAAGCATTGTTTCTGTGCAACTTGCTTACAGGGCATACACACACCTACAGGAAATGCACCTACAGGACATTCATTCACAGGGCACTGAACCACAGGGCACACACCTACAGGGTACTCACAGGGCGCACACCTACAGGACACTCATTCACAGGGCGCACACCTACAGGACACTCATTCACAGGGCACACACCTACAGGACACTCACCTACAGGACACTCATTCACAGGGTGCACACCTATATAAACACCCCTGGGATGGCCAGAGCTGCAGACACAGGAGCTGCGTGACTCAGGTCAGCCAAGCCCTCACTTGGACTGTTTAGAGATACATATTTCTCTGTTAAGCTTTTGGCTTGAAGAACATATCCTCAGATAAAAGCAATCTTAGCAAAGTTATTAAAACAATATTCCCAGTGGAATTCAGAGAGAGCAGAGAATTCTTCCAGTATTTTGTGAGCTGTTCTTTCTGCGTGCACACCAGGCCATCCCTGCCTGCATCTGCTGTGTGACACCCCTGCAGCTGGCCCTGTCCAGTAGACACCCCTGCTCTGGCTCGATGACTGGGAAAGACTGAGAACCCAGTGGGTGCTCAGAGAGCAGCAGCCTTCCCAAGGCAGAAGGAGAAGGGAGACTCTCCCGCCCAACCCAAACTCTGATTACAGCCGAGGAGGAAGCGCAAATCACGCAAACTTGAGGCCCCTTAGCTGTCATCCCACAGGGCAAAGATACAGCAGGAACCAGTCTTGCTTTCTGTCTGACAAAGGCTCCTTTTATAGAAAATGTCGTTTTATGGACAGGGTGGTCCTGTCTCCCTCCCATCGAGCCCCCTGCCTTTGAGCTGCTTTGCAAAGGTTCATGCTCCTGCTCCATCTCAGGTAGGCAACAGCCATGCCCAGGCCACTGCTACCCTGGGGAAGTGACAGCAAGAGGCACCCACACCATCCCTGAACTATTTCCCTCAAGCTGAAGGGGCTGGAAGCAGCCTGCTGGGCAGTCCATACCCACTTCACTTACAATCCTGGGTTCTGTGTAGCGGAAGCCACTGATTGTCTTCAGGGCAGCAGGCACTGGCCCCTGAGGGGCGGCTCTAATGAATCTTGCCAGTGTACTTTCCCAACTGGACCCAAGAGACACCGGGCAGTCTGAAAAGGTGCTGCTTTAGAACGACCCAATATTTGTTACTTGTCTCATCAAATGTGTAAGCCATAGAAGGCAGGCCATGTGCCGGCCTCTGGCTGCCAGAGACTCTTCAAAGCCAGCAAGATCCATCATCGCAGACATCAGACAGGTGGGCTTCTGGGGGGAAGACGTCCAATCTTGAGTAACAAAAGCAAGGCTGTATCCAAGCCTCTTAACTAGGTCAGATTCACAGCTGGAACAGGAGTCTGTTTCTACGGGTAGCCATCTGGCTGATGAGCCTCCTGCCCCAGGCTAACTCTGACTATTGTCTTCAGCCTGAGTTTGGAGAAGCAATCAGAACTGTCAGCTAAATGACTCTCCAGCAGCTGGGCATCAGCTACACGATAGCTTATTTTACTGAGCTTGGCAAACATCCTCCCTCAGAAGAACCTCAAATTACTGCCCAACGGGCCCATTCTGCAGGATGCAGCTGGCTAAGCCCAGAAGATGCAAAGGCTAGAAACACAGCTTTTCGTCTTCCTTAGATAAACAAGACTGCAGATAAACCTCTGCTCACACACGCTAAGGAAGCACTTGGCTGGATCCATTGAGATGTGACTACGATCAGGGGACAGTAACTGGGATGCGTGGTCCCAAACCAAGTGGAACCCACAGGTCTGTGAGGCGCCACTTGCTGAGCTGGCCAGAGGAACTGGAAGAGTTAGAGAGCAGAGCCAACAGCACAGGTGTGAGAGGCCAGGACCCACGTCTAGACAGCTGCCCAGGGAGCCTGCCGCCAGCCAGGGCTTTGCTGTGGGAAAGATGTTTCTAGCACCTCCTTGGTATTCAGAAAGCGAGTAGGAACTTTGTAAGCTGACTTCAGGAGATGGGGTCTGATCCCTCCCTGCTGAGATCTGATGAGCCCCATCGACTGTGCCAGTGGGCAGGAACCATGTAGGTGTGCGGGCTCCAGAGACAGAAGGTGCTCAGTGCTGAAAGGAGTGGGGCTGGCCACCCACCAGGCTGTGCTTGCCCATGGCCTTCATGAGCTCTCACACCTTGCATTAGCTCTGCTCCCCGCTACTCTCCAATTTCTGTGTGGTGAGGTGGGAACAGACAGAGACCCAGCTCCTACTGTGTGTCACAGTTCCCTTATTTGCACAGAGCTGTCCTAAGGCCTCGGGGAGGTCACCAGAATGGATGTCTTGATGTGTGGAAATATTCTGATGAAAGCACTCGAAGGGAGGAGTTTCCTGTGCTCACAGCTCAAGGTGCAGTCCGTCAGGTCGGGAAGCAGCAGTCTGTCAGTCAGGAAACGGAAAATGATGAACCTGATGCTCAGCTCTCCAGGACCCCACATCAGTTAGTGTGATCACAATGATGCCCAAAGGCCCATTACCTCCTGGCCAACTCCAGACCTGCCAGGTGGATAACACAACCATCGCACCTTCCTTGCAGAGGCTTCATTAGGAAAACAAAAGCCTACCCGACTTGAATCACGCTGTAACCCCAGTGCCTTTACAACTGTCCAGCTCTGCAGATCAAGCAGGGACTGCAGCTTAAACACCACTGAATTTATAAGCTCCGAGTGCAGTGGTACCTGGGAGGTAGGACAGCAGGATCGAGTTCAACAATGCCACACAAAAACAAACAAGCCATTTTCCCAAGACAGAGTTTGCAATCAGCTTTTTGATGATTTTATTCCATTACCCTGCGGTAGAAAACTCACATCACAGGACAGATGAGTCTCCAGCACAACACATCACCACACCTATGGCACACAGTCGTGCTAGCTACCAGTATGGAGACACCAAGACCAGAAACACCCCTCCCCCACCCCCCGCCATAGGTCCTGTTACTGGAGACTGCCTGCCTCCTCACCCACTCCTTTCCTCACTGCTTCAGTCCAGGTGACAACAGAGCAAAGCCAAAATATCAAGAGAGGTAGGCACACAGGCTGAGCCACTTCCAAGCGAAGACAAAACTAGTATTTGACATCCAGTTTTAAAATACCAGCTGGAACACGTGGCTTCAATGTGGCATGTCACTCGGGCCCAGGTCTCCAGCAAAGGCTCACTGCCAGGCAGCCAGCTGCTCAATGGAGTGACGGATGGTCTTTGCAGTTTCTTCAAATTCTTTCTGCTTGCTGTTGGTCTCCTTTGCCTGCAATAATGAACATACACATTGGCCTGGAGTGGCCTAGGGGGAGGGGCTTGTCAAACAAGAGTGAAGCCCTCGTTCCATTACCAGCGTGACAAAATTAAGTACAATAATTACTAAAAGGAATGTTACTATTTGTGTATAGCTTGAAATTGAACCTAGGGTGTTATGCATAATAAGCAAATACCCCCAAGTTCTGTCTTGCTTTATTTTTTTAAGAAATAGGGATTCATGTGCCTCTAATTTACAATCCCCCTCCTTCACCCAACCAAATTAGTGGAGACTGCGCCCTAGGATTGTCCCCTATACCACCAAGCCAGGGTTAAAGAGAACTTAATTTAAAAATACTAAACTGACAACAAAAAGCCCTGGAAAATGGCTGTGCTCCTTGTGGTGGGCACTCCATAGCCCCACAGGGAGCTGCAGAGGGCTCCGGGTAACGAGCACTGGCTGGTCTTCGGAGGACCCAGATTGGATTCCTGGTACCATAGGTAGCTCCAGTTCTAGTAGAGCCAACGCTCTCTTCTGACCTCCACAAGCAAAACACCCCACACACACACATAAAATAAAGTCTAAATAAATAAATAAATGGCAGTGCATGCCTTTAATCCCAGCCCTTGGGAGACAGAGTCAGGTGGCTCTCGGAGGGTAAGGCCAGTCTGGTCTACACAGAGAGTCCCAGTGCAGTCAGGCCTACGTGGTGAAGCCTTATCTCAAAAAAACAAAACAAAAAAAAAAAACAAAAAACCCAAAAAAACCCAAAACCAACAAAAAACAAAGGTTGAGTCTGGAGAGACGATTCCGAAGTTAGGACACTGGGTGGTGTCTTTTCTTCTGAGTGCCTTTCTCTTGACTCTGTGTCCAACTTGTATTAAATATCTTTATTAAATCCAACTATACTTCATAAAAAAAAATCAGTAACAAAAATGAATACTAGGGAGTAGGAGCTGCATCCCCAAGAGTGTCTGAGCATGCTCCAATCAATCCCTCCTCCTGACAACAAACTGTCACCAGCTATTTCATAACGACCTCCACCAAGGAACACAGCTTACAAACTGAAGAGAAACTTCATAACCATCACAGCAGGTCCTAGCCTCTGCCTTGCAACACAGAACAATGCCAGGACCAGGGCCAGGGCCAGCTAGCAGCCGGCCTTCCAGCATCAGGGTCAGGGCAGAGCATCTGGCTCTTTCTCAGTGCTCTGCCAGTAAGCCCCTCCCAGAATCTTCCCCCTAAAAGGCTGCCAAGTGTAACACGTAAGGACACGGGCTACTTGGTGAAATTTGAACATCAGATAAGCAGTGAACCATCTAAGCAAACTATGGTATGTTCGCACGGATTCTGGCCAACCGAACTCTTCAGGCTTGGCTGCACGGGAGCCTCCTCCCTGTGGATTCACGATGCCACCTGCCCTCCCAGGGACTCCACATGAATGGTCAAGCAGCAAAACTCAGCTGGTCCTCTGCTTCTGCCCCTTTAGCCAACTCTACCCACACTGCTGCCACCACAGGAGGGTCAGCCTGTGCCCACAGCTTCCCGCAACGGTTGCCCCTCAGGGGAGGTGATCCTACTCAGGTCTTCTGACTGCACAGCCCCTGTCTATCTAGCTGCACATGCTCCCCAGGGGTGGGAGCACTTCCTGAGGCAGGGCCTGCAGGGCTTTGGGGGAAGTGGCTTTGTTCTCTGTCCGTACTCTCAACCATACATACAATTTTGTTCTTGGCTCTTTCTTTCTCCAGTTTCAAGAATTCACTGAGGGTTAGTTCTTCAAACTGCTTCTTGACAGTCAGGAAGGCACACCCAGGCGAGTGCTTTTTATGCTCCTCTCTAGAAAAATCAATAAACCATCATGTCAGAAGAGCCAGTGGCTGCGCATCACTGACAGCCCATCTCCCATCATCATGGCTGTCCTTGGCACACCCTGCTCTGTATTAGGTCCAAAATGTATCCCAGGAACACCCCACACAACCTAGCTTCTCTTCTGGAGTCTTTAGCAATCAGTACAAAACGTTGTATGATTCAAATTCAGAAGAAAAGCTGGAGAAATGGCTCATGGTTAATAGCACTGGCTGGTTTCCCAGAACCTGGGTTTGGATCCCAGCACCTGAAGGGACTGTAACCAGCCTGAGCCTGGCAAACATGGCTCTGGCAGGGTTTGCCCTTCTCCCCCATCCCTCTGCCCTGCTAAAATCCATTAGATTACATCTCTAAAGCTGGCCCCCAAGCTATTCCCTCATTTAACCACTTCCTCCTCCGAGGCAGACCACCAAAGTCCAGCTATCAAAAGTCCCCTCTGGCTCCCCTAATTAACTTCCCAATTTTAAACCCCTCATCCTAACACCGAGTGCCCCTTTACCTTTATAAACTGTGCCCGACAGTCTCCTCCCTATCCAGGCAGCCTTTGTCCCGCGCAGATACCCCTGCCCTCTGGCTTTGCCCCTTCCCCTTCTCCCTCTTTTCTATCTCCTTCACCACTACATCCTAGCCCTTTCTAACACAGACCTCCCCAGGCGGTGGTGGTGTACACCTTTAATCCCAGCAGAGACAGGAGGATCTGAGTCCAAGGCCCGCCTGGTCTATAGAGTGAGTTCCAGGACAAGCTCCAAAGCTACAGAGAACCCTGTCTCAAAAAACCAAAAAAAGAAACAAACAAAAAACCCCTGCAAGGTCATTTGCTGCTGTTTTTCTGCCCTAGTCAGGAAGCAGCCACTGTAACTTCTCTTCTGTTTAATAAAGAAGCTCCGTGAAAACAGGTGGTGTGGGTGTGGTCTGTGCCTAATCCAGGGTCTAGGAAGACCCTGCTGTGTGGGAGTCCCCTTCAGCTCTCACCATCTGTAACTCCAGTTCCAGGGATTTGCCCTCTGAAGGTACCAGGCACATACATGGTGTACAGCCATACAAGCAGGCGAAACAATCATATGCACAAATTTAAAAATTAAAAAAATAAATAAAAATTAAATAAAAGGAATTGCATGTCAAATCCCTTTAAAATCTGGGCCATCCAAATGGCTCAGGAGGTGGGGATGCTTGCTGTTAAACCTGCTCGCGTTCAATCCCAGGGACCCACACAGTAGAAGCAGAGAACTGACTCCCCAAAGTTGTCCTGACACCCACACTCACCATGACACCAGCATCCAAACACACATGAAACAAAGCATAAAGTAATAATAATATATACAAAAATCTGTGGCTGGAGATGGGATAGTGGTTAGGAGTCCTTGCTGCTCTTCTGCAGAGCCTGTCTTTAGTTCCCAGCACACCACATCTCGTAACTGACTATAACTCCAGCTCCTAGGGATCTGACGCCCACACCCAGAACAGAAACTAAGACACACATGTGTGCGCTAACCAAAACCAAACAAAACAAAAAAACCAAATCTTACAATATCTCCTGCGGGCCAGGCAGTGGTGGTGCACGCCTTTAACCCCAGCACTCGGGAGGTAGAGGCAGGTGGATCTCTGTGAGTTTGAAGCCATCCTGGTCTTTGGAAGGAGCTCCTGGATAACCAGAGCTACATACCCCTCAAATATACAAATATCTCAGCAGACAAAAACCATCCAAGTTGGCAGTACGAGAAAAACTTAGGCAGAAATTGAAAATTCAAGACTAGTCTGAGCTATGTAACAGGTTCAAGAACAGTTTGGAACACACAGCAAGTTAGAAGACCATGCTCTCCTCCTACTAAATTAAAATGCTTTTTGTTTTTACCCCAACTCCAGTTCAACTCAAAGGTTCCCAATGGAACCAGGGCACCAGGAAATCCATTGCGAGTAACCTGCTGAGACTTACAGAGGGTTGTCATCTGGTTCCCAGCCTTCCAACTCCTTAAAGCAGAAAAAACACTGGGCCAAGTCAGGCTCATTGTCGGTAGGGCAGTGGATGAAGCCAGCTTCCGCCATCTGAAAACGACAGCACAGCTCGTGAGCACAATCAACAGCCTGGCTTTAATCCTATCATTCCCAGAAGTCGTTCCGGGCCGAGAGCTGGGGCGGCCTCTTTGGAGAGAGTGGAAAGAGGCCGTGTCTACCGGACCTAACGACAGTGGGGCCCACAGCCTTAGCGGCTCAGACAGAAGGATGGGGAGAAGTGGGGCGGCCTCGCCGAGGACAAGGCAGGCGTCCCGTGTCCTGGGCAGAGCAAAGCAGCTTAGCCCACAGTGCGAAGCGAGGGTGGGGCTCCTGACCCGGGGCCCAACCCCTCCCGCCGTCAGGCCCGGGCAGGAGTCGCTCCAAAGCTGGGGCACTGGCGTCCCGAGGCGGGGCGAGCTCACCCGCTCTGGGGTGCAGGAGCAGCCCTCCAGGAACGGCCAGTTCTTGAAGGTGGATATGCGGTGGTTCATGAGATACAGCTGCCAGGTCGGGGGCAGAGCGGGAGCGCCCATGACGCTGCCCCTGCAGCCGCCGCCGTGAACCACTGCCCGGACGCCGGAGAGCGCGATTCAAACCCCGCGGGCGGCGGCGCGCCGTAGAGCACGCCGGGAGCGCCCCGCCTCCCCGTCGCGACGCGCGGCCTTCTGGGAGTGGGCGGGGGCGAGGGAGCCGTACAGGCCACGCCCTCTACGCAGCCTGAGCCGCCTTTTGGGCGCGGAAGGCGCGCGCGCGGCGAGCCGAGCAGGCCCCGCCCCTTGAGCGGCGGCGCGGGGCCTTCTGGGAGTTGTGTCCTCTGCGGCGCTGGCTGCTTGCTGGTCTGCCCGGGAAGTGTGAGCGGCCGCTGCTCCGCTGCCTTCCGTTCGCTCTGCGGGCTGTCTGTCCTGCCTGCAGCCCACTTTCTGTTTGCAGGCTCCGGCTAGATAGATACGTCCACAGCCCCCGCAGCTCATCCCTGAACGGAGAAGAGACCATTGGCTAGGCTCAGACTAAAGGGGAGCGGCCACACACGTCCACAGCGAGTCCGGGCGCAGAGCAAAGCTATGGCTTCCTGAATACGACTGCTGGCTGAGCTTGGTGCTGATGACGCGGCCTGGCAGCAGGCCCCTTTACAGTGTTTGTGTTCCGGTCAGGCCGCCTGAGGTTGCAGTGGCTTCTAAGGAGCTGCTGGCTGGGCAAGTCCGGAGACACAAAGCTCTGGTCTACAGGTTAAACCTCTGTAGGCTCCCTGCCAGTGGAGCGATGTGGGCCTGATCACCTCACAGATGGTGAAGGAGTACAGGACCCCCATATGTACGACCAGACAGCAAAAGAGCGGTGTTTGTCAGGCTTCAAAGAGACCTGGGACAAGTACCACCTGTGGCTGCTCCCTGTTCTCTCCCTACCTTGAACCCAGGGGCTGAGCTGAGCGTCCCCTAGCCTCTCTTTTCAGCCGCATGCTCTCTTGGTCCTAGGCCCTCTGTTCCTCCCTTGCCCTCTCTTCCTCTCTCACTCTCTCCTTGTCCATGGCCAGGTTCAATCTGGACTCTTCCAGATGTTCTGGCTGTACTTTCCCCATCTACAATGAAGCCCTGAGCGGTCATGTCCTCATTTTCACTTATGTTTAAAGGTCTCAGGCACTGCTGTATGTCACGAGCCGTCGTGGGCCATGACACAAATGCTGCAGATGGTAACTGATAATTCAGATGGCCACCCACCAGATGAGTAATTCTCTGATGGAGAGAACCCTATGCAAGCAAGGCTTTCGGGACCACTGGCTCTGGAAACCACCTGCTTCTGTGTGTAAAGTCACACGTGCAAAAACAGCTGTGGAATCTCCCCAATGCCACACATTTTCATGCAATTTGTACATGTAATCTCATGATTGCATCTCAGTCTTATGGGCACATCTATCTGTGGGTAAATCAGGAAAATGACTTCTCATTAAACTATGATTTTGATATATAGAAAATATACTAGGGAGCCGTCGACGTCCGGCGGCTCCCACAGACTCCCGTTCCTCACGCGGTGGGTGGCCGTTCCTGAGTTATTACCGAAAACAAAATAAGAAAATATACTAGGATATGCTTCATAGCCAATCTATTATTCTATGAGGACTGTAGGACACTTAGGCCCTGCTTTTTATCCCCAGTTCAGACTGGCATAGAGAAAAGAGCAATTTCTCAGTCCCAAGACAAGCCACATACAATTTATCAATTCAAAACCTCAAGAACAAATTCAAACTAGACTCCTCATCTTCATAAAATCTCGTAGTTAATAGCATTGATTTAGTTCACAGAGCATTGCCTTTTCCCTCATTTCTTTCTTTTTGGTTGGGGAAAGGCAGGTTGAGACAGGCTTGTTGTGTGGCCTAGGCTGGCCTCAGATTCTGTTTTCCTGTCTCAGCCTCTCTAGGGCTACAATTATAAGCCTTCAATATCATACCCAACTGGAGTTAAAACAGGGAAAATCCTAGTCGGGGTCCCATGTGGCCCAGGCTGACCTGGAAGTCACAATATACCTAAACTCCTGATCCTCCTGCCACCGTCTCCCGAGTGCTGGGATTATAGGCATGCACCATCATACCGGGGTTCTGCAGTACTGGGACTGAGCACAGGGCCTCGTGCATGCTAGGCAAGTACTCTAGCAATGGAGCTATCTTCGTAGCCCAGGTCAAATGTGTGTGCTTGTATGTGGGATTTGCTTTTGATTGTGTGCGTGTGAGAGACAGAGGTGTTAGCACACACTCCTAAACATAAATGTGGAGGCCAGAGGAGTTCAATAGGTATCCGCTCTGTCACTCTCCGTCTTATTCCCTTGAGACAAAGTCTCTCACTGAACCTGGAGCTGGGCTGGCAGCCAGGAAGCCCCATGATCCTCCTGTCTCAACCCCACAGTGCTGGCTTAGGGATACAAACGTGGCCATCCCCGGATTTTAACACATGTGCTAGGAATTCAAACCCAGGTAAGAACACAGTGAGTGATCTTACTGAGCCATCTTTCCAGCCCTCAGTCAAATGCTTTTAGCATCACAATTCAAATTTCTTGAATTTTATACTTATTTTAGCAAAACATTTGCCTGTAGGTAGAGATTTTCATCAGGACCTCAATTAGCTCTGTTCTGCCAGCTGCTTCCTGAATAACTACTCAGAGACTTATTAATTATAAGTGCTTGGCCAATAGCTCAGGCTTATTACTAACTAGCTCTTACAATTTAAATTAACACATTTCTATTAATCTATGAGCTGTCACGAATCTCGTGACTTTTACCTCTCCTGCATGCCCTGTCCTCTTTCCATCTGGCTGGCAACTCCTCTGACTCTGCTCTTCTTCCAAGAATTCTCTGCCCAAAAATCCTGCCTAAAATGGTCGATCAGGTTTTTTTTGTTTTTGTTTTGTTTTTGTTTGTTTTCAAGACAAGGTTTCTCTTTGAGTCCTCAAACTCATAGAGATCACCTCCTGGCAGCCAATCAGCTTTTTATTCATGATGAGAGCATATTTACAGCATACAATGATTGTTGTGCAGCCTTCGCCGTGTGCAACTGCACTGTTATCTGATAGGTTTTATTCGTCTCTGACAGTGACCACCATTCTGAGCTGGGTAAGAAGCTGGCAGGCTGGGTTTCTTTCTCATCTTGATCATAAGAAAATTATGAGGAATTTTGTGACACAGAGTTGGGAAAGGAAAACAGATTAGCTAAGGGTCAACTGGGGTCAGAAGAAATGGCCAGGTTGTGCCGGTGCTCAGTCAGGCCACTTTGACGCCCCAAGAGTCCCTGTTCTCTAAAACACTGCATAGTGTCACAACACTGTGAGGTCAAAGCATTTGGGTCTTTGCTCACCTGAGAGTGTAAAACACCTGAGCGACTTATAATTTGTGTCTGTGCAAAAGGTGCTTATTAATTTTTTTTTTTATTTTCGAGACAAGGTTTCTCCGTAGCTTTTGGTTCCTGTCCTGGAACTAGCTCTTGTAGACCAGGCTGGCCTCGAACTCACAGAGATCCGCCTGCCTCTGCCTCCCGAGTGCTGGGATTAAAGGCGTGCGCCACCACCGCCCGGCTTAATTTTAAATTTTTAGACCAGGCTAGCCTCAGACTTAGAGGTCCACCTGCCTGTGCCTCCTGAGTGCTGGTCATTTGCCATCGCTACCTGGCTTCCTCGGCTCTTCTACAGATAAGCAACTCTTGCTAGCCAGACCTGCCTGTCCTTCACCATACTTTTTTTTTTAGACTTAATAGGTGTTTTGCCTACATGTTGTAATGCCCACAGAGGCCAGAAGAGGGTGCTGTGTCTACATGTGTGTATGCAGTGCCCACAGAGGCCAGAAGAGGGTGCTGTGTCTACATGTGTGTATGCAGTGCCCACAGAGGCCAGAAGAGGGTGCTGTGTCTACATGTGTGTATGCAGTGCCCGCAGAGGCCAGAAGAGGGTGCTGTGTCTACATGTGTGTATGCAGTGCCCACAGAGGCCAGAAGAGGGTGCTGTGTCTACATGTGTGTATGCAGTGCCCGCAGAGGCCAGAAGAGGGTGCTGTGTCTACATGTGTGTATGCAGTGCCCGCAGAGGCCAGAAGAGGGTGTCGATTCCCCTGGAACAGTTGTGAACTGCCATATAAGTTCTGGGTACTGAACCCAGGCCCCTGCAAGAGCAGCAAGTGCTCTCTTCCCCACTGAGCCATGGCTCCTGTCCTATTCCAAGATGATTTTTGGTTTTGTTTTGTTTTTCAAGATAGGGTTTCTCTGTGTATCCCTGACTGTCCTGAAACTCATTCTGTAGACCAGGTTGGCCTCCATCTCGGAGATGGGACTACCTCTGCCTCCCAAACTTAAGTGCTGGGAATAAACGCATGGGCCACTACTGCCAGGCTGTTTGGGTTTTTTCGGTCAGTGAGAGAGCTGTGTAAAGGTTTGTGATGGTCAAGGTCTGACCAGGAATTCCTACCCCCACCCCGATTATTTAGTAACCAGCTTCAAACCTCCCAACCCTTGTCAGTCACTTATGTAATGGGACCTGTCTACACAGCCCCGTCTGCTGACCCACCCGTTCCAGCTCTAGCCAGGTTATTTGAGGGGTAAGTGGAGACTCGGAGCTACTGGGAAAAATCTGGAAGGTGCCTGAGTCCAGGTGAAGTCAGATTCTGGAGTTAACTTACAGGCAACTACTGGATGCTAGGCAACCAGACAGACCCAAGGGAGGTCCAGCCTTCCCAGGCAGAGTCAGAGCAATTCAATAGGGCCTCCCTGCTAAAAAAAAAAAAACAAAAAAAAAAAACAAAACCGAAGCTTTCAAACAAAACCCCCAACAGTCCTAAGTGCACATGAAGGGCCAGGGCAGGACAACTGGGGAACCAGGAAAAGACCATTGTCATGTAGGGGCCTAGTCAGTGGGTCAGCTCTCCACCATTTTCAAAGCAAGGAGACCAAGGAATGGTAAACCCCTCAGTCTTAAATAATTTCATAAAAACCTAGCCAGCTGATGGTATCATACGCCTTTAATCCCAGCACTTGGGAGGCAGAGGCAGGTGGATCTCTGTGAGTTCGAGGCCAGCCTGGTCTACAAGAGCTAGTTCCAGGACAGGCTTCAAAGCTACAGAGAAACCCTGTCTTGAAAAGAAAAAAAAAACTAAAGAAAAAGATAAATAAAATAATCTGCTGCCTGGCCTGTTGTAACCGGCTGCTGGAGACGGAGACTGTCTCTCCCGGCCTGTGAAGACGAGGCCTTCAGTCAGCCCCCAGGCCTTCAGTCAGCCCCCCAGGCCTTCCGCTGCTTTTTAAACCAATAACTTCTTTTGGGGGGGATTTTTTTTAATTTTAAAAATAATACCTTTAATTTTAAAAAACTATTGTTATTATTAGTGTGTGTGTTTGTCTATGTCCATGGCACCTGTGTGGGAGCCAGAGGAGTTTCTGAGAGCTGGTTCTCTCCTTCCATCTTGGGATTCAGGCTAGGGACTCACATGGTCAGTCTCGTTCAGCAAGTGCTTTTACCTGCTGAGCCATCTTGCCAGCCCTTCTTGGATTTTGGAGTTTTGCTAGGAAGCCGTGAATGGCCTAAAGTTCACTCTGCTGAGCTTGCTGCTTCTCCGGCCTCTGCCTGTCTGCTGGGATTACCAGCAAATATCCTCCCAGCCCTCTTCTCTACCCTTGTTTTTACACACAGCATCTTGTATATAAACGAGCATTCATTTATGTTTTCTCTCGCCCATCTTCGGGGATAGCCTAGGGAGCGGCTCCCAGCCCACATGAGCAATACCCAGGAATGTGGTAGACATCAGGGAGCCCTCGGGCGCGTGAGTCACCTCCTTTGCAACTCCAGAGTGGATTCTGGTCACAGCCCTCCTATTCCCACACTGACATCCCCAGCCCTTTCAACTCTTACTGTAAAGAATTCAGACAAAGCAAACACCCCTCCACGTCTTCCCGGCACCACGCCACCCAGAGCACAGAAACCTTCCCCTCGAATCTTACTAGACTTCTCCTTGTCTATTCATTGCTCTGTTTACATATAGAAATTCTCCCAAGGAGGCAGAGGCAAGCTGACCTCTGTGAGTTCGAGGCCATCCTGGTGGAGGCCAGGCAGGGCTACACAGTGAAACCCTCTCAAAACCATAAAGAGATGACAGTGGGACACACGGAAGCCCGTGACTGTGTGGCCTCGCGGATGACATTCTGAGACTGTGTTGCATTGCGTGGTTGACATCTCACTTTCTGTCACTAAGAATGTGTCTTGATTTCCTTTTTTCTTTTCCTCTTGGTATTTCGAGACAGGATTTCTCTGTGTAGCCCTGGTGGTTCTGAACTCACTATGTAGACCAGGCTGGCCTTGAACTCACAGGGATCTTGCCTGCCTCTGCCTCCCGAGTGCTGGGATTAAAGACGTGCACCATCACCATATTTTGATTTTCTGTGGCACATGAAGATTCTCCAGTGGTCTTGTGGTAGGTGCCACTCAGATGTTCGGGTGCTCAGTGACTTAGGATGGGGCTCTGCTCCACTAGACCCCCTGTGAACTGAAATTACCCCAAGCGAAAAAAGCATCTAATAGGTCTGACCTCCTCCAGCATCGTGGCTTAGCCCAGCCTCCCTTAAAGCTGCTCGGAAAGCCAGGCACAGTGGCTGGAGAGATGACTCAGCTGTGAAGAGCGCTTCTTGCGAGGTTGTGGGGAAAAGGAACACTTCTGCATTGCTGGTGGGAATGCAAGCTTGTACAACCCCTTTGGAAGTCAGTGTGGTGATTTCTCAGAAAATTAGGAAACAACCTTCCTCAAGACCCAGTAATACCACTTTTGGGTATATATCCAAAGGATGCTCAATCGTGCCACAAGGGCATGTGCTCAGCTATGTTCATAAAAGCTTTGTTCGTCAGAGCCAAAACCTGGAAACAACCTGAATGCCCCTCGACTGAAGAATGGATAAGGAAAACGTGGTACATTTACACAATGGAGTACTACACAGCAGAAAAAAAAATAACGACAGCTTGAATTTTGCAGGAAAATGGATGGAGCTAGAAAACGTTATTGTGAGTGAGGTAACCCAGACACAGATAGACAATTATCACATGTAATCACTCATAGGTTGTTTTTAAACATAAAGCAAAAAAAAAAAAAACTAGCCTACAAACCACAATCCAGAGAACTTAGACAGCAATGAGGACACTAAGAGAGACTTACATAGATCTAATCTACATGGGAAGTAGAAAGTATAAAAAGACAAGATCTCCTGAGTAAATTGGAAGCATGGGGAACTTGGGGGAGGACTGAAGGGGGAAGGGGAGAGGCAGGGAGGGGAGCAGAGAAAAATATAGAGCTCAATAAATATCAATAATAAAAAAAAGTTCTTCCTGCTCTTTCAGGGGACAAGTTCTGTTCCCAGCACCCCTGCCAAGCAGGTCACTATGCAGCCCGGACTGGCTTCAAACTGGCTGTGCTCCTTATGCCTCAGTCTCCCCAGTGGTGGGATTACAGGCATGCACGCCCATGTTTGGATTCAAGACTTGTGTGGAAGCAGGAAAGATTCATGGACCCCACAAGGCTCGGCTCAAAAGAACCATACAGGACCTGCAAGGCCTGCTCCAAACTTATTGAAGCAGTAAATAAACCGAGACAAGACACAGCCATGTGCAGTAGCCCCAGGAATGAAGCTCTGTGAGTTGCTACCCATGCCGCAGGGGTGTTTCAGGGACACAGTTGCCCGAGAGTCAACCACACTCCTGTCGGTGACCCAGGAAACTCACCGGGTCACTAGACTTGGTGGGGTCATCTTTGCTTTGCTGGTGGTGGTGCCCTTTCTGGGGTGAGGAGACATCTGTCCACATGGCCTCAGTACAGGAACAGTCACATGATACAATGATGCCTGAACAAAAGCAGACAGAACTGAAAGTAAACAGCAGGGCTGCAGGTAGCACTGTCCCCAGCGGGTGACAGAAGGCAACGGGGCTTAGCTTGTCCGCCCAGAAGGGAACTGGCTCACACAAGGCAATGATTCTGAGAGAAAGAGCGTGCGGATTCTCCACTCTGCGTGAGCCTCCAGTGTAACAGAGAAGGGTTCGTTTCTTCCAGCTGTCAGGATATGAGATGCCATAGCTAGCGTCGGCAGTCAACTTCACGCAAGTCTAGACACACGCCTGGGTAGGGAAACTCGGTGGAGGAATTGCCCCCATCAGAGCACCTTGTTGCCTCATCTGTGGGATTCTGTCTTAAATGCAATGTAAAAGCGAACTAGACAGAGAGAACCAGAGTCTAAATTAGATGTGTATCCAAAGACCCTCTTGCCGCTACGGCTCCTGGCACGCCCCACCATGTCCGGTTTGGGGAAGCTTTGAAAACGAAGCAGAAACACCCACATCAGAAGTTCTAGTGGCCACAGGGCGGGCTGCAGGAGTCAGGTCTGGCAGAGCCTGTCGCACACGGGTCTTCGTGCAGGTGGCCTCTCTGGGATGGCTGCAGGTCTACGTAAATCCTGGTGTTCGTCTGTACAGCAGGCACAAGCACGGGCTTCTTATTACTGTCATCTTCATGTATGTGTAGGTGTGTAGCTGAGGTACACACACGACAGTCAAAGGGTAATCTGGAGGCGCTGCTTCCTTCCACATGGGTCCCCAGGGCCAAACACAGGCTGTCAGTGCGGTGCCGGCACTCTCCCCTGCTAGGCCATCTCAGCAGCCCTTTTTCTTTCTGAGACAGGGCCTTGCTAGTAGCCCAGGCTGACCTTGAACTCACGTGCAATCCTCCTGCCTCTGTGTTGGGATTCAGGTGAACATGACCACTCTGGGTATGACTCTTTATCTCTCTGTCTCCCCCTCTCCCCCCGCCCCGCTCCTTTATTTTTTCCTTGTTAATACCAGGGATCGAACCCAGGATCCTATGCATGCTGGTCAAGCGTTCTACCATTGAGCTGTGGGACCCAGTGGTTGGTTGGTCTCTCTTCATTCCTTCTCCAGACCCTGCCCTCTTGTGTAGTGGGAGATAGGGGCTGAGTGACAGCCCCAGCCCCAGCCAGTTCACACTGATACCGCAAAATGCATAGCCAGCAAGCCAGAAGCGGACTGTCATGCCCTGTCAGCGGCAGCGGGACAGACTTGGCCAGGTGGTGGCTGTGTGCATGTCCCAGTGCCAATCTGCAGGCCTTCCTGGAGCTCCATCCGGGTGGGGGAGACGAAGCAGAGGTGTGTTCAGAGCAGGGTGTTAGGTGGCAGTCGGCTCTTCTCTGGAGGTTTTCTGAGGCACACACAGGATGGAGACCAGGTATCCTCAGAGCGTCGGGAAGATTGTTTTCAAAATGATCTGCAGCAAGAAGAGAAGATGGGAAAGCCCAGGGCTGATGGCTACCCGGCCGAAGAACATCTGCAGGTGCCACGCCTTTGACCCCAACACTCAGGAGGCAGAGGCAGGTGGATCTCTGAGTCCCAGGCCAGCCAGGCTACATAGTGAGACCCTGTTTTGAAAGAAAAAAGAAAGCAAAGCAAGTCTATGTAGGTTACTTAGAAAGATCCTGTCTCAAAATTTAAAAGTAGGGGACTAAGAGGCAGCTCAGCTGGTGAAGCATGGGACAAGCGTGAGGGCCTGCATTCAGTGTCCCAGCGCCCACAGAAAGGCCAGTACAGTGCGCACACACGTGACCTCAGTGCTGGGTGGAAGGGCAGAGACAGCTGGGTCCCTGGAACTCATTGGCCAGCAAGTCTAGTAAAGCTCTGGTTCAGGGAGATGCCCTGTCTCAAAAAATAAGAATAACTGAGGAAGATACAGCATGTCAATTTCTGCCCCCCAACACGTGTACACACTCACAGGTTCAGTTCCCAGCACCCCAAAATAAAACCAAGCTAATCAACTCCATTCCCTACTACAAAAGAGGGAAAAGAGAAAAAGATTATTGTCTGTCAGAATCGTGGCAACAATTTTCTCTTTATTCTTTGCCTTTCTTATTTTTTGATTTTTGAGACAGAGTTTCTCTATGTAGCCCAGGATATCCTGAAACTCGCTCTGTAGACCAGGCTGGCCTCAAACACAGAGATGCGCCCGCCTCTGCCTCCTGAGTGCTGGGATTAAAGGTGTGTGCCACCACCGCTCAGCCGGCTTTCCTAAACACAGGCCAGTGGCTTCCCTCTGCCCTGTCACCCTGGTCATAGCAATGCAGAGTTCCCATCTGGCAGATCCCTCCACACTGTGGCGATAAAGTGGGCTACAGAGAGTCCAAGATGGGTCCTCAACCTCTGGATGCCAAAGTAAGCCGAGCCCCCCACATAGCCTTCCTGTTTTTGGGCGATGGGATCCACACTCCCATTAGAAGGGCTGTGGGAGGGGAAGGGTTGATCCCCACCTGGGTGAGTTCATCATCCTCCCGGGTCAGGTTCTCTATGATGTCAAAGTGATCCATACCACGCAGCCGCTGGAAAGAGGCCTTCCACCCCATGCGGCACAGCGTCTAGACGGGAATAAGAGGTGTAGGCCTAAGAGTCCAGCTGGGAGAGGTAGGGCTCTCAGGGTCCAGGGTATGGCAGGTTCATTTGAATGCATTTGTTGAATGAATGACCGTCTTTGAGTCCAGTTAGATAAAATATGCCGATTTATCATTGCCCTGGGGATTGTACCAGGGCCTTGAGCATGCTTGGCAAGTATGTCACCACCGAGTAGCATATTGCCTTTCGTTTTAAAACTTGAAACAGGGTCCAAGTTAGTCAGGCTGGCCTTGAGTTCACTTTACAGCACATCCAGACCTCATGGTCCTCTTGCCTCAACCTCCGGAGTAACTGTTATCAGGGTGTGTACTACCAAGCCCAGCTCATTTGGGCAGAATAACAAGGAAGACGACATCACATGACCCTCAACCAGCCGCCATTAGCTAGCCACTGGCAGTACCTCATAGAACTCCCTGGACTGTCGGTGGAATTCTGGGGACTCATGCTGACCCACAACTACCAGCACAGGACAGGCCGGACCCACAGGCCTCTCTGGAACCACCTCCAAGCGCCGAAGTGGGCTGTTTCTCTGAGCATCTTCCCTGGGGGAGAAAGAGTGGAGGAGTCAGGATACGGGGGACATAGGCCTCAGGCTGGGGCTGGACATGGGCAGAGGGCAGACAACTCACAGGGTCATGTGCAGAGGGGCATTCTGGGAGGTAGCTATGATGGGCTCCAGGTCATAGATCCCGCTCACCAGGAGAAAGCCTGTGTAGGTGAGAAGTTCAAGCCAGGGGCAGGCCCAGAGAGATGGACCCACCCACCCTCCAGGTCAGCACCCTACGTCACTAGCCTTTCAAGCAATTGCTCAACCCTCCACCCTTCCAGCGAGGGGAAGAGTTGCCTGACCAGGTCCCAGATCCTCAGAAACCTTAAGGGATGATGCCAGACTGGGCTACGTGATATCCTGTTTTGACAAACAGTAAGAAACCTTGGAGGTTGGGCACAACACCATGCTTCGTCCAGCTGGCAAGGAGCATCATGGCAGCCAGGTGAGCTCCTGCAGAATGTCCAGAGACGTAGATTCCCCTGGGTCAGACGGAGAGCCTGGTTACATCCACTTCCCTATGGCAACAGGAGTCCCAGGTTGCACCCGGCTCCACAGCTGCCCTCCTGTGGTCCACCAAGGGCATCAGCAGCAATACCTACTCGTTGCTCGGATACCGCCTCTGCAGAAACACAATGCTGCGGGTCACCTGGTCCACCATCTGGTCCAGTGTGCCTGAGCAGAGGAAAATTCAGGGTGAGAATCCACCAGGGGCTCTACCCTCACAAAGCTCTGGCCCCCAAATCTCCAGAAGCTACCTTTGGGTGCAATGTCATAAGCCACTACAGCCACGACCACCCCTTGGGCTGTCAGCGGGTTCACCATGAAGGCCGAGATGTCCTTACTGTGGAAAGACAGAGATGGAGGCTGGAGAGCAGGCTCTTCCAGGACAAAGGTTTGGTTCCTAGTTCCCACCTGGAGGTATACAAACATCTGTAACTCCAGTCCCCTCTCCTAGCTCTGCATCCATCAGGCATGTACGCGGGGCACATACATATATGAAGGCAAGACACTCAACACTATATAATAAATAATAAGAAGAAACAAATGTCAAGGAGTGTGTATGTAATGTTATACTTGGGAAGGAGAGGCAGGAGGATCAGGAATCCAAGGTCATCCTCAGGTACTTACCTGAGTTTGAGGCTAGCCTTGGCTACTTGAGACACTGTCTCAAAAAACCCAAACAATATAAAAAGAAAGATAAAGGCTGGGTAGTGATAGTGCAGGCCTTTAATCCCAGCACTGGGGAGGCAGAGGCAGGTGGATCTCTGTGAGTTTGAGGAAAGCCTGGTCTACAAAAGCGAGTTCCAGGACAGGCTCCAAAAGCTACAGAAAAAACCCTGTCTCAGAAAGAAAAAAAAAAAAAAAAGCTAAGGAAGTGACAGCTGGAGGCGACTTGACCATGATGCTGCTTCCCTGCGGTCCTGAACACACCATGTGGCTGGTTTCCCATGCACTCAGGACACCGTGTGCTGAGAGAAAAGAACAGGCTGCCCTTACTCTGTCATGCTAGCCACAGGAGCCTGGGGACTTTAACCTCGAGCTGGCTCTGTCCGTTGGGAAGGAGAGACAGTGTTCCCTCTCTTAGCAAGTTGTGAGCGCCGGAGGTTAAAGGTGTAGAGAGTGTTAAATAGAACAAAACAGTGATGAATAACTGAAAAAATAAAAAACTGAGCCTGCTGGGGGAGGGGTGGGATAGATCCGAGCCTGCTAGGGGAAGGGATAGATGCAATGGCGGGCATCTGTAGGATAGTCCTGAGAACAGCAATGCCCTCCATGATCCTAAGTGCCCATCTTCCCAATGCCAGAGCACCTACTGTGTGCACACAGTATGTGTGTGTAATCGTGTGTATCTCATGTATGCCAGGCTGGCCTCAAACTCTCTGCATAGCTGAGGAGAACCTGGAACTTCTGATCGTCCGTCCTCCACCACCGGATGGCTGGGATCACCAGTATGTACTGCCACGCTCAGTGTGATTCAGTGCTGGCGAAGGAACACAGGGTTTAGCGCACACCACAGGAATTCTACTGATCCAGCTACATCCCAAGTTCTTGCTTTGTGTCTTCTGAGACAAGGCTGGCCTCAAACTTGCAGGAATCCTCCTGCCTCAGCTTCCCTGTTCTTAGTTTCCAAAGCACTGATATTTCGTGTCCTCTTGGTCCCAAACAAACCTGTGTAGTTGGTCATTCTGACATTTCTTTGACAAGTAAGTTGACCAGACACACTTTTCAGTACATGTAGAGACTTGAATTCTATCTCCTGAAAATGTATGTCCAAATCCTGCACCCAGGAGCTCAGGCTATGGTCTTACAGGGAAATAGCATCTCTGAGACAGAACTGGTAATCTTTGTTTATTTAAAAAAAGACTTAGCAGAGATGGACTGGAGATATGGCTCAGCAGTAAAGAGCACTGGCTGCTCTTACAGAGGGCCTGGGTTCAGTGTCCAGCACCCACATGGCAGCTCACAACCACCTGTAATTCCAGCTCCAGGAGACTGATGCCCTCTTCTGGCTTCCTTGGGTACTGCAAGCATGTGGTGCACAGACATACATGCACACAAACGTGCATAAACAGCTGGGCAGTGGTGGTACGTGCCTTTAATTCCAGCACTCAGGATGCAGAGGCAGGCAGATCTCTGGGTTCAAGATCTGATTTACAGAGTGAGCTTCAAGACAGCCAGGTATACACAGAGAAACCCTGTCTTGAACCTCCACTACCCAAAAAAGATGTATCACTTATTTTTATGCATGAGTGTGTGTATGTGCACATGAGTACAGTTCCTGTGGATGCCAGAAGAGGGCATCAGATCCCCTGGAGCTGTTGGGTGCTGGGAACCAAACTCAGGTCCTCTGGAAGAGCAGTAAGCACTCTTTAACGCCAAAGCCATGTGCCCACCCCTAACGCTGTCTTTAAGAGGAGAGGGAGCTCTGGGACACAGGCATCAAAGACCATGTGAAGGCAAAAGCAGAAGCTGGAGACCCAGCCATAGCAGAGGAACACCGCACCTCCAGGCTGACCCCGGAGCACCATCGTTCTGACTTCCTACCTCACAGAGGTGAGAGGTCACACTTCTCATCTTGCAGATGGACCTCGTGGTAATGTGTCACAGCAGCAGGGAACACCAATTCCCTGTTACCCAGATCCCACTCACCTTCCGCTCTGCCAGTATCCTCCATGAAAGAACAGGAAGAGGGGGAAAGCTGTAACAAAAGGCAGGGGGCGCTGGTGAGCCGGACACCCGGCTGCCTTTGCTGGGGACCAGGAGGCCTGCCCATCTCACCCTTGGAATCCTCATCAGGAAAGTAGATGTCCATTTTATCCCCCTCGCCATCGCCATAGGGGACATCCAGCTGATTTCTCCTGGTGGCCCGGGCTTTCCTGGTGGCTGTAGATGCAGACAAGCTGTTGTCAGTTAAGCCCAGCCCAGCAATTCCTAGGCGGCTGTGATAATTGGTCAGTTGAGGCTTTCCCAGCCCTGACTTGTGGTCACCTGCAGACCCGTGGTCCCCGCAGCCACTGTTTCCCTGTATTCTTGTTACATACACCACCAGAGAGCACACAACTGTCTAAGCCTTTGGAAAAGCTGGGGCTGGAGAGGTGGCTGCCCTGGCAGAGGGATTGAATTTCACTCCCAGCACCCACACTGACACTGAGGAACTCATCTGTGGCTCCAGCTCTGGGGCACTGGACACCTCTGGCCTCCTCGGGTCAGAGTCTACACAACGTGGAAGACTATTGGACCCACATCCCCCATCCCGACTTTTGTTTTGTTTTTTTTGTTTTCGAGACAGGATTTCTCTGTGTAGCTTTGGAGCCTGTCCTGGAACTCTGTAGCCCAGGCTGGCCTTAAACTCACAGGGATCCACCTGGGATTAAAAGCGTGCGCCACCACCACCCTGCAACAACCCCCTTTTCTGAGTAAACAATGTTTTATCGACAGCACTGGATCAGTTAAATATCTAAATTATCCCTACCTCACTCTACAAAGATCAACTCCAGATATGACAAATAAAAACCGACTTTTAGAAAGCCCCAAAGGAGCTGGAGAGATGGCTTAGCGGGTAAAGGAGCTTGTCATTAAGTCTGAAGATCTGAGCTCAGTCTCCGGGACCCACGGTGCGAGGAGAGAAACGGTTCCTGAAAGTTGTCCTCTACAGCGTGCACACACGCTACAGCACACACATGCCCTCACACGCCTCACACACTCCTTAGAGGATGACGGCAGAACAGGTCTTCATGACCCTGAAGTCAACAAAGGCCACACACACCCAGGACCCCAGGAATAATATTCAGAAAAGAAATAAGAGATTTGGCTGTGATCTGCCAGCACTTGGGAGGCCAAGGCAGGAGGGTCTGAAGGCCAGCCTGGGCTACACTGAAAGAAAGACTCTTTCCCAATGAAACAAAGTATTTCCTCATATAAAGAGCCAGTAGAGGTCACAGATCCTTTATGGAGGGTCACGGTCATATTGCTGTGTCCCTGCTGCTCTGGCCATGGCTCCTCGGCTGCTGAAGACTCTCCCTCCACCGCCTATCCACAATCAGGGCCCCTCTCCCATCAGCACTGAGACTTCTTGGTGGGCTCTGCCTTCTCTTGTCCGCGGAAGGCAGTGACAGCCGTCTCTACTCTTCCTGCTTCTCCCTGGACCCTGTAGCCAGCCGCCAGTGTGCACCTGTCACAACGGGCACCCCACGTGGGCACTCCCTCGCTGAGATCCATCCTTGGCCCTCTATGGGTTATACTGCGCTGCCATAACAACATACCCTACCGCAGAACTTCACTCTCCCCAGTTCTGGAGGGTGGAGGTCTAGCAGTTGGTGTGTGGTCAGGACCCTCTCTCCTTGGGCTGCAGTCCTGCAGGCAGGGCTTCACTGTCTCTGGGACGGTCCCATGCCCAGGTTGTCGCAAACCACCCTGCTGAAAACAGCCTTGTCCGTACGCGTTGACCCTGGGAACAACACCCACAGGAAGTGTCACTTCTAGGTCAGAGGGTGGACTTGCTTGTCATCAGGAGGATCCTGCCAGTGCCCTCCATAGAAGCTTCCAGCAAGAGAACTCTGTGTGCCTCGGGGTCATCAGCACGGCAGCCAATCAAAAGTTAGCGATTTCAGTAAGAGCCCTGACAGCTTGCCTGACTGGGTTAGATTACGTAGTGCTAAAACTACATTTTTTGTTGTTGTTGTTCAAGACAGGGTTTCTCTATGTATCCCTGGCTGTCCTGCTGCGTGGTCCAGGCTGGCCTTGAGCTCACAGAGATCTGCTTGCCTCTGCCCCAGCATGCTGGGATTAAAGGTGTGCACAGCACCGCCCGTGATGTGGGAGTGTCATATATCAATCTGTTGATTTCATTGGTTAAGTAATAAACAAACTGCTTGGCTGGCCCTCATAGGTTAAAACATAGGTGGGAGGAGTAAACAGAACAGACTGCTGGGAGGAAGAGGAAGTGAGCTCAGACTCAACAACTCCCCTCTCGGGAGCAGACGCCTCAGAGAGACACCATGCTCCGCTCTCACGCGATGAAGCTCCGACCCAGGATGGACATAGTGTAGAATCTTCCCGGTAAGCGCACCTAGGGGCGCTACACAGATGATTAGAAATGGGCTAGTCCAGGTGTGAGAATTAGCCTAGAAGAGGCTAGATAGAAATGGGCCAAGCAGTGTTTAAATGAAACAATTTGTGTGTTGTTATTTCGGGGCATAAGCTAGCAGGCAGCCCCACCGCTCTTATCACTACCCGCCTGGCTGAAACCATACTTTTGTTCTCAGTTGAAGAGAAGAAACAAAACCACTGTAGGTAAATGGTGTTAGCTCACAGAAATCTCAGACATTCAAAACACCACTGACCAGGGAACAAGAAACTGCCCCTGGCCAGGGAGTGGTCGCACATGCCTTTAATCTCAATTTGGTCTACAGAGCAAGTTCTAGGACAGTCAGGGCTGTTGTACAAAGAAACAAAAAATAATAATAATAAAGAAAAGAAACCAAAACAAAACAAGGAAGAAAGGAAGGAAGGAAGGAAGGAAGGAAGGAAGGAAGGAAGGAAGGAGGGAAGGAAAGGTGGGCCTCTGACTGGGACATTGTTCAGCGAAGTGCTGGGGAACAATCTTTTTGTACACTGAACATGTGTTTTAATAAAGGGATAAACAGCCAATAGCAGGTAGAGGTTGGGCAGCACTTTTGGACAAAAAGAGAGCATGGGGAAGAAGAAGGGCAAAGTCACCAGCCAGACACAGAGGAAGCAGATGAACATGCCCATGCTGAAAAAAAGTACTACCACATGGTAGAGCGTAGATAAGAAATATGGGTTAACTTAAGTCGTAACAGCTACTTAGTGACAAGCCTAAGCTATTGGTTGAGCATTTATAATTAATAATAAGCCTCTATGTGGTTATTTGGGAGCTGGTTGCTGGGACAGAGAAAGTCTGCCTACAGAGGGCAGGGGGGTCATAAAGGTCAGGTGATGTACAGCCACCCCCAGAGTGTGAATACCACCTGAACCCCTAGGTGGGAACACCAGAGGGCTTTAGCAAGACACCTCAGAATAACAAAGCCAGAACTGGACTTTAATTATCCAAAACCCAAAGTGTCAAAATTCTTACAGATAAAACCCCAATCTAGAAATCATAGGATGTCACTAAGCTGAGTTCTGTGTTAGTGGGCTAACTAGTGGATGTGGAGGCCAGAAGCCGTGCAGATGAAAAGGGTGCCTCAAACTTCCAATCCTCCTACTCCACATTCCGATCCGATTGCTGAGAGCATCGGAGGCATACCACACCGCGGCTTTGTTTCGCATTTTTAAGACCCATTCCTCGGGCTGACCTGGAACTCACTATGTAACCCAGGCTGGCCTCGAACCTCCTGCTTCAGCCTCTTGATTGATTGCTAGGATTCTAGGTTTTTTGTTTTTTTAAGATTTATTTTCTTTTTACTTATGTGTGTATATGTGCATCTGTGTGTATACATGCACACTTCTGCAGGTGTCTGTGATGCCAGAGGAGGGCCTCAGAGCCCCTGTGTGCCACCTAACATGGGGGCAGGGAACCAAACTCTGGTCTAATGCAAGATCAGGACAACCACTGAGCCATCTTTCCAGGCCTGGGATTCTGGTTTGTTTTGACTTTTTACTTCATTTAGCAAGTGTTTGGGTTGGTTTTCTTTAACTAAATTTATATGTATGAGTATTTTGCCTACATGTATTCCTATGTACCATGTGCATGTCTGGTGCCCAAGAGAGGCCAGAAGAGGGTGTCAGATCCTCTGGAACTGGAGTTACAGACAACTGTGAGCTGCCATGTGGGTGTTGGGAATTGAACCCGGGTCCTCTGGAAGAGCAGTCAGTGCTTTTAACCACTGGGCCATCTCTCTAGCCTCTGCAAACATGTTTAAATGTAAGCAACAGCCATGAATTGTAATGGACTCTCTATATTTGTGTTTGTTATTGAGTGCAGAAGAGGAAGCCCTGGGGTTTGAACACGTGGGCAGGGGCTCGACCACCAAGCCCTTGTTATAGAGGCTGGGAGCAAATAATCAAAACACCAATTGTAGCTGGTTGTCACCTATAGTCAAGGGAAGGTGAAGGCAGGAGGAGAGGAGCAAGTGCAGGGTCGTCCTTGACAAGTGTAGGGAAGGAGGCCTGAATATTTAGTCAAATCCAAGGACCACACAGAAAGACGAGAGGAGCAGGGAAGAGAGGCAGAGCAGTCGGGGAGGAAAGGACAGGACGGAGGAGCTCTAAGATAGGAGGGAGGGAGGGAGTGAAGGAGGGCCCTCCCCTCCCCTCGCTCTGTGTGACACCCTTCACAGAGCAGCACAGGCCCGTGTCAAGAGGCCCAGGCATGCTTGTGGTGCCCAGACATGCATGCAGGCAAAACACCCATATGCATAAAATAAAAATAAAATATATTTAAAAAAAATAAAATCAATCTTTAAATAGTAACCACAAAAAGGATTTGCAGAAGGAACTGGAGGGAGAGGCTGGATTCAGGCACCTGCCCTCCCACTAAAAACCTTAGGAAAGACCAGCGAGATGGCTCAGCGGGCAAAGGAGCATGCCGCTATAGCAGTGATTCTCAACCTGTGGGTCGCAACCCCTTCAGGGACCACATATGGGGTATTTACATCATAATTCATAATAATGCAAAATTACAGTTATGAAGTAGCAATGAAAGACTTTCACAGTTGGGGGTTACCGTCACATGAGGAACTGTATTAGAGGGCGCAGCTTCAGGAAGGTGGAGAACCACTGTACTACAGTGTGGTAAGGAACCTGCATTTGCCGCTGGCCCACGGCAAGCAAATAACAAAAAGTCAAAGCAAAACTTGCAGAAAACACCCAGCCTGGTGAACGCTCATGGGGCACTCCCAAGAGCCAAAGTTAGAAACCACTAGAGAGTGTGTAGAGAGGGGACCGAATTGTGGGGCACAGTGGAATATTCCCGTACCCAAGGGTCGCAAACCTGTTACCTGCCGCGACATGGAACCAGCTGAGACAAGACCTAATGTACCCTCTGTTAGGGAGGCAGCTTCAGGGGGGAGGTGCCGGGGGCGGAGGAGCCAGGATGAGGAGCCACTGCTAACGGGGTACAGGGTTTCCTCTACGGATGATTAAAATGTCTTTGAACTAAAGTTTGTAGTTCTTGTGCTTGAGAAGCTGAGGTGGAAGAATTTCAGAGTTCAAGGTTGACCGGGCTACACACCAGCACATCCAAGGCTATAAAGCAATAATAATAAAGGAAGAATTGGGGCTAGTGTTTTCTTCATCTTATCGCAGAGGGAAAATCCTAATTGTAAGGTAAGGCCTACGAATCAGTCAAGGGGGAGAGCCTGCTGTCAATCATAAAGCCCCACCTAGCTATTCACGGAGCTGATTGGTCCTTTGAGAGCCAAGGCTGCCTTGAGCTACAGGGAGCAGGAAGTGTACCAAGCTGCAAGTTAAGGCTTCTGGCAGCTAAGCCCAGGCTGCTGATATATCCAATGTCTCCCTGCCCACCCAGAAGACAAGCAGCCTTTGTGTTTGGCACACCTGAGTCCTACTGCGTCCACTCAGCCTGCAGACCAGAGCTCCCAGAAGGAAGTCACACAGTTATTGCATGCAGTCCCCCACACATAATTCAACTAAATCTTAAAAAAAAAAAGTCATGGGGATCTAGAGAGATGACTGTATGGTTAAGAGCACAGACAGCTGTTCCTCTAGAGGACCCGGGTTCAATTCCCAGCATCCACAAGGCTGCTCACAACTATCTGTAAATTCCAGTTCCAGGGGATCTGACATCCTTACACAGACATACATGCAGGCAATACACCAATGCACATAAATTAATTTTCTTTTTTCTTTTTTTTTAAATATGTATTTATTATGATACAGTTAGCCAGAAGAGGGCACCAGATCTCATTACAGATGTTGTGGGCCACCACGTGGTTGCTGGGAATTGAACTCAGGACCTTTGGAAGAGCAGGCAATGCTCTTAACCGCTGAGCCATCCCTCCAGCCCCATAAATTATTTTTAAAAAGGTTTATAAAAATAAACAAACACAGATGTGAAGTAGGGCAGGCGCACACCTTTTATCCCAGCACTGGGAGACAGAGGCAGGCAGATCCGGAGTTAGAGGCCAGCCTGGGCTACACAGTGAGATTCCTGTCTCAACAAGAACAAGGTAACTAACTCACACAGGGCTGGACTGGTTCCCTCTCTTCTACCCTTGCAGGCAGGTTCTCTGAGGTGGCTGGAGAATGGTTTCCAGTTTTTCCCCAACAGCGTGAGATTACACCCCTCTTCCATGTCCTCTTTCCTCACAAAGAGGTAACCGCTGAGCCTCGCAGGCAGCTCTGAGGAAGCCTTGGGATAGCCTAGAAACTCAGCTGAGGGAAGTGGTTTCTGGTTAGTAGCTGGGCGGGCAATTTGACCTCATCGGGCAGGGAAGTGGGGCATACCTGTCAGACATAAATTATAAGAAGGCAGAGAGAGAGTTGGCTTCTATCAACACAGTAATTAAGAGCAACATTTCAATGCAAACGCCTGTTGGCTTTGGCCTGGTTTTGTTGCTGAGACTAGGAGCATGTAGAAGTAGCTGAGGATGCCCAGCGCTCCCATTACCAATGACAGAGGACGGGATTACAGGTATAGATTTAAAAATAAAAAAGTAGGGCCAGTGTGATGTCTTAGCAGGGCAAAGCCGCCTGCTGTCAGTCAAGACTGACCACCTGTTCCATCCCACATGGCAGAACAGAATGAGAACAGACGCCAGCACCTTGCCCTCTGACCTCCACATGGTACTTGTGCCCACACATATACACTCAAAAGAAATGCACCCTACAGTGGTGGTGCATGCCTTTGATCTCTGTGCATTCGAGGCTAGCCTGGTCTACAAAGGGAGTTCCAGGACAGCCAGAGATGTTATGCAAACTCTGTGTTGAAAAACCAAAATAATAATAATAATAAATAATCCTTTTTTGAAAAAGACATTTTAAAAAATGCCAGGGCCTAGGGACTGGCTCAGGTGGTAAATGTGCTTGTCTTGGAAGCACAAAGAGGGCAAAAGAGGAAACAAAACTGAAACCCAAGCCCTGCTAGGACAGGGCTCACTGTATAGCCCTAGCTGGCCTTGAACTCACGACCCAGACCACACTGGCCTTGCACTCACAGAGATTTGCCTGGCGTGCTGGAATTAAGGGTGTGCACCACCAGGGCAGCCCTGCTAGCATCTCTTGACAGCTGACCACAGAGGCCTGTGTGCAAGCACTGGCTACTCTGAACTCTGACCTTTGGCTGGTGATGTCCTTCCTCCACCCCTGCTGGCCTTTTTACCCCTCTAGACAAGACAGGCAAATGGATTTGCTCTAACCCCATTTATTAACTGAGCCAGCCACAGCAAGGACACTTCAGAGCCCAACCCAGGAAACAGCTCCAACCCACACTAAAAGGACAAGAGAGAACATGTGGATTGAACCCCCAAAGCCTGATCCTGCCCCGGTTATCTCCATTGAGGAAACTGCTCAGGGCAGGGTTCTGAGACCAGGCAGTCGGCCAACATCCAGTTCCCCGTTTGAGCGAACAGCTAGCTGCCCCCACATCCAAGTTCCCCTCTGAGTGGACAGCTAGCGGCCTCCACATTCCAGTTCTCCATCTGAGCAGAGAGACAGCTAGCGGCCTCTGCCCTCCAGCTCCTCAGCACCACAGCACTCTGGGGCAGAGGAAGACCTCACAAGCACAGGCCCCAAACTCGGATTGCTCTAAAGGAAACCAAAGTTTAGTTTCCTTTCCTTCCTCCCCTCTCCCTTCCTTCCCATCTTCCTAGACATGGTCTCCTGTATCCCAGTCTGGCCTGGAATTCTCTATGGCACTGAGGATAGCCTTGAACCTCTGCCGGCCTCCTGTGCTAGAACCACAGGCATGCATGACCATGCAGGTTCATGCCCCACTGAGAACTGAACCCCGGGCTCTGTGCACGCTGGGCAAGAGTCCTACCCACCAGTCTTCCTCCAGCACCCCCGCTGCTTTCTGTACAGAGCAACAATATGACCTGGGCATAGTGATTGGCACCTGCAACCCAGCACTCAGGAGGCCAAGTTCAAGGCCAGCCTGGGTTACATAGTATATTGGAGGCCAACGTAGGCTACACAGAAAGACCCTGTCTCAAAGAAAATAAAACAATCAAATTAAAAACTGCTGGTTGGTGATGGAGCACGCCTTTAATCCCAGCACTTGGAAGGCCGAGGCAGGAGGACCTCTGAGTTTGAGGTCAGCCTGGTCCATAGAGAGAGTTCCAGGACAGTCAGGGTTGCTACACAGAGAAACTTGGTCTTGAAGAACAAAACCAAAAAGAAGAAGAAAATTTAAAAAATAGCAACAATAGCTTGCTTTTTTCCCTCTTTTCAGCTTCCATTTCTGTGCGAAGCCTAACCCAGCCTTGTAGAGCAGAGCTCTCGGCCTTCCGAGGGCTGCAACCCTTTAACACACTTCCATGAAATCCTTTCATTGCTACTTCATAATGTAAGACTTTAAAACAATTCTGAAGCCATTTTGACAACTCTGAATCCTCTCAGCCTCCGTGCCATAGTGCTTCCCCTCCTCCCCTGGGAACCAAGGACTTAACAGCTACACATGCACGTACTCAGTTCCTGAACAATTACCCATATACGTATGTTTTGATTCAGTCCCCTGGGAAACGGGGTCAAAATGACCTCTTACCTCATCTGATCTGGCAACCACTCTCCAGCCAATTATTGGTAATAGCCCTTTTGAATAAGCCAATCATAATAGTCAAAGAACAACCCCCCTTGCTTCTGTGGCCTTCTCCTTTAAAAGTAGCCTATGCCATTATATTCGAGGTCTCTCGGCTTCCCGAATGCTGAGGGACCCTGTCATGACAGAATCAATAAAATCCTCATGCTTTTGCATCGGCTGTGGTGTGTGAGGTGGTCTTTGGGGGCGACTCCTCCTTGGTGTTTGGATGCTAGAGTCCAACAATAACCGTCATCTTGCTACCATCTATTATGAGCTATAACGTAAATATTCAACATTTCCAATGATCTTAGGTAACCCCTGTTCATGACCCACAAGTTGAGAACCTCTGCTTTAGAGCCTGGAAGCCCTTGCCAACCAGGAGGGAGAGGAGGCTGTGTCTCATAGAGCCTGGCCTCACCCAGGCCTCTCTGCCTCCAGCTCTGTCCCCACCTCCTGCCCCAGCAGAGGGGGCTGGTATAAGGGAAGTGTCCCTCAGTGCTCAGTATCTGCAGAGGGGTCCCGCAGTACCCTGGATTCCAGTCTCC
Source organism: Microtus pennsylvanicus (assembly GCF_037038515.1). Lineage (NCBI taxonomy): Eukaryota > Metazoa > Chordata > Mammalia > Rodentia > Cricetidae > Microtus > Microtus pennsylvanicus. Next base: position 4,247,853 of record NC_134589.1, read on the forward strand.
ACGAAGGCGTTGACAACATCCTCTGCTTTCATCCGGACGACCCACCTGCTGGGGGAGTACTGCTTCTCCAGCTCCTGTGGGCAAGACCGGGCTCGTGAGACGCCCACTCTCAGCTGGGCATGTCGACACACCCCACCCCCCGACAGACGTTCCCCTCAGCTTTTCTGCCCTGAAAAGATCCTCTGTAATATGCTCAGCTTCCTCCAAGTCTTTTCTTTTCGTTTTTTGGTTTTTCAAGACAAGGTTTCTCTGTAGCTTTGGAGCCTGTCTTGGAACTTGCTCCAGTAGACCAGGTTGGCCTTGAACTCACAGAGATTCGCCTACCTCTGCCTCCAGAGGGCTGGGATTAAAGGCGTGCGCCACCACCGCCTGGCTCTTCAAGTCTTTTCAACTTCCACTCCCCACACCCTCCACCTGCTGTCCCCAATTAGGTATTTCAGAGGAGCACCTAAGGTGCCCTTAGGTTCGTGATAAAGGGGCACCCCGAAGGCAGCCATGCCTTTAGCCAGCTAACAGCCTTAATGAGAGATGAGGTCTCTAAAGGTGTTCAGTTAACAACACTGGGGAGCGGCACAGTCCTGCAGAAACTGAGACCACAGGAGGCCAAGCAGCTCCGTGGCCATTGGTTCTGGGGTCAAATGGCGCGACTCCATTTTCCTGGGAGGACAGTGTTCTGATCACAGGTAGACACAGGGTCACAGGGACAGAGGTGAGTGGGAGAGAAGAAACCAAAGGTCAGTTTGCAAATAACTAACCAGCCAGATGGCTAAAACATGGGGTGTGGGGAGGCTAGGCAGCTGGGGGACCACGGTGGAGGGCTAGGCAGCCGGGGCATGGTGATGCTCACCTGTAATCCCAGCACTGTGGAGGCAGAGGCGGGAGGAGCAATGTAACTTTGAGGATAGCCTACAGCTAGCAAGTTCCTGGGTAGCCAGGACCTGGCCTATAAATAGTAAACAGAAGGGATGTGGATCAGTGGCAGAGCGCAGCACCATGAGTTAGTTAACACAGGGAGTAAGGAGAAGACTGATCACAGCTAAAGGACCCTGAGCCAACACCATGAGGCTCTATCTGGAAGACAGTGTGCTGGGGCTGACCCTCGTCAGCTTTCATTGCTTACTGGCTGTCTCTAGTCTCGGTATCCTCATCGGTATAACGGGGATCAGCACCCCCATTACAGGACTAAGAGGGAGAAGGTATAGAATAAGAGAAATAACATTGACCACTCAAACACAGTGGCCTCCTCCTGTTGAGTGGCACTCATGGTCAGAGGTCTTCTGAGCTGTAGAACCCTCTCATTCAGGTCGATACCTGTTGGATGTTAGGGCTCCACTTGGCACCCCAACTGTTATCATCTTTATACGTAGCTGGAGCTGGCCTTGAACTCCTATCTTCTGACTGGACCTCCCAAGTGTGAGATTATACCCACATGCCAAAATCTTTTTTTTTTAATTTTTAAATCAGTGTATTTGTGGGTGTATATATGTGTGTATGTGTGTGAATGTGTGTGTGTGTGGTATGTGTACATGACTGCAGGTTTCTCAGAGCAGCCTCCTGGAGCTGGAAGTTGTGAGCCATCTGATGTGGATGCTGGGAGTCTGACTCAGGTCCTCAGGAAGAGCAGGGCATACTGAGTATCTCTCTAGCCCCTTGCTGGCTGTCATTTTTACTACTAGTATTTATGACTAATACTATTTATCTGTTTGTTTTGTTTTTTGTTTTCTTTTTGTTTGTTTGTTTGTTTGCTTTCGAGACAGGGTTTATCTGTGTGCCCCTGGATCTTGCTCTGTGGTCCAGGCTGTCCTTGAATTCACTGAGATCCTGCCGGCCTCACTGCCTCTCCAGTGCTAGGATTAACAGTGTGCACCACCACCTCCCGACTGTTTTGTTTTTTCAAGACAGGATTTCTGTGTAGTCCTGGTTGACCTGGAACTTGCTTTGTACACCAGGTTGACCTCCAACATAGAGATTAATCTGCCTCTGCCTGGGATCAAAGGTGTGGGCACCACGGGGCTGACAGGTAGTTGTGAGAAGGGCAACAAACTGTCCCTAACTTTCAACAGATTCTGAGACCCAGGGACCCAGGGACCCAGGGACCCAGGGACCCAGGGACCCAGGGACCCAGGGACCCAGGGACCCAGGAAAATTGATCACATACTTGGTAACAAAGCAAACTTCCACAGATATAAAAAAAAAGTTTAGTAACTACCTGTGTCTTACCGAATCACCATGGAATAAAGTTAGAATATAACAACAATTCAACCCCCAGAAAACCTACAAACTCATGGAAACTGAACAGGTAACTACTGAACCACCCCTGGGTCAGGGAAGAAATAAAGAAAGAAATTAAAGTCTTCCTTAAATTCAATGAAAATAAAGATACAAAATACCCAATCTTATAGGACACTATGAAAGCAGTGCTAAGAAAAAAGTTCATAGCGCTAAATTCACAAATTAAAAAAAGATGGAGAAAACTCACATTAGAGACTTAACAGCACAGGTAAAAGCTCTAAAGAAGAAGAAGAAGAAGAAGAAGAAGAAGAAGAAGAAGAAGAAGAAGAAGAAGAAGAAGAAGAAGAAGAGGAAGAGGAAGAGGAAGACCCAGGGGGGGACCCAGAAACCCCCGGGGGGACCCCCCCAGGGGGACCCAGGGACCCCCGGGGGGACACCCCGCCCCACAGGGGAACCCAGGGACCCAGGGACCCAGGGGGACCCAGGGACCCAGGGGGACCCAGGGGGACCCAGGGACCCAGGGACCCCCAGGGGGACACCCAGGGGGACTCAGGGACCCAGGGACCCCCAGGGGGACACCCAGGGGGACTCAGGGACGCCCAAGGGGACCGCCCCAGGGGGACCCAGGGACCCCCGGGGGGACACCCCGGGGGACCCAGGGACCCCCAGGGGTACCCCCCTAGGGGGACCCAGGGACCCCCGGGGGACACCACCCCCAGGGGGACCCAGGGACCCCCGGGGGGACACCCCCCCCAGGGGGACCCAGGGACCCCCGGGGGGACACCCCGCCCCCCAGGGGGACCCAGGGGGGGACCAAGGACCCCCAGGGGGACCCAGGGGGGGACCCAGGGACCCCCAGGGGGACCCAGGGGGGGGACCCAGGGAACCCCAGGGGGACCCAGGGGGGGGACCCAGGGACCCCCAGGGGGACCCAGGGACACCCAGGGACCCCCAGGGACACCCAGGGGGACACCCAGGGGGACCCAGGGGGACCCAGGGACCCCCAGGGGGACCCAGGGGGACCCAGGGGGACCCAGGGGGACCCAGTTACCCCCAGGGGTACCCAGGGGGACCCAGGGGGACCCAGGGGTACCCAGGGGGACCCAGGGGGACCCAGGGGGACCCAGGGGGACCCAGGGACCCCCAGGGGGACCCAGGGGGACCCAAGGGGACCCAGGGACCCCCAGTGGGACCCAGGGACCCCCAGGGGGACCCAGGCGGACCCAGGGACCCCCGGGGGGACACCCCGCCCCCCAGGGGGACCCAGGGACCCAGGGACCCAGGGGGACCCAGGGACCCAGGGGGACCCAGGGGGACCCAGGGGGACCCAGGGACCCAGGGGGACCCAGGGGGACCCAGGGGGACACCCAGGGACCCCCAGGGGGACACCCAGGGGGACCCAGGGACCCCCAGGGGGACTGCCCCAGGGGGACCCAGGGACCCCCAGGTGGACCCCCCTAGGGGGACCCAGGGACCCCCGGGGGACACCCCCCCCAGGGGGACCCAGGGACCCCCAGGGGGGACCCCCCCAGGGGGACCCACGGACCCCCGGGTTGACACCCCGCCCCCCAGGGGGCCCAGCGACCCCCGAGGGGGGACCCCCCAAGGGGGACCCAGGGACCCCCGGGTGGACACCCCACCCCCCAGGGGGACCCAAGGGGGGGACCCAGGGACCCCCAGGGGGACCCAGGGGGGGGACCCAGGGACCCCCAGGGGGACCCAGGGGGGGACCCAGGGACCCCCAGGGAGACCCAGGGGGGGGACCCAGGGACCCCCAGGGGGACCCAGGGGGGGGACCCAGGGACCCCCAGGGGGACCCAGGGGGGGGACCCAGGGACCCCCAGGGGGACCCAGGGGGGGGACCCAGGGACCCCCAGGGGGACCCAGGGGGGGGGACCCAGGGACCCCCAGGGGGACCCAGGGGGGGGGACCCAGGGACCCCCAGGGGGACCCAGGGGGGGGACCCAGGGACCCCCAGGGGGACCCAGGGGGGGGACCCAGGGACCCCCAGGGGGACCCAGGGGGGGGACCCAGGGACCCCCAGGGGGACCCAGGGGGGGGACCCAGGGACCCCCAGGGGGACCCAGGGGGGGACCCAGGGACCCCCAGGGGGACCCAGGGGGGGACCCAGGGACCCCCAGGGGGACCCAGGGGGGGACCCAGGGACCCCCAGGGGGACCCAGGGGGGGGACCCAGGGACCCCCAGGGGGACCCAGGGGGGGGACCCAGGGACCCCCAGGGGGACCCAGGGGGACCAAGGGACCCCCAGGGGGACCCAGGGACCCCCAGGGGGACCCAGGGGGACCCAGGGACCCCCAGGGGGACCCAGGGGGGGACCCAGGGACACCCAGGGGGACCCAGGGGGACCCAGGGACCCCCAGGGGGACCCAGGGACCCCCAGGGACCCCCAGGGGGACCCAGGGGGACCCAGGGGGACCCAGGGACCCCCAGGGGGACCCAGGGACGCCCAGGGGGACCCAGGGGGACCCAGGGACCCCCAGTGGGACCCAGGGACCCCCAGGGGGACCCAGGGGGACCCAGGGGGACCCAGGGACCCCCAGGGGGACCCAGGGACCCCAAGGGGGACCCAGGGACCCCCAGGGGGGCCCAGGGGGACCCAGGGACCCCCAGGGGGACCCAGGGACCCCCAGGGGGACCCAGGGGGACCCAGTGGGACCCAGGGACCCCCAGGGGGACCCAGGGACACCCAGGGGGACCCAGGGGGACCCAGGGGGACCCAGGGGGACCCAGGGACCCCCAGTGGGACCCAGGGACCCCCAGGGGGACCCAGTGGGACCCAGGGACCCCCGGGGGGACCCAGGGACCCCCAAGGGGACCCAGGGACACCCAGGGGGACCCAGGGGGACCCAGGGACCCCCAGGGGGACCCAGGGACACCCAGGGACCCCCAGGGACACCCAGGGGGACACCCAGGGGGACCCAGGGGGACCCAGGGGGACCCAGGGACCCCCAGGGGGACCCAGGGACACCCAGGGACACCCAGGGGGACCCAGGGGGACCCAGGGACCCCCAGGGGGACCCAGGGGGACCCAGAAGGACCCAGGGACCCCCAGGGGGACCCAGGGACCCCCAGGGGGACCCAGGGGGACCCAGGGACCCCCAGCGGGACCCAGGGGGACCCAGGGACCCCCAGCGGGACCCAGGGGGACCCAGGGACCCCCAGGGGGACCCAGGGGACACCCAGGGACCCCCAGGGGACCCAGGGGACACCCAGGGACCCCCAGGGGGACCCAGGGGACCCCCAGGGACCCCCAGGGGGACCCAGGGGACACCCAGGGCCCCCCAGGGGGACCCAGTGGACACCCAGGGACCCCCAGAAGAAGAAGAAGAAGAAGAAGAAGAAGAAGAAGAAGAAGAAGAAGAAGAAGAAGAAGGAGAGGGAGAGGGAGAGGGAGAGGGAGAGGGAGAGGGAGAGGGAGAGGGAGAGGAAGGAGAAGGAGAGGGAGAGGGAGAGGGAGAGGGAGAGGGAGAGGGAGAGGGAGAGGGAGAGGGAGAGGGAGAAGGAGAAGGAGAAGAAGAAGAAGAAGAACAAGAAGAAGAAGAAGAAGAAGAAGAAGAAGAACCAGAAGAAGAAGAAGAAGAAGCTGACTCACCAAGGAGGAGAAGAAGACTGGAAAAATCAAGTTGAGGGTTGAAATCAACAAAATAGAAACAGGAAAACAATCCAAAGAATCAATGAAGGAAACAGGGCTAGTTCTTTGAGTAAAATCAACAAAATTGACAAACCCCTATCCAAACTAGTTAAAAGGAAGAGAGAGAACACACAAAATAACAAGATCAGAAATGAAAACGGAGCCATAACAACAGACACTGAGGAAATTCAGAGAATCATTGGGTCTTGTTAAAAAGCTTATGTGTGACAAAGTTGGAAAATGTAAAAGAGATGGACTTGTTTTTAGATAAAATCCAAATACCCAAATTAAATCAAGACCAGGTGAGCAGCACACAATGCCTGTCTGCACTCTATGTGCTACCATACAGTTTGTGAGCTACGAGCAAGGGGCTAGAGGTTAAAATACACAAACACACAGACAGAGAGACAGAGACATGGACCTCTAGTCACTGGTAAGAAGCCCTTTAAACAACAGCACCCTGGAGGCTTAGCACCCAACAGTCAATTGGGCCAACAGGTGAAAACCTTATCCTCTGATCCTCAAGGCCAAGGCAACCTCTTTTGGCTAGAGAAAGAAGAGCTGGAGAGATAGCTCAGTGATTAAGAGCATTGGCTGCCCTTCCAAAGGTAAGAGGTTCGATTCCTGGCAACGACATAATGCCTCACAACAATCTGCAATGAGGTCCTGTGCCCTATACTGACAACAGAAGGGAAAGGCAGGAGAGATAGCTCAGTGGTTAAGAGCAATGCTTGCTGAGTTCAATAGGGACCCAGGGACCCAGGGACCCAGGGACCCAGGGACCCAGGGACCCAGGGACCCAGGGACCCAGGGACCCAGGGACCCAGGGTTGGAAAGGTGGCCTAGCAGGTTAGAGCATGATCTCAGATCCACACATTAATACGGAAAAGCTGAATGTAGCCATGCACATGCATGTATGCAATGGTGTGGAAGGTCCTTTTGTTTATGTGTTGCTTTTACTGGTTAGTAAATAAAGAACTGGCTTGGCCTATAGCATGGGAGGAGGAAGGTAGAGTTAGGGAGACGCCATGGAGCTGCCGCCAGAGTCAGACATGTTGAAACACTGCCGGTAAGCCACTATCTTGGCTTATGGCATGGGAGGAGGAAAGTGGAGTTAGGGAGACACTATGGAGCCCCTGCCAGAGTCATACATACTGAAACACTGCCGGTAAGCCACTGCCATGTGACAATACACAGATTAATGGAGATGGGTTAAATTAAGATGTAAGAGTTAGCCAATAACAAGCTAGAGCTAATGGGCCAAGCAGTGATTTAGTTAATACAGTTTCTGCGTGATTATTTTAGGTCTAAGCTAGTCAGGACCCAGGAACCAACAAGCACCCTACTGCAACAGTGTGATGTAGGGTGAAGACAGAGGGATTACTGGTGTTCGCTGGTCAACAGCTCACCAAATCCAGGGAGAGACTCTATCTTACAGAAGTAAGGTAGAGGATGATAAAGCAGGACACCCAGTGTTCTCCTCTGGCCTCCTCTCATAGCCACACACACACACACACACACACACACACACACACACACACGTGCATACATCACATTCATGCATATAACATACATTTTATTATCTCTTTTTTGAGATGATAATATTACATCATCTTTCCCTTCTCTTTTCTCCCTCCAAACATTCCCGTCCACCTCTACTTGCTTGCTTTCTGACTCATGACCTCTTTTTCATTAATTGTCATTATGACACACATTTTTAACTGATTTTCCTCCCATAAAATATATTCCAGCCACAGTTACCTCTCTCTCCACTCCTCCAGTTCCCTCACCTCCCTTCTCCCCTGATTCACCCTCTTCCATTTCCATTCAGAAAAGAGCAGACCTCCAAGAGACAATAACCAAATAAACAAAATGAAATACAATAAGATAAGGCAAACACTCTCATATTAAGACTGGACAAGGGGACCCAATAGGAAAAAAAAGAGTCCCAAGAGCAGACAAAAGAGTCAGAGAACACCTACTCCCACTGTCAGGATTGCCACAAAACCACCAAGCTACTAGCCATAACATACATATGCAAAGGACCTTATATATACCCTTGAAGGCCCTGTATTTAAAAGGGAAATAATAAAATGAAAACTTAAAGAGTGGGTGTATGCATATGTGTTTTATTTGTCAGATTGCAGGTACAGTAGACAGGAGGGAGATCTCCTAAATAATAGGGACAATATCAAAGCAGTTAGTATTTATACTCTAGAACAGAAGTTGATTCTCTGATCTTGCACCATTTCTTTAAACATTTCGCTCTCAATATTTTTCAGCTATTGAAACCAAGAAATATAAATGTTGACATACATATAGAACATGCCGTATATATGATTACTGTGGGTGTTAAATTTATGTATCCAGCCTAATGGCTAGAAAATTGTAAGTGCCCCCACTAAAAAAAAAGTCTATTGCTTTTGATTGCCTTCTTCCTCTTCCTATCATGAACACTACCTGGAATCTTACAAAAAAGGCACCAAAAATCCACAGGGATATGAATGCAGGGAATGGAGTAACAGATTAAAACCACATTATTCCTAGAAGAGAACTTCATGATCAAAATCCAACATGCATTTGAGGAGGGAAAAGGGGGTAGATTACTAGTCAGTTAAGAACTACAGTTAGTAAACTAATTTATGCAAATTAGCTAAATTAGGAAAGAAAGAAGCTAACCCATTAGAATATATGAAATTTAAAAATAACAATAATAGTTAAGATTAAAACTTAGTGAATACACTTACAACATATTATGCACAGCTAGAGTTCTTTTAGTTCTTCAAAGTATTGAACATTTTATTATAAATTATAGCCACCAGATCATGTTGTAGGACACTAGATTTTAGTACCCATTATCTGTCTCCCTTCTTTCTTCTCTCACCCTCTCTCTCTGTGGTGGTTTGAATGAGAATGATTCCCATAAGCTTATATATTTGAATTCTTGCTCCCCAGTTAGTGGAACTGTTTGAGAAGGATTAGGAGGTGTGTACCCACTAGAGTGGATATAGTCTTCTTGGATTGAGTATGGTCTTGCTGAAGAAGTAGGTCACTGGGATGTGGGCTTTGAGGTTTCAAAAGCCCATGTCAGGGCTCAATCAGTATGTCTCTGCTTCCTGTCCATAGATAAGGATACTAAACTCCCAGCTACTGCTCCAGTGCCATGCCTGCCTGCTTCCCACCATGATGATCATGGACTAACCCTCTAAAAATGGTAAGATTTCTTTTATAATAGTTTCCTTGATCGTGGTGTTTCTTCATAGCAATAAAACAGTAACTAAGACAGAAATTGGTACCAGATCTGGGGTATTACTGTGATAGGCCTGACCATGCTTTTTGTTGGAGAAATGTGGAAGACTTTGGTACTTTGGATTAGAAAAGCAGTTGAACACTGTAAGCTGGCTTAGTGGGCCACTCTAGTAGGAGCATGGAAAATAGTACTGAGAGCAATGTGGCCAGTAGCAACCCAGCTCAAAAGGTTTCAGAGAGAAATAATATTGGAGACTTTTTTTTGGTGTGATATTTGGCAAATAATGTGGCTTTTTTTTTGTCCTTGTCCAAATCTCTGCCAGAGGCTAAATTTAAGCGTTTTGCATTAAGATCATTGGCAAAAGAGATTTTAGACTGCCTAGTATTGACTATGCCACATTAATTATTAGTGATCATTCTCTTATGCAAATCTACCAGGAAAAAAAGAGCAAGCAGAGCAAAAAAATACAGAAAATGTACAGTTTGAGGAGATTAAATGCTGAAGCCGACTCTTATGCTCCACTAAATGAGAAATTTAAAGAAACAGATTTGAAATAGAAAAAAGGGGAGTGGTACCCTTAAAGCAAGACCTCACCCAGCCAAGCTTCCAACATGTGAAAAAGAATTAAAGAAAAGCTTATGTAGCAAAGGAAACTGGCAAGTTAAAGATTATGCAAATGTAAGTCTTGGAGGGGGCCAGGTTCCAGTCCTAGGAGACAACAGAACTTGGCAGGTTTTTTTTTTTTTCATTAGTTTAAAGGATACAGAGAAGGAGTTGTAGAGTCTTGCTCTGCAGTTAAGGGAAGCAACTGAGGACTGTCATGTGGCAGGGGAGTCCCAGGACAGAGATTACTAAAACACTCTCTCAGCCTCTAGTAATAACATTCTACATTCAGATCACTAGCTTTGTTTTGTTTTAAGCTTCTATATATGAGAAAGAACATGTATTTGTCTTTCTGGGTATGATTGATTTTCGTTGACCTAATGTTCATTCCATTTTTGGCAAATGGCAGCATTTTCCTTTATGACTAAATAACATTCTGTAATAATAGAACAATAATGATGAAGGTAATAATAAGATTAATGTTCCATTTTGGTTCAATGATATATTAAAATATGGTGTATATACCACATTTTCTTTATCCATTCATTCACTAATAGATACCCAAGCTGCATCTATATCTAGACTGCAATAGCTATCACTACAATACATATAAGAATGAAGATAACATGATTGGATATAGTCCTAATAACATTGCTTTAGTTCTTTTTATTCCACAGCCTCATCTCTGCATTTGTGCATTTTTATTTTTCCTCAATACCCATTATTTAATAGTATAGTGATATTACAGTGTAATTTTGATTTGTATTTTCCTATATAATCTGGATATTAATTCTTTGGCCAGGTAAATAGTTTATAAATGCTATCTCCTATTCCCTGGGTTGTCTTTTCATTTTTAACCAATGTTTCCTTTGCTATGAAAATAACCTTAAAGAATAGATGTCTTAGAGTTTCTATTTTTGTTAGGAGACAGAATGTATTCTCTACATGTTTTGTAGCAGCTACAAAAGGAGAAAAAAAACACATAAATCTTTGAATTTAGACACTTCATTATAGCATTGATGGAAATCTGAAAAGTTTCTTTTCTGTGTCTGTTAAATGTGTTACATCTCTGAAGAGAAAGGCATCCTGGTAGTCGTCGGAATACCTACAGCTATGAAAGGAACGGTGTCCTGGTAATCAGAGGCCAAGGAATGAATACCTATGGCTTGGAAGGGAAAGGTATCTTGGTAGTTGACAGCCAAGGAATTCCTATAGGCTTGAAGAAAAGGTATCCCAATGGAAGTGTTACAGTCTGTTCCAATAGGGGATGGTTTTCCCAGCAAAGTGTTATAGTCCTTGCTCTGGAAATGCTTTTCCTAAAACAAGTATAACAATTCTGCTCCATCCAGCAGTGGAGGGTTTCCTCAGCAAGGCTGTTACAGCTCTGCCCAGCTTCCCTGGAGTGTAACCATTCTGCTCCAGAAAGGGAAAGTTTCCCCAGCCAAAGTGTTACAGCTCTGCTCTGCTCCCGGGGAGAGGTATTACAGCTCTGCTGTTAGAGGAATTTCCCTGCAGAAACGTTCTTACATCTGTGCTCCATTCCAGGAAAGGAAAATTGTTACCACTGACCTCAATCAAGATATTTATTGGGAGGGAGGAATTCAGGGGAGTGACTGCCTTTGCCAGGGTGGGAAAAAAAAGGCAGTCCCAAACTGAACAGGTACAGGGCTTATATAGGGTTTCTTAGGGGTGGAGCTTTCCAAGGTGGAGATCTTCAGGGTAGGAATTGGTAGGATTTCAACCCCAGAGCTTGAGACAAGAGCAGAGGTTGGCTGTTTTTTATGTTCAGGGATTGAATTTCAATTCCTGAGTTGGTTAGTGGAGGATGTGTTTCCTTGGCTCTGGTCCAAGGCGAGGGTATCCTTTCACCAGCCCTTTTAACCCTACATTAAGTAATACAAAAGTTGTTTAAAGTAAAGTTTCTAGTTTTCGTCTACAGATGTTCCAAGATCTTCTGGTGATTTTATAGTGGTCAGCTTTTTCATATCTAGCTCAATAGTTGTCTTTAAAAAAAAAAAGACATATTTGTCATTATGGGATGAAGCCAATAACGACAATTAAACCTTTAGGTTTAGCTGTGAAATAAAGTATCAAACGGACAGAGAGTGAAATCAGTTCAAGAGATAAGGGTGCTGTATCCAGCAAAACTGGGAAAGTGGGGCCATCTAAGCGTTTAGCATCACACAGGGAGTTACAGGATTTGGAATTTGCCCTGATGGGCTTCAGTCTTGTTTCAGCTCACTATGCCCCATTTCTCCCTTTTAGGATAGTAATATATATATATTTGTGGCATTCTATATTGGAAGTATGTACATTTTATTTTACAGGGGTTTATACATAAAGAAATTGTTTTGAATCTCAGAAGATACTTGGAGTTCGGAATTTTAAACTGTTGAGACTGTGAAAAACAGTGGGGACTTTTGAAGTTAGACTAAATGCATTTTGCATTATGATGTGGGTGACAGGAAATGTGGAATGTGGTGATTTGGATAAGAATGACTATCATAGTCTTTTTTTTTATTGAGAAAAGGAAAAAAAAGTTTCCCCCTCCTCCCAGCCTCCCATTTCCCTCCCTCTCCTCCCTGCCTTCTCCCCCTCCCCCCACTCCTCTCCCCCTCCCTCTCCAGTCCAAAGAGCAGTCAGGGTTCCCTGCCCTGTGGAAAGTCCAAGGTCCTCCCCCCTCCGTCCATGTCTAGGAAGGTGAACATCCAAACTGGCTAGGCTCCCACAAAGCGAGAACATGAAATAGGATCAAAACCCCGTGCCATTGTCTTTGGCTTCTCATCAGCCCTCATTGTTCGCCATGTTCAGAGAGTCCGGTTTTATCCCATGCTTTTTCAGTCACAGTCCAGCTGGCCTTGGTGAGCTCCCAGTAGATCAGCCCCACTGTCTCAGTGGGTGGGTGCACCCCTCGTCAGGACCCTCATAGTCTTAAACTGAAATGGTGACATTACTGAAGAGTTCCTCTTATGAGAGTTCCTGAATTGGCCTTCCCCTGCAATCAGATTGATGACTACCTTAATTGCCATCAGAGAACCTTCATCCAGCAACTGATGAAAGCAGATGCAGAGATCCACAGCTAAGTACTGGATTGAATTTTTGGAGGTCACGAGAGGGAGCAATAACACAAGGAATCGATTCATGACTATAATGGGGATACCCAGAGAAAGAGCTGACCTGAGCTAGTGAGAGCTCACTGACTGAACTGCTAGCAGGGGAACCAGCATGGGACCAAAGTAGACCCACTCAATGTGGGTGACAGTTGTGTGGCTTGGGCAGTCTGCGGAGCCACTGGCAGTGGATTTATACCTTGTGCTTGAATTGGCATTTTGGAGCCCATTCTTTTTGGAGGGATACATTGCTTGGGCTAGATATAGGGGGAATGGCTTTGGTCCTGCCTCAAAGTGATGTGTCAGACATTGTTGACTCCCCTTGGGAAGCCTTACCCTCTTTAAGGAGTGAATTGGGGGCTGGGGTGAGGGAAAGGTGGAGGGAACAAGAGGTGGGGAGGGAGTGGGAAGGGTAAAATGAGAAAATATTGTTTTAGAAAATTATTTTCAAAAATGACCAAAAAAGCCCCCCCCCCCAAAACGTTTTATTATGTCTTAAGTTGGACTGGTGTTTGAAAGTATAATTTCTACAGCAGTTTTCATCTACAGATGTTCCAGGGTGTTCAGGTGATTCTATAGTAATCTACTCCTTCTGCAGGTATCCTCTGTCTAGCATCTATTTCATGGACCTAGGGCTATATTCTAATCACCATTTCCCCATCCACTGGTGCTACTTTCTGCTAACTTCCATGTTCCCCAACATAATAATAATCTCAGTGGGCTCAAGAGTCCTTTATGTATCTCACATTTTCGTGAACGGTTGATATTCATACGCATCCTATAAGACGCACTAGCTATGGCCAAAGAAAACCACTCTGTGGATATTCTAACATGATTATTTCAATAAGCACCAAGTATAAACTGTCAGCCTCTCCATTCCTGAATAACGAGCTTTCTGATTGAAAATGCTATGAACAGGGCTGGAGAGATGGCTCAGTGGTTAAGAGCATTGCTTGCTCTTCCAAAGGTCCTGAGTTCAATTCCCAGCAACCAAATGGTGGCTCACAACCATCTGTAAAGAGGTCTGGCACCCTCTTCTGGCCTTCAGGCATACAGACAGAATATTGTATACATAATAAATAAATAAATATTAAAAAAATAAAAAGAAAAAAAAGAAAATGCTATGAACAGAATAGAAAATAGTGCAACCATAGGGATCGGATTATTAAATATGGTGTGCTTTGGGGGGACAGAAAATTTCATTTTTTAAGACCTTTGAGGCAGATTCCAAAAACTAACTTTTTAATGTCAATTAGCAGTGTGGGAAGTCCTTCTGTATATGTGTTGGTTTTACTGATTAATAAAAAGGCTGCTTTCAGCCGATAGTTTAACAGAATATAGCCAGGCTGGAAGAGATAGAGAGATAGAGAGTAGGCAGGCAGTGAAAAGCCACGTTGCTGCCCCTGCAGGAGCCCGCCAAAACTGCTGGCAGGCCACAACCTCGTGGTGATTCAAAGAGATTAATGGAGATGGGTTATTTAGGATATAAGAGTTAGCTAGCAATACATTTAAGCTATTGGCCAAGCAGTGTTTTAAAGAATATAGTTTCTGTGTGACTATTTTGGTTCTGGGCAGCTGGGAACAAACAAGCAGTCTCCCCAACAAATCAGCAAATTGGAATGATAATAAGTTTACTCTCAGATTCTTCTTCTTTAATAAAAATGAACTCCCATCCTTAGGTAACTATAACATACCACTAAAACTTTTTGCAGACAAAACAACCATTTGTGAGCATGAATGTATACTCTAGAATGTTATTAGAAATGTTGGCTGCAGTTTTACATTATAGTCTTACAGTGTAAATTATGGAGCATGATGCTGTGGTACTTAGCAAAATAAGATACAAAACCAATATATAAAAATTGAGTGGCTTTCATATAATCCGAAATCAACATTTTGAGAAAGAAATCAGAACAGTCACACAATAGCCTCAAAAATGAAATACCTAGGAATAAACCAAACCTAGGAGGGAAAAACATCTAAAATTTAATTTATATAAAAAAGAATAATTGAAGAAGAATCGAGGATTTGGAAAGATATTCCATGTTCAGGGGATGGTAGAATTAATAGTACGTAAATGGTTATATTACTGAAATCAGTCCATATGTTCAATGGAGTTCCATTTCAGCTACTTGGGAGCAAACCGCACATGGCAGGAAGAGATCCAGAGGCCGGTTTGTCCCCCCATAGTCTCGGTGCTGTTCTCCACATATTCTGAGATGACAGGGCTCAGCCCTGCACTACAGTAGAGCAGGCTACTATGCCTTCCATAGCTTAGCCCCCAGATTAAACTCAGCTTGTTGATGTCTGACTTTCCCCTGCTCTACCCTGCCTCTGTGGCCACTGCCGTCCTAGACACTGTGGGAGGCTATCTCCAGACTCCTGGGATCGCAGCTGCTGTCCTCAGATCTCCAAAATGTCTCAGTTCAAACCACAGGCACTCTTCTCAAGATGGCACCTTGGCATACCACTCATTGGATGACAGAAGCAGCGTAGTGAATTTATTTTCCAGTGCTGAGCTACCATGCAGGACTCACTGCAATATCATATCCTCTCATTGGATTTATGAATTACCAAAACTGTGAACTTGCCCTTTTGCTAGACCGCCAGTCTTTCACCAGAGATGTCAAACTTCTCTTCTGTGCGAGTATGGCTCTTACCCTGAGTCCTCCCTTCCCGACTCCCCCCCACCTGTAGCTAAGGCGAAGAGATATTTCCACTTTTTTGTTTCCCTACATAACCTGCTTATCACGAGTCATAACACCTTTCATGATTCCCTACGTTCTTCTCTGCATCTTTCAAATAAAGACTGTTTTGCTACCCAGTCGTTCTTACTCAGAGCCACACCACAAAGCTTCTAGTCCTCTACCTTCCAGGTCCCTGTCCCTGGCATATAACTTTAATGAACTCAATTGTCCTCTGATGGTTAGAAATTAGTTTGCAAATACTCCAAAAATGACATTTTTCTATGTTATCTTGATACTCTCGCTGTGGGAATTACCAACTAAATCCTAAAATGACTCTGTAAGAGAAACAATAAATGTGTTTCAAATGCATGAATAATACTGGTTTTACTATTGAAAGTAATAGAGTTGAGAGACATAGAAACAAATTGGAGACTGTAGGAAAGTCTCTATTAACAAAGATGACACCAAACAATTCCTTATTAAGGGTTTTCTTTCCCCATCTTTGCCCATCTCCTTCTCAGTTTTTCAACTTATCAGTACAATTTGCTTTGGAAATAAGAAATAAGCTTCCCTGATTTGGGGGATGAAGAGGTGGCTCGGAGGTTAAGAGCGCATACTGCTCTTCCAGAGGAAGAGTTTGATTCCCAGCATCCCTGTGGAAGCCCCCCACTGTCTGCCTGTAACTTTAGTTCTGGGGATTCTGCCATCTTCTGGCCTCTGCTGTGACGCAGACATGCATACTTGGCAAAGCACTCACACACTCATACACATTAAAAAAAAGAAGAAGAAACTCTTTTAAAAAAATCTATGATTATTTGTAGAATAGCTGAAATTTTCCAGGTTTTGTGACGTAAAGGAATCAAAGGAGTGACTGAAACCGAGTGATGTAATCCTTGCCTTGAGCCTACAAATACCACCACAATTGTATTTGTGACGGCTTCTCTGCTTTCAGTTTGACAAATGCGTGGGGCTGTATATTGGCTCCCTTCGTATTTCTTGTCCTTTGTGTTATCTCCCGAGTCCTGTCACGATTTCCCAAATAGACTAGCACTTACACAACCATCTGTCTCAGTGGGTCTCAGCCTCTGGGCTCCAAGATTGCCTTGCTGGCTCTGCTCAAGAAGCCTTATCCATTCCCTTCTAGGATTAGGCAGGTAAAATCCCTTCGTCGCAGCCCTCTGCTGCCTCCTAGTGGTCAGAGGATTTATCCATTTTCTCTACCTTATCTTTATCACTGTAGTTTTTAAGACCGGGGCTTCTTCCATTAGACAGGATTAATTCCTTATGACTAATGAGATATTTTTAAATGAAAACTTTAATTGTAATATTAGAAATAAACCGCCTTCAAATAAATAGCTTTGGAATTTCTACATTTCTAGTGAGAGTCATTCTCTCCAGCACAGAGTTCAGCATTTAAATTGTAAATTGAGAATGTAAGTTCTTTTGACTTTCAACAAATCAAAATGACCAAAATATGTCCAGTGGTTCTCTGAGCAACAAAATTCTGTTTTTTCTCAGTTGTGTACTATAGATATTTTGTAATTTTTAGAAGCATGGTAAAGTCTGTAAAGGGCCAAGACAAGATTCTGGGTCTGCTTCTTAAAATAATGCATACTTACGTTTATTTTAATGACCAGAAGTCAATTAACACCAGTGTCTTAGTTAGGATTTCTATTTTTTGTGAAGAGACACCACGACCTCAGAAACTCTTATAAAGGAAAAACATTTAATTGGGGTGGCTTACATTTTCAGAGGTTTAGTTCTTTATCATCATGGTGTGAGATGCTGGCACGCAGGCAGATATAGCGCTAGAGAAGAAGCTGAGAGTTCTCTATCTTCCAGGCAACAAGAAATGAACTGAGATACTGGGCATGACTTGAGCATATGAGACCTCCAAGCTCACCTTCAGACTTGCTCCAACAAGGCCACACCTAAATAGTGCCGCATCTTTTGTGGGCCATTTTCTTTCAAACAACCACAACCAGGAAGAATTTTTGAGGTTTTAAACTTTAAAATACAGCACTTGAGCACATTCTTTGTAAGTAGTTTATGTTCATTTCCTATACCTACTTTTAATATCTACCCATAACCAATAGTTATAAGATAGATTACCTTGCCGAGCGGTAGTGGCACATGCCATTAATCCCAGCATTCAGGAGGCAGAGGCAGGTGGATCTCTAAGTTAAAGGCCAGCCTGGTCTATAGCTCGAGTTCCATAGGACAGCCAGGGATACACAGAGAAACCCTGTCTCAAATAAAGAAAAAACAAAACAAGACATTACCTTGATAATTCAGAATTTTTTCATCCCCATTGCATACATTCCTGCTTTAAATTTAATAACCTACTTTGTTCTCCAGAATCACAAAATATCTATAAAATCGCATTATAAGATGTGACAAATAATTCTGAACTCATTCAGTTACAACTGTGATTTCATATACATTATGTGTGAGAATTTAAATATAATCAGTAGGAAGCAAATATCAAGCATGTATTTATTACTGTAAAACAGTATTAATCACACTGGTGTGGGTGACTTGATGGCAGAGCACTTGCCTAGGACGCATGAGGCCGCAGCGTCATCTTCTCGTATCCAACAACCAGTGAAAATTATCCCTCAATAATCCCTACAATTGTATGTCAAGGAGATTTTAATAAATAATGGCTGGTGCAATGTTCCAAAACAATAACGGTGTCATCCTGTTAGTAAAATACCTCATAGTCTATAACATTTAGACTAACTCAAAGTAGCAGGTACTCAGCTCAGGAATAGACAGTATGCTTACCATATGCTCCTGGCTCAATCCCAAACATAAAAAAGAAAAGAATTTATCATCTTGCATCTCATAAAGGGGAAAAATTATTACATATTCATTTTAAAACAGCAAAGTAGAATTGCAACTCAGTTAGAAGGGTTTTCAGCCAGGCTTTAAGATCAGAAGGTAAGAGAGTCTGAGAGATCTTAGAAGGCTCTATTATTATGTGGTTATTAGATAAAATATAATAGTAAAATTATGTATTATCTTAGTTTAGTAGAAAATATTGAGTTGTACAAACATGAAACCTAAATTGTACTAGTTCCCAACTACAAGTCTGAACTCTGAGAAAGGCTGCCATAGCGGCTGTAAAGCTAGGAGATACACCTGTAACTGCTGACGTGAGCTCATCACGGGGGCCTCTCATCACCCCAGTTATTAAATTAAATAAGCAACTGTGTGATAAGACCGTGACTGTCAGACTTCATGGTATTTAGAATCACCATGGAAACATGCCTCTCGGTGTGTCTACGAGGGCACAGGAGTCCACATTTGTGTAATTACAACAGCAAGCACATGTAGCCTAGTTTTAAGATGTTTTGAATTCTTCAGAACTTGACCTCTTAACATTAAAAAAAAGCCCTTAATTTGTTGAGTTTCGGGAAGAATGCTGCCTAAGTAAAAAATCAGATTAACTTTAAATTTTAAGGAAATAGATAAATATGTATTCACTATAAATGAATGACTGCTGTTTGTATAAAATACATTTAACATTAAAAAAAACCTAAATTTAACTTTAAAGTACAAACATGGTTAAATCACAATTCTTGCCAACATTTCATTATCCCTTACTTAATACAGGTCCTTAAGAGATAATACTATTTTAGTTACAGAGTGTAGCTTCAACTGTTAATTTAAGTCGCGCATATAATTATGAACACTAAGTAACAAAGAATCCATTTCAGTAGAGAAAATAAAGTTTGTCATAGATTTTTAGCTCTTAAAGTTTATTATTAATAATATAAGCACATTCATTTTTTAAAGGGCAGCATTGAGAATTGCTTACATACAATACATTATGAATAGAAAATAAGTAAATTTTTACCTTATAAGAATAGCTGATACAAAAATAATTCACCTGAGAATACATTTTCATTTTATGTAATATGCTATTTTCAAGGAAAAAGATGGAAAACCAATGTCAACAGTATTAAAAATACATTAAGAAAAAGTTTTCACTATCTTAAAAAAACCAATGCCTACTAATATATACATGAAAACATATGATGGCATTTTAACAAAAGCAAAAGGCGAAATCAGAATGAGATGTTGAGCGGCCAACAAAGAAGCATGAAAAGAGTAACACTACCCTAGTAAAATTAGCTGTGCTCCTATAAGATACTCTTAGTACTCGCAGCCAAGCATTTCCTTACCGTTATTTAAGTATCTATCCTTCTTTTAACAGAACACAAGATCTCAGTTCATCATTCTACCTAAACCTAGTCTAAAAACAGTCACTGAAAGGTGTGCTGAAATAAATTACTGAAAAAAATATTTTAATGGTGAAATCCAAAACTGACTAAAAATAATTTTTTCCAATTAAATATAAACTAATTTTTGGAACAAAAACCCACTGCTTTTTTACTAAACATAAGGTGAGCGTGGGGAAGAAGCCACAGAGTAAATCTCAGAGCACTGAGAAAGCTTCTCATGGTCACCAGCTGACTCCTCCGCTGAAGACAGCACCGCCTTCGACGTTCAGCCACTCAGTAGAGCTTCGCCTTGATCCTACTTCTAATATTTGATCGCAGGTGGAAAAGGTAAGGCAGGAAGGTGATGCTGCTGTTTGTATTCATCTTTTGCCTAACAAATATAGTTATCTGTTTACTTGTATTGACGTGGAACGAAGTTCTGAGAGCAATAATTTAAGATATTTTAAAATAAACATATGTGCAAAACAAACTATACACTGCAATGACAAACTTCTATGTGACTTTTTGTCTACTTTTGTCCCAGTTCATTTACCCTTACTTTAACAATTGTTTAGATGTTAAATTGTTTAAAGTGTACTTCTTGGGTCAGTTACTACTTTAAAAAGTTAAAGGGGAGGGTGGATATAAGCTTCCAAAAGAAAACCTTAATTCATGACCAAAATACATTTCCCCAATGTGTGAACACTAAAAGCTCTATTCAAGGGTCTTATCTAAAATTTTACAAAACTTTGTGCTACGTACAGAAAAATAACTGGATGAACACAACAGACAAGAAAATGATTAGACAATATAATCTGAACTTCCACCTCTAAGAAGAACTGTACATCATCACACATTCAGAAACGGTAACAGACAGAGACACATCTATATGGAAAAGCGGGTGACAGTGGTTCACCATCTTTATGAAATAACTTTCTTAGAATGCTTCAAAAAAACAAACAAAACTGACCTTTTTCAGTAACTGCCCTAGTAAACTATAAATACACTTTGTTTGATTTTTATGTTTGTTTGTTTTAAGGGTAAGCGTTCTAGGTTACAGAGTTACAAAAATCACATCCCAAAAGAAAGGTCCAAAGTACTTACATACTAAAAGATAACTCTTCAGGTTTACGGCAACATTTAACAGTGACTTGCTTATAAAATACAAAGTGCTATTTATAATTTATCAGCAAAGATAAACACTTCCTCTTAAATATGTCTTGACTGTATTTGTCATGTAGTAATCATCAGCTAAATGTAAGATTCTAAAGAATCCAAAACTATAATTTGGTCTCATGAGGCAAGCTACTGCCAACGAAATCTTAAGAGAACTTAGCTATGGGTCATAAAGTTCAAGCAGACTTGTCGGATGGCTCATTTAGAATAGAGTACCTCTGAGATTTGAGACGAACCAGATACCTTTGTGAAGATGGACAGGAATTGTCAAAGCAATGGAGGGAAGTGTTGGCCATGTACCCTATACTGAGAAAGGAACACTTAAATTAGCCTAAAACCACAGGTGTTTCATTAGCCAACAGGATAAAAGTTCGCTAAGTCTTCCCAACACGAAATAATTAATAACTTCTTGAAAGCTTGACTATTTAAAGTAAGTTAGTGGCAAGCCCTCTGTTCTTGACACTGTTCTTTATGTCTCTGTAATGCAAAGGTCACACCACAATATATTTGTTTTTTGCAAAGTTAACAATTTAACAGATTAAAATGTAGTATAAACTACCATCATTTATATTAGCATACCTGTCATATATGAGTCATATGATATTTCTAAGATTATATTATCATATATTTAAAATCTGCCATAAGGGTGAAACTCTGATTTTTATATCTTAATTTAATCCCTAAAGTAGTTACTATATTCTATCATGTTCTAAGGTGATTAGAAGGTGACCTTTTAAAGAAATAGATACACTGATACATTGATCTACTTAAAACGTAAGAGAAAATCAAGTAATAAAACTTAGCAATAGAAATGGTTATCCAATAAATTTCTTATCTAAGAATAAAATCGAGCATGCCCCTTGTGAGGAAGGCAGCAAGCTTTTTGTTTTTAATCTTCATCAGAAGTCTGGGGGAAGATACAGACTAATTCTCCTCCCTCTACAGGTATCTGTCACCGTCATTTCAGAGAACCAGCCTATTACATACTAAGACTCTAGTCATAATCTGTTTGTGAATTACGATCACCAAAACACATTGAATTTTAATGTTGGCAAAAGAAATGTAACTTAAAACATATAATTGGCCATACTGAAGAGCACTTATTAGAATAAGACTATTTTATTTACTATGATTAAGGACTGCCACCTAGTGGATGTACTCCTCATCTCTGAACTTTTACAGATGCCAACTTCCTCAAGAGTTTCTTTTACAAATAAATTTTAAAGGAAAAGCCAAGTTTCTTCTTTGTCTTAATTCTCATTTCTATTGATTAGTCACATATTGGTCTTTCTAAATTAACACTGGAGAAATGTAAAATTATGTAAGATAATATAAACTTACATATTATTCAGAATTATTCTTTCATAATTTCTTTAAGCTGCTGAGAAATATTGTTTTGTGAAAGGTGAAAAGGATGCCATATTGACTACATTCAATATACTTCAGACATAAACATGCTGCTTGACAATTACACACAAATTTATTTAAGGAAAGCAAAACAACAATAGCATATAAATTAAGGAGTTTAAGAAACTTCCAAGTGCTTTCATGTCTCCTCAACTACTATTCAAGTAATACACTTTTAAAATCAGTTTAAAAAGAATAAATAAATTCAGTGTCAGTAAGCAGTGTACAACGAACATTCAAAACACTACTCTATCTTCCTGTGTTCTTTCCCACCAAAGTGTGCTGTTCAAAGTCCCACAACTATTATCTTCTTCTTCTTGTTCTTTGGTAAGTTCAACAAAAACCTAGATAAGAGGGAAAAATTATTCTATAATTCAAAGGACTTTTAACTGTTAGACATGATACAATGCCATAACTATTAAAAAGTATCAAGAAATTTATTGATATTAATACTATTCGAGCAAATCAAATTACATCCATTAGACACAAAGATAATTGTATACTTAAAGGGTTAACAAATTATCTGATTAACATATCAAGTATTTTAATATGGAATACTACCATGAGTCTTTTCAAGTATTTACAAAGATGAGTAAAAACCTATTCAAAATTAGCAAGATAAAATCCACTTGAATTAATTATTCAATATTGTATGTATATATCAAACCATCACACTGTACTCAATAAATGTAAATAATGTGAGTTTTCAATTAAAAGTATTTAAAAATAAAATTGAACAAAAAGCAAAGAGGATGCTAAAGCTGTAATTATAATTGTAATTATAAACGGGTGTGGTGAGAAGGCTCAGCGTTGCCAAGTCCAAAGACCTAAGTTCAATTACCAAGCCCCACATGGTTGAGAACTGATTTTTACAAATTGTCCTCTGGTCTCACAAAAATGCTGTGGCCCTTGTAGACTCACACCCACACATGAAATAAGTACATTTTTTAATTACATAATTTTAAATGTCTATACTATTACTCCAAAATATGACCCTAAGCAATTGCTAATAGACACACCTAACTATGTAGTAATCTTTTCTAATTTAACTTTACAGTACCTGTTCCAATGTTGCTTGAGAAAAGCTATATTCTTCTACGGCAAAAGTGTGTTTTGCTGTTAAAACATAAAAATAACATTTTACTCAGTGATATTTTTAAGGAATGAAGTGGCAATAACCTGCAAGGTATCCAATGTCTTTTTAAAAACTCTGTAACAAGTCATTCAAAACTGAAGTTGTTCCGACATCTGCACTGGCCTGACTACTAAGCGCATCTCTTGTGCACATTCACTGCAGTCCCTTTTAAAAGGAGTCTGTCCACCTCCCATCTCTCCTCTCCTCCCCACCTTCTTTTCCGTCCCCTCCTCTCCTCTTCTCTTCTGCTACTCTTGACCCCAGAGGCCAGTCTCCCCTCCCCCCCTTTTCCCATTCACTTTTCCCCAATAAACAACCCCTCCACCTGAGGTCTGTCTCATGTCTTTTCTCTCACGTGCCACTTTTTTTTATAAATAAAACAAGCTGCCCAAACGTTATTTCCCTCAGTTTCACTCTGTTTCTCTCTCCCATGCCCACTACTGATTCTCAGCTCTAAACAGTCAGGATTAATGTTACTTGACCTAATTCACATTTTCTAACTTACCTCCACTTTCGCTCCTGTATCTCCTTCCTCATTATTTTTTGGTTTTATTATGGTGTCAGATCTCTACCCCCCCCCATTCTCCAAACTCTACTATATAGTCTGTCCTTGATTCTTAAATTAGATTCTACACTCACTTCAAATCCCTTTGCAATCCAATCTAATACCAAATTCTGTTAGTAAATTTATTCCTTTAATCATAAAGGCATTACAAGGAAAGTAAAATTTTCAGAATTAATACTTAGTCTACAGCTATCATGGTGATATGTAAGATAAAAGATTTTGTCCTATTTAGAATTCCCACAGAGAATGATAAAAATTGTATATATGTTTCAATTTTTTGTGTTTCTGAGAATTACTTACACGAGTACTCCCTTCTCTCCCCTCAAGTCCTCCTGTGTCTCCCACATCCCCTCTCAAATTTTGACCACTTAATTCTTTTTTAATTATTGTTACATATATGTACGTATTTATACACACATTCATGTTTACTTATCTTAGAATAAAATACTGAAAGATGATATTATTTGCTACAACTACAACAACAATCTGGCTCCCAGTTCTAAACTTCCTAAATAGAATCCTTCCATTATTCGAAAACTATCTTACAATATTCTCAAATGCTACTTGCCTTCTTCCAACTTAGCAAAGGATTGTGAGAGGGACTGAACATCTTCTTTAGGAATTTTAAAGGCCAAAATAGAAGAAAAGCTGAAAAACAAAGATAAATACAGCAAAAAACAAAACTTAACTACTGTGTATGTTTGTAAGATGAAGTTTAATTTTTAGATTCAAATTCAAATTCTAAAACTATACTTTGTTATTCATTTTCCTAAAACTTTGTGTAAAATACCATGCAATTGTAGCTGTAAAGTATATACAAACCTCTGTTCTGACAGCACAGTCCAGTCAGTACTAGTGACAATAAAGTACATGAATAAGATACTCAAAGACAGGCAGAAATAAAACGGAAAAGATATCCTTTAATGATTTCTACTCTATAAAAAATATTAAATATATTTAAAAGTTGTTACCTCTCTTGGCGGCTTGCATTTGGGAAAATATATTGAATTTCTCTTTGAAGGCGGTCTATTTCCAGGTTTTCTATCCAGTCTTTTAATTTAATTTCCAAAAAGTAGCCTTTGCCAAACTTACTCTTTAGATG